>NC_050491.2:7360354-7993081 GCF_012460135.2 Molothrus ater
TCAAGGTGGGCACAACCCAGTGTTTAGTGACAGATTTCACTTCCAGGAAATCCAAACTTTAATTCCCAGTTTGCAAGGTTCTTGCAGCTGCCCAGAACACTCCATGGTGCCATCTGGACAGTCATTTCCTGATGGTTGCAGCAGTTAAATCCTCACTAACCCATGTAACGATAGCTGAAAGAGGAAGTTCCTCCCATTCTTTCAGAAAAAAATGAAGAGATACTTGCTCTCCAGCTGTGTGGTTTGGAGAATTCATAGCTGTAGGTTCAGGTTTGCACAGTTTGGTGAATGGTTGTGTGTGCTGGCCTGGGCAGCAGCCAGCCAAGCCAGCCCCTCTCCCAAAGTGGACAGGGCATCCCTGTGCCTGCAGGTGGCTCAAACCCCTTTTTGGAGGAGAGGCAGAATTCTCAGTCAGTCACGGGATTCAGTGGCAGCTGTGTAAATTTATGTCAAGAAAGTTTTGCCTTCACTTTCAGACACTGTTCTCGAGCTTGAAAGTTTTAGGGGAAGTAGTGTAATTCTTGTGGGTAAACTGAAATGTCATAGCTAAAAGGCAGCAACAGGTTTGTCATCCTAAACTAGGTACACACAGTTTAAGTGTTCTGACCTTTCAAGAATGTGTTTGTTCAACTCCAGACATCGTGTCTGTATTAGAAAATAGAAGGGTAATTAAGTGTTGATGTTCAAAAGCATACAGTGAGTTTCCATGTAATATCTTTGTTTCTTAGTAAAGGCCAAGTCTTGCAACCCACATTTCTCAGTGAAGGAGCCCTTACTAGGAGAAGGACTATAACCCAGGATGTCGCCTTGCTCTCTGGGTGGAGGGAAAGCCTCTACTCATTTGAAAATTCATCCTTTAAGAAGGGGCTCAGAAAAAAAATCCAAGTACCTGCAGGGCTTTTTGGTTTTCTCTTTAACCTGATGCTCATGTTACATAATGTGAACACTTGGGGCAAAAAACCGTGATACTCTGAATTGAATTTGCGTTATGTTTAAAGGGAAAATATAACTCTGACCAGAACAAAAAAAAGAGAGCACGTGTATGTTGTAGCCATGGTGTATTGCAGCCATAATGCATGGTACATGTTGCTGCCTGGCTACTGCCTCCTGTGCATTTCTGCTCTGGTGCTGCTGCAGGGCCAAGGGACACCCTCCTGGCCCTGGTACTGTTTCCTCAGTTCTCACCTCCCAGACATACAGCCACACCTGTAGTGGGGCAGGGGAAGCAAATGAACACAGTTTGTTTGAAAGTCCATTCGTGTTTAAAGAGTTCTAGTAAGAGAATGTTTGATCACACGTAGTATTGGGAGAGAAGATAAGTGAAATGGGGAAATGAGGAGTCTGTTTGTAAAGCACTCACAAGGTCTAGGGTTTTCTGAGAGTTTTCAGGTTATCTTGTCCCCTTGAAATTAAATTGCAGCCAAGTGTCTAGGCTCATCTTCAAGGCTTAGCTAAGACACTTAATGAAAAAAAATAGTTCCTTTATGTAATTCCCATAATTCCCTTCCTTTCACCATTAACAGGATATATGGAATTCCATCAGTACTTCCTCTGTAAATCAAGATATTGCAGGCTATTGTCTCCATGTGCAGCTCCAGCTCAGTGTGCAAAGCATTTCATATTCAAAGCTTCAAAGGTCAATCATCTGATTAATACTCCCATTCCCCTGATGAGTCTTTTCTCTCTTTGTGGTATCCCTGTAGTTTTGAAATGCCTTATGCAGATGACTGAAAGCATTTCCTATGCACCCGGAGTTGACCCAGCTGCTGCAGCTGCATGTTGATGCTGCACCCATTGCAAAAGTTCCTGTAGGGAATAAAAGGTGCTCCAGCCATCCAGGAGGCTTCTGTGAGATAGTCCCACTACAGCCAGCAGTAGGTTTCAAGCTTTTTTTCCCTGCTGCAGTTCATCCCCCTGGAGTTTTACAAAGAGACCAGGACCATGTAAAGTATTCCCAAGTGGAGCAGCATGCTTCAGCCTGTGTATTCCAAACTACCTCCTCTGTTATGACAGATAACTGCAGTCTGGCTATAAAGTCTGTATCAGGGATTGGTAACCCTCCAGGATGGTACTTGGCACTCAAGAGCTAACACATGTTTTTGTTACATGAGCATGAGTCTAATAAAATGGCTCAGTGGTTTAATATGCCCCTTTGTAAAAACAAGGCGCAGTTGGATTTAGAAATTGTGATGATTTGGCAAGTTCAATTATTAACTTCTCTTTCAGGGTTAAGCTTTGACCAGAAATTTGCCATGAACCCATGGGCACATCCTGCTAGGAAACAACATGCAGAAATCCTTTGCTGTCCCACTTGATTTATCTGCACAGTGCAAACTCGGAGTGCAGAGCTGTATTTTGCCCCGAGGAAGTCACAGCAAGCTCCATCACCACTCCAGAGGAGAATGTGCTGAGGTTTTATTGTTCTTGTGCTTGAAAATATTTCTGCTGTGCTCGAGACAATGCATCTTAGGAAACTGTAGCAGGTCCTGAACTGGTCTGTTTTATACTCTGCTTTCACCATGTTTTGGGAGAAAAGTTGGAATGTGGTGAAGAGCCTGAGCTATGTTAGCTATGCAGTGTCCTGTGGGATTGTTTGTGAACACAGCAGCTAAAGATAGGAGTGCACCACAGAGATGCTAAAAATACTGTCCAACTCCACGGTGGTTGTTTAGCATTTGGAGCGCTATAGTTGGCCTTACACAGACAAAGGGAAGATGCAGTTTTGCAATTTGAATATGCAAATGAAGCCCTGATCTTGCAAATGTGCAATCATATGCTCAAATTTGAAAAGGCCACTTGTATTCCTGAAGTTAAGCATTGGCACGATTAAGAGTTTAATCAGTCAAATACAGTGTCATCAGAAGTTAGTGTGATTGCAGTGCAGAGACTTTGCTTCAAAAAACAGCCAAGAAAATCACGTTGTGTGATTGAGATCAGAACTTTACATTCCACATGTTGATACTTGGAATTGTGTTGTCTTATAAATCATCTCTTATTAACGCAGTAGGTTGCAAACAGTTTCTTCTTTACATTTATATGCATGATTTAGTAAACAGTATTTTAATATCAGTAGGAACACATGCTATGCTTCATGGCTTTCAACGTGTGACCTTTCAAGGCAGAACAAAAGCTTAGAAATTGGAGTTTACATACAACTGAGAAGTGTAGAAAGCTTAAAAGGCTGTGTAATTCACTTCTGCAGCAAGAACACCATTTTCTCTAATATTGTTTGCATAAGTCAGCATTTATGTTGTCAATTTGCAGTGATGAATGTGTGATTAACATTGCTTCTAGGACAGAGGGGAATTGGTATCTATAGCAAGTCAAGAGGTTCTCTGGTTAAAACCCAAGTAACTATGGCATTGCATATTCTGGCAGAGAGAAATTCTCCAATTCCTGTGTATTTTTAATTCACTCCTTTAGTTAGGAGGAAGGAGCAAAGAGTGAAATGTCATCCCTGATGAAGTCAGCTTCCCAAAATATTCATAGAACCATTTAGGTGAGAAGGACCTAAGATCATCAAGTCCAACCAATTTACTTAATTGAGGCCAAGATTTCAGCAACTTTATACAGAAAAAGGGCTTCAGGACTGGAATCTGTGTTTGGTTTAGGGTTTATAATACCACTGACATGCAGAATCCCTTTAAAGGTCCCTGGGTAAGTTGAAGAGCCATGTTCAAAGAGTAGGTACTACAGGAGCAAGAGCTGTATGCTGAGCTGGTCATCTCCCTGCTGCAGGAGGAAAGGTGTGTACAAACAGCATTTTTCCAATGAATCATTTTCATATTCCAGCTGATGCATGCTGAGAATAGCAGAGGTGCTGGGTTGGTAAGGATGAAAGTTGTGGGATAACATGAAATAGTCAGAAACAAATTAAATATTCATTCCTCATGCCTTACAAAAGATTTCTGCTTCTGGCCATAATACAGACTCCACTCTACAACCACTTTCTGTGAGACTAGATTGATTATCTTTTTTCTCTAAGTGAGGCTTGGTTTTTTGGATCTGTATTAATCAATATCCTGCTTATCGTTTCATTTTCTGAAAGACAGAGAATATCAAAGGAGCAGGAGAGGAACTGTTCAGGATGTTTCCTTCCTTGCCCACTTGTTCCATCCTTCTTAAGAGTTGTGCTTCAGTTTTTGGTTCCACTTAGGAGAAACCTCAAACTGCTCTTTTAAATGTTTTGTCCTGCCCGAGCCCAGAGGAGAGCTCTAGATTCAGTAATAGATCATTTTCCAGTGCAGGCAGTCAGCAGAAGGGCCCTGGGCTGGCAGATGTGAGGGTGCTGGTCTCAGCATTCAGGGCAGCCACACACAGGAGGCTGGAGCTGTTGTTTTTTGGAGGAGTAAGTGTGATTATTTCAGCTGTTGGAATAAAAATGCCCTTTTTTCAGACTGAAATCACATTGTTTCTTACTGTTCTTTGAATTTGAAAGCATTTTGTCCCTAGGTTTGACCTAATTGGAGGCTCTGCCTCCAGGCTATTAATTCCCCAACCATACCTTTTGACAGAATGGCACCTGTAGTTTGGTAAAACCACAGGACTAAGTCTTCTGAGATATTAAAAATACAATACAATATGTAGCAGAAAAGAAGTGTCAGACTGGGTTTTATCTGCTTATCTAGTAAGTGGAAAACCTACCTCATAATTTAGGAACACGTACATCCTGTTTCTTCTACTTGTGGTCATTGCATAACTGTGCCAGTGTTAGGGGCTGAAAAGGAAGAGAGAAAAGTATCTTACAAATCCTGGGAGACCCAAGTAGCAAAAACATGACTTTTTGCTCAGTGGAGAGGATCTGCAGTTCTCCAGCCTAGACATTGCTGTGAGAAATTAATGTAGTCTACAAAATTACTGCAAAGTGTTCCATAGGACTTTGAAATTAATGGACTATAAAAAAGATATAAAACAATACTGCTGGTATTAAAACTGAGCTAAGATGAGGTAATACTGATGGAAAGGCATTGAGTCTAAGATTGATCTTGATTTACAGCCAGATATGAAAGAATTGCTCTTGTACTACAACTTAAAACCAAGAGGCAAAGAACTTGTTCTGTCTTCAGATGTCTAGTTAATAACACTTGTCATTAAATGGAACGTGGAACTTACAGCCAAACAATATGTGTGACGTGATTGCTGTAAGTCTTCAGATGACTAATTACAAGGCATCTGCACAGAGATCTCCTGCTAGCAGCACAACACAGGAGCAGGCACTGGTCCTGTTCTTCCAGATCCATTTGTCAACGGCAATTTTTCTCCTGGACAAATTTCCATTTTAACAGTGACATTAATACCGAAAGCAGATGAATTGCTAAGGAAAGACAAGAGGGAAGGCTCTGAACATTTGTTTTGATAGGCCAGATCTCTGTTGGTGCCTACCAAATGAGTCTGGTAATTCTGTCTGACCTGAAAAGTATCAAAGCTGCTGGGTTTTTTTCTTTTTTTTCATTTCTTTATAGTGAATGGTGCTAGCCTCTTGCATGCATCTTGCTTGTGTAGGGTGGCAAAATAGGTATATCCTTGGCTATGTCTTTTTTCTCCTTTCTCCTTTTTTCTTCTTTCATCCTACATTGATACCTTTATTCAGACATTAGTGATGTTTCCTGTGATTTTGCAAAGGGGTAATTAGAAAAATCTTGTTCGTATACTTGCTGCTCTGTAGGGTGTAAGTTGTTCCCTTTGAAAGCCAGACATAGATCACACATATTTCTATCATTAGAAATGTAATTGCATTCACAAAAATTGGTGAATGAGAAAATCATATTTGTGGCATCTTCTTCCCCTTAATTCTTTGTTAAAATGTAGAAAAAAAATAAAGCTAATACCTTAGGCTCATGGTAGTCCATGTTGAAATTCCTGTTAGTTTCTGTGGCTTAAGCTTGTTGTAAAATTACATTATTCTGGTTTTGTGTAGTCATGATGTTTGGTGTTTGGGATTTCTGTGCTTACCAGCTAAAGGGCACAGTTCAGTGTTTTGTGGTCTCTGACAATGCACACTCAGGGGGTGTGTGAGCACAGCCCCTGGTTCCTGCAGCTTTACACTCACAACAGGAGCGTGAGATTTATTAAAGGGAAAGCACACACCTTGTTCTTTTCTTTCTCTTTTAACACAGTATGAGGTCCCTGATTTACTGAGGGAATAACTGGGGAAGATCTTGATGAGTGGTGCAAGTAATGGGGCAGAGATCAGTGCACACTCCCATCCAGTCAGCTGGTGCTGTGTGCTGGGGGGAGATCAAACTCTCCACGTGCAGCAGCAGCGTTTGGGAGGTGATTTACATCTGCACACCTAAGGAGCAACTTCCAGTACCTGTTGTTACTATATTTGTTTTAAAGATGGCAGTTGGGAGACTCCCATCTTTAAGCTGTAGTGTCAGGTAAAAACAATCCACATCATGCATACAAGGTGGCTAATAACCAACGTCCTTTCATGGTTAAAGTGACTGCTTACATCCCCCATTCCTCTTCCTACATCCTCCCTTCCAGTTGCCTGTTTCTATGAGCATGATGAATAGAAGGAAATCCACCCTGTGAATTTTCCCTATTCATAATCCTTTCTCTACCACCACACCTCATTACAAGCAAATCTGCCACCTTTGCAGTCTGCAAGTACCCAACAGACCAAAGTGGACTTTACTCTGGTACTCCTTACCTGAAAAATTGGGGAATTGCAATTTTTAAGCACACTGGTGCATTCCTTTGGTAGCTTGGAATTGCATTGTGACCTATTTCCTTACACTGTAAAATGACAACCTAATGTCCATCCATGCTCAAATTGCTTGAAATCAGAAGGGTTAGGATAGTAGGAAGAATGTGATTTTAGCTTATTTTTAATCTTAGTCTGGAGAAAGTGAGTGGTAGTTTTAATTGCTTGAGCCTCCTTGAGTTCTCCTTGTAGCCTGAGATATGACTTTGATAAAATGTAGTTTATGTTTCTTGTAGTCAGGTACTGCTTTGGCTGCTCACTGGTCAGCAGGAGGCAATTTTTCTTGGATTCAGGTATATAACATGAGTGTCTTTTACCAAACTGCAGCCAGCATGCACAAACAGAAACCTACAGATGTGCTAAATGCACTTACTGCAGTGCCAGGTCCTGCTGTACTGGAGTGGGATTGTAGCCCAGAAGCATTTGGGGTTTGCTGTTCATGTACAAGCCAGCCTACTACCCAGCACAGAGGGGCTGCAAGTAACTGCTGCTATTTAAAAGGTAATATTTTGTATCAGATCCACTTTCCAGCCTTTAAACACACAGGCACATTCTCATTTCTTTTTCACCAACTGTCCCTAAATATTAGCAGGACAGTAAAATCTGACAGTAAAATCAGTAAAGTCTAGAGTGTGGATAAATGAGCAATAGAGAGCACAAAACTTTCCAAACTGTGAATTTAAGGCACAGGAGGAAAAAAAAAAAGTGAAGTTTTCTTGTTTTCTATGGAAAATTGCCAGTTCCATTTTCTCATTGCATGACTGTTTTTGTCAGAACAGATAGAAACATTTTGGGCTGATGGGCAGATAGGTCTCGCTGAAGCTTGTTGAAGCCACAGAGGCTGAAGTCTTGATCGCTGGATGCTGCAAACAGTTTGCCTCTGGCAAATACATACTTCCAGTTTTGGCAGTGTCTAGTGCTTGGAAGAGACAGAGACTGATAGATTCTCTGGTCAGTTCAGTTAAGCAAACCTTAGACTCAGGTTTTATACTTTGCAGAGGGAACAGTTTGCAATATGCCTTGAGAAGATACTGGGGGGAAAATACTTCTGTTTATCTCAGGCTTCTGCCTTGCTCAGTCCTTCCACCAAAAATTAAACGTGCTCTATCTGTCAAAATAATTCAGATATGCCAGATCTTAGCAGCCTGTCAGTGACCTGGATTCCCAAGGTGTTTTGCTCTGAAAGGCTTTGTGCAAAGCTGCCACCACATTAGCAAATCTCAGGATCTGTGGTGAGACTGATGTCTTCCCCACCTGCCCCGTCTCCTTTTACAATAATTTCTTTTCCTCAATGAAACAAACAGAAAAACCAACACATGGAATTTCCCAAGGTTACAAGGGTCTTGAGGCTCTTAGTGAAAGAAGGTTATCTGACTCCCATTCTGGATCTCCCAGGCATGGATCCATGAACATCAGTTTATTAAATCAGGAGAGTCTCTGGCCATGCTCTGGACACAGGGCAGCTGCTGGGAGAGGGTGTGGATGGCAGCAGCCCTCTGGTCTCAGTGCTCACTCCAAGAGGCTGTGTATGTGTGGGAATCACTGCTGTAGGTTGGATCTGTCCGTGGCAGGGCGTGGGGTGGGATGGTGCAGATCAATAATCAGCACCCTGCGGTTGTTGTAAATCAAGGCTTGACTCTCTGACAGGCTGCAGGCACAGGAAGAGGCACTGAAATACCTTGCCTAATGTTTTCCTCTCTCATTTCTGTTGGCCTAAATAGGAATCTCTGGTTAGAGGTGGCTTGTTTCTGGTGGAGGGGTCAGTTGTGAGGCTGGAGAAGCAAGGCTCTCCGGTGTAGGATGCAGGTGCTCCTTCCCAGGTTCCCACTTGCAGCTGAAGGAAGGCATGAGTTCCAGGAGGAGAATTACAGGGGCTGTCAGGAGGGCCATGGGGCAGCCTGGCTCAGGGGAGAGCTGGAGCAGCAGCTGAGGACAGCTGACATGTTACAAGAGAAGAAAGGCTCTGAGTGCTGGCAAAGCAGGGAGCCAGTCCAGAGATGCCCATGTGTGGTTGGTTATTAAAATCCAATGGAACCATCACAGTATTTATTTACTAACAATTTGATCACTCTGCTTCAGTTTTGGCCACTTCCTGCCTTCCTTTGTCCCTTCATTGAGTAGCAGTGAGTTCCTCAGGGCCAGCACCACCTCCTGATGCCCAAGGTCACCCTCACAGCAAGCCCAGCTCGAGGAGGGCACAGCCAAGGACTGGCTTCTCCTGCTGAGGCTGCCTTTCCCTCCTTGCACAAGAGAAGCTGTGGAGTGCTCTGCCCACATGGAGGGAATCAGTTTGGTGCAGGGAGGGAGCGTGTGACAAATTAGCTGTTTGTAACCACAGCTGTGCAGCTTCTGTGGACAGAGCAGCGTAAACAGTTATTATTTATTCTGGTTGTGCTGCCATGTCGAGCCAGCAGCGTTGCTCCTGCGTGACTTGGTCCTTCCCAGAAGGACAGCCTGCTGGTTTGGAGAGGACAGGAGTGCTGGGATCACTGCTAAAAGCAAACCTGAGGTAATGGAGAACTCACAATCGGATATGCCCTGAATCGGAGAGCTGCCTTTGTTTCCCAGGTATTCCCAAACAGAAGTTAGCCTGTGCATGCCAGTGCATTTTAATGCATTTTGACAATGTCACAGGAGCCCCTTTGTTGCTTGTCGGCTTCGTCCTTGCTTGCACATGTGAATGAAGCTTTCCCATACTGAGCCATAGGCAGCCTCCAGCCAGCTCAGGAGAATGTGTGTGTGTGTGTGTGTGATGCATTTCTAAATTTCCATTCATTTCTCAGGTATTCAATTTGAAACAGAACTGCCCAATATGCTAATCAGCAGAGAAAGGGGAAGAGCATACTTTGGTGTTCTTCTCTTTTCTGTTGATTTTGTCAAATTGTGTAAAAAAAAGAGGAGAAAGAGTTGGAAAAAAACGGGTCCTTCTTGGGGAATCTGGAACCAGATGAAGGAATGTTCTGCAGCAAACAGCTTCTTGAATTAGTGAGGTGAGGACCTCCTGATCCCAAAAGTTGTAGTGCCTTGTTGATGCTCTCCTGCCACCACTGTGGTTGGCGTGTCTGAGCCAGTCATGTCCCAGTAACATGGAATGTGTTCCTGTCCCCTGCACTGGTCAGGGCTGCCACAGCAGCACGTGCATGGAGAGCAGCCCCTGGGAGCTGGGGCTCCTCACAGCCAGCACCAGCCCCAGCCCAGAGCCTGCTGTGTGGGAGAGACAACCACTGAGGTGTCAGTGGGGAACACTGAAAACAACCTCTCAGCCAGAGCAAGGAGGGATTTCTGTTTATGATGGAAACTTCATACTGAAGTGCCTGGTGACTGTGGTCTATTTTTTACATTGGTGATGTGCTTGAAGCAGAAGGATGATGGCACCCAAGTGTCCCTTTTAACCAAAATTATTCTGTGATTTACTTAGCTGCTTTAAGGAGCGTATCTTTCTCTCTCAAGTTTGGGGCTGTAGTCAAATCTATCTTAAGCAAAAGCAATGTTACTAAATTCTGTGGAGTTATACCTGCCTGCACTGGGAGAAATTGGTCTTCTGGATTTTATGGTACTTATGCAATACTCACCTGGGAAACAGGAATCTTGCTTTTCAAGAGAACATGACACCCAGCTAATTTCACTGCCTCTCACAGCAAATCTTCTCAGGAGGGCTAAGCAACAGCATCCTATTTAAAAGTCCTGTCCCAGTTTTGGAATACCTGTGCCATCAGAAAGCTATGGCCTTATTTTATCTGTTTATATCTCGTAACAGTCATAGGGAAATGAAGTTTTGTTTTCCCATCACACTTATTCCCCAGTGCAGCAGTTAAAGAACTGTTTTTCAGAGTGTTTAGAAAGCCCACATTTTTCCCTGGTAACTCAGAGCATAGGAATGTCCTATGGCAAAGGAAGAGCTGGCAAGGACATGCATGCCAGCATGTCAGCTGGCCAAGGGTGGGAGATCCCCCACCACTTCCTGCCTGAAGGTTCCCAGGGTGCAACTTGGGAGCACACTCTGTTTGTTTTGGATGTGTGAAGCCCCTGTAAATACCCTCTATACATGTCTGAGTTTTAAATATATGTAGTTAGTCTCTACCAACATGTTGCAGCCTACACAGGGCAACATCTGTTGAAACATGCAGCTCTGGCTTAATTTTAGCAGAGAAAATGAAGGAAAACTATTTCATCCATCATTAGACTAACATTTGGGAGAAGATTTAGGCCTGGTTCCATTTCCTAAAGCTAAGCAAATTTTGGCCTCATCAGCAAATGTCTGCTGGTGCGTCAGTGTCTGGCTGTGACACTGGGACAGGCTCTCACGGAGCAGCAATCCTGGCCCAGCACAGACACTGCTGCCCAGAGAGGCTCTCAGGTAACCAGACAATGTGCACTGGAAGCAGCTCTCCTCACTTCTCCCACCTGTGGTTTTTGAGCACAGTCCATGTTAAGCAATGTGACTGGAGAGCACCAGAGACAAGCACTAATAACTCTGTAGGGGACAACTCTTGGGGAGTAAAGGGAAAACACCCAAAGGTCTCTTTGCCACAGTGCCAAAGCTGCTGTGTCTGGTGATGGAGGGTAGATGAACACCTCCTAAAAGCTGTTCAGCAGCTCCCTGTAGTCTGCAGACCTGCCATGATGGTCATGGACAACCAGCTTGTATCCCCTCACTCCCTTCCAAATGTCTCTGTAAACTGGATACCAACATGGCAATGTCTGCTACTAATCCCAAACTGCATCTACACCCTCAGCAACTGTGGGCACAAATCTGCCATTGTCCCTCTGGCCACCACTTTAGAAATAAGTGATGAGAGGTGTGAGAGCAGCTGGGTGAGCCACCTGCCATGTTCCAGGTCAGAGCCATACACGTTTGTGGGGCTGCCTGGAGATGGGCTGAAGGTAGGGTGGACATCAGCTGTCTGCACAGTGCAGAGGAGCTGCACTTGGTGTGCCCCCCCCGTGCTGGCAGTGCTGTGACACTGTTGTCTGAGAGCACCAAAGTGCTGCAGTTGTGCAGTGACTGAGGCATGACTGCAATGTGTTTAAAAATTAGTGTAAAATTTAGAAGTTGGCCATATGCAGCATAGCCCTGGAGTGGAGATGATTATGCTGGGATTGGCAGGGGGACTTTTCTGTTGATATAAGCTTTTATTAGATGGGATTTTTTTAATAGCACTACATGATGGGAATTATTTGGACTTGTAACCCAGAGCTGGGAGATGCTTTACTGGGAGCTGGCTTAGAGGAACCAGGGTTCTTTCACTTTCCATTGCTGATCAGATACTTCTCTATATACTGCTTCCCTCTATTGATAAACAAGGTCATAATGCTTATTTTCCTTAACTTGAAGCAGCAATGTTAAGGTCTGATTAATCATGTAACATACAGGTCATGCTTGTTAAAATTGAAAGGCATAGATGATTTTATGTGGAAGAGATTGCCATATGCTGAAATAGTATGTGAAGCATTGTTGCTAGTTTCACTTTCTTTATATGTAGAAGGCAGGTTTCTTTTCCCTAAGATTTGTGAATTTACAGCTCCATCATTTCTTGTAGGTCAAGATATTTATATAATTGTATTTTGAAAACATGTCCATTTTTATGAATGAGTGGCAATCCTTCAAAAGAATGAAGCTCACAATGCCTTAGACATAGAAGAATAAACAAAAATTAAGAAGTTTAGCTGTTACTTACTCTTTCTGGAATTTAAAACATCTGTGATAGGAAGTTTGAAAGTCTGTTTAGATAGATAGCTGAGAATTTGGTTTGTTTTGGTTTGTTTAGAAAGTATGCTAGTTATTTCAGATGTTTGGCCTATAAAGAATGTCAAACAATTTAATTGTCTCAGGTCTGAATTTAATTCGAGTCACTGGCAGAAGGTCACTAAATTCAGTCCAGGGTTTCATTCAGATTTGCCATTTAGACCTAAAAAATGTTACCATAAAAATGTTGGCATGTTTGTTATGCAGGGAGTATAATGTCTTAATTGAAATGAAACCAGAAACTATTTTAAAAACTTCTATTACAGTTCACATGACAGACAGTATTTTGTAGCTTTAACATCTGTTTTAAAGCCAACTCATGAGATTTAGCCTTTGTCTGACTATAACTCTTTTGATTTCGGTGAAGTTGCACACATTTAAATCCTGATTGAATTTGTCTCACATGATTGGCTTTTTAATTGCATTATTTAATTTTTTTTAATCTCCAACCCAGTGTTGTAGTGTGGAGCTTCAGCACATGTCAGAATATGGTCAATAATGGATCCTTTCTTCTTCTTTTTATATTTTCACAGTTACAGGGGTCCATTAAAAGAAAACTGGAAGATGATAGCTCTCCTGCCTCCAGTGGTGTGCCTGATGTCACTTTCCCAAATGACAGTAAAAGACTTTGTCTTGATGATGTAAACCTTGCCATGGGCCAAGGGGCCAACCCCAGCATGGCGTGTCCAGAAATGCAAAGTTCTCCATTCCCCACGGGTCACAGCACTTCTTCCCTGGGAGTCACAGGGCACCCAGTGCTCCTGGAAAACAATCACATAAATGGGGGTGGCATTGGCTCCCCGTTCTCAGTGCCAGCCAACACAGAAATCAATCAGAAGGGGTCGATAGGAGGGCAAACCAACAACATTGTCCATTACGACGAGAAAGGAAACAGCTTACAGTCTGTAGACCAGGAGCTGCAAGATCTATTGGAAGAGCTGACCAAAATGCCTGATCCTTCTCCCAATGACCTGGATCTGGAGAAGATTTTGTGCAGCAAGGCTGAAGATCCACTTGGTCTGAGTCATTCCCAACCAAACATAAGTACCACTCCAAAGTCCTCCCCGCAGACTTCCCACTTGGAGAACCATGTTGCTAACAAAGATTTTTCTCCAGGCTGCAATCCAACCAGTGGAGGATCCCCTCAGATGAGACCATCATCTGCTGGAGCTAACTTCCAGGTTCCTCCCTCAAACAAACCTGCTGCATCACCCATCTCTACAGCAGCTCAGAACAAAAACCAGCCACCACCGATGCTCCCAGTGCCCTTGCCCAACATGCCTGGCTCCAACTGGCATGCTCAGCAGCTAAAGCAGCTGGCAGCCAGCAAGCAGGTGTCTGGTACCAAGCAACAAGTACAGGCTCCCAGCTGGCCAACTATGTCTCCTCCTGGTCTCTCTCCGCCTTACAGGGCAGGATCATCCCCACACCATCAACCTTTTAGTCCTCAAAATGTTATGGTGTCTGGCATGCCTGCTAATAATTTACCAGGAAACAACATTCAGAGTCCTCAAAACACTCTGCTTTCAAGCATGACTTCCAGCAGCACCCCATCCAATGGCCCCTCTCCCCCCTATGGCTCTGAGAAGCTCTCCAGTCCAGCTCTGAGCCAGCAGCCCTTCAGCCCTCAGAGCTCCATGCTGCCTGCTCTGACAGCAGCCAGCTTGCCAGCCAGCAGCATTAAAAGCCCACAGAACAACCTGGTTGCCAGCATGGCCTCCACAAATACTGGACCTTCTCCACCGTACAGGCCAGAGAAGCTGTCGAGCCCTGCTCTGCATCAGCAGCCCTTCAGTCCTCAAGGTACATTAATCTCTAACATCACTCCCACCAGCAATCCCACAAATATGCAGAACTCGCTTTTTAAATCAATGACTACAAACCAGACCAAAAATATGAACATAATTATGCAACAGCCATCCAGTAGCTTACAGCCAGGTCTGGTGAATGAGAGCTCTGTTAGCCAAGACCAGTTTTCTTTCACCAACACCAAACCACTGTCTCACTTTGCCTCAGAGTCAGCTACTCAAAAAATGTCCCCTCTGACGGCAGGACAAGGACAGCAGTCCCTCATTCACTATCTCCAGCAGCAGCAGCAGCAGCAGCAGCAGCAGCAGCAGCAGTCCCCAGCCACGCAGCAGCCCCAGCAGAACAGCAGCAGCCAGTTCCTCCAGCAGCAGTTCCGACAGCTGATGCAGCCACATCGGATGCAGAGGCAGATGCAGGCTGCCACACTGCCATCTCAAAGCAGACAGGTGAGAACCTCTCTTCTGTCTTACATGGCTCATGTGAAAATAACAAATTATTTATTTTCTTAATTTGCTTTTCCATTTGTGTTTCAAATGCGACGTCACTAAATTTCTGAGGTGTGCACAGTGCCTACATGAACAAGGCAATAACAACCTCTGGTGTTATCATAGGAAATTTATTTATTTCTTCAACTAAAAATGTACCATAATTGCACCATGCATTGCCTGTTTTCGCCTGGTGGAGAACTTTGTGCTATTCTAAAGTAATTTTTTTACTTGTATAGGTGATAGTCTCTTTTTGCTTATATTATAATCTCCAGAGATATTCTCCTTGCATGTTTCATGTTATCCTTTCAGAGGGAATATCTTCTTTTTATCTTAGTGCCCTTCAACAAATTCATCTCTGTGTTATGCTTCTGAGGCTAGAAAAGATCAGGTGGGGTGAGAAGTGAAGTTAAAATGCGTCCTTCATGGACAGCAGGTCAAACAGTACAGCTCCTGAATAGCAAAGAGGCAGACTTGAAATACCTGTTACTAGCATTTGCCAGAAGCCATTCCCTGCTTTGGATGAGGGCCATTCCCCACCCATGGTGATCTGTGATACCAATCGAGCTGGTAAATGCAAAAATGCAGCTGGCAAAAGTGAGGCACAGCCCTGGTTTCTGTCCAGTGACCTCCTCCTCCCTGAGACTCAGTGAGAGGTGTGGATGTGCTACCACCCCAGATCAGAGATGTGCTGTGAACAGGGTCCTGGGAGCATGGAAGGGCTCAGGGACCGGGTCTGAGAGCAGCCTGGCTGTGAGGAATAAATGTCTTTTTGTTTGGAAGAATAGTTGGAAACACCGAACCTCATCACCAAACCAAGGCTTTGTTAGGCTGAGCCAACACTTTGTGAGCAGACTCCTCCAAGCTGCTTAGCTGTGCACACAGTCACTCCATCAGCAGCTTGGGGAGGACTGAGACACTTCTGTCCCAGTAAAGCAGAGACTGATCACTGAAATTCTGCTGGGATCTGCTTGAGAGCTGAAGTGTGACATGCACTCCAGAGCCAGGTCTTCTTTGCCCTTCCTCCCTGCAAAGTGACTGGTTCTTAAGGAGGGAGATTTCATCAATCTTGGTGTAATGCTGGTGTAACTAAATATCAAAATGTCTGTGACAGCAATGAGAAATAGGAGATAGTTACTAAATATCAGCTTCTGAGGGGTGCATTGGCACTGTGCCTCTTCAGGATCACCTCCTCTTTTGCAAGTTGTGCTCCCTCCATTCTCACTTCCTGCAGCAGCCTGGAGCAGGCAGCAGGGCAGGACTGGTGCCTCACTGGATTTGTGTAGAACAGGTAGCAGGGAGGCACATCTTGTGCTCTTCAGAGGGTTACTAGTGGAAGGCCTCTTATTCAACAAAGTCCTGGAGCAGTTTGTTGCTCCAGGCACATGAGGACCCTGCTTGTGTTCAGTGGGACCCAGGTCAAACAGAGAGTGGAGTCTTGCTGGCTGGGGATCCTGGCCTGTGGATACGATTGAAAGGGAGCCAAGTGCAGAAGTTCCATGAATTACTGCCCACCACATGTTTTACTCTGGAGGAAGGTGTGTGTGAAGAATACATTCGTGGTGTTTTCCTGCATCTTGCATGAGTGCTAGCAAGTTGTTAACCACAGTGACATGATCACTTTTGATCATACATCCATAACATTTGAGGTTTTTTTTTTTTGTCTTCACCACTTAGTGTGTGAAGTAGGAATGGCCTTGTTGGATTCCTGAGGTTTCTATGCCCCAGTTTTCCCTGCTTTGCATTTTAGTCTTATACCTCTGAACCCCTTGCATCACTGATTAGATATTTTTAAAAAATTCCTGAAGTCAGTCTGTCTAATTGGCTGAAATATTCCTTCTTCGAGCAACTTTCCTGGTGCTCTGCCTGTGCTGCGTTTTCAGCTGATTCTCACTGTTAGAGAGAGAGTTATTATAATCTTGCTGCTATCAGTAGAGATCAAGGACAGTTAAGACAATGATTACAGGTGATGAGCATTTTACATTTTCAGACTAGTTAGGTAAGCTTATGGTGCCTCCCTCATTTTACAGGGCAGACTTAGACCAATAATTACACACCAGATGACAGTGCTCCAGTTTTACAGTCTGTTGAGCTGCTGAAGAAAGATGGTGGATATTCAGGAGTGGAGCATTTTGTAAGGTTTTGATAACTTTACTGCAAATCTCATAAAAGAAAATGGATCCTGAGTGCTGAATAAAAAGAAAGATTACATAGGAAAATTATTCTGTGTAGGAATTCTTGAGTCTGAGATATTTACTACATTTCATGGAATCTGGCATGGAGATCTGTTATTTGTCTGCAATAGATTTCTTATTTACATTGAGAGATTGTACTGAATTGTGGACCCCACCTGCTCTGTACCAATTTTACTCCATTAGAGTGAAGTACCCCCAGTGACTGTGGTTTTGATTTCCAGCAGTGTATCCAGAGCTGAATTTGAGCTTTGCAGAATTTCAGTGCAGTTCCCTCCTGAGGCAGGTGATGAAGAGGACTTTTCAAGCAATGAGCAGTTGTTTCATTAAAAGGCACAATGTTAAAGACTCAGAAGATGGGGGAGACAACTGCATCTCAAAAATTAGTAAATTTCTGATGGCAAATTGCCCTTTTGTAGCCTCATTCACAGAAATTTGCTCAGAGAAAAATAACAGCATTCCCTGAAATGTTGCTTAGTGCTTAAAAGTCATCCCCTTACTCTGTGTGTGTGTTTGCAAATGTGACTAAAATTTCTAAAAAGAAGGCATAGTTCTCTCTTCTTTGGAGCAAGAGGTGCAGCTTTGTACAGAAGAAGAATGTGGATGGTGGCCAGTTGGAGGGAGAACAATAAACCATGAAATTTGATCCTTGTAGCCGGCACAGCAACACGGGGAACAGAGCAGCAGCCGCAGAGCCAGAGTGAGCGTTTTGCTGTTGTTTCACTGTGTATTAAAGCAAACACTCCACATTCCAAAAGCAGGGTTACTGCTGGTGCCTCACAGCTCTACCATTTTCGTAGTTAGTGATGTATCTTTGAAGTGCAATCAGTGTGTCCCAGATCCTGTCTTGCCCGCACACTGCTCCATCTGATAGGGCTCATCTCCCCCATCTGAAGCACTGTGTCTTTATTGTGGCCACGGCCGGCTATTGATTGAGGCGCTGACAGTTTGCATTGTGTGGCACTGCAATGCCTGGTGGGGCTAACGCTGCTCTCTGGCCATGGGCAGCTTTTCATTTTATTCCTGTAGGGCTGATGCTGGTGAGTGACATTATACTCAAAGGTCTGGACTCTTAAATCCAAATATAAAGATGGTAGTAAATGCCGGAGTCAGAGGTAGTCTCCAGAACTATCACATGCTGTTTTCAGGGGTAAAGCTTCACTACTTGACTCTGTCTGCTGTATCTGGGTGCACAAAAAGCTGTATTTGCCCAGGCAGGTTGACTAGTTGGGCATCTCCCTGATTTTCATGTCTAAATAGAGTTTGTACTTGCAGATTTCCTGTTCTGGAATGTCCAATACACTGGGCCAATACAATTCTGCCTTCAGCAATGCTGATACAACACCTCAGTTCAGAAAAGCTGTTCTGTCAGTCCCTGCAGTGCCAGAGCAGACCCAGGGCTCAGTGCAGGGGAAGGAGGGATCCCCTCCTCCCTGAGGGCAGAAAAGCAGCCGGTGATATTCACAGTTTGAGTCAGGAGGGAATACAATAAACCCTTTGGGTGGCTATCTCTTTTCCAAGCCCAAACTGATGTGAGTTAAAACTCGGGAGTCTCAGGGAGGAGGGCAGGATTGCTGACTGACTGCTCGGTGTGTGAAACGCTGAGAACCAAAGCACAGCTGAAAAGGTTGTTTTGTTGGGGGCTGTAGGTGATAAACAGCCATTGTCTGGGAGGGACATGCTGTGTCTCTGGGCTCCACTTGCACCGTAGGAACCAAATGTGCTATTCTTAGAGCTCTCTGCATTCCTGCTGACATCCAGGGACTTGTACACTGGATTGTCAGTGAAGGGTATATTTGTTTCATCTCCATTGCCAAAAATACTGATAGAGAAAAAATGACAAGGGAAGAGACAGAGAGAAAACTAATATTATTTGCAGTAAAAGTGGCTGTACTTTTACTACATGTGGACTGCATATGGGATAGTGAAGAACATGCTGAGGACTAAAATATCCTTTGAAAAGCAAAGTATTTCTTTGACTGTGGTAAAAGCAGCAATACATTATCTGAGTTGGAAGAATAAACCATAGGTTGCAGAGAAACACCAAAACTTCTGAGCTAGATTAAATATACTTTTTTTTAAAGTTAAAAAAATCTTTCAGAGCGTAAGTTTTCTAAATATAGAAACAAAACTGAAGAAGAAATGTGCTGTTATGAAAAGCAAACTGACCCAGAGGTTAGATGTCAAAGGTTAAATAACTATAATGGAATACGAAATACAGCTTTTATTAATATGAAGAAATGGTAATACCATGGCCTGATTTCTCTGGGTGCCATATATTATGGGAGGTTATTTCTGCCTGTGAAAAGTCAGTGCACTGTGATTGTTAGGTGAGACTGTTCTGACTCAGCAGCACTTCATAAGCTCTGATGCAGGTTGATGAAGAGTTTGGGAAAGCAAAGAACACAGCCTGCATCATCTGAGTACATAGAATCCTCCTGCAAGTACAGGGAAAAATAATGTTTTATTTGGGATTTACAAGATGTCACAAGGCATCCTCCTAATGCATAAAACAATTACAGTATCATGCTTTATTAATAAAATCAAAAGTACTGGCCAGATTTCATCTGCAGCTTCAATCCCCTACCCTTTTTCTTCAGGGTCAAACTTATTTTTAAAGCCACTTTGAATGAAGTTCTGCTGGTCTCTTCTCTTCTCTTCTCTTCTCTTCTCTTCTCTTCTCTTCTCTTCTCTTCTCTTCTCTTCTCTTCTCTTCTCTTCTCTTCTTTTTAAAATCTACCTTTTTTTTCTTTTACCAATGCTGTGAAGAGAAAACCAGATTTGATTTCTTTTACCAATGCTGTGAAGAGAAAACCAGATTTGATTTCAAAGAACAGTGCCAGCACAATACCAAAGCAAAGCCTTTGAGGGATGGAGGGCTTTT
This sequence comes from Molothrus ater, assembly GCF_012460135.2. Taxonomy (NCBI): domain Eukaryota; kingdom Metazoa; phylum Chordata; class Aves; order Passeriformes; family Icteridae; genus Molothrus; species Molothrus ater. The sequence continues at coordinate 7,380,180 of NC_050491.2, forward strand.
GAAGGCAAAGCAACAAGCCCTTCAGCTAATTAAGTGCCTTTGAATAGGGGAATAAAGGAAGCTGGTGATGAATCTGGATTACAGAGAGCAATAAGGCTGAGCCTGGAGTTTGACATCTCCACAGATGTTAAAACATCTTCCTGAATGGTCATTTCTGAATTTATATTTATCTGTGCATTTGCCAGTGAGTTGATATGTTTTTCAAACTTGGAGATTCTCTGTTCTCTTCTCAAGAGAGTCTGAGAGGAGCTTGACTGAAGCTATCAACTACCTTCTTCTCCCTTCCCTCCCCTGTAAATAAATAATGTCAGTTAAGTCTTGGAAAGTAAGAAGTGAACTTGTGGAACAAAATGGGGTGTTTGGCCTCAACATGTCAACAGTAATACAACATTTTCAGAAGTGCAGTAATCAAGACAAAAAAACCTTAATTCACATCTGATCTTATGAGCCCATTGCTCTTTCTCAGTGGTTTTTTTTTTAATTGCATGTGTTGTCTTCTTGTGTTCCATTTTGGGTATTTTAAAGCATTCCCCTGCTGTAGTGGAGCCCTTTAAGCCATGTCTTAACCTTCCCACTTCTTTAGCTTGTATTTTCAGATGTTTGCAGGCACTGATGTTTCCAACTGCTCTGCCTAATGCACTCCATAATTCCTTCCAGTTTAGCTCTCTGTTGTGCTGATAGCACTCTTGGACACCACACAGCACATCATTAGGGCAAGCAATCTGCAGAGAAGAAGCTTGTAAATAGACCAAATCCTTCTAAACACTATGTGGGGAGCATCCTCCCACTCTCACCATCACCCACCTTTTGGATCTGAAATTAATGTGGACACTACACCAAAGCTGCTCCATCCAGACAGGTCTTTCCCTTGGTTATGACCTGTTTAATAAAATGGAAAATGTTCAGCCAGCAATTGAGCATGTAGGACACGGACAACTCTGGGAATCTCACACTGGACAAATTAAAATCCAATTGGAAAGAAAAAAGAGGCTCAGGAAGTACTGTAAACACCAGTGTGGGGTGCTGGAGGGTTTGAGGAAGTCTTCTCTTCCTTATGTGCAGGACAATGAAGCGATGAGGAAGGGTTGTCCAGGGTGGAGAAAGAGGAAGCAGTGCTCATGTGCTGTGAACACGTACAGGGAAATGTGACTTACCCAGAGAAATCTGGGGCAAGGTGCTGCATTTCAGCCTGACAGGCTGCTTGCAATGTTCAGGTGCTCGGGATGGGGCTGTGTGTCCAGGCTGTGTGTCCAGGCTGTGTGTCACAGGGCTGTGTGTCCATGCTGGGTGTCCAGGCTGTGTGTCCATGCTGTGTCCAGTGTCCAGGCTGTGTGTCACAGGGCTGTGTGTCTGAGCTGTGTGTCCAGGCTGTGTGTCCAGGCTGTGTGTCCGAGCTGTGTGTCCAGGCTGTGTCCATGTTGTGTGTCCAGGCTGTGCCATGCTGTGTGTCCATGTGTGTGTCCAGGCTGTGTGTCCATGTTGTGTGTCCATGTTGTGTGTCCATGTGTGTGTCCAGGCTGTGTGTCCAGGCTGTGTGTCCAGGCTGTGTGTCCAGGCTGTGCCATGCTGTGTGTCCATGCTGTGTCCAGGCTGTGTGTCACAGGGCTGTGTGTCCATGCTGTGTGTCACAGGGCTGTGTGTCCAGGCTGTGTGTCCATGCTGTGTCCAGTGTCCAGGCTGTGTGTCACAGAGCTGTGTGTCCATGCTGTGTGTCCAGGCTGTGTCCAGTGTCCAGGCTGTGTCACAGGGCTGTGTGTCCATGCTGTGTGTCCAGGCTGTGTGTCCAGGCTGTGTCACAGGGCTGTGTGTCCATGCTGTGTGTCCATGCTGTGTGTCCATGCTGTGTCCAGTGTCCAGGCTGTGTCACAGGGCTGTGTGTCCATGCTGTGTGTCCAGGCTGTGTGTCCGTGCTGTGTCCAGTGTCCAGGCTGTGTGTCACAGTGTCCAGGCTGTGTGTCACAGGGCTGGGTGTCCGAGCTGTGTCCCTGCTCCAGGCCAGGCACAGCCACAGAGCCGTGGGTGAGCAGAGGACAGGGAGCCACGGCACAGGGATTCTGTGTGAGCCCTGAAAACCCCTCACCACCCCTCTGTGGTTTTCAGCTCTAAGCAACAGACAATTGCTTTCTTCTGCTCTGCAGTGCAGGATGGGAGACAACCTCACCTCCCAAAGGTGTAGGGAAGGTGGTACTATCATGAGGAATGACTGATTCATCAGTTGTACCCAAACCCCTCTGAGCCTGCCAGCCAGGGTGGACAGTTCCTCTCAGGTTTTCCAGACAGCTTGGTAGCAGTTCACAAGTGTTCTGGGATAAACATCAGCTGAATTAGGCCCCATCTGCAGATTTTCTCCTTTTTTTCTCCTCCCACAAACCCATTATACTTTCTTTATTATCACAGATTGGAAAAAAAAATCCATATGCAGAAATCTTTAATTAAAAGCAGTTGAGCAAAAGGTTTTGAGCATACATATTTTCTCAACTGTGCTCTTTGATACAACGAAGTTTTAAACATCCTGGGAATCTAGGGAAGGGCTTGACAAACTTCTCACTGCGTGGCTTCAGGATGAATGCCATAACTTCCTTCTGTGTATCATTCTTAACTACTTGTAGAGTGGTTGGTGATGGGTAAGGTGCATCCTCACTCACAAGTCAGCACACCCATAATTCTTACATTGCAAAGGTGTGTTCATGGCCCAGCGTGCTGAGGAATAGCAATGAGGAAATGCTTTCCATGACCCTGTTGTACACCCAGCTCATTTCAACTGTGCTGTAAATCCCCATTAATATCAGAACATCTTCATTCCATTTTCCCCATGTTTTTGGAAGGTAGGGTTGTACGTTGTCTGTATTTTCTGTCTCTCTCTTAGTCAATGACAGTTTGGGGAGCTTGTGTTGAACTAAAAGCAGTCTGGCTTTTGGAAAATGTGCTCACTTCCCTAAAACCATGCCCTACTTATTTCCTCAAATTTGATGCCTAAATTAATAAATAATTTTAATACTTTCTGCAGTGGTACTGTTAGAGCATGGTATCTACCCTTGATTTTTGGGGTGCTTTCTACCTAGTATTGTCATAGTTTAAAATTATATCAGTATTTCACAAGGCAAAAATATGTACAGAAGCAAACAGAACGAAGGCAAACAAGTGTGTAGGAGAGTCCCTGGATGCTGTTAATGCCGTGCCTGGCTCCAGCAGGGCGGGCTGACAGAGCAGCCCCTTTGCCTTCCCATTCTGCTCCTCTGTCTTCCTGCCTGGCTGCATGAGCCCTGCACACCAGCTCAAAGTACAAACATGTTTTGATTCAGATGCTATACCTAGAAATAACTTTCCTGGTAAAATGAACTTGGTGGGGGTTTTTAATTTTTTTTTTTTCCTTGGGCATTTTGGAGAAATTTCAGTGTGTGGGTGGGGGGAAACAAAGCCGTGTCTGTAAACAGGAACTGATATTGTCTGTGGGACTGAATGGGGAGAGAAACTGAACTGGCCTCGGTGATTCTCTCATACATCTGTGAGTCTGGAAACACTGGGATGATTCACAGTTTGCTGATTAATACAGGAGCAAGCAAAATGGTGTGAATTAACGGCCATTACAGAGCTGCACTGGATGGCAAATATCCCCCCAGAACAAATGATGTTTCATGAAGATTGCTTAGAGGAAGAGGTAATGGGTCTTAAATACGAATTAGAAGCAGTCCCATCAAAGCTGTTAACATTAAGGTTTGAAAGCCAAACACTATTATGAGCTGTTTTCAAAAACTGTACATTTAGGAAGTCTGCCCTGTTGGCTGTGTAATATTTCTGTCTCGAGCACTTGGGATATTTCAGGCAGCCAGCACTAATAATTGATAGAAATTCACAATCAGAATGCAGCAGCTCTTCTTAGGGCTTTGAAGGCTAATCACTCTATGACATGTTTTAAAGTTAAATTTTTTATAGCACATATAAAGGCAAATATCATCATTATCAGTACATAATTCTGAAAAGCACTACCATTAACAAGAAGTAATCCTGTATTACAATTTAACCCTTGGAATATAGGAGTGTTAAAGGATGAAAAGAGTAAATGCATTACTTCAGTATGAATAATATTCTCTGCATAACCAGCAAAATTATTTAACATTTGTCATTGAATTAATGAAAACGCAATTCCTTGGATCAGTGTCAGGCAGATGCAGATGTGAATGCAGGTTATGCACAAGCTGTGCTGAGCTATTTTTCCCCACTACAGAATTGATGAGAGACCCACAAGGTGGGTAAGCCCTTCAATGTAGCCAAAATAGTGTGATATCCTGGCCTAAGACATTACATTAACAGCTTGATCTTGTAAAGATTCAAACACACACACCTAAATTTACGCAGTGGGAGGTCATTCCAGGATGACTGCAGGATTATTTCTGAGAGCAGACTGAATCATGTGTGTATCTAGGCTTTGTATGCTCAAGAAAGACCAAAGGTGGAGCAGAAGGATGCAGCAAGGGGCCCAGCAGTCGTTGGCAATGCTATATTAGTGCTGCAGCAAAAAAAGACAGGGAGTTGGAAGCTTTGATGCACTTGTTCCTGCCTCAGCTCAAGTTTACATTTGAATTATTTTTGGCTTTTCTGGTGTTGTTGTTGTTGTTGTTGGCACTGTGGTTTTTTTTTTTTTTTTCCTTTTAGGGATTAGTACCAGCATTTTACAAACTTCCCAAGCTTCAAATAAATTAATGTTTTAATCAGTCCAGGGGTTATTTGAAGTCCTGTTGTGTTTGTTTTTTAAAGTCATCAACTGCAGAAGGAAAATTTGCCCCTTGTAGGAAGAGAAGCTGTCCCATCCTCTCAGGCACAGCAATAAAAAAGCAAATGGGGGAAAAAAATCTTAACAAAACACTTTTCCCCTCTCTTTTGTGATTAGCAGACTTCTAATGTTAATGTGTTTCTTCCCTTTCCAGCAAGATGAGGACATACTACCCTGGAATATCAGTACTATGTATCCCTGTCATAAACAAATCAATTTCTCTTAGTGCTTAATTACTCAGGGCTTTTGGAAGCTTCTCTTTGCATAATAAATATGTTTTATATTTCCTTTACTCTGTGGCATTAGGAATAAACAGTTTCAGCGCTGGGTTGAAGGGTAGTTTACAGGACACTCGTGCTCGGGCAGTCTGTTTTCTCTCCCGGTTGCTCTGCAGGCTGTGTTTAAGCAATGAATGAGCGATCATATCAGCATTATTTTTTGTTTCGTACAACCCCCTTTTTCTCCTCCTTTGCCGCTCAGTCAGCACTCTTTCTGCAGTGGCATTTTCGTTTTCTGCACGGAATTGTGTTTCTCAGCATAGCTGCATGATGAGTGTGAGCTGCTTTTTTCTCCTTTCCCTCCCCTCCCCAGAGATGCCCTGTGACTTCCTCTATTAGTCCATTAATCGCCGTGGCTCAAAATTCAGTCTGATCAAAGGAGCAGAACGAGGTTGAAAAGTGCAGATTCTAGCAATTGACTTGACTGTTTAGATTCCCTGCTGAGCTCATTTAGAGCTGGAATTAGGCTGTTCCCGCTGTATCTTTCGTCCTTGGCTCGGCGCTAGCGCGCTGCGCTGCCTCGCCCAGCCCGGAGCCAGCCCTGCCCGGGCAGCGAGCATCCCTCCCTGGGCCAGCGAGCTCGGCTTGCCTTGGTGAAAATACCTGTGCTCACATTGCTTCCCTTACCTGACTGCAGGAAAAGTGCAGAACCACTTCACTGAAGGAGTAAATCTTGATGGTTTTAGTTTAAACATCAAATTTCCGTCTCTTGAAGATCTTTGCTAAGGTTGTGACGAATGATACGAGTGGGAAAGCAAGAATTAAAACAAAATGCAAACGGGAAATTTGTAAACAACGTGAAGTTTCTTGTAAAAGTTTTCTTTACACGGTAATGAGTCACTTCAGGAATATAGCTGGTGTTAATGCCTATTTATACATGCATTTAGAAACTGGTGCTATTTTCTCTCATTAATAGTCTTGTTTTTCTTGTTTGCTTCGGGCAAAAACGCAGACTGCCCATACCTGTGGTGTTTGCTGCAGATTAACATCTGCTTTTGCAATTCTTACACATCTCAAATTCCTGCTGATGTAACTGGGAGTACAAGCTCTCCAGGAATAGTGTCGGACTCTTGATGTCATTATTTGTGATTCTGCAGTTACCCAAAGTGTGCTAATATCTCTCAAATAGAGGTAGAGTCATTTGACATGTAAGTTCTTATCTCATTAAGGTGAATTATTGTTACTGAAATGTGAATGGTGTTCTATTATCAGAGAATATTATGTATATAATGGTTTAAGAGCACCTAAGGTCAGCAAGAACAGAGAAATGTTGATAACATCACCACAGACTGTGTGATGGTTCTGAAATGTGAGTAAATCTTTAACTGAAAAAGGTAGACATATCAGTGTTTTCTCATAGTTTAGGACTTGGACTAAAATCCCCAACATTTATTTATGTTGCATTTTACTTTTTTTTAAAGGAAATTAAAAATTACTACTTAATAAGAACTTTTTCATAAGAAAAAATGTTGGCATTGAGGGGGGGGGATATATACTGATCTGTTTTCTGCCCAGTCCACAGTCTGAGCTTTTTCCTAGATAGGTGGCATATATCTATATGTCTATGAATTATACTTTTAGAAAGAACTGTGATCTTCCTGAGGGACCTTATGTGTTATAAGGTTAGTAAGGAACTCCTGTTTTCAGTGGGTTGCTCCATTCTAGGTGGACACAATATATAAAGTTACTATGCTTTAGCTTATGAAGAGCTAAATAATAATCCTCAAATTTCGTCCTTTATAAAGCGTTTATATGCTATCAGGATGGTGGGCTAAAATCTTGCTTTCTCTATGATTTCCTGGTTTTTCTACTTATGATAATAGTATTGAGAAATTTCATAAGATGAAATGCTGTCTAGCTGCATTTAAAATACACATTTTGCATGTTTCTGTCTTGATCAAGCCAGGGGGAAGGTATGTACCTGCTGCCTAGATTACTGTCAAACATAACAGAAAGTAGAGTTGAATTGTACTCTGTTCTCCTAACAGACCCTATTTGCTCCTCTGACTGGGTACTAAAAGGCTTTTATTGCCCTGCCTCACTAACATTTTCCAAATAAAACATTTTTTGCCAGTTTCTGAAGAAATAGCAGAACAAGTACCACCTTAGACAGGCTGGAAGGAGTCCTGTGCTGAGGATTATATACCAAAACAGTTGGCCAGAATAAGGAATTAAAGTAATCCCTGATATTAGGAACATGAAAATGAGATGACCTTCTGTACATGTGAGTTTCTAACCCAGCTGCACCACAGGCTCCCCTCCATCACTGTTTCTCCACACCTTTACTGGGCAGAAAACAAAAGCCGGGCCGTTCAGCAGGGAAACTGGAACACATGCTTGCAAATGTTACAGCCTTTAAATGCATTGTATTTTTAACAGTAGTTCGTGATTGGAATGACAGGAAGGAAATGAGCAGAAAACATCCTATTCTATCTCTATATAAAATCTTGCTTGTGAAAGATACAGTTACCACAATAATGATGGGACGCCAATTGATTCATTGTGCTGGGAGACAAGTGCTGAGCCAGAGAGCCAGCGGGGTCATTTTCTTGCTCCAGCTCCTCTTTGGTTGTTTGCTGAGGAAGGGCAGGAGAGGGTTATAAAGCTGCTGCCACTACATTCAATTCATGTTTTTCTCAGAAGAGAAGAGACACCACTAGCCAAGATCTCTTTCCTTTGGAAATTGTGGCTGGGAAGGGCCCCTTTGGCTCGTCAGACAAAGTGGGCAGTCAGACAGCCCCTTTCCTGAATCCCAGGCAGGCACCAGACGGCTGAAGGAAGAGAGGCACCAGGCTGAATTAGATTGCCTCCTGCTTTGGACAGTACGGCAGGGAGGCAGGCTTAATTGCTTTGCAGCTGTTCATTTTTTCCCCTTCTCCCTCCCCCTGCCTCCTCTCCCTCCTCCCAGCTGACTCCGGAGGCAGCCCCTGCTCCAGCCCCTGGAAACCTCCCCAGCTTGGGGGTGGAGTATCAGGGGTTTGTGGACTCATTTTTATCAGTCTTTGTACTCTTCCCTCAAGCCCAGCAGCAAATGGGAGCAGAAAGTAAAGTACTAAGGAAAAAATTGGTGTAACCTGGTGGTTTGTTGTTGTTTTTTTCCTGGGTTAGTTGGTGCCCCGGTTTCTGAAAGCTGCTGGGACAGGGGCAGGGCAGCAGCAGGCAGGTGGCTGGGGTAGCATTGGTATCAGGAGAGGCAGCAGGGTGTCATCACCAGCAGGGCCTGGCATCCTGTCTGGGCAGACAAACCGGGAGAGCCTTCCAAGGAGCCCCCTGTGATGTGGCACTCCCTGCAGCAGGATTTACAAGACATTGGGGTTTGCTGCTGCTCCCTTCACAGAGCTCTCCCAGCCTCCTGCCAGGCAGTGTGACTATCAGCTGGGGTTGCTTTGGTGATGGTAAAGGAGCCTCGACACTGAAATGGTCCTGCCATGACTATTCAAGGCAAAGATCTTGAACCTTGGAGAACACACTGAGTTCTCCAGCCCTCAAAAACTGCTCAGGCCAGACTTGCAGATTTGCATGTATCTCATAATCCCAAACTGTCTGAACTTCATGTTTGTTAAGGAAACAAAGTTTGTTGCCTTAATTGCTCTCAGTCCTGGATTTAAAAATTTAGAAGGTGTTTTCATGCTGGAGCAATGAGGCTGTGGGCAGCACTGTGCTCACCTGCTCTGCAGAGAGGGGCTCTGCTCTCACTACTCAGCCAGCTTTCCCAGCTCTGTTCACCTCCAGCAGCAATGTCAAGCTAACCCAATTTTTCAGCTGGTATTGAGTGCCACAGGCAAGTTTCAGAGATGTCTCTTTAATTCCTGAACTTGTAGAATTTTGTGAATATTTTCCCTCCAGTTCTACTGACTCATGCAGTCCAGGGAGTGGAGACAGGAGAGAATATGAAGACTGTAACCCAGGCCTAATTTACTTTTCTGGTAAAGGCAGTTGTCAGTAAGCCCTTCACCTCTCTGCCCACAAAGATAGCACCTCCTGTGAGACTGTCTGGCCTCCCAGGTGTAAACATGGCATCCGTAGTGCTTGACTGTCCTAGGCCAAGGCAGCTCCTGTGCTGGGATGCCCTGTGTGGGTGACAGCATTCCAAGGGGAAATGCTGCTGAGCCCACAGCCCAGAGCAGGGCACACAGCTCTTTGTTGTTGGGGGCATGGGCTGTTGTGGCACACTAATCTCTTGATTCTGGACCTGTTTGCTGCTTATTTTTTATGATATCCTTAACAGCCTAAACCAGAACTTGAGGTGGGCACCAGTGCAAGGTTTTGACACATTTCCTTTAAGGCACAGAGCTGTAATGGGGATCATTGCTCAGTGCCACTGGGGAGACTGAGGGTGTCATTCCTGAAAGGGAGGGTAGCTACGAGACGCTTCAGTGCTCAGAGAGATTTGTGTCTGTAAGAAATGGATTTAGAAATAAGTTACAGTAGTAAGTAGCAGTGACTTTTCTGTTTCCCCCAATCTGCTCAACATGCAGCTATGATAGCTCTGCCAGTTAGATTTGAATTGAAACTGGCTCCACAAGGTACAAAGGCTCTCGAGCCTCATTGCTGGGACAGGAAATCCATTGTGGCTCCTGATTAGTGCTGGTGAAATCGGAAACATTTCTTGGGGCAGATAATGATCTCACAAATGAAAATATAACCTGTTCATCCTGAATTTTAACAGGATAGTTATGCAATTCCAGGCCAAATCTAGGATGTGTCTTTTATGTGCACCCCTTGGTCAGAAAAGGGAAGGATGGGTTTGGACCCTGCAGTACCCTCTCCTCAGAGCTCCCCTGCTTAATGCCAGCAGCAGAGGGGTGATGGGGTGAGACTGAGTAAAGAAATTGGGGTTCCCATGTTGGGACCACCCCTCTGAACTTGGCTGAAGATTGGGCCTCTGTTTAATGTTCCTCCCCATTACAGTCACCACCGTCAAAAGACAGGTGGTCTGGCTGGGGCTATCCATGCTTTTGCAGTCCCATAATAATCCCTTTAATTATGGGTAAGAATAGGTTCTGTTTTTTCCTATGTTAATAACAAGTTCCAGGGTATAAATAACTCTGCAATTAAAACACCTAACGATTTACCATTTGACACCTATGCAGGCTGCTGGAGGAGCCTTGGCTGTGCAAGGAAATTTTTTCTCCTGCCCTGAATATTTTATAATTGTTCTACAAAGAGCACATGGATGCTCCAGTCATTAAGAAATGCCAACCAAGGTACATTGTGGCACCAGGGAGCAGAGAACAAATAGCTAGGGCTGTGCTGGAGCTGGAGGGAGCACTCCTTTCAGACCTGCAGCCCTGGTTTGTTTGACTAGTTCTGTATATTGACCTTTGTTGTTTAAGAAAAACACAAACAAACAGTATTGCTTTCTTATAGGACCCATTAACTCCTTCAGAGGCTTTGTGGTGCCTGTTGATGAGAGCAGCAGACGTGTGGCTGTGTACTGCAGCCTGGAACACCCCTGGTGTTTGCTGTCCTTGGGTGTCTGCAGAGACAACCTGCATGGCCCCTCCTTTGTGCCTGTGGAAAAGGCAGTCTGTATGTAAATACATGGAAATAGGCCCAGTCACAATTGCCAAGGAGATAGGGGTGATGGGGAGAGGGAAATCACCTCAGCTTTCCGAGGGGAGGCAGAGTCCCGAGTGTCACTTCCGAGCCCGCCCGTGATGTGTTTGATGTGGAGGCTGCGAATAGAGCTGCTTAAACGTACCAGTGTGCCTAAAAATGTAAAAATAAAAGCAGTGCTATTTTAAGACTCGAGAATCAGGGATTATAAATAGCCCGACTGGTGTGTTACTCCTGGCTGGGTGTGTCGGTCCTGGAACATCAGCACAGCTGGCACTTCCCTTTGAAGCGGCTTGTCGCTAATGACCGCAGCCGGGAGCCTCCTCTCGTTCCCTGTTCCCCGATAAACACAGGGCACTGATAAGGTGCACAGGGCACTGATAAGGCTCTCCAGGCCGGGTCCATCACACCAGCCCTCAAGCACACCCGAATGGGAGCTGGTCAGGCTGGAGGGAGCTGTGGAGCTGGGACTCATGGAGGGAGGCAGAGCTGGCCCAGTGCAGCAGAGGGGGTTCTGCTGAGAACAAGCTGTGGAGCTGGGGCTGCTGAGCCCAGAAAAAAGGCAAAACAGGTGTGTGGTTAAACACTGGTTTGGGCCTCGTGAGCTGTGGATGAGCTCTGTTGTCAGTCTTGCTCTGTGGCTGGTTAGGATACACCTTTCTGCTCCCATCATTAAGACTTCTCCTGTGGCCAGTGGAGGAAAAGATGTTTTGAGAGTAATTTCAGCTCACTTTAATGTGCACCTCCAAGGTGAGGTGGACAGGCTGCTGTGAGGGAAGCCTGGAAAACACACCAAAGCTTGCCCTTGCCTGCCTGTATTCCCAATCTGTGGAGGCAACAGCAGCTGTGGTGATCCAATACATAAAGTAAATTAAGTTGAAAGTCACACAGGTACCTTAAATAGCTGACTTTTTACTTTCTGACTTTCAAAAATGGTTTTAGTTTCTGTCTGTTATTGCAGTGTGGTGGCTGGAAAGAAGCACCTTTGATGCTGTGTTCCACTGCCTCCACACTGTGGGGGAGAGGCAGGGAGACAGGCCCTTCCTTGGAGCCTCTTTCCAAGAGAATTCTGGCTGGCTCTTGCACCAAGTAATGATACGTTTATTTGCAATATATGGAGCCAGGAGCCGTCTCTGGGTGATAGGGATCTGGAGACTAGTAAACAAAAAAAGGCAAGGTTGGAACTTAAACTCTAAGAAGAGTTGTTTGGGTCTAAAGAAAGCAACTATAAACCAAATAATGATGGTGTTCAAAAAGGTCTGGAGTGGTGTGTGTCAGGACAAGGTGCAAATGTATCTGCCAAGCCCCTGCACTGGTAGGATGCTAAAATCTGGGTTATTCTCACAGGGAGCTGTGAGCAGCTTGTACCCAGAAGGCAAAGCGAAGGGAGCTTGTGGGCCATTTCTTCTTTTCATAACAAATAGAAATGGGCCAGGAATCTCTCCTGGTGTAGCTGAGTCTTCCCCAAAGAGGGGGAGCTTATTTATGTTCTTGCACTGGAGGAAAGCTGGCAAATAGGCATCAGTAAAAGAAGCAAAACACCCTGATGTCTGAAGGTTTCCAGGAACTCATGCTGAATTCCTACTCAGTAGCCTGCTTGTAACACATATACCTGTGTCCTGATGGGATGCTTCACTAGCACAGGCACCAAGCCATTGGTGAGAGAAAAGATTATTTCCATCAAAAATGAACAGGAACAACAGCAGTGACAAATAAAGATCTTACAGGTTCAAACCTGATAAGCTGACAGCTCCATTTCCAAAGGTGGATGTTTTCAACTAACCACCTAGAAACAGTATTTTAGTAATCTGCTGACTGTGGTGGACCACCTGCATGCTCCACACTACTGACAGTCAGGGAGCTTCTGGGGATCCTGAACAGGATCTGAAAAGCTACAGTTAAGTGCCAGGCCAAAGATGAAAGCCTTTTTCTGAAAGTGAAGTTGTTAGCTCAGTCTGAGAGCAGAGACTTCTCCCATGGCTCTGTGTGGTCAGAGCTGCTCCTGGAGGGCAGTGGAAGGACTGATTTAATGCTCCTTGTCTCCTTGCTTTTATGCTGAACTCTAAATCATGCCTGCGTTTGGCGGCAGCTTAGCAGTGAGTGCAGCACAGAGCCTGAGACCCCTCGGGTGCCACAGGCACCCAGATCTCCTCTGCCCTGGCCTGGGGGATGTTTGCAGCTGAGGGCTGTGGCTCTGTGAGGATGCACAACACACATGGACACAGACAGACACAGACACACACACCTCCCCCCGTTACGGTATGAAGAAGCTCAGCTTGCTTTTTATTGCCTCTCCCCACTCCCCCCTTCTTCTTTTCTATAATCATTGCAAAACAGGAACAAATGAGTGTGTCACTTTAAACCATGAAACCACTTAGTCCATAAAGACAGATTTGGTGTCTTTGTGCTGCAGTGACAGGCCAGCTTCGCTCCATAGTGATCCCACTGTTCTCCTCGGCCCCGCACCCCACTGCCCTCCCCGCCCCCTCCCAGATTTGCTCCGTGTTTGCCTGCCTCTGTTTTTGTGGTTGGTAACCAGCAGAAGAATGGAATGGATTTAATGATTTGTTGGCTGCGGTGCTGGCATGATTAAGTCAATAAAGCTGCAAGCTGAAAACAGTGTAGTTACAGTATATGACTTTAACCTTGTTAATGCATGTTTACGTCCCCCTGCCCAATGTATGGCTGTATATTGCATAAAGAAGATCTGACCAATCTTTAACCCATTAAATAATTCATAAAGTGAGAGCAGACATCAGCTACTTGCAGAGCGGATCAGTAACCATGGGGTCAGCAATAACTTTGGCTCCCTGGACCATATCCAGCATGTTTAAACTCTGGTGATGTCACCAGGCAAGCTTCTAAGCTTAATCATTTGGATGGGAACAAAGGGAAGTTAACTGTTGACATGCAGTGTCTCTGCAGAAGAGACACGTGCAGTGCTCTGCAACATCCCAGCCTGGCAGGGAGCGTGGCTGAGCTCCAGCTCTGAGCCTCTTGTACCTGTCCCTCTGTCCCCCTTTCCTTACAGCAAAAGCGTGGCTGGCCACATGTTCAAAGGCACGTGCTTCCTAACATCCTTTTAGCTTAAGTGACAGAGACACCAGAATCCCACAGAGTTTCAGGGAAATGTTGGCTGACTTGAGAAGATGGTATTTGGAGGCACTTGGAAGGTTTTCTCATCATGGGTAAATTTTGAATGAAAAACATCTGCAATGTAAATGACACAGAAGGACATATAATGCAGATGGAACAGGGTGAAGACAGGAAAGTGCGAGAGGATGTGGAGTTAAACTGGACCATTCTCCCTGAAGTAAAAGTTGTCATAATAAAGTATCAAGCAGGACTTGCAGGAAGATCCCAAGATTTTCTCAGGAAACTACCTCAGCCAGTCTCTTATTTTTGTAAAGACAAAACATAGGGCTGACTTGGCCCAGCACCGAGTTCTCCTCACACAGCTTCCAGCTGGGCACTGAGGGATTCTCCAGGTGCTGCCATGTCCGAAGCTGTTGCATGCAGAGTTTTTTGAGGACTTCAGGGGCAGATCATGGGGTATGTGGCTGGGACATGCTGCGCTCACTGGGCTGTGCAGCCAGGTTAGAGGCCCTGGGGACCATTACAAGTCTGTGTAGTTTAGGGCTTTTCTGAGATGCAGCCAGCTGTGGCCAGACCTGGAGGAGAGCTGCAGAGAGGAGAACATGACAATGACTTGTGTGTGGAGTGAAGCAGGAAAAGCCCTTCCACCTCTCACTGCTGAGAAACAAGGAAAGCAGCTCTGCCAGGTCTGTGGGGTCATGACACCAGGGCAAGAGAGAGGCGGGTTTCACATGTAAACCCTTACATTGCCTCAGGAAATTTCGCTCATTCTTTCTGGGAGGAACTTTAATTCCTTTTGGAGGGAAACTGAGACAGGGAGCAATGAAATTGTTTGCCCGTAGTCAGTGAAGAATCTCTGTATGACAGAACTGGAAACTGGACCTGGTTAAGTAAGCCCAAGTCCATAGGAAGGCTCTTGTCCTCTGACTCAGTAGAGAAGCAAAGGCTTTAGAGGCTTGGGAATTCACCTGTAATGATCCCAGCTTCCACTTCTCCTTCTGACAAATTGCATGCTTACACTCTCACGAGCTCACCCCAGCTGTGTGTCCAAAGGGACACTTGTGTGGCTGAACTCCTCAGAGTTTTGCATGCACAGCACAGAGACAGGGGTGTTTGCAAACAGACCCCAGTTTCTTCGTGTCTCCATGGCTAGGACTGCTGGGGCTGTTAGAGGCACCCAGGTAAAAGCTCTCACATGGTTATTTGTGAGGCAGATGGCTGCATACAGCAGAGCATATCTCAGAATCCACCACATCCGCTCAGTAATGAATTTTCCAGTGCCAAAAGATAGGCACCTTGTGTTGGAGATTAGAGCCAGGACCTTCAGTCTGCTGTTGCCAGCATCTGCAGGCAGAGATCGGGGACGAGGCTGACCCCCAGAGCTAATGCTGATTATTCTCAGTCACTCAGTTATTCCCTGTTTCTTTTTGGTGGTTCTTTTGATGATTCTCAATTTCATTTACCCTGCCTTTTTGTTTTGTTTTGTTTTGTTTTCTTGGTTTGGTTTTTGCTGTAATCCAGAACAGCAGTCTGCTTCAGAGAAGATGCTCCAGAATTTATGGCAAGTCATATCTGATCTGTGTAGAAATTCCATGTTCAGTTTTCTTTGTTTTTAGCTTGGAACATTGTGCAATGTGCCTGAAAATCTTTCTTTACCGGTCTGTTGACTTCGATTAATGAACCCACATACACCTAGTGATGTTTTATTATCACTCACCTATCATATGGTGTTATAGCAGCTGGTAATTTTTGTGCATTGACTGCATTTTCTTTTCTGCTTGATAGAAAACAGAGTTGCTCCAAGCATATGATAATGCTGAATGGGGGGATCCCAACTTCTGACCCATAGCTAATATCCTGCAAGTCACATGGAGCTACCGGGGATTCTTGAGCTGGAGCTCGAAATGCCTGTGTTATCAGCAAATAAACACCATTAATTGCTTCTAATATGACATGCAGTGGTTAAATGACAAGATCCTTATTAATATGTGTGTATATCAGCCTTTCAGTGTGGATGAGGGGGAGTATGAAGTGGTAAAATTATTTAAAATTAGTAGGGAGTATTTACAGGAAGACATAAAGAACTGTCAGTTGAGGAAAGCAGAATTTTATGTTCTTGTTCTGGATGACCTTGCTCCAAGGACAAATCAGAGCTTTATGAAATGAAGCTGCAGATGGCTAGTCTCAACTCTGTAATAATGAAATGACACAAGAAAAAAATGAGACATCTAACAGTTTGTAAATACAATCTGAATGGAAAGGGAGAAAAGGGATTTTTTAAGGGGAGACTGAGTTGACTTGGTTACAACAGTTCAGCTTCAGGTGTTTTAATAATAATTTCCATTTAAAAACATAATGGAATTGCTCCTTGTTCCCCATACTCAAGGTCACCTTAACACATTTTTCATTTTTAACATTGTCAATATCTTGGTTTTAAAAATTTGATCATGAGGACTACCTAGTCACAGCCTTCTCTGTATCCATTATTTTAGCATATTATTGATCACTGCATTTTGTTTTGTAATTTGTGGTGATTTTTGACACCTGATTTTTGACACCTGGCAGAGGATCTGATGAAACCCTTTTTAGGTGTTGGACTAGTTTCATGTGTTAGGAAGGAGTAAGGGTGTGAGAAGTTTAATACTGAAAAAGTGATGTGATACTTTGTGCCAGAGCATGCTTTGTTTGTGCAGTTACATGAGAAATCAGGAGTAATTATGCTGGGTTTTGCATGTGGGGAGGTTTTCATGCAAAGGTCTTCTCAGAAGTTGTTAGAGAGCCAGCTACTACTGAAAGTGAAGAAGACTTGGGCATCTGCCTCTGCAAATTGATCCTTTGCATGGCAAGGAAAAAGAAATTAATGTAAATGTTAACTTGGAGAAAGCAGGGGATTTTCAAAATCTCAGTGATCCACACCACCTCACTGCAGTTCACAGAGCTTTTCAGAAATGGGCAGGTAGAGAACTGATTTATCCCATTAGCTCAAGATTTTCCGACTTTCACTTTGCTAGTGTGAAATCTTCAGTATTTCTTTTATCAGATCTCTCTGCTCCTCTAATACATAAATTTCCCAGCCAGTCATTGCCCTCCCCTGTAGCAGCTTCTGCTGGGTGTTGAGCTAACCTGACTCCTTTGGAATCTCATTGACACCTCTGAGAGCATGACTTGACGTAACACAAGGATTGCTCGAGTCAAACCACTTTATAAGATACAAGATATTGTAGTTTGTCATCACAGCTAGCACAACCTTGTAGAGACAGGCAGGACTACTAGCTGAAATTAGGTGAGATAAATACAGTTTTAGATTATCTCATTCAATTCATAGGCAAGCTGCCCTCCATGGGAACAAGAGCGTGGTGTCAAGGGTTGGACAATCACAGCAGCTGTACAACCCAATATAAATATATGTTCTGGGCAGAGAATTCAGTTTTGGATTGTGACTATATGTTATACAGAGAGGTTTGCCTTGCATTTGGGATGGTGGATCAAAGTGGTTCTCCAGGCTACCTTCACCCATGGTCTGGGAGTTTATCTGGGCCAAAGATAAAGAACTACTTTCAAAGGAGCTGCTGTTGCTGGAATCTTGATCACACCTCTCTACAAGCACTGCAGTCCCTGGAAGGTTGTATCTGTCTGTTACACACCAACTTCTCCATTCTCAAGCTCTTATCTGTTCCCAAAGCTGTTTCCCATGTTCCTTATAACTAGATTGGTAATACCAGTGATTTCCACATGCCTGCTAAAGGATGTATTTTTGTCTAGGAGAAAAATCCCCATTGCAATAATCCATTCTGGATTTTCTGTCTTTTGGTTGCTCTGGTTGCTGTTGCTCTTTAAGGACATGTTTTGATGGATGAAACCAGCTCTGACAATATTGGTAGTCTTTGCACAAAAGCTTTATCTAATTCAATTATTTTTTTTAAGAGGGGAAGTTTCCATCATATTAGAATTGTGGATGCATTTTAAAAGCACTTTGGATACTTTGATGGAATTTTGTTTTGTTTTGCACAGCATGAAGTATAAGAACAACTACAGGGAAATCAGTGTTTCAACTGCTTTGCTGGAAGGCAGGAGGAAGATCCTGGTAACATTGCTACCCAGGTGGGGTGATCTTGTCACTGCTCCTAGAAAGGAAAGAGGACTACCTTTCAAGGAAACTGTACATGCTCATGCTGTATGAAAAGAACAAAAATCTTGGAAGATTGTTTTTTAACCAAACCATATACCACGGATCACTTACAGTCTTCAAACAAAGCCTTTTCCTGACTGACAGCCCCCAAGATAAGCTTAGAAACTTGAGTCTGGCAGTATTTCACATGCTTGTGTAACAAGTAAATGGTTGAAAGATGGGTAAAAAAAGCCCAGATCCACCGAACTGCACAGTTTGTTTTATCAATGTTCATACATTGTGCTAAAGCAAACACGCAAACAAACAGAAAGCTTTGGAGCATTTCTGAACTGAAAGGCTGTTTTATCTTGAAGAGCATCTCTGAATTGTGAGCAGAATAGAGGAAAAAAAAAGACAGAAAACTTTCAAAGAGCAGATGGAGAGTTTTGTTAACAGCAAGGAGCAGAGGCAAGAAGCACAAGTAGCCCCAGACTTCTGCATGGAGCAAATGACAGTGGCATCTCACAGACATCACACCCTTGAGGGGGCTGACATGATCCTTTTGACAAACTGACCCTGGATTTTGTTTGCTTTATTTGTATGCATAGGTCACTATCTTAGTATCTAAGTGCATTAACAGCTGTGGAGGCCATGAGCCCTCTTTGTAAAGGTGGCATCTGGGTTTCCTGTGGGTATGCACAAAGTCCCTACACACCAGGAGTGTACATGTGGCTTCTCTGTCATTCTAAGTCATGAAACTTAAAACCACGAAGTTGGGTGAGACAGCTTTAATACTGTTGGTGTTTAATGGCTTAGTCTGTAGTATTTGCAGCGTGCTTGTGCCTGGGGTCTCAGTCCTGGGCTTCAGGATGAAGCTTGAAGTCCCCACCAAAGAGATGCAGCACAGCTCCTGGATGAAAGAGGATGCATCAGGGGGCAGGTGGGAGTGCAGAGAAATGCAGGGCCATTAGTTTGAAACTAGCATTTGCATTTTCTCAGCAGAGTACAGAACTCCCTGTTTGTAACAGATGTTCTAAAAATACAGAACAAAACTTGGTTTGTGAAACTTCACCCCACCCCCAGGGAATAGCTGTCCCTGCCACGAGCACGGATCGCCCACGAGTCCCCAGCCCAGGAGCCAGGGCCTTAGAGCAGGTCAGGAGTGGCTCTGCTCAAGTCCTGTAGCCATGGTTTTCTGGTTGCTTCTTGTGTTTCTTATTTACTATGTGATAGCATGATATATACTTCAAACTAAGTTACCTTTGGTTGCCAAAAAAACCCCAAACCTGGTGGAAAAAGCAGTTTGTCCTGCTCATGTACTTGGAGCAAACATCCACCCTGGCTGCCCCATTTCCTTTAGTCTTTTGTTTTTATGCTGTGGCTCATCTCAACAGCCTGGTTTAAGCTCTGAAATCACTGGATTCAGCTGGATGCCCCATTGGAAGTAGAGGGAATATTTCTCAAATCAGCAGTGTCTTCTGAAATGGAATAAACTTTTTAAATTCAGGTACTAGAGGTATTTTAAATGAGCCCTTTTTCTGTTCCTCCACTACTGCTAATGCTTTCAGTTAGGAAGTGCAGCTCTTCCCCAACTCTTCAAATATCTACTGAAATTTGCAGTGCTGCTTGCCTCTCTCTCAGTAACCTTGCTGTGACCTGGTTATCTATTAGAACCACAAAGAATTCAGTCTCTAATTAGTCCATCTGTTAACTATTCAAATTCATGACTTAGTTTTATTGTCTGAGCCTTTAACATAATGCTGAATGGTCTCACCTGGCAGCCTATTTCTTATAAAGCAAATGTGCCTTTCAGAAAGCCATTTTGGTGCAGATAACTGTCTTTTCAGCATTGGACAAATGAGACTGTCTAGCAGCCTGCAGTCCCCTTCCTGCCCTCACTGAAAAAAATTGTACATCTCCAATAGCTCTGGGCTTAAGTCAATACAGTTTAACATGTACAATTTCTTTGTTATATTCTTTGGAGTTACACTGTAAGAGCAGATGGGAAAGTCTAATAATGATAAATGAATTTAGTATTTTCACATAGTCCTAAAAACAATGAATGCTCTTTATTAAAGATTAGAGGGTTTTTTACATACTTACCAAAGAGTGATTACAGCTCTGGTTCAGCTCCTCAGAAAGTCTTGCTTTTAAATTCTTTTTGGACTGTTTGTTAATGAGGATTCAGAGGAATTAGGGGCCATAAATTTACTCATTCTTGCTTAAGTAAAGCCACAAAGTGATTCCTGCATATATCACTAAGTATTGAGGACTGAAGTTTATCAACCACGTTCACACAGAACGATTCATCTCCACACTTACTTGCTGCAGCTGTGCATTTTCTGCGTTTTCAGGTGATGGGGCTGGAGCTTGTCAGTGGATTTTTGGGGGGATGTCAATTCATAAATGTCCATGGCAGGGCTCAGTGGCACCGTGTGCACCCTTTCCACCCAGCAGTGCCTGAGTGGCTGTTGGAGCAGCCAGGCTGGCCCCAGCTGGGCGCGGTGAGCGGGGATGTGCCAGGGCATTGGTGCCACTGGGGGGCCATGGCCTTCACAGGGGCACTCGGTGCCTGAGCACTGACAGGAGCCCTGCACCTTCCTGCAAGCCTGGGGTCTGACTCTGTTCTGCCCTGCTCTTGGAACTAGGGTATGAGATACTAAGTCAGAACTGTGTGGTTTTCCCCAAGGCCTTTCTGAGCAGAAATTGCCCCACTGGGGAGCCTGGGGAGTGCTGCAGGAGCTCTGGACCTGCTGTGCCACTTTGCCTGGCAACAGGAACACATGTTCTCAAACTCACTCTCCACTTTCAGGTCTGTGTGGTATCCCATTTAGTTAGGGATTCTGCCCATTTTACTATGAGTTTTGGGAGAGGAAAACAGAGAAAAAAAAAACATGATACCCACATGCAAATGCTTTTTTTCTTTTTTCTTTTTTTTTTTTAAGTCAAAGAATCAGAACCTCCCATAGCTCTCTGCACCCTCCAGTGTAACTGCACAGCTGAGCCACACAGACTCTTGGGTGGGAACATCCACATTCAACATTCCCAGCTTTGGCAGCAGAATCCTCCTCTCTTTGCTGTCTTCCTGGATTTATAATGGGATAAAACCAAACTACAGACGAGTTAAGATTATGGCTGCTTTGGCTTGGTTTTACTAGGGGGAGGAAAGTGATTTTTCTTGGGAAGTGATGAAAAGGAAAAATGTTTAAAGTTCATTAACCTTTGGTACAGATTGCAGTGTCCTTTAGACTACACCATAGCTATTCTTAGTCATGACGTGCGAGTGGTTATTTTTTATTGTACAGGAATACAGTAGTTCCCACTAGTGGTGAAAAGAGAGAACTTTTTCCTTTTCCTTTCCGTTTTTCTTTTTCGTCTTAACCTAAACGTGAACTTGTAGAAGTCAGGATTTCAAACTCACTCTTTGGCTTCTCAGCTATGCCATTTTGTCCTAATTTCCCCAAAAGCAAACTGCATATCTCTAGATTGTTTCTTTACTGGCTAATTAAGTGTTATACAACTTCGCTCTGAAAAACTCAGCAACCCATTCAGTGTATTTGCAAATGAACTTTGCTGATTGTCATTATTGCTATAGGGTGCCTGCAGAAAATCCCATATAATTAAGCAGTTGTACCACCACAGCACAAGAACTGCAATTAGTAATGTGATTTACACTTCTTTACCATTAATAATATGGAAACATCAACATTATTTTCTTGATGATGTTTAGGAGAAATTAGAACGAGGTGGACATGATTAGGAAAAAAGACTTTTATGTTATAACTTGTTAATGCAATAGCCCAGAGCAAGACATCAGAATGATTGTCCTTGCACTAAAGCTCCTTTGCTTCAGTAAGCACAGACCCTCTGTGCACCACAAGACAAGTTTGGAGGAAATTGAATAGATGGCAGGGATTTTGGTGGTATGAACATTTCAGCGTCTTTCATGTGCAGAGTACACAAACTGAATCTCTCCACTTTCAAATATTCCCCCAGAGGCAATCTGCATTATTCAAAGCTTAACTGTGGTTGCAGAATCCTGTCTGACATGAAAGCAGACTGCCAGCTTAAAATGAACTTTCATATTTACATCTGTAGTAAATCATATTTACTTTTTCCTCTCCTCTTCTCTTTCTGTGGGAGAGAGGGAGTAAAATGGGTAGGAGGGAAGAGGGAGGAGGAGAGATGTCCAGCGGAATTGTAAGCAAAGCACCAGTAATAAAATCTAGTCTTACGAGACTGCCCATGAATAGGAATGATAATGAGAGCAGTGATGAGCTGCAGGTTTGTGTCTTTTAGTAAATTATCTAGCAGGCATTTACATTTCATCAATTGTGCTTTTGCATAATAGACCAAAGTGCTACAACAAAAGGAGGCGCCATAAAAATGAGTAATTTCAGCGACCTTCTTGGTAATCCCTCTTAGAAAGAATGTCTTGGAAGGAGTTGGATGATTCCTCATGGTGAAGCCTCTGTGGAAAGGTGCCCCAGGCTCAAGGAGCTTTCCTGGTGACAAATGCCTTTCAAGGCTTCCTCCTGGCCCCTCTGAAACATGGCTTGTATCCTGTTTTCTCCATCTGAGCATGCTTCTAATTGTCAGATGTCAGAAGGCAACAACCATTTTCTTCTTGCTTATCTCCTGATAACATTGATTCTCAAACAAAGGATGTGGGCTTCCACTCTGAAAACAAAGGAAGCGTGGCCCAGCTAAGGATGCTGGATATAATATACATACTTCTCCCTTCCAATAATAACAATACATCATAAATAATGTAGAAGCTGGATGTGAAAACAGAGAACAGGGAATGCGCTGGTGCTGCTGTTCCTGGGTACAGCACTCACGGGATCTTGTCCTTAGCAAGGCCTTGACTTCTTCCCTCATTTTTCTCTTGTATTTCCCTGAATACCTGCCAGCTCCTAAGATGTTTAGAATTCAGTATTTTTTAAATTCTTTTTCCATTTTGGGTTGTGTCTTCATCATGTTCTGGTGAATTATTTTTCTCTCCTCCGCATCGTACTCTTTCTTTGGAGGCAAAAGCTCAGCTGTCAAAGTCAATTTGGATCTTTCACTGAGGACTCAGAAAGAGGCTGGTTTGTGCCAGGCAGGAGCAGGGCTCACTGCATTTATTACTGATTTGTGCTTAGGCATGACCTGACCCTGCGTTTTTGTATGTTCTCTCTGCTTTCACAGTGACCTTCTTCTTGTTCATCTGATCTTGAAACCCACAAGAACCACTTTAATCCCAGGCCCACATCTTCCTTATCTCTCCTGGTCCCAGGTCTGGTGGCACCTTTTCTGTTCCTTTGCCTTTAGTTTGCTCTTTCCCTGTAGGTTTTTCCTCTACATTCACATGCCAAATCCTACCCTGATGCAACTTTCCTTTCCTTCTGTCTTTCAGTATAACAGTTGGAGAAATTGTGAGAAATGTGATGCTTTACTCCCACCCCTTCTGCCAGCCAGGCAGCCCTGTGACTACAGCAGTGGTAGTGAATGGGTCCTCATGGCCTTGGGCAACACACGAGGAATTTTGGTTCAACCTTTAGCTTCTCTCACTTCTTCTTGTGCTGATCCTTAGAAATCAGAGCACTCCCCCACCTCTCACTGTCCTCACAGGGCCATGTGAGTCCATGAGGTGCTTTGGCCTTGGGACAGCTGAAAACTGAAGAGAGGGCATCAGTAGAGAGGATAAGGGCTTCTGTTGGTACCTCCCTGATGAGATTAATTTCCTTTTTTCCTCTTTCTTGGCAGGATCAAAGCCCTGGCATCGTTGCCAGGTTGCAGGAGCCAGGCTCCATCCCGAGCGGCGGCTCCGTGCCGGCACCGGCCACGGTCAATGGGTACACGATGAGGAACCATCTCCTGAAGCAGCAGATCATGAAACGGCAGCTGATGCAGGTACAGGGTGAATGCCCCTGTGGGCTGCTGTGCTCTCACCTCACTGGGAGGGACAGGACTAGCTGGAATGAGGAAATCATCAGTCAGCAAACACTAAGAGTGACTCTGGAATTGCTAGGCTGAGTCAGACTAGGCTGTGGTGAGTCTAGCATGAAGCCAAGAGAGGCCAAGGCCAAGTGCTGCCCTGCCAGAGTTGAGTGCAGATCTGCCCCCTCATATGCAAGGGAAGGATTTGGTCACCTCCATATCCCTGATGTCATTTTTGGTCAGCCACAGAGTTGGGAAGGAAGATGCAGAGAAGGGAGGCTTGGAAAGTGAATCAGCCCCCGAGAGATGTTCTCCATGCTTGCCTTTCTCTCTGGTTCCCTGGGGATTTAGCAGAGCAGATGTTAGGCTCCAGTTTGTCCAGGACTTGACTGGTCTCTCTAGCAACAGAGGCCCCTGTAGGAGGTTTGCCACAGGCTGTGTGAGGAAGCTGGGATGGGGAAATCCCATAAATGACTTGGGTAAAGCAGCTCTGACCATGTGCCTCTGACTTTCTGAATGTGCTACTGGATTTGGGCCAAGTAGATTCATATCTGTGGATGGGAAAAGAGATGAGAAGTAGCTCATTAAAACCATCAATGAAGTCCTGTGCTGCTCCTTGATCAGACTCCCTTTCAAACCCAACTCTGCCTCCCTGCCATCACTTGGCTTCAACTTTTTCTGGGCCTCTCTGACACTGGGGGAGCTCCACCATCCCCAGAGAGCTGCCCAGGTCACAGCTGCTGCCCACAGCAGGGATGTGAGTGCAGTGCTGGGTTCTGGAGCTAAATGGTGGGAGACTCAAATCAGGTCACCTGGACTAGCCCAGCAATGCCTTGCTCAGGGAGCACCTGCTGTGGATCCCTGGCTCCTGTGTTCTGGTTAGAAGTGGCAACCAGCACCCAAGGGGATGGTGCAGCTGGGCAGAGCTTCCAGCAGCAGCACACTTGACTCATAGGCTGGTGAACACAGGAGTCTCCATGTTTGTCCAGCTCCCCTTTGGCTGCTGGCACAGCATCTGCTAAAGGTTGCATTTCCCAGTGCTGGGCTGGCATCAGGACACCTCTGCAAGAAGGGGAATGTGAGAAATTAAAATTCAGTCTGGAATGAACTGTCTGGGCTGAGTCTCATCAGAGTAGAGGGCTAAAGGGAGAAGTTGTTAATGATAGTGGCTACACCTCAAGTGTCTGCTGCTCTTTTGGTTGTCAAGAGACTGCTTCACTATTACTCCTCTTGTTTTCCAGGAAAAGCAGAGACAAAACATGCTGGGAGTAACATCTGAACAGAGGAGCTTGTTTGCAGCTCAGCAGATAAACCAGTTTCAAGGTAAGGAAAGAAATGGCCTGAAAATGGTCTGAAAATCCTTGAGGTGCCAAGGCCTGGTGTCTGGTTAAATAGAGACACTTAATGATTCTCTGCCCTGAATTACAAGCATTTTGCATTTTATCACATATTGTGAGATTCCCGTTTCCTTATGGCTCCAGTATAACTCTGTTACAAAGAACACAAAGGAGAAGCCCCCAAGGCAAAAGAAAGAGAGGCAGTTTTTAAAGGTTTAGCCATGTTTCCAGGGTGAATCTGTGCTCACCAGCTAACGTGTCTCTTTGTCCACAGCCGTGCAGCAGCCCATCCCTGCTGACTGCAACCAGGTGCTTCCCGCTCCTCCGCCCAACCACCGCATGCTGCCGTCAAACCCAGCCATGCTCCAGAGCACCCTGGGCTCTGGCATGGCCTCAGCCCCCGCCAGCCAGAGCAGCGGGACCATGGTGATGATTCCACACAACCCTGGCAAGCAGCAGGGGATTTTCCCACCTAATTCTGACTTTAACATCCCGCTTCGGCCCAGCCAGAACTCACTAGGCATGAACTCGGGGTGCCAAACTGTTCACAGCCACTCCACTGTGAGGCCAGGAATGCCCATGGGAGGCTTCAGTTCTGGCTCCTTAGCAAATCACTCTGCAACACAGCAACACCTGAGGCAGCCGAGCATGCCAAGAATCCCCAACGTCTACCCCAACTCATCAGCCCAGATGTGGACACCAACTACTGTGCCAAGAATGCCAAATCAAAGCCAAATGGATACCAGCATGCAGCAGTTTTCTGGGAACACAGGTGTTCTCCAAACAGGGCGTGAGGCCGAGCACACCGGGTCAGGCGTTCTCCCAGCAGGCTGTGGTGCCACCAAACCAGATCGCTCCTGGCATCCAGGTCAGGCAGATGCAGAAACTGAGCATGGGACAGTCTGGCCAGGGCTTGAGCTCAATGAGTAATCAGAACTTGAGACACAATTTAACCAGGGGACCGTTGCCAGCTATGAATGTTATGAAATCGTTGCCCCAAGGAGTGTCCAGTTTTAACCACCTCAATCCTGCCCCGGGGCTGGGCCCGCCCAGCTACCCCTCCACTGGCCAGCCCGACGCCTTCAGCAGGATGAGCAGCGCTGCTGAGCTGCCCCAGTACGACTTCGTGTCCCAGCACAGCAGTTCCATCATGCCTGCCAACTGCAGCGACACCGACTTCCTCGACTCCCTCATGAAGAACAGCAGCAGCAGCAACGACGAAGAGTGGTTGAACAATCTGACAATGATAGATGACATTTTGGGACAGCATGCTCAAAGCTCTGGACACGTTTAGCTCGGAGAGAAGCAGCCTCGTTGTAAATAACACACGTATGGCTTTGAACAGAACAGACGACCGTGAAAGCCACTGCCTCGTTCGATACAGAGGGAATGGACTCAGCCAATTCTTTGCTTGCATCAAAGTTTAATATTGGCAGTTTTTCAGATGACTGTATATATTTGAATATTTTGTAAATTATGTTTTCCTAAACCTTAAATGTAGAAGTATTTATACTTCTTTGCTGGACTCTTTGTAAATAAATCTATAGCATAACTTTTGGTTTTATTATAGGGATTTCATTATACCTTGTTATAAATATGCAAATAATATTGTTAGTTTCAGTAATACTGTGTATTACAGCATAAAATACTTATGTTTTTGACATAACTTAACACATGATCTAGGGGTGTCATTGCAACCAGACTAAGCAGAAATCAAATGTGGCATTTATTCTCCCATATCAAGAGGAAAGATTGAAAAGTTGCATTAAAAAAAAAAAAAAACTAAAAGGAGCTGCTGATTCCTTTGTCCCTTAGTCTTGCAGACCAAACGTGGTACACAGGTCCCATCCAGGCACCCAGTGCATTCAGGGATCTGCTTGCAGAGATCCATTTGCCAGATCCTGGGCATGTTCTCAGCTTGACACACTCCAGTAGGTCACTGTCCTGCAGGGAGTGTGTGCTGGTGACCTTCAGTGCTGATGCTGTGTGCCTGGGGTCGCAGGCTCGGCCTGGTGTGGCCCATGGTGGCCACGCTGGACAGGAGGTGCTGGGCAGGCACTGCCCAGCTTCCAGCCACTGAACCCTTCAGCAAAAAGGAAGCTCTGGTTTGTGCACCTCTACCATGTATATTTGTAGTGTACAGGTGATTTGTTCCTGGTTTTAAGGCTTTTCATAATTTCTGTTTTAATGTAAGACTTTTTTCAGGGGGAAAGTCTACAAACATTAATAGTTAATTTTTGATGTTTTCCTGTCAGCTACTATTGTCCTCTGTATATTTAAGAGTCTGTTTATAAAAGATTCGCTGTACTGTAAACTTCTTAAAATGTTCATACTTTGTGTAATCATATTTTAATAGTCACGTCATACTTCGCAATACATTTGTAATATAACGTCAGCTTCAAGCACAGAATGTTTTTTTCTTCATACCATAATAAACTGCCAGGGGAAAATTGCATATCTTTATGTGCTCATTTTTCAGCTACAGTGTTTTGTACCTGCAGATATTTGAATTAATTTGATTTGTCCAGGATGCTACAACATCAATCTAATAACATGTACAAATGCATGTGTGCTGTTGGTAGGAGCACTGGGCCAGACAGAGAGTTTAAGCAGGCTTTAATTTTATTTTAAGGTGGGATTACTGAGGCCCACTGTCCTTTTCAAGTATAATTATAGGTGAATGTGAAATTAATCTCTGTTGGGGTTTTTTTTTACATAGCACCATGTTTATTTAAGTGACAGTTCTTGTGTGTAAATGCCAAGTGTGAGGCAGTGAGAAGGGGACCTTGCTCATTCTGTGACACCTGCAAGGGCAGTGATGGGTACAGAATGTTACTCCTTTGACATAGAAATTGTCTTATGGGAGAGCTGGTGCCTGTCCTGGGGGAGGCCAGGCTGAGAGGAGGGGTAAGAAAGAACAGGAAAACTTTAGCAATGTTAAATAAATGCACAAATAGAATCTGGAGGTAAAATTGCCTCCATTTAACTGAGCCAGATTCCCCAGCTTCCTGGTGGAGATGTGTTGTTGCTGCCCTTTGTCAGAGGCACACTGTGGGCACTGAAAGCCTGAGGAAATCTCCTGGGGAGATTCCTTGCTGGAGGGAGGGGTTTGGCAAGGGTTCCTGTCCTGAGTGGGTCCTTCCAGGAGCCTTTTCTCCAGAGCCAAAGGGCAGAAAACAACTCCTGAAGTCAAAAATGAGAGGGGACAGTCAGGGTTTAAAGCAGCCAGGCACATGCTCTGCTGCTGCTGGTGGGCAGGAGACCTCCCTGGGTACAGCCACTCCAGGCTTGCCAGAGAGCCTTGGGGGTTCCTGGTGACAAAGGCACATCCCACAGAGCCAGAGGTTCTGAGGGGAATGATCCCTAACCAGCTTCATCTCCAGTTTGACGTGTACTTGTATGAAACCAGAGTGAGGACAAAAAAATCCAGTTTTTCCAGCAAAGAAAACCAAAGCATTGCCTAAAATATGCTGTAGAACTCAACAAGTGTCTGAGTAAGGCAGAAATGCTGACTTGCCTCTGGACAGCAGAGAAGGGGAGAAATGCCCATGGGTGAGCCTGTGGTGAGGACAAAGGTGAGTTTGTTTGGCTGTGAAAATTGGCACCATTTCAGCAGCTTTTCTGTCGTGAGCTGTGTCCTGCCAGGGCACAGGGAGCTTCAGGGAGTGGCAGGTCTGACACAGGTCTGGGATCCAGAGGCACTCAAGCCCTCCAGGCTGGCAGCACAGCAGCCACTAATGGCAGAGAAGGCTCTTGCCCACATGGTCCTCTTGGGAATATTAATAAAAACAACAAAAATGTCCCCTTTTCGTTCTTCATTCTGTTTGTGTCAAAACACACTTCATCTTTTCAGTTCTGCATGATTTGGGTTAGAAACACTGTGGGGAGGATGTCTTCAAAAGCCAACTGTTTCCAACAGAATTTTTGTAAAACAGTTTATCTTGTACCTCTGTTATGTATGCACTTGTTTTTACTCTGGGTTTTTTTTTTGTTTACCTTTTCAGCTGGTAGAGCTTTTCACCCCTCCATATCCCATTCCTAATGCCTCAAGAGGGAATGATGATCCTTCCTTGCCACAGAGGGGTTGTTGGAAGAAGAACTGGACTAAGTATAATTATTATTGTCTTGCTGGTTGTATTTGTAAGTACTCTTTAGTAAACATGTCTTTTGGGGAGTTGGCACAAAACCACGATGACCAATGCCCTGTTTGGGTTGCAGCCCAAGCACAAGGCTGCTGCCTCTCCCTGGGTCAGCTTGGGCTGCAGCACAGGCACAGGGAAGACAGGGCAAAGGCATGATGACCACAGACAAACATTCCAGCAGCTGGAGTACCAGCACTGCAGTCCTGGCTGGGGTCAGTTAATGTAAACAGTAACTGCTAATGACAATTAATTGCCTGTTCTTTTCTAAAAAAAACCCCCTACCTTTGTCTGTACTTCACCTTGCCTTTTCTTCTCTCTGTTTAAAGTGTGAAAATGCTCAAAGTGTAATCCTGCCTTCACTCTGACAGTCTGTGTCATTAAGGCAAATAGTTACAGCTAGTAAGGGCTAGTGAACTGTAGGACTAAACATATCTGCACAGTTCTCCTGCTCTATTTACTGGACCAGCAGATCACCCCACAAGATGTACATGGACTTACACTGTGAGCCAAATTCTGCCACCATGCAGAGTAAACACACAACAGATCTCCTGAAGGCAGTGGTACAGTATGGGATTTATACAAACACAAATAAGAGCAGCATGTGGTGCTCTGGCAGTGCAAACTGAATTTGGATTTCTAAAATAGTTACAAGGAACGAAGTGTCTGACAGCACTCACTGTTGAATGCCATCATTTATTTTCCATACAAGTTATGTCACCAGACTGCCCTCATAATTATGGCCATGAAAAAACAGAGGCAAGGCAGTAAGCTTTTCCTCTTGGACTCTAAAATAACATCAAATGCCTATAAGTCCAGAATTTCCAAAGACCTGAGCTCACTGAAAGCCTCTCTCACTGAAAGATTAGTAGCATAGGTAAGCCAGACTTACTATGGAAAAATTCTCTTTTTGGATTGTATTAATCTAAAGCAGCCTATTTCTAACAAAGGAAAAACAGAAAAACACACTCTTTCCTATTAGACAGTAGGAATAGATGTCATGGGAGCCTGGATCAGACAATTTCCCTGGGAAGCATAGCCCTGACTTATGCAGAACCTGAGCCCTGCTGCTCAGAGGCTCTCCAGGATTGATTACCTGTCTGTCTTAAGAAGCTTTCAACAAAGGAAGCTGCACTGATGCTGAAGTGTAAGGTCAAGCTCTCCTCTTGTGTAGGATGTTGTAAATCAGGAGCTATTCCACTGCCTGCTGCAGGGTAACCCCTGATTTACACCTCTCTGGGAGCAGAGCAAGCACCTGGCAAGGAGCTGGCACTTGTCTCATGGTGCTGCCGGGATGACCCCCATGGTGGGAGAGGCCACAGATGTGCTGGGTGGCCCCAAGGGAGGAGTTGCTCCCTGCTGGTGCTGCAGGGCAGCAGGGACACAGGGAGGAATGAGACTCTGCCTCTCTGCTGCTGCCATCTGCACTGACAGGCAGGTGACACGCTCCTGGGGGGACACCGGCCCTGGCACATCTGCCCAGACAGTTACTGCCCAGGCTGAGCTCAGGTTTTGGTGCTAAACTCCAGATTAACGCCTGTTTCCTTCTACTCCCTGCTATAGATATGGATAAATAGAGATATATAGATACAGGTTTAGAGATAGATAGATAGATAGATAGATAGATAGATAGATAGATAGATAGATAGATATAGACAGATAGATAGATAGATAGATAGATAGATAGATAGATAGATAGATAGATAGATAGATAGATGATAGCAAATTTAAAACAAACAAACAAACAAAAAACCTAGAAAAAAGTGAGATGTTTTAAACACCAATGAGGGTCTCTCCTGGGCAAGGTAAAACAGAAGTACTGGTTGGCAGATGCAGGAGTTCCTGAGAACTTAAGACTCTGCCTGGGCAAGAGGCCTCCTGTGTACAATCCTGCATGAAACCAGGGACAGGCAGGTTATTAAAGCAGTCAGGCTGAAACCACTGGAGCTGTAGTTAATCACAGCCATGGCTGTGCTATAGATGAGTAATGACTCTCACACTTAAAGGGAAAATATTATGTACATGTTAAGAGAAGTTTTGTAGATGTACAGTTGTGCTTCCCCCCCTTGCATTGTTATCAGGGATGGCCTGGCTAGCTGGGGATTTGGGAGGGTCAGCTCGTTACTGTGGCAGCACCTGGGCTCCAACCAGGTGTAAGATGTAAGAAAGTGATCTCCACCCCTGCACAGCGAAGGAGGAGTCGACTGACAAGGCTTTGGGAGGGGCTAAAGGTTTTTAAGGGCAGAACATCCATTGTGTGGATGGGCACATGGTGGTGGAATCCTTTGCTCCTGTGGCTGTACTATCAATTGTCTCTATTCAGTCTTCTGTTGTTTGATAAGGCTATAATAAACCTTCTAAATTTTTTGAAAGTGAGTATCAATCTCACAACAGCTGTGTGCTGATTAAAACAACGCCCTGCCACAGCAGTGATTTTTGTCTCCACAGCCCAAAGGGCCCATGGCTGAACCCTGCTGCCACTCTCATTGTGTGCCAAAGCCAAAGACCACTGAGAAGCTCCTGAGGTTTGTACATCACATTGTTTTTGTCCTTATCAAGGTTTTTGATGCTGCAATTTAATGAATTTAACCAACTTGGCTGGAGAAGAAAAAAGAAATGCCCTTTTAAGCTTAAAGTTGGATTTGTATTTTAAAAGGATATTTTAATTGTTCTGGTGTTGCCTTAATCCCTTTTCAAGGAGTGAAAAGACATGTTTGCTGACCCTGCTGGGTTCCCTGTCCTGGAGCT
The DNA here is from genome assembly GCF_012460135.2 of Molothrus ater. Taxonomy (NCBI): domain Eukaryota; kingdom Metazoa; phylum Chordata; class Aves; order Passeriformes; family Icteridae; genus Molothrus; species Molothrus ater. The sequence continues at coordinate 7,412,138 of NC_050491.2, forward strand.
GTGCTGTGTTTGATGGATGACTGGGACAGACAAGACCTGGGGCAGTAGCAGGGGTGGTGAGACCGCCTATTTTCACTCCCTGAGGGGGAGCCAGCCCAAAGCTATAAAGTTGTGAAATCTCTTTTTTGTTTTGCTGTGCTTGGCTATGGAGCTGCAGAAACATGCTTTGTTTCAAGTTTACAGACTGCTCCTTGTCAACTCTGCTGGCTTTGTATGGCAGCCAGGGAAAGAGAATTACCTGGCAGTTCCTTGTTCCTTTCCTTGTCTCAGCCTATAAATTACTACTCTCTCTCACCTATTAGTTGACTGCACTATTTGCCTAAGCAGTTCCCATTAATCCCCTGTTTGAGCCTTACAATCCTTAATAAATATATATGTTTTCCTGTGCTCTTTCAGGATAGTTGAAGATGTCCATTAGCAGTGGGGGACCGTGAGGCACAAAAGGCTCAAGACTCAAATCCCAAAGATATTTAGGTGCCTAATGAGGCAGGCAGACACCAGTAGGATTTTTCAAGTGTAGTTAAGCAGGACTAGCAGCCACATCTCATGGGAAGTGGGTTGTGTGTTACCACAGGTAGGTCCAGGAGGAAAAGCTGGTTGTTTCTGTATGGCTTGTTGTGGGTAAAAATGGGCTGTGAGTCAGGCCCCTTGGTGTCTTAATTTTCCAACCTAAAGAGTCAGTTGGCTAATTGTGGCAGGGATAGCATGCAGCCTGGCAGGTAGGCAGTGGAGGATGAGCCATGGATTTCACCTCTATTCTGTGCAAGTTCTTTGCTTTACTCAATACCTTGTTCCCACCTCTGTGATGTGGCACACCTGGCCCTGCCACAGCGCTTGGGCTCACACAGAAAACATGAGCAGGTCGCTCTCCTTGGCCAATATTCCTGCCAACAAACTCTTCAAAAGTGCCACCTGTGCATCTTGAAGGCAGGTGGAGTCCTACTCCTGCTTCAAACCTGCAACTCAAACCTGACACCTCTTGAGCTTCTAATGGATCATTAATGTAGCCAAGATGTAGTGAGACACCATCTGCATCCGTGCTTGTCCTGGCATGAAATCAGGCAGGGAGACTCTTTTCATCTTCTTGCACCTAGAAGTCTGATCCCAGAATAATGTTTCCATTTTAATTGTCTGTCAATTGGTAATTTTATTCCTCTTGTCAGCATCTACAATAAGCATGAGAAGTTTTTCCTCTGGCTGAGGCAGTATTTATGGCTGTAGTACCTCTTGTCCACATCCTGCAATCATCCTCGAACTTAAACTCTGAGCTATCCTAGAGAGCAAATATATTCTTTAATGTATTTTTGTGTATTTTATGCAGTGCCCAAACAATGAGGCCCTAGTCTCTAGATGCTACCATAAGTCTACTAATAAATAATAGCTCAACACTGAGATTAACACTGCTACACAGAGACCTGATTTGGTACATTAACTTCTTATTCTTTTCATGCTGTGAATGTAAGCTGTAGCTGGAGATAAAAAGTGCTGTGAAGATTATTGTAAGTGCTCTGATCTTCTGAACCCTGAATGAGGGTCACTGTTGTATAATAAATTGCATTAAAATATAAATGAAAAGAAATCATGTACAATTTTTCCAGCAAGAATTATTCACAAGAAGCTTCATGGAAGAAATGACTGCATTAGCTCCAATAAAAGCCATTATTTCTTTCAGGTGGCTGCTTGAAGATTTGCTAATTGTCTGAAGAACCTATATCTGATGTGATATTCAGGGCTGCTGAGACCCCACTTGTCTCAGTGATTTTGCAGAGCTGTGAGAGGGTTTGTTCCACTCATTAGAGCAACCAAAGAAATTCTGCTTCATAATGAAATTATTTTCTTCTATTCACCAGAGTGTAAAGATGTGCCAGGCCAAATGATCCACAGCAGTATGGCTTTTTCAGTCCCACAGGAATGACCCTTGGTCCCACAGGACTAAAGAGAAAGATCTTCATTGATTGCTGCAGTGAATGTTCCTGCTAACACCATGAATGCCAGTTGGTTTTAATCCTGCCCATAAATGGTAATTTTCTCTAACAATGGGAAAGAAAACTGCATTTGAAACCCAGGTTCTCTTCTTCCCACCATGACATATTTAAGCAAACTGACTATGGTGGTGTTTTCTTTTTCATTATAAAGATTAACACCCCAGAATAACAAGATTAGATCCATTTTGCCTATAAAACATGGTAAAGGAAAATTTGAATTAAACCAGAATCAATAAAGCATGAACTTTGGAGAACTCAAAGGTCCTTTCGGTTCCTTGAGCTATGCACTGGCAGCCTCTGCTGACAGAGGCTTGAATCCAACAAGAAAGCCATCACTAACACCTGATGGTGAAGAATTTCTTCCAAATTATTGGATCACATGGACTTTAGAGAAACAGAAATCAGTAAAGCTCTGGTAAGCAGTGGTGCCTGAAACAGCTTGCCCACCATTGGTTGCCTATGGTGCACAAGCACTCGCTGCTGTTGACAATATGACAGCAAATACTATCATGGAAATCAAACAAAAATATGATCTGATCTAAATGGATGCACTATTCAAAAGAGAAGAGGCTTTCAAAATGCTGATCTTTTGCAGGCTCTGTAGCTGGTCTGTGACCTTGGGACTCTGCATTCAGCAACTGCAATCTGCTGTCTGGAGCTTGTCTGAATTTTGAAGCTACCTCCTCTTTGTTGTGGGATGACAGCTGAAAGGGGCTGTGCTGTGTTTTCAAAATTCACAGATATTCCACTGTGAGTAGGAAATGCTGGCTTCCTGTCCTGCCCTATCAGCTGCAGTGACTCTTGAGCTATAAAACAAAGAGTATTTCTGAATGGAGCATGTATTAACTCTGCTGTGACAGCCTGTCTCTGTCACACTCATTCACATACTAAAAATGATGCTTAAAATAATTCTTACATGCTGAATTGTGAGTGATTCAGACACTACTGTAAAAGCTTCAGATGTAAACCTTCGCATGCATGGACCTTGACAACAGGAGGAGGGTATTTGGGGGTCCATCCTGCAGAGTTTTCTTTTCCCTGATAAAACTGTTTGATGCCAAGATGCTTCTGCTTTTACAAGGTGTTTTAACTTCAACCACTTCACTCCTGCAGTCTCAGCTGCCTGAGTTGTGTCACTGGAGTTCTTTCAGGATTTGAATGAAACCTCAGCCCTTCACAGAACTTCAGAGCACAGAGCAAAAGCAAAGCACTTAACAGGTATTAGTCTAATGGGTCCTTCTCTTTTACAAGCTATATTTATACATTTAACAGATCATTTTCTATTGCAGTTTGCAATAGAAGAAAGTGTACTGGAAGCTTATGCTTTTGTGTGCTATTTGCTTTAAGAAGATTTTCTTCTATTTCTCTTAATTTGTAGCATTGTTTTACTAGGATTAATTCCACTTACAGATCAGGTAATTCAGTGGATATTACGAACTTCAATTTGTTTGGTTCTTCTAATCCAAATACTCCAGTTCTCTTAAAACCTTTATGTACTATGCAAATTAGGTATGATACATGTGAGAATGAGTTTGCCTTTCTGTGAAATGCAGCTATTTCTATGTTTATAAAACATGCTAACTGCTTCTAATATTTACATAGAGAATGTAGGGGGTGGTTCCTACATAAATATAGGATCAACACATACCTGACACTGATTTTCCTTGTCTTTGAAGACAAGGAGCCAGTGTGTGTCTGGTGTGACAGCAGATGTGTGTATTTATGTACATACACATAGACGGGTATATATTGTATGCATCAGTTGCCAAGTGCCAGGTTTTGGTGACAGCAGTGCTGTGTATGCAAACCCAGGTATCCAAAAGGGAGCTATCATCTGCCTGAAATCACAATAACAAGTATTCAGTCAGTGCTTCTGAAAGTGCTTCCCAAAATACAACTGCTATTTCCAGCCCCTGGGAGTTGCAGGATCCAGAAATACAAGAAACCTCTTATATAACTCACCTTATTGCTATTGTGAGTCAAGCAGAAAGGGGCAGATTTTTTTTTAGGGTGCTTTATGTGTTTTATTTGGTGACATGTTACTTGATAAAGAAACAATTAGGCTAATTGAAGGGAAAGCTAGGCAGAAATAGGTTAAAGAGGTCTTAAAGTACAGCTTAAAAGAATTAAATCTGGAGGTCTTTATTTAGCAGAGACAAAAATAAACATCAGGTTAGCAAACAAAGAACAATGACAGGAAACAAAGGGTGTAAGTAGCACTGTGCTAGAAAAGCAAAAGAATCACTGATATACCATATCTTTTCTAATATCTAACTTGTAAAAGGGAAGAAAAATGTACACATGTGAACTTACAGACACGTCTCTGGATTTGTGATGTTTACCACTGCATTGTCCTTTCCATTTTATCTGTCACAACAGCAACTGAAAACAGCAAGAGAAAATTATTGTGTGGTAAATGGACATAAATCATCTTTAACTTGACCTATGGGCTTGATTTAAAGATGCAGATTTCTCACCTCCACTTAGTTTTTTTTCTCCAGAATAGGAGGAAAATGAGTTAATATTATTATCAGGTATTGTTGTGCTCTCAAACTGCAATTTTATATCATCAATCTCATAATGCCTTAGTTCCCCCTGGCATCTCAGTTCTACATGTGTATTTATTATTTGCATTACCATAGTGCTACAAGAGCCTGGTGTGTATCAGGGTCAATACTTTTTCTACTTTACAAAGTATGAAATTAGAGAACTGAGGAATACAGGCAGGAGAGGCAGCATAATGAACTGTGATCCTCTGTTGTAGACACTACAGGAAGGAAAAGTTTTAAGGAGAGGTTTTAAAGAAAATTACCAGTAACTTGTGGGCTGCTTATAGGATCTTTGGAAATAAAAGGCATCAATGAGAATGCACAAAAGAACTTGTTGAAATGTAGTACAAGTAGGCTGTGAAAGCTGGCAAGGGGATCTGATTGGAGCTGCAGTTAGATGTCAGCAGGGAATGGACATGGTAAGTGGACAGGCTGCCAAGGCCTCCAAAGCAAAGACAGGAAGGGAAGGATCCACATGATAGAGTAGGCTGAGCCAGCACGGGGATGAAAAGAGTGGAATAACACAGTGAGAATGACAGACTTAGAAAAATGGTCACTGTAGTAGTGTTCTCAATAAATATGAGTAAGACAAGGTTATATTTTTCAAGGCCAAGGGAAAGGATGTTGCAGTAATTGAGATTTGAGACGATGGGAGTTTTAGCTATAAGGACAGATTTAGACATAGTCTGACCATAAAGGGCTAGGGAAAGGTCTGAGTCAAAGATGATTACATACAGGCAGATAATAGCATAATAGATAAAGTAGAGAGTACTTGTGGGAGAAGGCTTGACACTGTTTTAGCTGTACTGAGCTGAAAATGACATTAGCATTGTCAATTAACCAGTTTTTATCCAGATGGTGCAGGGATTGGAGGGTGGAGTCTTTGTGTGCTGTCTGGGCTGATTACAGTGGAGGCACCACATCCTGCAGTACAGCACTGTACCACAGCAAGGACAGGCTCAGAAATACAGAGAGAGCCTAAACATCCCCACACCCCACTCATTATTAACAAAATGTTAATAATGTTAATAATTCATGCTCTTTCAGATCCAAGGAGCTACTGGGTGGATCATGAGTTAGGGGACTAAGCACATTTCTTCCAGTTCACATCACTTGGGGTGCCTGACCATGCATGTGTGGGATTCACAGAATGATTGTGACTGAGTGCACTGGAAGATGAAGTCACACAGAAGAGTCACAGGAAAGTACTAGAGATACAAGTTAAAGTTTTTTAGGAAAGCAAGTCAATCTGCATTGAGAAGGCATAGCTGGGAAAAAAAAAAGAGTGGAAAAGGTCATTTGAACTGTGGTCATAGTACAAATTATCTGGGGATAAAGTGTGGAGTGGTTAGAGCAGAGACCCAAGGAGAAAGAGCTGGTTAATACTGACTGGAAGCCAGAAGGCATGTAAAAAACAGTCCCTCAAAAATGTGCCAGTAGGTGTCTTAGACGTGTAGGAGGAAAAAAAGGGACAGGTCAGTCACTGAACAAGGGTGAGTATTTCACTTGACAGATTCAGGTGGAATAATAGTTGTGATCATTAAAGGTCATATGAGCAAAAGGCTGTTTGAGACTTTGTCATCTGAAAGAAATGCAAAGGGCATAAGCCAGGCTGGAAAAAATCTAGGACAAAACTGATGGAAATAAATTTATGAGAACATTTGGGGAGAGCACTTTTAGTGATCTGAGTCATGGCATGTCAGAAATGAGTTCTAGTTCTCAGGATGACAGAGAAAAACCTTTAAAACATGATTTGAATGAAACCTTGAAAGAATGATCAAGTAAAGGATCCTCTGTGTGTACATACACATATGTATGTAGACCTGAGCATATGTATATATAGATATATATATATACACACACATCACACTGGAATACATCAAAGCAAGACTTCAAAACTGCATCAGTGGATTTTTTAGCTAATCTTTGCTGAGAGGATAATGTCAGAGGCAAAGGTATATCATACCAGAAGACAGCAGACATGACTACTTGTGTGAGGGAGGTGAACATTTCATCTCCTTCTTTTGCTCACTGCTTGCTCCTGCTGCTTATTAATATAAAACACACAGTTCCATGCTTATTGTGGGAAAATATTTTTCACTCCAGAAACAGTTTTTTTCTGTCATAAGAGGCACCAGCCCAGTTCCCTTGTGTTTTTCTGGTTTTGATTTTCTAAAGTTTTTGGAATTCCAGATATAAATTGTTGATAATAAAGGTGGCACCTAAAAGTAATGCATAAAATTATTGTTAAAATTACTGTCTTGTGGCTTCTTCCAGAAGTACTTCTTGCCTTGTACAAATGCATGATTCACCTCAAGGAGCCTTTAGGTCAGAGTCAGCTCTTCAGATGGTGTAACTATTTGTTCATAGAGAAGAAATAATGTACATACACATGCCAAAATTAAACTGGACAAAGACTTTTCCAAGAAGACATAGAAAAACAGAGGTGATATGGTATCTTTGATGTAGGTGTTGGTACGATGCTCGTGAACTGGCAGGGGATGATCTTCCCCCAGAGGAGCTAGAGCCAGTGGTGGCCCTGCGCAGGTGTGAGGGGAGCACTGCTGGCTCTGTGAGAGCTGCTTAAACTGAGTATAGAGCTCCTCATTGCTCACAAAGGAACCAGCTACTTTCTGTATTTTTTTTTTTTAATTTTTCTTTGATCAGCTCTTCTGTGGTCCAGTCCTGCAAACACGGAGGAGTTGTCCTTCCACTGATGGGGGATCAAGTTAGGGTCGGTCATAGTGGAGAAGCTGACATAGTGTCAGTGGAGATGCTGGACACTGCTGTTTTGTAGCTCAAAAATGTGCTTTACGACATCAAAAAGGTTTGGCAATATCACAAACCCCCTTTCCTGAGAGCAGAGACCATGAGACCACAGAGAGTGCCTGATCTCCACCCTGCCCTCCGGACACGCACAGCTGCTCCCTGTACAGGACCAACAGCCATTTTATGGACAATTTTTATTTAATTTTAATTTTACATGAATGATACCCGTTTGCATCACCAATTCTTTTATTTCCTTTAGCATAGTGTTTATTCTTATCGTTTACTCCTTTTATTATAGTGTTCATTGGTGTCCAGAGGGCATCCAGAGGCTTGGGGTGTCTGATCACTCCATCAGCTTGATCGGCTTCACACTGGCCGCGCGTCCCTTTCCTCCCCTCCCTTTTCCCCGGGTGTTTCCTTCGGGGCCGCTCTGCGAGGCGGGGATGGCGGCGGCCACAGCCCCGAGCGCCTCAGGGGCCATAGAGCCCCGCCCGCCCTCACGGCCTGAGGGGCCGCTCCCGCCCCGCCCCTCGGAGAAGCCCCGCCCCTCCGTGAGCCCCCGCCCTGTTCCCCACAGCTCCGCCCCTCAGCCGCAGCTCCCGGCAGCCCCCGCGGTGTGGGCGGGGCGCGGGCCCGTCACGTGAGCGCTGTGTTCGGGCCCGCGACGGCGGCAGCACGGGAAGTGTCGGTGAGTGCCGGTGTGGGGCTGCTTTGTGTCACTGGGATCCGGGAGCGCCGGTGTGGGGCTGCTGTGTGTCACTGGGGCCCGGGAGTGCCGGTGTGGGGCTGCTGTGTGTCACTTGGACCCGGGAGTGCCGGTGAGTGTTGGTGCGGGGCTGCTGTGTGTCACTGGGGCCCGGGAGTGCCGGTGTGGGGCTGCTGTGTGTCAGTGGGGCCCGGGAGTGCCGGTGCGGGGCTGCTGTGTGTCACTGGGGCCCGGGAGTGCTGGTGAGGGGCTGCTGTGTGTCACTGGGGCCCGGGAGTGCCGGTGAGTGTTGGTGCGGGGCTTCTGTGTGTAACTGGGACCCGAGAGTACCGGTGTGGGGCTGCTGTGAGTCATTGGGGCCCGGGGGTGCCGGTCAGTGCCGGTGCGGGAGCGCTGCGTGTCGTTGGGGCCCGGGGGTGCCGGTGCGGGGCCCGGTCAGTGCCGGTGCGGGAGCGCTGCGTGTCGTTGGGCCCAGAAGTGCCGGTGCGAGGTCCCGGCGGTGTCGGTGCGTGTCGGTGCGTGCGGGGCCCGGGCAGGGGCCGGTCGTTGGGGCTCGCGGCCGGCGGGGCTCTGTTGCCCGGGCTGTTTGTGGCCGCTGGGCTCCCGCTTCTCCTGATTCGCACTCGGTGTGCAGCATCCGTCTGGGAGCGAGACGTTGCCAAAGTGTGGCTCAGCAGACACCTCTGAAGTGTAATTTTTACCTTTCCTGTTCAGTCCTCTCTGTGATGTTCCGAGTGCTCTTGATTCCCTTTCAGACCTTTAAGCCGCTGTAGTGTTCATTTCTGACTGGCTTAAATGTTGTTCTGAGGCATGTGACTTCTTTCAGTGTTCATGACTAAAAAGCTGAAACCTTCCATTTCAGAGGAAACTTTTTAGTTGATTTAAAGCATGAAATTGTTCTTGAAGATAACAGATCTTCTTGCTGGTTTTTGTGTTGTGGCAGTCAAAAGGCATGTTTTCTACTTTGTGTGGTTGGTGGATTTCGTTTTGTTGGTGTGGGCTTTTTTCAGATGTGCGTGTTTTAAGAGCATAAGAAGGGTGTTAGTTTTTTTCACAGAAAACCTCAGTGCTACCTTAGTGCTATAAAAGCAGCATAGGCAAACTCAGTGTTAAAATTGTGAGAATGGTTTTTTTTTGTGGGTCTGTAGATTGGCTTGCCACAATAGGCACTGACAAAAACTAGGTGTTTAAAAGGTAGCTTGGCTCTATGGCACAGCTTCTTTTCTGGGGCAGGAATTGTGCCCATTGCTTGTTAGTGGTCATAAATCTGTTTATCATTAGCCATATTTAAAGAACCAGGTATCTGATGGTACAGGAACAGTATGTTGTAAAACCAGAACCTCTTCCTTGCTACAGTTTTCTTTTTAAAGTTAATTTTTATTTAGGTAGTTATAAAGATTAGGCTGTACAGTTATTAACAGAGTCTTAACACGCAGAATTTCTGGCACTGTTTGTGACTTCATTGTGTGGCAAGTGTCCCAGGAGATGAGCTATAGAGCTGATTTCAATAAAATGTAGAATTCTCCCTTTTTGTGCTGTTTATCATTCTGTGCTTGGTCAGAAGGAAACTTGCAGAGGACTCTCACTGAAGACATGGGCATGTAGCATCATCAAGGGTGATCAAACCCTGTGCTATTGTATTCCTGTATGTAGAGCTACAGAGTTAGTTAGCAATAGTTAATTTACACTGCACAACTGATTTAATGAGAAGTAGCTGTAAAACTGTAGGTATTGTCTGAGTTGTTTCAAAGGACACAAAATACTGGTTTCTCTAAGAACCTGAATTGGGTAGAAATAAGTTTTTTGTTTCATGGTCTATTGCTTCTGACTTTGCATAGCTTTTCATATGAAAGACATTCCTAATTGTGTTTGGGAAATGAAACTGATTAACAACATTTTGAAACCAGTTCTTAAGAGTTTTAGAAGAGAAAGTTCTCAATTCCACCTACTTGATGCCAAACATCCTGACATAAGGTAGAACATAAAAAGAACCAGTACTGTTTGTTTCCTTTCTCCAGATTTTTTTTGATAGCAACTATTCTGGGATTTTGCTTCCTTTCTGAAGTTTTCAAAAGTAATGTCAATTGAAATTTTCTGGCAGTGCTAACATGTCTTCCTACCTGTTCCATTCCTGTTAGGCACCAGCTACAGCACAAAAGTCAAATGTTGTTGTAAAGCTGAAGGAATGAACCCAAGTTTCCTGACATCTGACACTGAAGTGGGCATCTATATTTTATTCAACTGAAATGACTGGTTGAATCTGGAGACTTCTGAGCAAGAGAGAACAAAAGTAAGTGCCTTTTAGTAGACTGTAGTACACTTTTGTGTAAGGTAGAATGTGGTTTTTCCCAGCCATATCTAAGTAACTCATGTTAGTGCATGTAGTGAGTGGAAAGGCTGTACAGCAGAGACTGGGATGTCACTGGACCCATCAGTGTGGGAAGTATCCAAGTTTTTATGCCCAGCAAAGACCCTGCCTGTTGCTTGAAAGAGAGCACCTCCAGAGGTGTGGTGCTGCCCTGTGAATGACTTAGGCACGGTAGTCCCAATGTCTCCTTTCTTAGGGATGGAATCCAGCAATGATTGGTAAATGACTTTGTCATAATCTATAAAATCATAGTCCACTTAGTACCATTCTGAGCTGGTCTGTACTTTAAAAAGTAGACTTTCTCCTTGGCATTGTGTGTATTCATGTAGTGGAAGAAGGAACTAAACAGCAGATGGCAGAGGATGTCTGATGGGTTGTACATGTTCTTAAAGGAAAGTTAGGAGTAGGGGGGTGTAGTTTTAACTGTTACAGTGTCATTTTTGAATGCAGTATATCATTGCATAACAGATGCAATTTCCATTTCTCCTGTGGAATCATCACTTAGATCTTTAGCAACAGAACTACAGTGGCCTAAGGGGATGTCTTTCAAGAAGAATGAGCAGAGAGCAACTGAAGGCTTTCTTAATAGGAGACTGGGAAGCTGTGTGTGCTGTCCCATAGGCTTTCCTGTCAACTGCATCAGCTTCTGACAATGTGGGAGGTATGCATTCCCTGCAGGGGATGCGAGGCAGTGAAAATAGACTGGGTGGGTTTAGAAAGCCACGGAGCAGCCTTCAGGCATAGTTTTCTTACAGATGTAATGTTGATTCTAGAGGTAATCTGACAAATGCTTACTTAAAAAACCCACTCACTTCTGTCATGCCACCTAATCTAGGTAGATTTAGCTGTTAGAGGGAAAACTGCTTCCTTTGATCCACTCACAGGACTGAACTTCCACGTTAGAACTCAGCTACCAGAATGAATATTAAGAAGCAGTCCAGGAAAAAGGAGAATCATGGCAAGGGAAAGGTAGTAGACATAGAACAAATACAAGATTAGTAATAAGTGAGTACAAGTGGACAGAAGTGATTGTTAGCATAGATTGCAAGGAATAGAACTATTGCTGGTATACAGGCCCTAGAAAATAATGATATGTATAACTACTAAAGAATGTGCTGCTTTTATTTGTAATGGTGATACAAAGCACAAAAATGATCTAACCATCAGATCCATGATGGCATGTGTTCTACTCTGTATCCTCTCTTTGTGAGAGGACTTGTAATTCTCTTAAAAGAAAGCTTGCCAGGACAAAAGCTAGGATATCACCCTAAGCTGGATTTTCAATATAATATGAATGCAGTAATCAATTGGATTGATAATTAGAAAAAGCAATGTTACAGACATTTATGTTAGGTCTTGTTGAAAGTTGTGATTTACTTTGAAAGTAGGGTGGGAGTTCAGTTCCATGTTAAGACAATAAAACAAAATACTTCAAATGCAAACAGAACTCATATCAATCAAGACAGAATTGAGAATTTTTTTGCTTTCTCCAGCTATTCTGTATTCAACACCTGTCTTCCATGTACAGGCTACAAGAGGTTTTTCTTTTTAAGAACACATTCCTAGAAGTGTGTAGGATCTGGTGGCACTGAGAAATTTTCTGCCAAGCTTTTTCTTTTGCTGCCATTTGTAGATTTCTGTTTTCAGGATACCAGTTATTGTTAGTATGAGGTCTTCCTTCTAGTATCTTGAAAACTCCCTACTATAGTGAGCCTGTAAAATCTGAGTGGGCAGGCAGCTGACACACTTGTGATTGGTTTGGTGAATTAGCAGTCACTTGACTGTTGTGAATTTTGTTTGTTTGTATTTGTTTGTGTTGAATCCTTTGGGGACAATGACTTGACCTGTCAAATGAGGGCTCATTAGGGAACAAGAGATTGCTTTTTCTGGGAGAGGGAGTGTTTCTGGCTCTTGACAAACAAATTCAGCCGTCTGTGTTGAGTTGTGCAGCTGCTGTACAGCCTAGCAGAGAATTGGCAACAATTCTGGAGTGCATTTTTCTTAGGGATGGGAAGCCTGGTGTAGAATTGGTGCTGAGCAAACAGCTTCAGATTGAGAGAGTTTTTGTGATACTGTTTTGAAGGATACAGATTTTTTAATATAGTGATTATTGATGAATTTGATTTAACTGACTTGGGAACCTTGGTGCAGAAGGGCAGATAGATTCTGCATGGACAGTATTCCATTGAGGCTTGCACTGCTGGCTTGCTTTGTGTGTTCTGGTTACACCTTGATGTGATAAGACTTTCAGAGAGACTTGAAAGCTCATATTGCTTCCCTGGAAAATGTAGATTTAGTAAGTACATGTGAATAGGGAATGTTATTTAGGCATTAAGGGAGAAGACCCACTAGTGGTATTATCCAGTCTCAGATCAGTAGAATCACAAGGACCCACTTGAGGCAAGGTGAGGTCTGTGACCTGCATTACAAAGAGGTTATGCTTGGGAGAGTTTTAGACTCTGTAGTGGTGATGGTAAAGCAGAAATAGGAGATTCTGTGATCTGCCAGTTGAGGTAAGAGAGCACAAACAACATCATTATGGTTAATGATCTTGGACTGGAATATCTCTCCTGTGAAGACAGGCTGAGAGTCAGGGATGTTCAGCCTGGAGAAGAGAAGGCTCCAGGAAGACCTGGTAGCACTTTCCAGTGCCTGAAGGGAATCTAAATGAAAGATGGGTACTTGGTTTTTATCAGGGCCTATTCTGATAGGACAACGGTGATGATTTAATGTAAGTAGGGTCAGTTTAGACTAGTTAAAGGAAAAAGCTTTTCAGGAGGATGGTGAAACACTGTCACAGGTTGCTCAGAGAGGATGCCTCATCCCTGGAAATGTTTGAGGTGAAGTTGGATAGGCTCTGAGTGACCTGATCTATTGAAAGATGCCCCTGCTCATTTTAGGAGGATTGGACCAGGTGACTTAGAGAGGTCCTTTCCAGCCCAAGCAGTTTTGCTTCTAAATCTCCCCTGCATTGATATCTTTCACTATTGCAGGAAATTGTTCTTGGGTTTCTATCCTTTGGAAATATATATCAGCAAGTATTTCTCTGGTGTGGGTTTTCTGTGGGGTTTTAGTTTTTTGCATATTTTAACTTCTTTGAAATTGGAGTGCTCCACTTGATGCTACTTCGTTTTTTGGAGCATTGTAACTTTGGATACTTCTGCTACCTTACCTTTGTTTCTGAGTATAGTTCCTTTGTGCTAAAATACATCTGGTTATATGAGCTTGAAAGAGATGTATTTATTTCTGTGGACTTGGTTAGTTATGGTATTGTGTCTTACTGTGTTTCATTTTGTTTGGTTGGTGCTGCTTGGTATGGGACAGCTGATGTCTGGGAAACTGCCTTCATTGCCTTAGATCATTCTTGTGGCTTGTTTTGTACCCCTGTATGTCTTTTTATCTTATCCTAAAATTGTATTAAGCTTTGGTGAGATAAATGACTACTCTTGACTTCCTTGGAGTAAATAAGTATTTACTAGTGTTAAGATGCTGGTGCTTACTTTGGTGAGTCTGATAATTTAGATGCTGCCGTTGGCTTGACACTTCAGGACTGCTGCTTCTCCATATATATTCTGTAAAGGATTTATGTTCTTTTCTGCTTAATACTTAGAGTGAAATACTTTTGTTTGCCTTTTTCCTTCCTGTTGTCCTAGCTTAGCTTTGATACTCTCTTAGAAATTCCTGGAGTTCTGCACTATTCTGTATGTTATTTCTGAAATCCTCCTACATATTATGTATTACCTCATCTGTGCAGTTGTGGTTCTGACAGGTGTGCCTTTGGTTTTAGGACTTTGTGTTTTATGCTTTTAACTTTGTATGGGAAACAGAAGGCTGTGTATTCATACTGGCTCTGTATGTTGTTACTCTAACAAGGAAAACTACCAGCATACCTTTCAAACATTGCTCTGTGTCTCCATTCCCATCAATCCTAGGAAGCACAAGTATAAATATCATGTTTAATGAAAACACTGATTCCAAGTAGTTTGTTATTGTAAGATCACTGGAGCCTCCATTTCTCGATAGTGTTACTATATTAAGTTCTGATAACTTTAACAAAGCTTTGTTTATCAGCTCAAGTTAAATCCAGTAAAATTGCTTTGTCTCTTTGCTATTCTAGATTCAGGAATGAATTTTCAACTATTGCTAACTGCAGAATATCACAAAGTTGTCTGATTTGTTTTAAATTTGCAGAGTAACTTTCTTTCTGTTCAGCTGCTGACAAGTGTGAGCTTTGTAAGGTTATCAGTTTTTGTGCAAGTCTAGAAGAACACATGAGTACTGGGGAATAAAATGTGCTTGCAGTGGAAAACTACTTGAAAGGTGTCTCCCTGTGTGGAAGCACTACTGCTGCTCTGTGATAATGAGAAAGTTGTAGCTATTTTAAGACTGTGATGGAGTATGTTTTTTTGAATTGTTCATGGCAATATTACTTTGGGTGGCTGCCAGAAGCTGCATCTACAATTAGACAAATTAAGAAATAATATTTAAAAAGGAAATACTTCATGTTAGTTTTAAATGTTTTTGAAAACTTGTTTTCTCTTGTTATCGAGAAGTCCGCTTCCTTAAGGGTGTGTCCTTGTTTGATGGATACTTTTAATGAGAACTTAATCTTGTCTATTGTCTGAAGATCACAGAGGCATAATCCAGGTTGGTAGGGACTTCAGGAGGCCTCCAGTTGAACCTCTTGCTCAAAGCAGGATCAGAACCAGTTGCTCACAGCTCTATCCAGCTGGGTCTTAGAAACCTCTGGGGGTGAAGACTGCAACTTCCTTGGGGCCTGTTTTCACAGCCTGACTGCCTTACAGTGCAAAAGAAGGGCTTTGTTGTTCTTTTTTCCTGGAAATCAAGCTGGAATCTAGTTTGTTTTGATTTCTGTTGTATCTTGTCACTCACCACTTTGAAGACCTGGCTCTGCCTTCTCAGCAAGTGCCTCAAAGGCTGAGTGAGCAGCTGTGAGGTCCCACTGAAGCTGTCTCTGCTTCAGGCTGGACAATTCCCAGCTCCTTCAGCCTTTCACTGTAGGAGGGCAGGTGCTCCATGTTCTGCTCCTCTTGGGGAACCTCAGCTGAACTCCTTGCAGTTTATCAATGCCTGTCTTGTACTGGGGTCCAAAACACTGTTCTAAATGCTGTCTAATGAGTGCTCTGTAACTAATTACTAGGACTTAGCTTACTTATGGAAATGTGGGTGGTTATAAATATGCTTATTAGTATTTGGGATTTTTAGGTATGACTAGATTTCAAAGCAAAAATTTTTAAGCATTAGAAGTATTCTTCCACTTGCATACTGATAAAATTAACTCACATTAATTTTAGTGAAAATGTTTGATGGATTTAAAAAATACTGTCACAGATAACACCTTATCTTCATTACATATTTATTCAACTTGATTAGCTCTGAATAAGTCTAATTTGCATCATTGAAGTGTTGGAAATGAAACAGAGTAGTTGGTTGTAATTCTAGAGTGAAGTTTTCTATAGAAATTGAAGTCAGATAATGAATTTATTTTCACTTTCAAGTATGTTTAAAGAAATGGGTCTCAGGGAGAGTTGGGGGAATCTTACACAAAGTCAACTTGCATCCACAGAAACATAAACATCTGCAGCAAGACCACACACACCTTGTTTGCTTGAAGTGGCCTGGTGGGGTGGCAGTGTGGGGGGAAGGGGAGTTCTGTCCTGCTGTATTGTCAGCTTCCTCAAAGAGAATTTTTTTCTGAGAACCTGACAGGATCTCTGCCTATTTATTTTAACTTTTCCACATCTCAGTGTGAATTATAATCAGTGTTCTGGATTTTTTCAGAATCTTAACTGATCTCATGTAATGCTGCACTTCAGCCCAAACTTAGTGACTGTGCAGTAAGGGAAGGAAATAATAAAGAAAGCAAAGGAGCAAACAGAAGGCTTTTGAAACACTGGGTGCTGTTCCCTGTGTGAGCAGCAGGAGTACCCTGTGCTTGGAAGGCACAGGAGTGGCCAAACAAGCGTTTGTTTTCCTGGGCTCTGAGGTGAGTGCCCGGTCCCGGCTGGGCTCCTGTGGCTCTGCTGAGCTCTCCCTGTGCCTTGGCTGCTGGAGTAGCTGTGGTTGCAAGATCAGCCAGCTCGGGTGTGCCGCTACCTGCTGCAGTCACAATTGCCATTTTGCAGTGCAGATCTGTTCGGAGTTGTCACATCCTTTAAAAGTCACTTTTCTAGGGCTTGTTTTGCTCACTTCTCTTGTGGTTGAGGCAGCCTTAATTTAAATTTACGTGAGCTCCAGGTAAAAGCTGCAGTTACTTGGTCTCTGCTGACATAGAAAAACTGGGGCTGCTGTGCCTTTGTCTCACCTGGCATTTCTCACTTAAAATATGCAAAAAAGGACACTTCATATGGAAAAATTTTTAGAACAACTTCCTGACTAAATATGCTTTTTACATTTATAAAATCTTAAACTTCTATAAATTGAAGAATCTTATCTGAGCAAGTATTGGATGTTGACAAGTTGGCATGGCAATATAGCAAAAGCTGAATCTACTTTAAGTTTATAGTATGTAAGATATTGCAAGGAAGGAAAGCTGTGAAAATATCTTAATACTCTGTGGGCAAAATATTAGACTCCAGTGTTACAAGAGTATTTCTGTGTAGAGTAGTTTGAAAGGATAAGGATTTAATTTTGATTGCTAATTAGTTTTTAATTTTTGCTAATTAGTTTTCATTGAAATTGTTGGCATTTCACTAAAAGTAGTTCAGGGCCCCTGTTTCAGTGTTTGGAGAAGGTTAATATAGCTGGACACCCAGAAGGGAGGCAGTAACCTCTGTGTGCAGGGTCACACAGGCATTCAAAGCTTTTTTTGTCTTCATTTCTTCAGCTGAATGTCTGTTTCTGTTTCTTTTAATTTTTTTTTTTGTTTGTTTTTTTGTTTTTTTTTTTGTGGAGGGATGTGATTTTTTTTACTGATAAACTGTATCACTGAATATTGCAGTTTTAAACACAATGTCAAATTTCCTGTGTTCTTAATGAGATATGAAAGATTTGGGTAACAACCCTGTAGAACCCACAGGATGTGGTGTTCCACTTTATTCCTGCACAGACCATTGGTGTACTGTTAAAGTAATGTCAAAGCATTTTTTCTCTTGCAGTTTAATGTGTCTCTGTTACAGGACTGTTGCAGTGTCACTGTCAGCCCTCCTGTGACAGGAGCATGGGCTCCTTTTCATGGTGCAGAGATCTGGCCAAACTTTCCCATGCTGAGAGGGGAGAGACAGTGCTTTTTAAAGACTACAAATTTCTGCGATAGAAACAAAACCTCTGTAGTCTGTAATTGTCTTTCCTCCCCCAAAAAAACAGACAGAATCTCTTCAAGACTGCTTTGTGATGTCAGATCAGTTGATGAAGGGTGTGTGAGTAGTGAAAGGGAAGTGTTTTCCCAGTGTTAGTTCTAAAATTCCCTTGTGCAGTGTTGTGAAATTAAGATGATGAATCCTCTGTCACACAAGATTCTGTCTTTAATTAATACCATTTAAAAAATAAAGAACATCCTTTTCCTTTAAATGCACGAAGGTTATTCAAACCAGAAGGCTGTACCCTCATTCTTTTGCTGTACTAGCTGAAGCTTCAGTTAGGAAATGGGGGATTGTTTTTAAACAGAGAAGTACTGTGGAAGCCCTTCTTTTTCTTGTGTTTTTTAAACTTGAACCACATGAGTGTATTGACATGCTTGTGACTTCAAGAGCTGTGCAATAATACTCCAAGTAGGTAGCATTTCATAATATGTGTATACAGTGACTTAAAACAAGCACTCTAATGTCTGTTTACTGAACCAATACTCATATTCCAACATTGGAATTCCATTAGAGAGCTTGAGTCAGGATATTCCTTATAATAAGAGCCAATTGCAAAGCTAGAAATGAATTTCTTGTTAGTTTTGGATGTTTTTGAATAGCAACCTTCAATTATGAGGGATTGTGTAATTTTTTGAATTACTGGTAGCTTGCAAAACGTTCTTTGAAGTTCTTCATGTCTACCTGTGGACCTCAAAAGTCTAAAATCTCTCCTGGAAATAGTCTTGCAGCTCAGGAGGTAGTTTAAGTCTTCAATTTGTGTTTACTTGTCAGATACCCGGCATGGCCTCATCATCAACATCTAAATACAATTCAAACTCCTTGGAGAACTCCTCAAGTAAACAGGTAAGTGTAACTTTTTTCATGTTTTGGTTTTCTTCATCAGAGTTCCCAGAGAACATTGTCTTGCATATTTTGTTAGAAAAACAACCAAAAGCTTCTTGAATGTATATGCTTACTTTTATTGCTAAAATTCTAATGCAGTTAACTGAGATTATTTAAATATTTTTGGAGTGGATGGGCAAAGTATTTGCTATCATAGCTAACAAGAGACTCCTTAAAATCAGTTCTAATGTACTTACTCTTATCCTTGCTTTCTACTTTAAAATATTCTGTGACATTCTTGAAAATTTTGGGTACTTTGTTGCCTTTGATTCTGTATTACAATTGCTAAGTTATACCTTGCTATGTTTGTCTAGCTCAGTTTTAAGATGTTCATCTAGAGTGAAAAATATATTGAAACAATCTAAGTGTCATGTCCCTCTGCTTTCTAATGCTGTGCAGCTGAAGAAGATGTAACCAGGGTGCAAGAAAACAGTAGATTGTGTGTGATAGTTGTGAGTACATTGCTTAAGTAATTGCAGTTGATTTGTTCTTCCAAGCCCAACGTACTTGGAAAAATAAATGCACACAACTTCCAGAGAACTTAGAGTATAGAGATTTAATTCCAATTGAATACAAATAACTGACTATTCTTTTAGGAGAAAGATTAAAACTTGCTTATGTTTCAGATCTGTTCAACCTTTAAACATTTCATAGTTGCATTGTAAGGTAGTGGTATGTTTTCCTGTTTTGGTTCAATCTGTGAATTCCTACTTTGGCAAGACCTGTTCTTTCCCATGCAGGAATTACCTTTAAGTTTGGTTGGTTTTATTTTTAATCTGGAACTTGAAATTGTAAATAAACTGTGATGTGCTGTTGTGCTTCTCTTCTTTAGAATCTAAAAGATGGAACTAATTGGGAACAAAATGAAGAAATACCTCGTCTGCCAGGGGAGACCAGGGTCACAGGTATGAAGCTCAGTAGGTGCCTGATGCAGTGGTTTTCAGCAGTCTGAAGATACAAACACTTGTATCTTACAGAATTGTTTTGTAATTTGGACTGCTTTGGGCTGGGGGCAAAGGTAAGGTCATGCTGAAATGTCATGAGTTTTTCAAAGAAATTGTGAAAGATTCTTTTTATCACTTATCACAAATAACTTTTAAGTCTTAAAACCTTGGTTTCTACACAGGCCAGATCTTCCCATAGAAAGAAATTGCAAGTTGTGTCCTGATTGTATCTACAGATTTAACAGCACATGTTGAGTGGTGAGAGCTCCTCCAAGCTTCCTGAAGTCAAGAGAATTCTGTGTTCTACCCACTATGCATTGATACCTTGTAGAGTGGTGTAGAATTTAAGCCTAAATGTGAATTCCCAAAGTACCACTTATGCTTCCCTTGACACAAGAGGGCATGAACAGGGCTTCTCTGCTCTTGATGGCTTTTACATACACAAATGCTGCAGCATGAGGGAGATTATTGTACTGTGTAGTTTTCTTTTCTTGATGGAGGCTCTTCCTGAAATGGAAGTCTCTGTTGGATTCTTTTACTTGTGCAGCGTCTCCTCCCCTATGGCCAGATTTGTTGGGTGGATTTGTAAACAAGATTGGCTTAATTGAAAACAAAGAGGTGATTCAGAGGAAGTAGTTTTGTTTTTATTGAGGAAGGTGTGAGGGAGAGGGTGTGGGACTGAGATGGATGTATGATGTGATCCTTATGGAAATTGTCTGTGCTTTGGGGAACTGCACTGGAATAGGGCACTTCTTGTGGAAGGCAGATAAATAGATTGGGCTAAAGAAATAGGTGGACAGGAAGAAATAGGGAAGTCTTTAATGTCATGATTGGACTCAATGATCTTGAGATATCTTTTCCAGCCTTAACAATTCTGTGATTGTGCTTGCATTGCTTCACTTAAATCTTTTTGAGTGGTGTGTGTTAGTATTTGTTCTGTTACTCTCCTTGCTGAAACACTGATGGCCCTACTCTGTTTGATTGCCTCAAATTGAAATGTAATGTTTCTCTGCAGCATGGTGAGTTCCCTAAACACTCTTCCACTTCAACTACTACTTCAGTAGAGAATTGTTTACAGAATGGTGTAATAGTATCAACAATGTATTTGTTCTGGGATGGTGAATAGACTGTGCTACAGTAATAACAGTACTCCCTGTTCTATGCCCTCCTGTGTAGTGCTGAGAAAGAAAACACAAATATAACTAGGGAAAGCTACTGAAATCTGTGCACTTAATTTGGACAAGTTTAGTATATGAGTCTTTCACATTTTCTTAATAATTCAAAAATTAAAATAAAACTCAGATGTATTACTTTCTAAATTAATTCACCTCTGAGTACAGCTCTTGTTTTATTTTACTGCTACTTAAGTAATATTGTCCTCAGCTCTCATTTTGTCTTTTCACAATCTTCTAAGAAATACTACATTTTTTACAGACAAGGATGTTATTTATATGTGTCCATTTACTGGCCCAGTTAAAGGAAGAGTGTACATCACAAACTACAGGCTGTACCTAAGAAGTGTGGAAAATGTGAGTAACATGTCACAATTACTTCATGGGATGAGTTGGCTTTAAACTCCCTTCTGTTCCCCCCCACTGCCTTTGATTTATTTTGTGGCCAGTTCATTTGTTTTAGTTTTGGCACACATATGCTTGTGGGATTGCATGGGAGGCTTTTTGCTTGAAATGGTCTGTAATGTTAGTAATAACCATATCTTAATTCTGTAATGACTAAATAGTAATTGCCTTTGTGCCACTGAGAGATCTGTATTACAATATAAGTTCTTTAAAATTAATTGTGCTGTAAAAGTGTGATTTTTGCCTGGTAAAATTACAGTTTAATCACTTAGACTGAACTGATACCTTTATCTTTTGTCTGTCAGAGCTTTTTTGATAGCTGTTCACTTTACACTTTAATCTGTGATAGATCAAGGGCAGTAACTAATGATGTGCAATAGTTCTTAAAATGGCTCTCAGTAAACCAAGACTTTAATTGTCCTTGCTGTTAGAAAAGAATAATACTTTGATCAGTAGAACCTTATATGAGTGGGGGCAGTGGTAGTGTGTTTGATAAACAGTGACATGGAAGAGAGTAAAACGTGCTTGTGATCTCTTCCATAATGTTTTGTTGGTTTTTTTTAAATAAGGATTTGGAACTATTGAACTGAGGCCTTTCTGGCTGTAGCTAACTGTACTAGTAATGTCTTTTTTCATTTAGCTCTGCTTTATGCTGTGTATCAATAAAGCAGTATTAACAAGCAGGGGCAATCAGTGTGTAGCAGAAGGCATTTCTTAGGGTGTTGCCACTGTTTCCTCTGCATACTGAACAAGGCATGAAATATTTTTGTAGCATGTTAAACTGGATGATGCTCAAGGCTGTAGAGTGACTGTACAGACTTCGTAACATGCTGGGAGAGGAGACTCAAAGGCAGAAACATGCTTTTGTTTCCTGTATGTATTTCATGTCTGCTTTCTATTCTGCAATGCATAAGAGCTTGAGTCTTGTTCTCACATTAATCTTTTCCTTCCTTACTCAATCTTTTCTTGCAGGATCCAGTTGTGATATTGGATGTTCCATTGGGTGTAATTTCCAGGATTGAAAAAATGGGAGGAGCTTCAAGCAGAGGAGAGAACTCTTATGGATTAGATATAACCTGTAAAGTAAGACTTTCCAATAATTCAGTTGAAAATGAAATCGAGAGGGTTTTTTTCCTCACTGATTACCTATTTATAGGAAGGGAAAAGCACATGTTTATGGATGAAAAAGTACATGTTTATGGATGAATTTAAAAGGAGCTTTTTGAAAATGGACAGGGAAATACCTTTTGTATAAAGGGCTGTTTAACTGTCCTACCTGTGTGCAAGGAGAGGGATTGGTCTTGCTTTCCAAATCACTAATTGACAAGGTTTTGCATGTCAGCTGTACTTTAGGGCATTATTACTGCACTGCTTTGTTATTTCATTTGTTCTAAAATGAGTATTTTTAATAATTCTGGTATCTTTGAAGAACATCTCAAACAAGGTCTTTGCAAACTATAAAGCCAGTGAAAAGTTTATGTAAAAAATATATATAGTGTCACAAAAAATTGTCACCATGGAAAACTATGGTCATAGGGGAGTTCCCAGTGGATAACTCAGAGTCCTTTACTGGATTCACTGAGTGTGTGCACATTTGATTCTTAGCAGCTAATGCACAGATTATTTTTGACACCAGTGATGAGAACATAGGAACAATGTATTCTACACAGATTATTGGCAAATCTTTCTTTCAAAAACAGAGTAATTCCCATCCTGCAAACTTTGAATAGCTCGTGAGACTTTTTAGTGAATCAAAGAGAGCCATTTCTGATGGCTTCATGCCAAAGGGCCGTTTGCAGCATGCAGAGTGTGGTACTGCTTTATTTGTACAATTCTTATTCTATTTTATGGGATAAGAAATAAAACTGAACATTCACAAGGGTTTGAGGTGTGTTACAAGCAGATTCTAAATCATGTTTAGTGTATAATATAGCACTTGTACAGAGAGAAGCATCTTACAGCTTTGGTTCACCTAACAGATAATGGCTTTGTTTTAGGATATGAGGAATTTACGGTTTGCATTAAAACAAGAAGGGCACAGCAGAAGAGATATATTTGAAGTCCTCACAAAATATGCTTTTCCCCAGTCACATAACTTGGTAAGTTACATCATTTCTATTGCTGAGTTGTATTAATGCAAAGTTCTTGGCAATTAACTACCTATCTGACCTAGTAATGGCTACATCATGGCTGCTTCACAAGTGTAAACAGAATCTGGCATTAGCATAAACTAAACAGCAGCTTTTATTTTTTTATATTTACGACACTTAAATCTATATATTTTGTAAAATTATGGATGTACTCCAGATACACTACTGAGCACCTCTGCTCCATACAGATTTCATTGCTTAGAAACTGCAAGTTATCCTCCCTAATTTGGGAATATAGGGAATAATACATGCCTTACTTGATTTCTTGAAAACATTAATTAATCAAACAGTCTCCAAGGCAATGGTAAGTATGAATCACCAAGGGTTTTACTTCAGGAGGAAAAGATATGGTAAGACAACACTTGTTTTATTGACTAAACTAATGAAAAATATAACAGGAATGCACTTGTGAATTTACATATTTATTTCAGGGTAAAAAAGTGTCTTATGGAAGAAACTGAGCAACAATGATGATAGCTAATCATTTTTTTGAAATCCATGCACTGTCCTTATTGTGAGTGGTTTGACATCTCTTTAGTAAATGCTTTATTTTGTCCATTGTAATGCTCAATTTACAATTTATTGATGTGCTTTAATTTAGGATAATTGTATAAGAGCACTGTTCACAAAGTATTGGGAGCTTCTGCTCTGAATTTTAAGAACTTTGTTCAAAGAAATGTTGAGTATACAAGGCTGCAGCAAGAATCTTACTTTTTTCCAGGAATGTATGTGTCAGTCAATGGAGTAGACTTTATAAACATTTAATTCTTTAAAACTTCTCTGCAGATATTTTCATTCTATACACAAACTGTGGAGCGAAAGCATAAGGGAAAAGAAATGCTTTTGCTTAGAGTATTTTGTATTGTTAACAAATAGGCCTTCAGGAATGAAACAGATTTTTACATTTGAGTAGGTGGGAGGAGCTGTAATCACAAATAAGATAGTTGTTAAAGAAGTGAATATATCTAATTCTTCTGTTGCCATTTTATCCATTTTAAAATAGAGAATGATTGAAAGGATGACAGGATATGTGAACCTTGAAAGTATGATGGAAAAGAAGAAGCTGTATGTGAAAATACCAAGTTATGGAGAGGTTCAGGTCAAAAGTGTCTTCTAGACATCACAGGGTTCTGGCTTCTGTTGCAAGAGGGTTATGGATTGGGTTATCCAGGGCACAGTCAAGTGTATTGTTGAATATTTCCTGTATTGTAGATTCCATCATGCCCATGCAATCTCATCCACATTATCATGAGGAAGAGGGTGGGGTTTTTTTTGAGGCTTGTATGTAGTGAATATGGGCAAATCAAGTTGTAACTGACTTAGGAGAGTGTCTTGTGGGATAACCCAGCTATGGGGCATGAATACCTTGGTGATGAGATGTGCACTTGTAGTAGGTTCATCATCCAGAAGGACCCAGAGATCCTGTCTGGTGATGGCAGTGAGTGATGTGTGGAGTTGGCCACTTCCTGCTTGATTTGCTGGACCTGTTGAACCTAGTAAAGCTCATCATTATATGGCCCATGTGAAGGCTGCTTGCCAACAGAAGTTAAGCTTAATAACAAAAGTCTTGGTTGAGGCAGTAGTAATTGGGCCCTTGGATTCAGTAAAGCACAGAAGTTGGGGAGATGGTGACAATGAGGAAGAGTGGCTGTACTTTGTCTCACAACTATGTCTGAAGCAGGGCATGCCTGTTAGAAATCAGGATTACTTTGGAGGGAAATAGAGTGAGCCTGTGTTCCATCTGAGTTGCACTGCCTTATTTTCTAATGTCACAATGTTGATGAGCCCTTAACTTCAACATGAGCTAAGCAGTGTGTGATTTTTTTTTGGTGTGCTTTCATTGTATTTTGGCAAGCAGTTTAAATTCATCCTGCCAAAGGTGAGCGTTTCTGCCTGGTTTTCCATTCCTGACTTGCTTTTTGCTGCATGAGTTTGAGGCTGCATGATGAACCAGATAGGGAAGTGAAAGGAACTAAAGTTAACAAGGAGATAAAAATAAAAGCTTTACTCTGAGTTACTTCCTGTCTTGTTAGTCCAAAGTGAGAGTGGTGTCAAAGCATCTCTGGGTGGATGTGAATGAGGAGGGATGATGGCACTGCTCCTTTCAGTGGCTGGTTAGATCAAGGTTTCACTGTGTGAATGTGGCAGTGTTGGGACTGTGCATGCCTGCCTTCCCCCTAGAGTGCAGCCAGCTCACTCAGAGAGGTGTTCTACAAAGAATGTGATGTACTTCCCCATGACAGCTGAGTGCAGATGGAAGCCCTCTGATACTCAAATGCTGAGCTCTTGTTCTTCTCTGGTCTCCTCTCTGCCTTTCAATTGTGTGGTTGATTATTCTTCTAATATCAAACTGATATTTGTATAATCACTGAGCCAGCATAACTCACTTATCCAAGACAAAATATTCTGGTTAGCCCTGTGCTGCTTTGGATGATATGGGGAGACCTGGTTTGAAATCAGTATGCATCAGAACCAGTGCAAGAGTGGACATATGAGTGGAGCAGGGAGAAGACAGGAGAGAAAAGAGGGGGATGTCCTGTTTTTGTCAATGATTAAATGTTAATGTAGCTCAGACCATCTTGTGGAAATGCATCCTGGATGTTTAGCTGGTTCAGCAGCACTGATGCTTGTACATCTTTGCAGTGGAAAGAAGATCTCATCAGACAATAAAGTTCTAATGCTTTACTGTCCTGATTTTTATCTGTATTTTTATATTTTATATCATATTTTTATATGATTGATTTTCAGCTGTAGTGGAACTTTATCCTAAGAGCTGATCCTAAACAGGAACTGGCAGAGATGCCTTGCTTCTGTTTTCTTCATGTTGTTCCATTCTTGTACAAATGGATGGTAAATAAAACCCAAAAGATAATTTCTGACTGCAATGTACTTACTGTTTTCAAGATTTGTCTCCATCACCATCCCAACAGCAGTGTTTGAGAGCCTGTAATAAATCACAACTGTTCCTCTCTGCCTCAGCATTGTCCTTGGTGCTTACTTTCAGAAGCTGATTCTTGTCTGTCTCCAGTTTGAGCATAGGTTGGGTTCAGATATCCTTGAATCAGTAACACAAAGTAAAATCTGATAGCTCATCTGACTGACAGCTTAGTTGATGGGAAGCAAGCAGCTGCTGTTGCTATTTGCAAACTTGTGCTAATTGAAAGAAAATTGTTGCTGAAAGTGTTTGCTTTTTTTTTAACGTTTGGAAAAATAAAAGAAAATAGCCAACTTCCCCCCCAAATGAGATGTTTTAGTACACCACAAAAGATGAGATATATTTGGTCTCTGTAGTTTAGTTTCTACAAAGCAGCTGCTTCACTTCCTGATCTTACCATGAAAGTACACATCTTCATTTTTATAAGATTGTTCAGCACCAGGGTATCTGCACAGTCTGTGTTTATTCCTAACCCCAGTAGGTCTGTGGGAATGCCCATTTTGGTGAGCTCTGGTGGCTGTGCTGGCTGACTGGAACTGCTCTGATGTCACTGCTCCTCCTGGCCATGTAAAATGTCTGAGGCTTGGCTCACACCAGTGCTGCTGCTGGATCTGCAGAGATGACTTCAGCTGGAGCAAGGCTGGCAAAGGGGTGGCAAGCTCTGACAGAGCACCTGAATTTGCAAAGAACCCCTTGGCTTGAGGCTTTGTTCCCCGTGTCATATCAGAGCAGGGCAGCAGTGGTGTGAGGTGACAGTGTTCACAAACTTATACCAGCACTACAATGTCTGCTCTTAGTTTTTAGATCAACAGGTAAGATGTAACTGGCTAGGTTGTAGTAATGGCATACTAAACATCATTAATAATGGCAAGGATTATGATGTATTTATTTTTAAATACACTGAGAAACTTTCAACCTTTACAGTGAGTAAAAAGTAATTTATTACATGTAAAAAGCGTACATCAGTGAGTTAGAAATAGAAAATGCAACGGATTTTCTTCACAGGTGTGTGGCACCTTGTTATTCTAGTTCTGCTGCTTTCTTCTTTTGCAATGCATAGATTGGTCAAAGATTTCCTAGATTGTGTCTACATTATATATTCATGTACAAGTCTAACATGTATTTATGTGCTGTGATTCCATGAAGAGTAAATATGTAGCTATTGTATTTATATTGATATTTATATATTTACATTACATTTATATTGCCAGACTGCTTACTAAACTGTAATTGTCAGATTGCAGATGCTTTCTCCTTTACCTCACAGAACTATGTTGTGTTTTGAGCAACCAGTGTATTACATATTATTTTTGTGCACTACATGAGAAGGAGAAATTGAATGTTAAAGACAAGCACTCTATCTGTAGGAGGCTTAAAAATAGAGACTGTATTGAAATTGTTGGTTAACACCTGCAAGGAAGTAAACTATTATTTGCATAGTGAAGCATAAAAAGTAGCTTACCAAAAATGTTAAGCCTTGTCTGTATCCTTCTCTTTCTTTAGTATAGTTTTAGTTTAGTATTCTTTACTATAATAGAATATCATAAAATAATAAATCAGCCTTCTGAGAACATGGAGTCAGATTCTCATCTCTCACCTCATCCTGGGGACCCTCACAAACACCACAAGGGAAGGATTAACAATGAGAGAAGGAATTGAATTCTGTGTGTGTAGAGGGAAGAAAAAATGAATGGAGGTCAGGGTGGAGACTCTGAGTACCTAAAGTATTATTTGGGGAGAAGGAGGATCTAGGAGGGATGTACCGTAGATTTGAAGGGAAGATGTGTGAAGAAGGCATAGAACGAACCAACCTTTAATTAGTGTGGTATTTGAAAGGCTTTCCTGGGTGAGTGATGGTGCCCTGAGAGGGGCTGGCAGGGTTCCTGCCTTGGGCACCAGGCCATCCCGAGCCCTGCTCGTGTGGCTCTGCTCTGCCCTTGCTCTGCCCTCTGCATCTGAAGGCTATAAATAAAATACCCACCCAGCTGCTCTGTACCCAGTGTGGGACCTCCCTGCTTCCCTCCCCACATGCAAGTGTGTGTGACGGGCTCTAATGTGAAGGAGCCTGTATCCACAAAAAGCTAAGCTGTGTAATTTTACTAAGATAGCACCTCTCAAATTTTACATCAGGTGATGAAGAGAACCTATGCATGTTGTATTATGAATGGCATAATTTCTCCTTCCTGTTTATTTCTGTTCCATTTGCCTGCTGCACTGTAGAATTGCACTCAGATTTCATGTACTGTGAGGTGAAAGCTTCAGCAGCGTTGAGTTAATCAAGACATAAATATACAAACATACTGCATTTAATCTGTAATCTTGGATTATTCAGGACAAAAGTAGAAATATGTGGGTCATTAGTGCAGATGTGAAGCTAGCCTGAACTATAGCAAACCCTTCTGGGATCTAACTAATGTATTTATCACATTTACTTGTTCACTATAATGTGGTTTATTAGTTTAGTTGCATTAGAATAATAAAATACCCAATTCAATAAAAAATGTTATTCAGTAGAAATTATATTGCTCATTATCACATTTTCTTTCAAACAAAAATAAGTCATGTCCAAACACGTGCTAAATAAGGCTTGTACTGACACAGGTCAGAAAATGTAACTGTATCCAAGCCTATATCTTATGTTAAGTATATGATTCTAGTGGTTATAAGTGTGGATTGCTTGTTACAGTCAGGGTAAACTGTAATTAAAAATTAAATAGACCTATATGAATTGAGTGTAACTGTATGTAGAGTATTGCATCTGTGTATCTCCTACTCTGTTTTAATGACAACTTAACCCAGCCATAATTGTGTATTTTGTTGGGAGAAGTGGGCCTAAGGTAGGGTGGGGATGTTGCTGTGTTTCCAACGACAGCAGTTAGTAGTTCTTGAGTAGTATAATGCAGGAGTTTTCTCTGAATTGTTCACATAAAAATCTGAGTCCAAAGTTTTCTCCATACACCTTTGCATTCATTGTAGTGTTCTCTGATTTGTTAAGACTTCAGGTTTTTGCTGGTTGATCTATTCTACTAAAGATTTTTTTTTTTTAATTGAGCAACATAGGAGGAATTTGTAGTACCTGAAATATCAGCAAAACTGATGAAGAATAATTGTCTACTTAAACAGCTAAGGGCTGTGTGACTGTAAGCTTTGGTAGCAGATGTGGTAAAGCTGCTGTAGCCAAGCATTTTAAATGACTCATGCTGTACAGAGTAGGACATTGTTCTTTCAGAAAGGATTCAATCCATCCCCTCATGCATAATAAATTTAACCCTGGTTTTTAAAAGATGAAAACAAAATGCACTTTTTCCTCTGTCTTGTGGATTTTTTGTGGGTGACATGAGCAGCATAGCTGCCATTTATTTTTAGTTCAGAACAACACCTTTTTTTTATTTTTGTCAGTAAAAACCTGTTCTATGTAGCAGCTATCACAGTGCACTGTAATAAACTCATGAGTTTTACTTACCAGGGCTTCAGATGGGTAATTTTTACTTTCTCATGAGGAAACTTGCAGTAAGTAGGAACTTAAATAAAATACTTATTCCTGCCTTTAAGACATCTTAGGTGACCTGTTAGGATTCCAGTGTTTCTGTTTCATACTGTTCTAAGATTCTCCTTTGTCTCTGGGTCCTTGGTGAATTCTTAGCATAGTTGCTCTTTGGGATATAGCAAATTCCTTTGGGAGGAGGGGATGGTTCTTGTGTGCAGCTGTGTATTAATAGTTCAGCAAATCAGTTGCATCTACTGCTTCAGATAGTGATATTCCCATTTTGCTGTATTCCTTGTTTGCAATTAAACAGCCTTTTTCAGGTTTTTAAATAACTTTTGA
Source organism: Molothrus ater (assembly GCF_012460135.2). Lineage (NCBI taxonomy): Eukaryota > Metazoa > Chordata > Aves > Passeriformes > Icteridae > Molothrus > Molothrus ater. The sequence goes on from NC_050491.2 coordinate 7,442,151, forward strand.
TACTTGCATCTACTTTTAATGAAATGGGTTTTTTTCTGGGAGAGTAGATGTCCACCTCTTCATCTCTTCCCTCTGTACCACTTGACCATTTGAGGGCAGTTTACTTAGTAAAAATAATTTATAATGTTTACTTGCACCGAAGGGTCTGCCTCTTTAAAAGTTGTAAAGACATTCAGAAAATAAAACTAGGCAATGCAGTGTTTACTTCTGCAAACTTGCCAATGAGTGCTTTTGTTCAAAATAGGGATTTAATTTAAAATTCTAGTTTGTAAAACTAGTGACATAAAGCATCTTGAGTGAGCAGTAACATCTTTTTAAAATATTTGTTTGCTTGAACTACATGAGAAGAAACCTCCTTCTGAGGGGGATTCAGTTTTGTGTTTTGATATGAGCTGTTCAGTGTTTAAAGCAGTGTAACTTATTGGGCTGAGCAGGATTGCCCAGAGCCTTCCTAAGGTTCAAAGCCTCCTCTTGGAGGGGTGGGGGTGGTGCAGGTTTGAAGAATTCCCTTCACTCTGGACCTTTGTAGGTGGAATCACAGCACCTTAGACCACAAGTTTTTTTTCTTGCTGACTGGGTTTTCTGCATGTGTGGGATGTTCAGTTTAGTGTTCGGTTTCCCCTTCTAAGGTTTTTGAATAGCTCAGGGACTTTCAGCTGTTTTGTTACAGATGGGCTATGATGGGCTCTGCACTGTTTCTGGTCTGTGTGCTGTTGCTCAGTTAGCTCAGCTCAACATATTCTCTTTTGTGTTTTCTTTTTCTTTTTTCTTCTTTTTTCTTTTTTTTGTTTGAAACAACTTTGTTTCTTGCTGCTTTTGGTATCTGAAGAGTTTGTCAGCCACCAAAATCAACTTTCTCAATATAAACATTCCTCTTGCTTTCATCCTAAACTATAAAACAAACCAAGGGAGGAGAAGGGGGTTAGTTAGGTAATACAGCCCACTTGGAATTTGTTGGAAGGAGAAGGAAGATGAAAGGTATGAGGAACTTGCTGGAATGCTCAGTGAGGCTGCTCTGCTGTATAAATGAATTGTGAGAGCAAGTAATAAAGCAAGTAAAAAGTAAGTAATGTAAGCAGCTAACAATTTCATTTTCAATGGCAACTTTTTCATTTTCATGGAGTTTTGCAGTAATTGGGATTTCTCTTAGTAAATATCAGTTGGGGAGAGGATGCAGAAGGGCAGCTGCTTCCTAGTGGCAATGAATAGCAATTAAAACCTTTTTCCACTTTGAATTTACCATCTAATGTTGTATGTTGTAATTGAGGCTGTGCCTATTGGAGAAATTTGGTGAGAAGACAGTGGTTTATTTAGTGATAATGTGAAAAATATGGGAAATAAACCATTCTAAAACATTTCAATCTCCTGACAGTAAGAAAGAAAAAAATCCAACCAGCTAACCTTTATAATTTCTATTTTTTTTGTTACCTGGTAACTGTTGTGATATTTTCATTATTTTCATTACCAGAGCTGTATTTTTTGTTACTTGTTCTTTGCTCCATAGTCTTTCACATACCAGATATAAATAGAGAGAATGGGGCTGCCACAGAGCAGTCAGCCCTATTTTATGCTTGTGAGCATTGGGGTATAACTGATGATGTGCCCTCATATTTGCCATTTGCAGTTAGAGTTTGGTGTAAGAAGCTTCTTGTATATCTTACAGCCTTTTTTTGCCTTTGTAAATGAAGAAAAGTTTCCTGAAAATGGGTGGATGGTGTACAACCCAATGTCTGAATACAGGAGACAGGTGAGTTATTACAGTTGCCATTGCCTGGTGCTTTCACATTTCCCAGCCTGCATAGAGAAATTACTGTTTGTACATTTCTCTTATCAGCTGTTGGGAGAGGATGGAATTGCAACTTGAAGAAAAGTAAAGGAAAGAAATAAAACACTTGAGCCTTTAAAAAAACACTAGAATGTCACAGGAAGGTAATCTTTGCTCTGAAGGAAGTTATTGATGCCTCTTCCAATGTGCCACTGATTAGTGAGCACAGGTGGGGAGAATGTGCCAAATATGTAACTGTAGTGTCCTAAACATAGATTGGATTTGTTCTTCTTCCCAAAATGAAGTGGGGAAAAAAATCCAGCTTGTTTTAGAAACAGCATTGCTTTACAGAAATTATAGATGTCTATGAGTATTCTTCCTTGCTCTTTATGTGATCTTGGAAAAATATCAATGAAAGAGGATGATATTTCATTTTAAAATGTCTGTTAGATAACTAAAGTATGACATTAAAAAAATAAATAGCCAACAATAAGAACTTCCTTAATTTTTTTACCCTCTGTAGTTTTTTTGGTTCATGGTTAGAAGCCTAAGGCCCAAAAAAGGTAAAATACAAACACCTATACAAACCCCACTGGGCATGTGTGGAGGACTTGGCAGTATTTCTCCTGGAAATGCCTTACTGGTCAGAGTGCAACTAGGAGATATTCTTTCTCTGTAAGAAAGTTACCCTGAATCTTACTTTTAACCTGATGGTAGTACCAGGCTACAGGGAAGAAAGGTTATAGTGCAACTTTCTCCTCCACTGTCTTTCTTCACCAGGCAAGGTGGAAAGCAAAGCTTTAGGCAAGGAGAGAAGGTAATTTTCTTTCCTCAATCCCACAGTTAAAGAAATACATCTCCTAGTTTCAGTCATTGTTTTGAAGTTACTATAAGGCTAGAATTGTGTGCATAAGGGTATGAGATGGCTCTGCAGCTGTTTAAGGCTGTGAATCCATCTGCAATGAGCTGGTAATCTTTTCTGCTTCTATTCCTTTGACATGGTACTTAGTTAAATTGTTGCTGTGTGGCCATAATGTCATGTAAAATTCAGAAGCAGACTTACTACTTGTTCAGCCAAAACCACATGGGCTAACTGCATGTTGTGTTTTAGGGGCTGCCCAACGAGCGGTGGCGGGTGACTTTCATCAACGAGCACTACGGGCTGTGTGACACGTACCCATCGCTCCTGGTCGTGCCCTACAACGCCACAGATGAGGATCTCAAGAAGGTTGCTGCCTTTAGGTCCCGAAATAGAATCCCGGTGGGTATTGGCTGGTGGAACTTTCCTGAAAGTGTAGCTAGTTTTAGGTTACATCCAGACAACTTCTTGCTGAACATGACGCAGAGGATGCTTTTTTTTTTTTTTTGAAAGTGGTTGTGGCAAAATAATTTTGATTGGCTGGTGGTTTTCACTGCTTGAAACTGGTATCTTGGTCAAGCCACATTTCCGTTTTTCCCCCGTCACCCATGACAGCTTCATTGGTTTTAACTTGACTTGCCCAGTAACAGTGGCCAGCAGTGCAGTTTCCCTTGATGAGGAAGGAGCCTTACTGCCATATGCACTGGTTACTATTGCTGAATGCCCATAAAAAGTAATCACAAATGTTGTTCTGCAAGCAAACCACATGGCATTTATACATAGTTGCACTGGTCAGTTCTAAAATAAGGCCTCATGCATAGTCTCTTTAGTGAATTCTTGGGCTTTTTAATCTGTAGAATAAGAGAAACCCATTTGACTTCTTGAGTTGCTGTAATGAAAATTCTATGAGGTGAGAGAATTTTTGTATATCAGCTCTTTATAGCACCATAGAAAATAAAATTTCTATCCTAATACTTGTTTTAACTGGTATTTCCCTTTGGCAAACTCGGAAGATGTGCTGGATTCTTAGACAGTATCAGAAAGCTGCTTCAAATCTGTTTCAAACAGATGCACAGCTCAATATGACAGATATTTATCAGATATGGTATTTACTGACAGACTAGGTCTATAATTAAAAATTTACTATACACACATATCTGTATAATATGTAATGTGTATAGAATACATATGTGTAATGTATAGCCTATGCATATAGTTCTAATAACCTAATGGTGTCGTCCCTGTCACCTCAGAATTCATGACAGGCCTTTTGGTATGCCTGTACAGCAAGTAATTACCTTGGTAATAGTAATTTTATTAAAATAGTAATTTTAAATAGTAATTTTATTCTTGTCAAGAAATAGCCACTTGTCCTCACCCCTTCTCCCCCCCTGCCAGGTCTTGTTTCTGATCTACACCTCAGGAATGAACAGTTTGTGAGGGTTGGATTTTGGAGGGTTTTTTGTTTGAACTCTGATCTTCTTTTACTCTGTAACCCACAACCTGTGGAGTGGGTGAGAATACTGTTTCTTAATATTTTTCAACAATGAAATTGCGGTTTTTTGCCTGCTTCTTGGGTTTCTTGCTTATCTTTAATCTCTGGCACTGCATCTGTTCCCTGGGCAGCTCACTGTCTTTTGTGGCAAGTCCTCTCTGGCTCAGAACAACAAAGACAGCATGTGCTTCGCTCCAGTGCCTTCTCTTTGTAAAGAGGGCTGAGGAACAAAATGTGCTTTTAAGAGAAGAGAAATCATTCAAGATACTGCAGGAAAGTTCAACTTCCCTTCCTTATCCAAAAAGGGGAAAAGTTGTTCTTGTAGAATTGAAGCATCTTAGTCACCATTTCTACAATCAGTTCATTTTCCTGGGTTGATTTTAGTTTCAGCAGAGATTGCTGTGTTTGTTACTAGTTTACTTTTAAGGATATTTGTGTAACCTAAGACTTGTAGGAAAATATTAAAATACTTTGGATTATATAGGTAAGTATGATTTCAGCAAGCATTAAATATGTAAGAGAACTCTTTGGAAGATTATTATTAAATCTTATAGGGCTAGAAGCAGTTGAGATGTCAAGGGATGGTATTTTGGAGAAATAAAAAGAAGATTTAATTTTCAGTGTCTATTTTAAAGAATACAGCTTTAAGCTATGATTTCGTCACTAAAATGAGTTTCCTTGGCTGCCATGTGGCCAGGTTCTCTCGTGGATTCACCCAGAGACCCAAGCTGTCATCATGCGCTGCAGTCAGCCCCTGGTGGGAATGAGCGGCAAGCGGAACAAGGATGATGAAAGGTACCTCGATATCATCAGGGAGGCCAACGGGCAGATCTCCAAACTCACCATCTATGATGCAAGGCCCAATGTCAATGCTGTTGCAAACAAGGTAAACAGATGCTTCTAATGTCCTGGTTTTGAAGAGAGTGAGGAGGAGACTTTGCAGTTTTCTGTGAGGAGGTTTTGGGGAATAGTAGTAATCTTAATGTAGATAAATTTACATAATCAACTACTGAGCCTCAAGGCCATGAAAGGACATGAGTGTCTAAAGTAGGTCCCTGAGCAGAGTTTCAGGACCATATGTGAATTTCCAGACACGTTTTACTGTGTCTGTTCTCAGCCAAGCACAGATTCTAGCATGGGACTGAAGTTGGGCATGACTGCACTCTGCACTGGTCTGTAGAGCATTACCCCTGTTGGAATGACAGGCCACCTCTGTGCATCCTGCAGATGCACTGGGAGAATTGCTTTCTAGAAAGGATGTGTGCATAAAGCCAAGCCCACTGACAGGCATCCTTTGTTTGGGTCTTCCTAACTGTTACATGGTCTACTTCAGACCTATCCTGGCATCCATCAAATAAAGAGAAAGTGATAAATAAGTTGAGTGTTTGCAGTGTAAAGTAGTATGGGTATGATCTTGGATACCTTCGTACCTGTTGTTCTTCCCCGGGTGCTTGCAGTTGGTAAGTACAGAAACAGTGTTTTCATTGGGTAAGGTGACTGTTTCTTTATGGTCAAAACCTAAATGGGATCAGAATCATACTAGCCCAGGCTGGAACAGATCTTGAAAAATCATCTCCTCTAACCTGTCAGGAAGAAAAGGTATGCCTGTGGGTTGCTTTCTCCTCTGCTTCCCCTTCAGCTTGTTGAGGATTAGACTATTTAGGCAAGCTCAGATAATGCCAGTACACTGTATCAGTGTTGTTTTTGGCATGGAGCACAGTAGACATGGATGTGCTCCATCTTTATATGCAAAAACCATGTTAGGTGAAGGACCCAAGTTTAATGCTTTTGTCATAAGAGAATGTGCCACACCTGGGGATAGTCCCTTAGCAAACACACATGAAGGGACATGCTCTTCAGTGCTTACTAGTGAAGGTGTGTGTCTGCACAGCAAAGAGCTTCAGCTGAGCTCAAGAGTGTTTGAGACCTGAGTGAAAGTACAAGTGTTCTTATCTGGAGAGAAGGAATTCCAGCTTCCGAATAGTCCTGTGGAACAAAGCAAACACCAGTTTAGTGAAATGAGTCCTCTTCAGTGTTTGTGCTGAAAGGAATATGAAATGGTAAAAGTTGTTTGCATCTAAGAGGTTTATGTGTAACAAATGTTAAGTTGCTTTCACGAATAACAATAATAATTCAAGGGGGACAATAATACTGGCAGTTTGCTCTGTGCAAGTTAGGTGTACAGCCCTATTTGTACCTGTACAGCCTTCTCTATAATACAGAATGTAGTTTGTTAAGCTTTGATACTATGTTTGTGTGCATAGCACACATTCTTTCACAGACTCTGTCCTAGGGGCTGTTTTAACCTGATGGTTTGTATTTTGAGGGTCTGCCTCAATTGTTTGCATTTGACTGTACAAATCCCATTATCCTTTGCACACTGAATTTTTATGGGTGAACAAAACATGTCATCATTCTGTTTACCTTTTGGAAAGATTGTCAGTTGCATCTTTGAAACAAACGGGGTAAAAATTGAGTTTGTACAAGAACTGCAGAAAAGTTTAAGGTAATGTCTTATAGACAAACTTGGTATGTACATGTTTTAATTAATTCTTCATATATCTAAATATGAAATGCTCAATCAGAGCAGTAGACACAGTAGGGTACATTCCTGGGTCTGAGGGAGAATGACATAAAAAGTGCAAAGCAGTGTTGATCAGCTCTGAAAATATTTTATGAGCAACTGTGAAGATTTGTCTAAGCAAAATTTTGGGCTGTGCTACTCATGGACTCCTGTGTTTCTTGTACATAGGTCAAGACAGTCAGGAGCTGCAGCAGCCCTGATGCTGAAATTACAGTCATACCTCACAAAGACTTCATAACAATCAAAGAAAAGAGAAAAATACACTCATTGCTTCTTTCACTGCAGAGCCTGACAGCTCTGATAATAACCCAACATCTGAGATAAGAGATAGAATAGAACACAGATACTGTGCTGCTGTACAGCAGTGTTGGTGGCACTCATGGGGAAAGGCTACACTGTGCTTTAGGCTCTTGTCTGATGTATAGCTGGTGGCTGCAATGGCATATAAAGGCAAAATATATTTATCCAAATTTTATGGCATGTTTTTGCTGTCTGCAGGAAATGCTGCAATTTTGCAGCGCTCTGAGCTTGAGGGAGCTGGTGATGTTTAGTCTGAAGAAAAGGAGGCTCAGGAGGGACCTTATCACTTTATACAGCTGCCTGAAAGGAGGGTGCAGCCAGGTGGGGGTCAGGCTCTTCTCCGGAGTAACAAGTGATGGGGCAAGAGTAAATGGCCTCAAGATGCACCAGGAGAAGTTTAAATTGGATATCAGGGAAATTTTATTTCTAGAAAGGCTGTCCAGGGAAGTGGTTGAATCACTGTCCCTTGAAGTATTTAAAAGATGTGGCACTTGGGGGTGTGGTTTACTGGTGGGCTTGGCACTGTGGATTAATGGTTGGACTCAATGATCTTAAAGGTCTTTTCCAAGCCAAACAATTTCATGTTTATCTTTGGAAAGTCTCATTGGTGGCTGTGTGCCCTTAAATATGTGTGGGTTTTCTGCTTCCTTTTGTGACCAGGCACATCCTCTGTATTGGTGATGGTTAAATGTTTTGAAAGAGCAGCAGCAGAGCAGAGTTTTCACTCTTTAATATCTTAACAGTCTAAATATGTGTTTAGTCTTCAGCACTAAAATGAAGTTTTAGAAAGTTTAAAGTAAGCTTTAATGTTGTTGCTAATTTACTTCTTAAAGACAGAATCTTAGATTCTTGAACATCATTTTTAAATTAAAGGTATCTTATACTTAACTGAACTCTTAAATTTAAATTTATTTGGCCAAACATTTTATCACTTTTGTCTATTTCCATGTCAAATGGCATTCATTCCTTTCTTGCTCTGTTGAAAAGAGTGTATATATGACTAAAGTTAATTTCAGATCTCTTGTTTGTAGGCAACTGGGGGAGGATATGAAGGTGAAGATGCATATCCCAATGCAGAACTTACCTTCTTGGACATTCATAACATTCATGTCATGCGGGAATCTTTGAAGAAGCTGAAGGACATTGTTTATCCTAATGTGGAAGAATCACACTGGTTGTCAAGTCTGGAATCAACCCATTGGTTAGAACATATAAAGGTAATTTTTTCTTGGTTGTTTGAAAGATGTTTGTCCAAATCTGTCAGGTCATACTGGCTTTCTTTGCTAAGCTTTGAAATAGTCCTAGAATACATCAAACTACTTGGACTACACAAACAACATCTCTGAGTGTTGGCTTTTTTTGCCAACTAATGTTAGAGTATGTTATGAGACTCATAACTAAGCAACAGGTGAAACTGAGTGTTTGTTGCATGCCTCAAGTTAAGAGTCTTTAGTAGAAGAATGCATTCTTAGTCTGATTGGCTTTACATGCATGAGAACTGATTTATTTTGGTTTCTTGCAATACAGGCCTGCAAATGACTGTCATAGTGAGATATTAGTAAATACTTTAGTTTTCAGTGTGTATGTGACTTTATTTTGTGAATTACAGTTTTGTAAATAAATCTTGTAAATTTATTTGTAAATTTTGTACTTTTCATCTGGTAGCACAAATAAAATACTTAAGCTGGTAATTCACCAGTGTTCTTACTAGTTGACCTTTGGATCTTTTGCCTCATGCACAGCTGTGCAAAAGTAATTAGAGTATTATGTAATGAATCCTACTTGATAAAATTTTCATCTTAATTTAATAGTTGGAAAATAAGTATATTAGAAGGGTGCAAGCTCCTTTTTCCAACAACTGAGATAATTCAGTCATTTAGTTCAAAGAAAGGAGTCAAATGAAATAACACTGAATTTTTAGAGAGTATATCCTATGGTAAATCCCCTCTTTCTTTGAAAAAGAAGCTTATGTTCTTTGGTTTATCATGGTTACTGTTTTCTGCCCCATTTTTTAAGAATTTGCTGTGAGATGAATTTGATCTTACTAAGGGATTAGGGAACCAATCAGTTTCTCTATTTTTATGCAAGAAATTCACTTGATCATCTAGAAAATTCTTTTCCAATTAACTACACTGCTCTTTTCAGGTCTTTTAATGGAAACAGCATTATTTCAGATACAAAGAAATCACTGTAGAGTTGTAATTAGAGCAGAATTAAGCTGTGTTTTGTTTGGTGTGTGTTGCTCTGGCCAGCTGGTGCTGACAGGAGCCATCCAGGTGGCAGACAAGGTGTCATCAGGCCGGAGCTCGGTGCTGGTTCACTGCAGCGACGGCTGGGACCGCACGGCTCAGCTCACCTCCCTGGCCATGCTCATGCTGGACAGCTACTACAGAACCATCCAAGGCTTTGAAGTTCTGGTGCAGAAAGAGTGGATCAGCTTTGGACACAAGTTTGCATCGGTAAGAATTAGAAGATAATTGCTAAGACTGTGCGGTATTAACTTTTTGAAAAGCTCCAGTGTTAAACTGCTTGCTTTGCATCAGGGTTTGATAATTCCTTTCATTATTTTTGAACTTGGATTTAAAACATTTCCAGGTAAACTGAGCAGAAGTTTTAGGTTTGGACCTGTTTGATCAATATTTTCTTGCTATTCTTTCTCTGAGAACTCATATGTTGTCCTTTGCATCCTTTAAAAGCATGGAATTGTGATGGTGCTTGCAGGGGTCTTAGGATGAGGGAAGAGACAAGGATCTGACTCCATGTTTCAGAAGGCTTGATTTATTATTTTATGGTATATATTATATTAAAACTATACTAAAAGAATAGAAGAAAGGATTTCATCAGAAGGCTAGCTAAGAATAGAAAAGGAATGGAATGATAACAAAAGCTTGTGTCTTGGACAGGGAGAGTGAGTCCGAGCCAGCTGACTGTGATTGGCCATTAATTAGAAACAACCACAGATCCACCTGTTGCATTCCACAGCAGCAGATAATCATTGTTTACATTTTGTTCCTGAGGCCTCTCAGCTTCTCAGGAGAAAAAATCCTAAAGAAAGGATTTTTCAGAAAATGTCATGGCTACATGGAATTGCTAGGGTCACTGTGATTATTGAGAAAATACAGAGGCAGAAAGAAAATAAGGAGGCAGAAAAATTGTGTCCTTTCAAATTCTTCAGCTGAAGATCAGATAAAGCTGGGACATGAGGTTCTCCATCACTCTTTCTTTGGACTGTTTTGACTGTCACAAGGAGCAGATGAATGAGTTTGACCAGTGTCTTCTAAGAGAGATTTTGCATGCGGATTCCCAAATATTCTAAACTTGTTGTAATAGCTCCCAAGAGGCTGTCATTGGTAATGCTGGCTTAATTTCTGTTCAGTTGTCTTCTGGGCAGAAGGTTAGAAGCTAAGAAGGTTCAAGTAGTTGCTTCCATAGGAAGTCCTTAATATTTCACAGGTATGTGAATAATTTTCACAGAAAATTCACAGAATATTCTGGGTAGGAAGGGATCCTGTTCATCCTTTTTTGTGTTAGAAAACTTTTCAAAGTCTTAGTGGAACTTCTTCTAAATGTGGCAGCTAACCATTTAACCAGGAAATCTACATGAGGAACCTGGAGGAGCAGATTAGGTTGCCGTGGAGACTGCCTGTTACTTACTATAAACAGTACAACAGTGTTGCTTGTAGGAGCTGAACCTTGTAATTCACAGTAAAAAGTTTCTACAACTTCACTAGGAGTTACTTGCATGGATATTTTGTCCCTAGTGGAATATTCTAAAGATATTAATATTGCTAAAATTCAGAAAATAGGCAATCTGGAAAAAATCAAGAAATGGAAAAATCTACCTACCTGTGTGTTTCATGCCCGTTTTACATTTACAATCATGTAGGAGTGTTGTAGTCCTTTGGAAATCCATGTATAGCTACTCAGCATAAATCACCTCACCATTTACATGTGCTTGTAGGCTGTGGCAGTTTCTGACCTGACATTCAAAAGGTGCTTTGAGGCTTAGGAGGTTTGTATTTTGGGTGTTGGGAGTAGTCTGGTTTTTTGTGTACTTACTTGTAGTCTTTTAGCAGTGATAATGTTCTATAAACCTTTAAGCATTCTGTCTTGGTACAGCCACAGGAAAATGTGAAGCCAGTGGCTTGACTTTTTATTCTCACGTTTTATTTTGTACTTCAAAAAGTTAAGAGTCAGGATGCAGATAAAATTAGATGGTATAACTAGGGCACTTGAAGTCAGAAACATGTGTTATGGTTTACCACAGAGCTTAAAAAGAGATCTGTGTGTTCTTCATCATTATTAATAAATTCAAATAATCTATGTTTCTTTTTGTTAAACCGTTCATTTTAGTTGGATAATCAAAGGATTTTGTTCTCCTTCAACAGATGTTTTTTTCCAAATAATGAGGCAGGACTTGGCATCCCTTCCAGATGATTCACTCAGTCCATTGGTTCATGTCTGACAATGTAGCAGCAATAAGAGTGATTTAAGTAGTTGCTTTTGCTTAAACTGCTATTTTCCCAAGTTGCTCAGTCAAGTAGCAATCTTTGGAAACGGTTGAAGCCACTCTTTAGCCATCTGCTGTTATCTGAGAGTACTGTAAATTTTTATTTGATGGGTTATTTAGCTTATAGTGAAAGTCAATCTTTTCTGGAGTGTTCTGTAGAAGTGGTGGAGTCACCATCCCTGGACAGATTTAAGACCTGTGATGTGTTGCTTGGGGACATGGCTTAGTGGTGGACTTGTGAGTTCTGGGTTAACAGTTGGACCCCATGATCTCAAAGGGCTTTTCCAACCTTCACTATTCGATGATTAAAAAATTATAATGCAAGCAGAAAATATTATGATAATTCATACTCCTTTTTAGCTGGGTAATTATGTGATAGAATTGTGACATTGAATAGTGAGAACTGGACATTTAGTGCAGTTAGAGCAGCTCCTGAACCTCATCTCTGAAACTGCTGTTTCACTTTCCTTTAGGAGGGAGTTGAAGAGTAGAGCATTACTTACATTGTCTGGGCTGGTGCAAGCTTTGTGTTTTTATGATACCAGGGTTGCAATGTGGATTATTTAATATCAAATAACCAAATAGTAGACTACTTAATAGTTTCTCACCATATTTTATATCAAATGAGGTGAGCAATAAGTTTCCTTGTTGAAAAGGAATTCCCTACCCCAACTTTTCTATGTGTGCTGAATTTAGTGTACTCTCCAGATGATAAATTTGCTTATGTGGAATTTAATTCTAATTATGCATTCAAATATGAGACAAAATTATAGATGGCAAATAGTCAGACATCCTGAAACTGCTAACTATAGTGGAAGTGGACAGACTTTCACTCCTTACTCGCACATATATGATTCTTAATGGATATTGAGTATTTCAAACCATGAAACTGAAGAGCAAGGAAGCCAATTTTGTTTCCTTCTTTATAGCCCTTTTCTAGTCATTTGTTACTGTTGACTGAGTTCAGCTGCAATTCCTCATCTCCCTCTATTTCCTCCCATTCAATTCTATTATTTTAAACTGTCTTGGAAGCCATTGTACAGAGTAGTGTACTGCTCTTGTGATTTTTCATGTCCTTGAGGCATTAAGCTTGCTCTCTTGCAGGCAGATAGACAACATCTCAGGTCAACATACCTGCCTTTCTTTTGTCTCCTCCAGCAAGTACATTCAAAGAGAATTATGGAATGAAAAGAAACTCTTTTTCCCTGAATCTCTTACCTGTTCTCAGCTATCAAATGCAAAAAGGAAGTAAAACAGCTTTTACCAAATTACTTTTTGTCTGTGGGGCAAATTCCTTTGATTGTTACTTTGGGCACCTCAGAATAAGTGGCTCACCCAAACTTAAACAATCTGTTAATTTTGTGTCAAGAACATGAATTTTTTTTGATCTTGTTCATATTTGCCTACTATCTCAGGGTGAATATTAAAGTTCAAGTATGGAGGAGAAGATTATGTGTGGATAATTTGATGATCTAGGTCCTGCAGTGGCTTAAAATAAAAAGGAAGACAAAGTATGCACCTTGGCTTTTGACAGACTTACCATGTAAATGTAGTTCAGAATATGTCTTGATTAGTTAAGTAATGGATGCTTCCACAGTTCTGCTTGTCTAAAAATCAACAGGTTTTTATAACAGGACCAGTTATAATTTTGGAATTTATTTCAGATATCTTTGGAACAGCTTTGCAGGGTTTCTGTATCTGAATCTCTCCTCCTTGGTGCAGTAACTAATTTTGAAATTTTAACAGTGGGTTGCTTTATTGCAAAAGAATTAACACTCTAGTACAAAATAAGAAACCATGTCTGTTGCCATAAAATAGCATGTTTCAGTTAACAGGAGGCTGCTTTGCTTCATTTCAGAGAATAGGCCACGGTGATAAAAATCATGCTGATACTGACAGATCGCCCATCTTTCTCCAGTTTATTGATTGTGTGTGGCAGATGTCTAAACAGGTATGTGGTGTTGTTCTTCAGAAGGTAACAGTGTGAAGAGATTACTGAACTAAAACCCTACATCTTTATTTTTTTGAAAAAGTATTTGAAGAGGACAGTATACCCCTCTGCTCTGACCTGTAGTAAAAAAGTGTTTACTTTTTTGAAAGTGATATACAGGCTGTGGTTATGTTGCTGGACATGGCACTGGCTGTGCAGGCATGGCTGGTGTTCCTGGATATGGGATTCTCAGACACATTCTGAGGGATGTTTCATACCTGGCAGAAAGCTTTTACAGGAATTGCACCCGACTGTCTTAATGGGGTCTGTTGTTTTGTTTGACCATTTTGTGAAGCTGTCCCTTGAACTGCAGGGACACCTGTTTTATCTATGCTTAAAAAAGAAGCTAGGGAGCTTTTGAGTGCTGTGATTTAAACATTGTAATATCAGTAAGTAATGAAACAAAGCAGTGAACTTAGTCCACTTAGGACTAAGGATCAGGACCTTTATTTTCCTGTGTGGTGCTGGACTGCAAGAATGCACTGAAGAGATCTTACTCTGTCTTGCTAGTAAAAGCATGTGTAACTATTCTGTACTTTATTCATTTTATAAATTAAAGGTAGCTAGAACATTTTGAGAAGAGATTTTTCAGTGACTAGTTTGAGAAAGTTGAACACCTTGTGTCATTGGAACACTTAGTCTGCTATAAAGTATATGAAAGTATTATCTTAAAAATTATTTGCAGATGTATCCGCACTTCTAAACTCTACCTTCAGCCTTTTAACCAGGGCATGTGCATATCCCCCTGCATTTTCCATGTAAACAATGAGTTTGTCTTTCCTGGTTTTAGTTTCCTACGGCCTTTGAATTCAATGAGCAGTTCCTGATTGCAATCCTGGATCACTTGTACAGCTGCCGCTTTGGCACTTTCCTGTATAACAGCGAGTTCCTCAGAGAAAAAGAGGTTGGTCAAACCAATGATTGTGTCATTGCATTGCTGTCTTTACTGTAGGTGATTGCAAGGTTTTTTGGTTGTATTGTATTTGGTTAGAGCCCTTGCAGACAGTGATTTTGAACTGGCTTTTTTTCTTATAGAATAGTGCCATGCAGTCACTAAAATTCTTGCCAAGCACTGGCTTTGGAATCTTTATAATACAGTAATGTATTATGCTTCTAAGTAAACCAGAAGTGTGCTAATTTTGGAATGTAACAATGGCTTCTCTGATGGATTTCTTGATTTTATGCATATATTTACTGTTCTTATTTTGATTTCATTTTAGAAAGTGACTGAGAGAACGTTATCCTTATGGTCTTTGATAAACAGTGACAAATCTAAATACACCAATGCTTTTTATAGTAAAGAGCTAAATCGAGCACTCTACCCTGTAGCCAGCATGCGCCATTTAGAGCTCTGGGTTAATTACTACATCAGGTGGAACCCCAGGATTCGGCAACAAGTAAGTAAATTCTCTATAACGTACTAAAAATGCTCTTAGACATAGGAAATAAGGATTTTGTAGATTTTGTAGAGCACTACCTGTAATCTGTTCAGGTTTTTAATGTTATATTTTTTGTAAAGATGGAGGAAAAAGTATAAGCAATTATTTAGCTGTCTCCTAGCTCATTGAACTTATTTCTCTGTTTAGTAGCAAGTCATTCTTGAGCTCTTTCTAGCCCTTTTTCTTGTACACATGTCTAAGGGCATTTGATGCTACTAAATCCTGAATGGCAATGCTTAGAAGTGGGGCTTGCTGATCCCTGAAGAGTTGGGGCATTAGCAACACGAACACAGTTGCATTTGCTTGCTCTTTCTCCTTCTGCTTAGAGAGGGTATGAAACAATTTACAAATGAAATGACCTGTTAAGTCCTTTCTTTTTCAAAGCTATATGAATTGATGGTAAGATTTAATTTTTTTATGTAACATTGATGACCCAGCATTGTTTACACTGGGTATGAAAGCTGTTATTGAAAATTGTACAAGTAAATCAGATTGGAAGTCCAGAAAAGCTTTTATCAAAAGACACATAGTTCAGTTCTGTGGTTTTAATCCATATGGACACTCAGTGTTTGTTACAGTCTTGCTGGAAATCACCACCACGTGGCACATAAAGATTTTGTATAGAGACTTTTTTGTCCTTTTTAACAGCTTGTGGAGATTTGAGTAGAAGATAGAGGAGCAATTTGCTTGACAGAAGCAGTCTTCACAGTCCAGCCCTTGGAATGAGTCAGTAGTTTTCAAGCAATACACTTCCTTTTGCACAGCTGATCTCCTGTATTATTTACAGCACTTGAGAGGCTTCAGGAAAGCCTGGCAGTTTGCTATGGCTTTTTACAAATACATTCCCTTTTGGAATTGGAAGTCCTGGTTTTAAAGCTTTTGTTGCTTGGTGTGAAAGATGAGGGTGTTTTGCAAAAGGTGAATATAAAGATTTATTTTAGAAAATCAAGGATGATAAGACATGCACATTAGCTGTAGATCTACTTAAAAATGCAGTTTGCCATTATTTGAGAGAGCTTTTTGGCAGGAGTTTCTCCTTGGAAATGCAAACCCAAGTGACAGTATTCCATGCTGCTACTACTGGTCCCTAATTTTCACCATTTTTGAACACAAAATGCAACATTTTTTTCTGCACATGAAATTTATGCTTCATCTTCAATTAAGCAACTGAATAATGACATGTGGCCTGAATAATTTTTTTGATGACCTTTCTTAGTCCATTCCTTAGAATTATGTTCTGCTAGCAAAGCTATTATCCTACATCACCGGTCATCTTAGTACCTACATCAGCACTGATCCAACTTCCACAGTTGCCTCAGCATTCATCATGATCCTCAGATGGGTGCATCTCAGAGTGCTGGTTGAACTGGTTTTGAACTGGTGCAGTGTTCAGCCATTTGCTGCTGAAACTCCACTGCTGATAGCTTTGAATTACAGGCAGTTAACTGTGAAACAGCAGCAATTTCTAGACAGGTGTATTCAGCTGAAGGTAACTTAAGGCTCTCTCTCTGCTTTGGACATTTGTAATAGTTCTTTTCCATTTGTTTCATTAGTCTGAAAAGGACGTTAAGCTCAAACTGGAAATGGTTAAAAGGCTCTTTCTGAGTAATCTCCTGAAAGCCAGAGCAGTTGATTTTAAACACGTGCAAGTTTACATAGGAAAATCACTTTAAAAAGTTTTTTCACTTATTTACACCAAGTTGCAAATTAACTACTAAAAATTCAAGTAAATTTCATCAGTGAGAGAAGTTATTTAAGCTGAAGACATGGATCTTAATCTGATCAGTGTAGCTAAAATAATCTGGCTAAACACTGTGTTTTGTGGAAGATGCTGAGACATTTGGCTTCTGGACTCTAAAACCTTTTAGTAAGTCAAGAAAAAAGCTTTGGTCAAGGTATACAAGTAACTATCTTGCACACAATATTAGATAACAAGAAAATAAAATCCCTATGTTCCAGGAAGTGGCGGCTGATTTTACTGAGTTAGGACAAAGGATTTTGTGCCAAGATGGACTTTGGGGGAGACAGCTGGAAGGCAGAGGGCTCTCAGGTTACAGCAGTGAGTGTTTCTGTTTAGCTCTGATGTGCTACACCTGCCAGGAAGCCCCAGATCCTCGAGCAGCCTGTGTAGGAGTATGTGGAGTGAAGTGCTCAGACTAACCTGGATCTCTTCCTAGCAGCCAAACCCCGTGGAGCAGCGTTACCTGGAGCTCCTTGCCTTGCGGGATGATTATATCAGGAGACTTGAAGAGCTTCAGATCACAAATAATGCTAAGATACCCAATTCATCAGCCTCATCATCATCTCCCTCACAAATGGTGTCCCAAGTACAAACACATTTTTGAAGAAAATGTTGGCTTCTTTCTATACTGTAATAGCAAGTGGTGCTTAACATAGATCTCTAAAGAGGAATATTCTAATGCCTTACACTAGACTGTCCTAACACAAATTATTTTACACTGTCTTCATTTGAGGAGGACTTCAAAACAAACAAACCCAGCTCTTCGATTACGTGCCTTTCAGAACCTGTGGACTGGGAACATTATTAATCAACTCATAGCTATGGAGGGCTTTAAGAGTTATTTTGGTATGTCTGGTACAAGTTAAATTGATATATTGTTTTCATAAGAATGCTTTAATTTATTACATTTTAGGTCATGTTTTTGTAAGGAAATTCATGCTCAGTCTTACCTGTCATGAATAAACACAATAATGGCAATAGGAATATTAACACTGTATATAATTAGGTATGTCTGTATTCCTGTTAGGAATACATTCATGGAATTCATGAGAGAAAAATAAATTATATTGTAAGATGTCAGAAAGAAGTGTTGAAACTTTCTGATTACCCAAGAATTCCAAATTTTCCTTCTTTTAAATAAACAGAAATATGGAAGGCATTTCAGTGATATGCTTCTAAATAAAAAATTCAAATAGCTCAGTAGATATCAAAATAAAAGAAACTTTTTTATTGTAAATTGATTTTATTTTTTTTAAAAAGAACAAATGAAAGTTGTACTGGTTTCTGAGAAGTTCTGTTTGGGCTAGCTATTCAGCACTAAAGTACAGTACAAATTATCACTGTGGGCAGTATTGGTTCTTTGGATTAGTACAGAATTAAATGTTTCCAAAAGAAGGTTTATAAAATGAAAAACAGAACCACAGAGACATTGCTTAAATATCCAGCAATAGCCATAGTAATAAAGCTTCTGTTTGTCTTTTAAAAATAAATGTGCCTGTTTAAAGGAGCTTTTATACCAAAGTAGACAAAAATTCTCAGTTATAAATAATTTTGAAAACTTGTACATTTATACTTTACTGTTTAATTTAACTCCTGTTCAGCAAATTTATTCTAACGTATTTAAGGGGCTTCAGTATCCAAGATTTGCATAGAGTGTGTGCACTTATATTGAACATTCAAGTGAGCTCTAGTTTCAAGCCTAACTTTCAGAGGCTTTTTGTAAATCTTTAATTTGTTCCTTTCAGGTAATTTTTAAATAGTTGCAAGCGTTTCTTATGACAGTACAAACTTTGCTCTTGATATTTAATTAAAATTTTGCATATTCTCATAAGTTTAATAATATACAAGCAATCCAGGAAATACTGCAAATCAGAATCTGTAAAGGACTCTAATATTGTTATTTTAAAGGAGAGATTTTGATGCTTGAGGCTTCTGTCATTGTAAATTATTGTACATGTGGTGAGTTTTGATCTGCAAGATATAATAGGATTATATATAAATTAAGTTTTGTGTAAGTGTATATAATATAGTTTATTAGAAATTCTGCAAGTTTATAAAATGTAAATATTTTGCATATGAAAACTAAATTTAAAGGTATAGTTCGATAAAATAAGTCAAAGTTTAGAGGACATGGAATATTTAAAACAGTATTTTTTCAAAGGAATAAAAATATACCGCCTCTGGATTTAATTCAGTATATGCACTGAGTTGCACTGTGTTTTCAGGGAAGTTCAGAGCATACAGCATGTGTGCTCTAAATATGCAGAATTTTATGACTTTTGTCCTCTAAATTTCATTCTCCCATCTATGCTCTCGAGTATGTGTATCCAAAATAACAATGTTGTCCCCCAATCTTGACTTGCTAAGATTCATTACATCAGATAAATGAAGAAGGATACTCAGTTGTTCATGATATATTTTACATTTTGAAAGCTATGCATACTCTGGTATATTTGCCTTCTACTTACTTGTGATTTATTTAAAGAAAAAAAGCGCTATTTTTATTAGAATATTTAAAGTTTGTGTATTTGAGTTTAACATATTGGTGACATCTCTGAGCGGTGTGATAAAGTTCTGAAAATCTAATAGTTTTTACTGTGTAAACACTACATGATAACCTGTTACATTTGGGAAAGTGTCATGTAATGGAAAGGATCTTTTTGCACTTACTTCATTACATATTACTTTGTATTACTCTTCAGCTTAATTTGTCTTTGAAGCTCTCTAACATGGCTCTCTGCAGACTTGGAATTTTTCAAGCCAGCAGATAGGATATGTGTTTTAATTGTTTTTACATATGAGACCAACATAAAGGTGATTTCAATCCAGTCTGTTCTGGAAAATACTACTTGTGAATGTAGGCATACAGATTTATCAGTGCTAGCAGAACATCTCTGTCCTTCCCCCTAAGTGGGTGCTCTGGGCTGTTCTGCACAGACCTCCTGTCCTCTGTGCACGCCGGTCCCTGCCAGGAGCACACCTGGGGAAGCTTCTGAGCTCGTGAAGATGAGACTTGAGGGGCTGAGTGCCTTTTCTAGGAGGGGTGAAAAGCAGAGCTGGGGTGTCAGCATCACCAGCAATGAATGCCCAATATCCCATAAGAAATGTCAGTCTTGGAATGCTAGTTTATGTCTTTTGTATTCTTCCTTCCATGGACAGGAGGAGAATAAGCTAGGTTTTATGCTGGGTTTCTGTTACTTATTTAGAAAGGTTATTTGTTGAATGCCTTTTTTTATTTGCTCATGCCTTACCCTTCTCCCCAGCATCAGTTATGGCTGTAACTAAGACATGACTTGTGTGCTACCTCCTTTTGATGTATTGTTAACCTCCGCCTTGAGTTCAGATGTTGTGTCGCAGCGAGCATTCTGTCATGCATGAAGAAAACATGATCAGTATGATCAGTACCAGCGCAGGATCTCCTCAGTACTGCCGCTTCCTCACTAACCATGTCGGCCGCTCTCCTTGGATGCCGCGGGGCTGCTCTGGAGCCGGGCCCTACGTGCCAGGCCGTGGGTCGGGGGAGAGCAGTGAACATTATCCGTCTGCCGTGTATGTGCGGGGAGGGGAAAATAAAGATGTCAGTGCTGAACTCTGTGCCTCCACCAGCCCCTTTTCCTGCCGCGTCTCCGTGCTGGGGCCGGAATGGGCGGCGGGCGGGAGTTGCCGTCCTTCGGCCCAGCCCTCCCTCAGCCCAGCCCGGCCCGGCCCCGCCGCCCGCCCCCCCCTCGCGGCGCGGGGGCCTCTGGGAAGGCGCCGCCGCCAGGTGACAGCCCTCGGCGCTGCCGGGGCCCCAGCGGGCTGGGCTGTGGCGGCCGGGCCGGGCGCCGCGGAGAGGCGGGAGACCGCCCGCCATCCCGGCGGCGCGGCCGGAACCATGGAGCGAGCGGCGGCGGCGGCGGGGCCGGCGGTGGAGGGCGGCGGCGTGAGCCGGCGAGCCGTGCGGGCGGGGGGCGCCGCGGCGGCGGGCGCGGGGTCGCGGCAGCCCAGCACCGAGACCCTGGACAGGTGAGCGGGGCCGGCGGCCGGGAAATGTCCCGGGCGCCGGGAGAGGGGGCGCCGCGGCCTGCGGGGCCCGGCGGGGGAGGCGGCGGGCGCCCCTCGGCCCGAGCCTCGGCCGAGCGCGGTCCCCCGGTCTCAGGGCGGCCTCCCCGACCCCTCCGGCCCCAGAAGCTGCAGTGTGAGGGTGGCTGCTGTGCAGCGGCGGATGGTCCGCGGCGGGAACCGGCCGTTGTCAAAGTTTCCTCCTGCGCTTGCCGTGTGCCGGCAGTGCTGCCGCCGGCTTGGCCGCGGCTGAGGCGGCCCGGGGTTTGGGACAGCGTCCTGCAAACCCGAGCTGAGACCTTCCGCGGGTTTTGAGACTCTTCCCGATTGGTTTGGGGCTTTTTCCGTGCATGTATTGAATCTGCAGAGGTGGGACTGTCCCCAGGCACCGCTGTGCCCCCTCGGTTGCTGTGTGTCCCTGGTGTGTGTCTGTAAGTGTGTGCGGTGTGTCCCGGAATGCTGTCTGTGTGTCCCTGGTGTGTGTCTGTGTGTGCGGTGTGTCCCGGAATGCTGTCTGTGTGTCCGTGTGTGCGGTGTGTCCCGGAATGCTGTCTGTGTGTCCGTGTGTGCGGTGGGTCCCGGAATGCTGTCTGTGTGTCCGTGTGTGCGGTGTGTCCCGGAATGCTGTCTGTGTGTCCGTGTGTGCGGTGGGTCCGCAGGGTCTCACCAGGACGGTGCCAGGTGGGACCGCATCTCCTCCAGCAGCCGCTGGCAGAGACATTACTTCACTCAGAAGTTTCCAGCTGAAGGTGGGCTTCAGAATTGAGCTTAAAAATCCTTAAGCAAGAGTAGAAATGAACGGAAATCTCACCCTGATGAAAACTAAATAAAAAAGAATATTTAAATTTAGTGCTAGGTTCCAGTCTCTGTATTCTCTTTTTTCTTTCAGTAGAAACCTGGGTGTTTCCATCATTCTAGTGAGGATGGAACTCAAATGTCCATTTTCTGTCATCAAAATGTACACCTTTGTATTCCTTATAAATGTACTTTCTTATCCTAATTTTCATCTTCCCTTCTTCAGATCTTGCTCTTTCCTGGCCCAGTTATGTCCATTTGTCATACAGTTCACTTGTTTGCCAGTAGGGTTGTACCAGGCCGGGTTGATGTGTGTGACTGCAGATGAGATAGAATGCAAAGGCAGTCAGTTCTGCTGTGTGCCCCATTGGTGCATGGGGAGAAGGCACCTCGGTGTGATCACTGTTCTCTGGAACACTGTCACGTCCCCTGCACTGGTCTCAGGGGTTGGTCCTGCATTTATATTTGTTTTCCTGCTGTTACTAGCTCTGTTGATGTAGTGATTCCTTGTGAAGATAAGCCATAGAAAAATAAACCCTTTTCTTAATTAACAAGTGAGTGCTTATTTGAAAACAAACTTAGGCAAGCCCTGAAGAGCTATACTTGAAATTAAAGAGATGTGAGAGAAGGAGAAATAAATGAGGTAAGAAAAGGATTTCTGTAGGATTTAGGTGTTGGGCTCTTTTGCAGAACTCAAGTGAGGAGTTCTCTAAGTAAATCTGGGTTTAAGTTCAGCACTAACCTGAGAGTTATCTTTGTTGTTCAAGCAGGACTATCATAGATGTGTTTTAGTTGCAAAACAAGATTGTGAGATCTAACCCTGTGTAGAATGTGCAGGTGGGGAGAAAGCTATTAAAATTTATCAGAAAATTTTTGAAAGATCTTCCATTTCAGGTATGACATTGCATAGATCTGTGCCTTATGCCTAGCTATAGTGGCAGAGGTTTGTAAGGAAAGGTTTCTTTTTCAGTAGTAATTGGTCATCTAAGGTGTTACCTCACCCTCTTAATGTCCGAGATGTGGTGCACCTGCTGGGCGCTGGGTATTTGTAAGTATATTCACTTCAGTGTCATGGAGCATTCATAGAATCCAAAGCTAGTTTATGAATTAACTGAAAAAAAAAAATTTCTGTATTTGACTTCTGAATAAGCATTCAGTCTATAGACGAGCACAGCTGAATGGTGTGAAGTGGCAATTATCTAAGATACCATCTGAGGCTGTGGTAACACTCAGGGAGCAGTTCCCTCTGGCATTCCCAGTTTTTCCTTGGATACCAGTGTGTGTTGAACAGACCTAGTGCACTTCAGACTGTCATTGCTTCTCCCTCTCAGTAGTGCATTACTTGTGAGCAGCTCTTGTTCAGGGGGCTGTTCTGAAATGGCATCACCTGGGCTTTAGTGCAGTTCAGATGCTTTAGGGTTCTTGTAAACACCCTGTGCTGTACAATTCAGTGATGTGTCATGTGAAAGATTATCCAGGGTTTATTTCATTAATTGGAAAAGGTTACAGCTAACTAGAAGTTACCCTTCAGACAACATGTATTTTCAACATTTAATATAGAATACAACATTAGCATACTTTAATTTTTTTAATACTAGCACAAAGTAATTTAATTCTGAGGCTTTACAGAATAATCAGGACATATTTATAAGGACAATATAAGGAGTTTCCTGTTACTTGGCCAAACTCATTCCATGG
Source organism: Molothrus ater (assembly GCF_012460135.2). Lineage (NCBI taxonomy): Eukaryota > Metazoa > Chordata > Aves > Passeriformes > Icteridae > Molothrus > Molothrus ater. Next base: position 7,465,368 of record NC_050491.2, read on the forward strand.
ATGGATTTAAGAAAGAAGCATGTGAATGGTAAAAATTACACTGGATAAGGAGCAGAACATTTTTTAAGTTCCTGGGACCCTAACCTCACTTTTAACTTCCTGGCAGCTCTGTGTCTCTGACATGGTCTAGTAAAATTCTTTTATGTAATTTGAGTAATAAAATAGTTTTGTTCTGCCCACAAAGCAAACGAAGTTTTATGATGTTATTGATCATTTACAGTGTTGCTTTGTGGATCTGTGCTGTTCAAAGTACACATTTTGAATTACTGCTAAATAACTTTAAATTTTTGGTTTTGTAGCCCAACTGGATCCCACGTGGAATGGTGTAAACAGCTGATAGCTGCAACCATTTCGAGTCAGATTTCAGGGTCTGTCCCATCAGAGGGTGTGTCCAGAGATTACAGGGTAAGTGACTTGAAGAATGCATTGATTTGTTTTAAGATACAAGAGTGGAAGATGGGGAAGGTCCTTGCTATCTTGATTAGCCAATGGTAAGTACTTGAGTGATCACTGAGTGTTTCAGAACTAGAAACATCTCATTATCCATAGGAGTCTCTTGAATTTGCTTCCTGTTTTCCTCCACATTTAGAATAGTGCCATTGAAGTCTAGAGAATAAAAATTAACAGAGAAGTGAAAGAAAATTTTAGAAGTCAATGTTTTGAATAAAACATCAAAAGTGAGTTTTCTTTTGATTACTCTGTAAAATAATTAGTAAAGTAGATTATAGTTATAGGTTGAAACGGTTTCTGGTGTGTGTTATTCAGAGTGCAGAATTGAGCTCCTCAGATTCCACAAAAAATAAATTGCTGTCTTTGTTACTGTGTAGGGAACATAGTTGAGTATCATTTTTGATGGGGTTTCTCCAGAGACACAGAATTTAACATCAAACAAACAAGTCACCTTTTTCATTCCCTCCCAGCAGCATTTTTGTCACAAAGGTAATGACTGCACAGTATGGTTTCTCTGAGTTCCACTGTGCTGTTGTGCCCCTGTTCTTTCACCCTCACTGGCTGTTCCCTTCATGCAGCCATTCAGCTCAGCTGTCAGGAATGGAGCATGGGCAGTTTTTCTCCTCTCGCAATGTGACAAAAGTTACCCATGTTTTTCAATTCCCTTTAAGAAGCCCAACTTGCTGCTGTTTAGATCCCTTTTACTTCCTAGATTTGTAACAGTTTTATTGTTCATAGAGAATGGCCACTGGAAAGTTTTTATGTCTTTCTCTTGTTTTGTTTTAGCTTGATTTTAATTCACATATACTCTGTGATTATGAAGTATGTTGTCTGGAAACAGCATGTTTTAGATTGAGTGACAGCAGGTCAGACTCACCCTGAGTCTGAGATGAGTCCACAAAATGTTTTTGACTGTAGTGTGATTAGAAGTTCAACCTCAACAGAGTTTCACACAGTTGGCACAGTCAGCAGTTTGTAAAGAGTAGCTCTCCCATACTACAGCAGCTGAACTGCAAATGCTTGCTCCCAGTCAAGGCCATCGTTTTTGGTAAAACTCTGTGGGAAACCTTGCATTGCATCTGTTGATGTTGTATTTGCCAAGGATTTCATTTTAGTAAAATCCATGTGTGTAAGCCTGGTGTTCAGTTTATCTCTGAGTAGAGTGCATTCCTCTGGAATGAAGAGCACTGTTTAATTTTGAATAAATTCCATCTCTGTACCAAACTCATCTCAGATATTATTTAACAGGAATAAATCTTTTAAGGCCTAATTAAAATTCTACTTCATTCTCTCTCTCTGAGAAATGAAAGAAAAGGATTTAAGCCTGATGGTTTAAATGAAGAATTTTTTGTGGATAAATTGTATTCGGCATCATTGCATTGCTGTGATTTGAAATCCCATGTTTGTATATAACGTGATGGAATTTTTTATAGTTGCTTACTCAGTACCACTAACAGGTTGTGTTTGTTCATTATTACTGTGGAATCCACACATGAAAAGCTCAGTTTTCCTTTGAGACATCTTTCTCTTTTGATGCACTTTCCTGGGTCTTCACTACCTTTGGTTACCTCGAATTGCTGCATTTAGAGACTATCTTACAACTCAGAGCCTTCAGAACAGGTCAGATGTGTGTGTTTGCTTCTGGAACTGGTCAGGCAGTTCTGTTAGTTTGTGCTGGATTTACCAGGAACTCATTGCTTTATTCTTTCTTTTTTTATTGTTTAAATTAATATGCTTGCAAAACCAGGTAAATACATTGATTCTTGTATCTAGCAGTGTTACTCACGTTACTCTTATGTGACTTAGCTTACCAGGGGAGAGGGAAGCAAGGGGGCAGCTAATGGAATGGTCAGAGCTGGAGAGCACTGGGGGAGCTCTTGCTTGCTAAACCCTGCAGCAGCAGTGATCTCAGTATGAGTTGAGCTCTGCTCTATGTGTCTTCTCTGACACATGCTCTGCCTGCAGAGTGTTCTTGAATGAGGGGCTCATATAAATGAAAATGGCTCTGATTGTAGCTGCTGGCTACAAACACCTTCAGAAGTTGAGAGGAGTTGTCTTATTCTGAAAGGTCCGGTGCCTCTCCTTCATGGTTGTTAGTGCAGGCTTATTGTCTTCCACCTAGAAGGATTACCAGGCTCTTTCTTCTCTTTTAACAATAGCACAGTGTAGCAGGATAAAAGGGTGATTAGGAATGAATGTTTTCAAAGAGCTTGGAATTTGTTACATCACTAAAATCAAGTGGCTGAGATTTTTTTTTAGACCAAAAAATCTGCAAATGAGAGTTATTAGTTCTACATAGTTTTGGTTTGTTCTTTCAAAACCCAGCTATAATTAAAATGTTTGGGAGTAGAGTTCTTTTGAAAATCTGGTGAAATAAGATATAATATCTTTAACAAATCACATCCATGTGTTTGATTGGATAATATTTTGTATTTTAACTAACAGGTGTACAGGAGGCCAGTAATACGGGTAAGATTACCTTTGGCTAGCAGTGAACAGCCTCCTACCTGTGTGTCTCTTGTGCTGTGTGAGATCTTGGTGTGTCAAGCGTTCTTTACCTCATTAATGGTTTTATGAACCAGTCAGGCCATTTTGCTATGCAGTGCAACAGCTTCTTTGCCACAAAAATGCTTTATATACATTACAATCTTTTCATGAGCAATGAAAGTCAGTATGTAAGAGAGCAATATTTTAAAATTATTTTATGAATGTGCAATACTAACTTCAGTTTTATTACATTAATTTTGACAAAATGGATGCTTGCAATTCAGGTTTACGTGCTTCAGACTGCAGAGTACTGTGTTAGCAGCTCTAACATGTCTGTGCTAAGGAATACCAGTGGTAAAAGCATTTTGTCTGTGTCTGTCCTATTTAAGTAAGTTCCAAATTCATGCTTGCCTTTGTACTTGTTTTAAATTAGTTGTTACCAAGCTGTAATAGGATTGAAAGTTAGGTTTGAAGTTAGGCACTAGTGCAATGACCTACATCTTTTTAATGATAATTTTGAGACCAGGGCTTGCCCATTGTCCATTGAAGATTAAAAAGGGCATGCCTTGTTTTCTTGCCCCTCTCTCTTGGTAACATTTATGGAGTGAGAAATGATCTGGATAGTGTTCTGACATTGTTCATGAAATGTGTCCAACACTTTGATTCAAACAAAGACCTCTTGTTCAGTCTGAAACCAAGAGATGAAGTCTGAATGGTTTCTTTTTCTCATCTGTTGTTTACCTATTTAAAAATTATGTGTTTAGTCCAATCATACAAAACCACAAATTCATATATTTATTCTTTTGAATAGACAGCCCTTCAAATAATTGGTCTTAGTTGAGTAACAAAAAGTGGTTTTGTTCAGTTGTTCCCAGTTCTGTGTAAAGGCTTTGATATTTGAATGGTCTGCTCTGCTTCTTTGTCTTTCATATATTTCAATTTTTGGTGTATTTGCTCATTGTCCTGCTGGTTTTCTTCCAGAGATCACAGTGTCTACTTTTCTTTGATTTCAGAAACAACGTAATTATAATCTGAAATTTAAGTAATTTCTGTATGACAGAATTCTACCCATACCAAAATGTTAGTAACATTATAACTTGAAAAGGTTTTTTAATTACATACAACTTTTTAAACTCATGTAGAGTTCAAATTATCTGAAGTCCTTTTTCTAAGCTTGTTCTTGAGGGTTTCTTGTAGAAATACTGTAAAAAGAAAAATTGACTTCTAACAACACTTGTAAATTTAGACTGAGGCTGATTTCACAGTCTGACCAAGTGGGTTCTTTGCATTTGAACTGGGAGCAATAGACTGTCATGAGCACAACCTCTCTCCAGTTGTTAAAGGAAGAAGACGGAAGAACATTTTTGGCTGAACATGTTAAAATAATTCCTTCAGCTGACCCAGTGACATTTGTGCTTCTCTCCAGTGTGCAAAAGGACCTTATGTTTATTAAGGAAATTGAACTAATGTTCAGGATTTGCTGCCAATGATGCAAAAATAAATTGCTTGAAAATGTGAATTGTTTGCATATTTTGCTATGAGTAGTAATTTTAGTTTCTGTAAAGTTACTGGCCAAGTTTCAAACAACAACATAGAATTTGCTAGAAAGATATGTAAAACTATAAGATTGAGAGTTCAATTACAACGTGTTTTACACAGCAAAGCTTTTTTTTTTAATGTCTAGGGTACTTCTATTTGATGTCAATCTATTTTTTTCTGTAAAAGATTGCATGAGTTTTCCCATAATGCTGCCATTGCAAGTTGTACTCAATTTCTTCTCTTGATAAGCATGTGGCATACTGAAATTAATTTTCTTCATTGTAAGGTTATTTGTCTTAAAAAGACAGTACATACTTTTATGTTCTTATCCACCAGCACTGACTCTATTGTGAAAAAGGGAGTAAATTTTTCACTTTGTGTTGTGCCAAGTAATGTTCAAGGGATGGTGCTAACAGCTTGGATTCCCTTCTGTGGAAAGTAGTGTGTGCCGGGAGTGGAAGATTTTGGAAAGCTAAACTGGAGTTAAAGTATATGCTGTCTTTTTAAGGAAATTTTAAAAAGGGAAACAAAAAAAAAGATAAGATTCTGTCCTTTCACCTGTTGTCTGCAATTTTTTTGCTGTTACTTCTCTCTTGCCCTACTGTTGCCTCATGCAAAGCAGGAGATTCAGGATGGACACAATGGCTATCATTCTGAAGCAGAACCTGATCAGGTGGCAAGTTTTACTCATCTTTCATTCATTAACTATGTAGCAAGGTACTATAAAGTAGTACTCATACACTGCATACAAATCTTACTTTTCTTACTCAAGAGAAGCCCTAGAAAGCATTTACTTGTAACTGGTTATGTGCCAGACAGAGTTTTCTTGTAAGGTCATGTAGTCTAAAATATAATACTGAACATAAGCCTGGCTTACAGAGCACATCCACCCTCAGTTTATAAGCACTGGCTATTTCTCTGCACATTATTTTTTGTGATTGACTGCTGAATGTAAAACTCCAAAATTTTCCAAGGAAATCTGAAGCCAGAGATCAGCTGAAATATTTTTAGAAATTGTTTATTAGGGAGAGCTTGGGGTAGTCTGTGTGGAAGCAGAGAGATCCTGCCAATTACTTCTGTGTGGATCAGAGCTGCAATACAAGGGGAGGATTAGTTGTTTATTGTAACAGGTTACCCCATTATATTCATTCAGAATGTAAAAAATTGAGACCCTAATGTGTCATCATTTTGACCTGAGACAGATCACTTTATTACATGGTCCTTAACAGTCCCACAAACTGTTTTATGCTTTATTACAGTCTTTAGTACATTGTAAATCATAGCTGCCAGCAAAGGATCCATCATGTATCATTCAGCAATGAAGCCATTTACCTCAATGAAAATTTATTTAACTAACTCTTATTTTAAAATTGCTAATTGTCCTTCTATATTTTGTTATTACTTCATTCTTAATCTGACCATCTGGATCCAAAATTCCTATAGTGAACCTATTCCATAACCTGTGGCACTCTTAGTAAGGTATTGATTGAAATAGAGCATTGTGGGGTGCTTCTTACTATCAAAATCGCAAAGTTAAAATCTTTAAATAAAGTTTCTGCCATATAATTCTCTCAGATGAAAATACTCAAATATTAAATAAGCAGCGTTAGAATTTTTAAAAATACAAAAGAGCTTTAAAATGTTCTCAAATAGATAAAATACCCCAAATAATACCTGCATTCAGCAAAACACTAACAAATTATTAATTAATAATTTGGGCTGATCTTATTGTTCATATTTTTGTATGCTGTATATAGCTAGCATGTGAAACTAATTGTTGCATGAATGCTTTGTTACTAATATGTAACTAACATGTATGTCTGTGTTAAATTTATAATACTTAGTTTTGTGTTTGGTTGCTTTTTGTTTTTTTCTTTTACTGTGGTACTGTTTAGTACAGTTATGTGATTTTAAAAAAGACACACTTCTTGTGTTCCAGTAATCTGGTAATAAAAGCACTTTGCATCAAAATATATCGATGTGGTACAGATGGAGAGTGAGATTTACTCATGATTTTGGATTTTTGCCAGGCACTGCGGGATGGAAACAAACTGGCACAGATGGAAGAGGCTCCACTTTTTCCTGGAGAATCAATCAAAGTTATTGGTAAGTGTACCACTGAGTGCTGCACTGAATACTGTTAAATTGCTGGTTTATTTAAAAACAGAATATGACTTCCTTTTGACTTTTCTTATTTCATTTATTGCCACTTAAAATTAATGTGGATTTCTTTTCTTTGTCTTGTAAATCCAAGTGTAGGAAGGAGAAATCAGATCCAGAGGATGACTTGCTCCATATAGATAATATTTCTTTTCCTAAGGATTTTTTGTTCCATAGGGATGTATGTATTGTATTTCTGCTTAGAGGTGCTAAGGATATATCATAGATTCAAAATTCTATTCTTCAAAAAAGATGAAGTTATGGTGAGCTTAGTTTCTGGTACTTAGTGGGATTTATTTCACTCTGGCATGTGACAGCAAGCTCTGTGCTAGCAGTGCAGTACTTGGCTAGGAAAGAATACCAGTGAAAAAAAGTGAAAACAAAGCTATGGACATAGAACTGAATTACTTGGAGTTTGGGTGCCTGTGGATCAGTAATTGCCACTTTGGATGCTCTGTCTTTGGGGCGAGTGTGGCTGCTCTGCACCTGGGGTACCTGCTGGGGACCTGCCTGCCCCAAGTGCTCAGGGGCAGCAGGGGAGGAATTTGATTCCTTTCATTGTTGAGATAAAGACAACTCTGCAAGAATAGACTTTCCTAAAGAGGTCAGGCTTCAAAATCTTATGGAGCTGCCAATATCTTGTGAGTTTCAAATGAAAATAGACTGTTATGCAACAAATGTCTATAATAGTAAAACAATGCTCTAATGATCTGTTTTCCAGCTAAGGACGTTATGTATATCTGTCCATTTATGGGAGCAGTCAGTGGTACGCTCACAGTGACGGACTTCAGAATGTTTATCAAAAGTGTTGAGAGGGTAAGACTTCACCATCTATCTGCCTGTAGTTTCAGGTAGGAATGTTGCTGAAGTAGATTTCAGAAAGTGACAAGTTCCATGTGATGTTTCACAGCAGTTTACTAAACTGGAATTGCTGTTGGCTCTAATGAAACACACATGAATAATAGTAATTTGTATTTCTTCTCATGTAATAACATCTATTTGTTTTATATACAAATTTCAGGATCCACCTTTTGTTGTTGATGTTCCCCTTGGAGTTATAAGTAGGGTGGAAAAAATTGGAGTACAGAGCCATGGAGACAACTCTTGTGGTATAGAAATAGTTTGCAAGGTAAGGCATGGTAGAGATTTATTAATAGTAAATTATTTTCATTTCATTTTTCTGTAAGAAGAATCTGCCAGCCTGTGTGCTGTTTTTCTGTCTGATCAATTCCCTGTATTTGAATCGTGCGTCATTTATTTCAATTCCTCTATGATACTTGCAGTCTTAAACACTTCTGCCTTTTGTCTGAAGAGTGAATTCAAAGGAAAAGTGGAAATTTTTATATCAAGCATCTCTACTGACAGTCCTAGTTATCTCATGAATGCTTACCCAACTCTGTTCTGTTGGGGGTTAGATGATGTCAGTGACTTAGTGTTCCATATATGCCTTCATTCAATCAAATGTCTTAAAACTGCTTTTTCTTTTTTTTTAATTTATCATAGAGTAAAACTGTAACTTATTTCTGACAGGATATGAGAAATTTGCGGCTGGCCTATAAACAGGAAGAGCAGAACAGACTGGAGATCTTTGAAAACCTTGTAACACGTGCATTTCCTGTTTCTAATGGGCTGGTAAGTCTTGAGATGGAGAGAGGCTGTCACTGGCTCTCCTCTTTTGGGAAAGTGTAGGGGAGGAAATACAAGGGCTGTATAACAAACTTTGAAGTGTGGATTCATAAAATCTGTTGCAGAGCGGGCAGGCCACTCTGACCCTGTGTGCTTTTTACATTAATTCATCAAACACAGCTGTGTCTGCTATTGGTGAAGTTAATTTATGCATAACCCTTGAGATCTAGGTTTGCCTAATGTTGCTGATTAAAAATATGTATGTGTTGACTCTTATTTTCTGCAGTAGCTAATTAAATCTAGAAGTTCTATGTAATGCAACAAATAGGTACAATTAGTCCTGTTACTGGTTAGCTGCAGATTTCTATTTCATTTGCTTGTGTGGGTAAGGAACTTGTTGGGAGGTTGGAAACCAATTTTCTAATCTTGGCATTTCCATTGATGTGTTGTGTGATCAGAGGCAAATAACTTCAATTTTCTGTTTCCTATGTTGGTTTTTTGAACTTTAAACTCATGCTTAATGGAACTCATACTTAATGGAAAAAACTTATCTTTTTTCTAGCTCAGTGTGTTCCAGTCTTGACTGAAGGTGTTATGTCTGCTTGAGATTTGAAAGACTGGAGTGTTGACTGTTTTGGAGTTACTGTGCTTACAACCTCTCAGGCAGTAATTTATGATTTTGTTTTGTTGTTTTTAGCCTCTTTTTGCATTCAGCTATAAAGAAAAGTTTGCTGTTAATGGCTGGAAAGTGTATGATCCAATGGCAGAATATAAGAGGCAGGTAAGTTATAGAATAATTGGTGTATTTTTTTTTCTCCATCTCCCCAGAGCCATTTAAACAAAGAAAAAATGTTACAGAAAACTCAACATTTTCAGTCTGTGTAGCTCTTGCTACATAGACTGACTGTCTGCAGCTCATGTTTAGATAATAAAATGCAAGTGGCCTGAGTTTGAGTGTGTTGAGCACCTGCTAAAGTTGATGGAGATACAGGTGCTGAGTACTTGAGTGAATTGGTCTAACTTAACATGGTTCTGAAATCCACATTTTTCACGTGCTGTTTCTGCAAAACACAGGTGTTACAAAAAATTGAACTTGAATAAACATCACTAAACAGAAGAGTAACTGGAGTTTGTAATTTTAAATCTGCATTTTCAATATGGTTATTTTCCTTATCAGTTTAGTATAAAGACTTCCACTGGTTTATGTTTCAGCATGAAGACCTAAGTTTATAGCTTATTAAAAAAAAAAAAGTGGGCATGCCTTTTTTTTAAAAGCATGCAACACATAAAATTTTTCTTTGCCCCAAACTGAGATATGTAAAGGTCTAACCTGAAAAATGCAAGAGAGCAAAATGTTTTGTTTCCACACAGGGCTTGCCCAATGAGAGTTGGAAAATATCCAAAATTAACAGCACCTATGAGCTCTGTGATACATACCCTGCTGTTCTTGTTGTGCCAACCAGTGTGAAGGATGATGACCTCTCAAAAGTGGCAGCATTTAGAGCAAAAGGGAGAGTTCCTGTAAGTGAAATTTGTACAAGAGAATAGAAGTGTTCTAGAAATTTGTAGCTTTTAAAAAAATATTAGTGTTCTTTTAGGCTTTGCTTTTTAAACAACAGTGGGATGGCTTCCTTCCTGAGTTGGGGGGTGGGGAAAAGAAAGAAGAATTAGACTTAATGGGTTTAGAACTGAAGGGAGCAACTCAAGTGTGAGTTTAATTGCACAATTATTGTGCTATGTACTGAGTTTTTTGTTTGGATTAGCACTTCTAGGCCACAATGGTATCTCATGCTCTGGCATGTATCAGCTTGTGTTCTTATTTGGAGTAGAATGTGTCATAGCCATAGTGCTTTGCTTGAGAATAGACAAGGTAGCATTAGAACCACTTAAAATACGTGAGACTGTGTTGGTTTTCATGCTTAGCAAGGTAGTATATAGATCCATATTCTTCCACATGGAAGCAAATTTTATTCCTCCATTGCCCTTTTTTTTTTTCCAATTAGAATAATACAGGCTTAGTTGCTGTTAGAAATAACAGCTAAGATATTTAGAATCACTCTGTATTTCAGGCTCAGATTTGGGATGAGCAGTCAGTGCTAGTGTGCTGTCAATATGTTTTTGCATCAGCCTGTCCTTAAACTTGCATTTGTTGATTTGCCAGGAAATAATGCCAGATAAGCAATGTGATTGTCTGGTTGTTCTCTGGCCTGCTGCTTTTATAGTAGTGTAGTAAATGAAATCATTGTCTCTTGTTCCAGGTGTTGTCCTGGATTCATCCTGAGAGTCAGGCAACGATAACACGATGCAGCCAGCCATCAGTTGGCCCAAATGATAAACGTTGCAAGGAAGATGAAAAATATTTGCAGACAATTATGGATGCCAATGCTCAGTCACATAAACTTATCATCTTTGATGCCAGGCAGAATAGTGTTGCAGATACAAACAAGGTAGGTTTCTATCATAACTGGCATTAGTTCATCAGCCTTACCACAAGGCTGAAGCTTGAGCCAGATATCAGAATGTGGAGATCTGTTGTTGAAAAGAGATAAGAGAGGGTGCCTAAAGAGGGCAGGAAGGTAAGTTGCTTGTACCATTTTAGAAAGGCTGGCAGGAATCAAAGGCAGCATGAAGATATTGTTACTGTCATATTTTCTGAAAAATCCCTTTGCCAGGATTTCTTCTCCTGGGAAGCTGAGAAGCTCCAGAGAAAATTGAAAACAATAATTATCTGATTGCTTCTCCTGTGTTTTGCTGCTTTGGAATGTGGTTGGAGATTGTTTTATCCAACAGGTGGTTGTTTGATTGGTTTCATGTGAATTATTTTGACTTAATGACCAATCATTGTCCAGCTGTGTTGGGGCTCTGGAAGAAGTCACGAGTTTTCATTATCATTCTTTGTAACCTTCTGTCTGTATCCTTTCTCTATTCTTTAGTATAGTTCTAGTATAGCATTCTTTAATATAATATAAGTACATAAAATAATAAATTAGCCTTCTAAGAACATGGAGTCAGATTCTCAATTCCTCCTTTGCCCTGGGGACCCAGAAAATACCACAAATGGTGACCTCAGATCTTGGCTGTAGCCTGAGCTGAAGGACAGACCCACAGATATAGCTGAGAAATTATGGAACAAAGCTCACAGAAGACCAAAACTTTCATTAATAAAGCAGTGAAGGTATATGGATGTATTATCAAATGTAGCCTGTTGCAATTAGAATTTCTTTCACCTAAAAAAACTCCTTTTTTTTTTTTTTAGAAAACCAGAAGCCAAAAATATGTTTTTATCAGCACTAAAATAATCTCCTCTCTCAGAAAATTCTGAAACTTGAATAAAAAACTCTCTCCACCTTATACTGACGTCCTATACGTGTTCTTCTCATTGTCTATTTTTACCTTTTGAATGACAGGCTAAAGGTGGAGGATATGAAAGTGAAAGTGCCTACCCAAATGCAGAGCTGGTCTTTCTGGAGATTCACAATATCCATGTCATGAGAGAATCCCTGAGGAAACTGAAAGAAATTGTTTATCCTACTATTGATGAGACTCGGTGGCTGTCAAACGTGGACTCCACACACTGGCTGGAATATATAAGGGTAAAATGCTTTTGGTGTGAAAAGTCAATTACTTTTTTTAAGCCATGTTTTTAACTTGCACTTCTGAAAATATTGCTAAAATAATGCTGAAACTCAAGCATGTTGTTTTAATCAGAAGAATCTTGTGAAAAAGTGTAATTTTTAAATAATCACTTAGAATGCAGCATTTTAAGCATTCCATAATAACATAGTATTTCTAGTTTTATGTACTGGGAGATAGTGAGTTAATTCCAAGCAATACAGTATCATATTTACTGCTGTGTTTTATTTTCTTGAGAAGGAATGTTTGTGGGCAGTCCAGGATTATCCCTCTTGTTTGGAAGAATGCACTGGGAACTTCAGAGTATATTTGAGCCACTGCCAAAAGAACTTGACTGTGAATTCCACAGCCTTTCTCATCCTTCCCTCCTTCTGTGCAATGTTACAGTTCTTGTGATGGGCACCTACATTTTCATGAGCTGTTTGTAACCACTGATCTATCAGATTATCATCTGCCCTATTATTTAACATAATATTAAAATAAATCACTACCACACTCAGTTTTACAGTCAGTTTCACTAACCTTTGAAATTATTGTAGAGTAGCTTATTTCATTACCACATTTAATCCTCTGTTTATGAATAATATGGATGGAGTGTAATTTGTTTTATTAGCAGCTGGCTCAAATGTCACTCATGCAAAACATGTTTGGGATCATTCATTAGTTTGACTGTTAAGCAGTCTCTGACAACTGCAGCAGAGCCAGTAGAGGGAGCAAACACGAAATTAGGAGCCAAATTTAATTATATTTTGGGAACAGTTTAAATTTTTTGTTCGCCTGAATTTGAACTATTTGAAACAGCATTGGGAATCTCATTCTAACAGCATTGAGTATCTGGGACACTTTTTTTATCAGCCTGGCCTTTTACAATTGTGTGTTTTGTGTTTGTGGTCACCTTTCATTGCCACTGACTCTGGTGGGGTTCTTGGATCAGGCGGTGTCAGAATAGCAACTGGAAGTGTCATTTAAATGATTTTGAAGAGTTGATGCATGTATGACATTCTTCATGGATCTGTCCCTTACATGCTGTTTCACTTTAATGGTCCTGACAGCAGAAACTGCAGGCTGATTCCTTGAAGGCTGCCATTATTGTGTTAACAGTGTTGATAGTCTCTCTGAGATTTCTTCCAAGAGTTCTTTGCCTTTTGATTTAGCTTGCTGTAGCACTAACACTCCACAGCTTTACTCTAAACACATCTGCTGTTTTCTGGGCTCAAAGCAGTGTGGCTGTGTCCCAGTTGAATGCAATGCATTACTGGAAACTCACCTTCCAACCCTGCACCCACAGTGCTCCAGACATGGTCTAGGAGTGAAGGCACCAGTAACTCTGTGTGTGCAGACAGGAATAACTACATGAGTAGAGGCACTTGGTGCTTATTGCATACCTGGAGTATTTTCTGTCTGAGGGTAGAACTTGTGGTATTAATTATTTTTCAATTCTCATTTTGTAAACCAGTCCAAAGCCAGTTATTTGTTAGGAGCCCTAACTGAAATACTGTGGTGGTTACCAAGTTTTGAAAAATCTGTGAAGAATAATAAATTTGTAGAGGAAGCTGTTTTCTAAAGGCTGTTCACTGAAGTGGAATAAAGTGCTTCACACACTCCACAGATATCTGCTGAATTAATAGTAAATGTGTTTTCTGTCTCCCATTCCCTGCTCATTTCCTGTACCTGTTCTGTTGTTTATTTCCAGCTGTTTTCCTTCAGAGGCATCTGTGTTCTCTTTAAAGCAAGCTATTGCATACCTGTATGTTAAAGAGATTTGTTTTCTGCTTTTATTGAAGACCAAACTATGTTAATATTAATGCAGTAGAGCTTTCTAACTGAAATAACTGGCAGTTAACTAGTTCATACCACAAACCCTGTTCTCTCATGGACACTTATGTGTTGTTTCTTGATACTTCCCCTCTGGAATCCTTCAGTTCTACCATACTTCCAAATGCAGGCTGTTGGTGGTCAGCTCAGAAGCTGAATATCATGTGTACTTCATGCAGCAACAAATCAGAACTGGCTCCCAGCCAGGGCTTTCTGGGTTTGTTTGGGTTGTGTTTTGGTACAGACTAGCTGGATGCTTTGTCCTTTTCTCTAAACTCAGTAGTTTCAGTTGAACTTGAAAATGGAGCAAGATAGAGGGTTTGATTAATGTGAAATGAACTTTTGAAAACCTCGAGACTTCAGCCTTTGGAATAGATTACAGTATTTGTGTCTTTTCATCATAATACAGAATATCAATTAATTTAGAGGAGGGATTTCCAGGTTCATTTATTATGTGCTGCTAGTAATGGGGAGCTGGTAAGCTCTCTGTCTGAACAAGAGAGTGCAGTGTTTGTGCCTCTAGGAACATGCACACCACTGTTTGGAAATCTCTAATTTAAAGTATTGTCATCAGGATGGTTATGTAATTAATCCGAAATTTTAAGACATAATGACTTAAAGAGTATAAAATCTTAATATTTTCTTTTTTTAGTAAAGTTTTGGTAGTATTTAATACACTTGTTTCTTCATTTTTGTTTAAGATGCTTCTTGCTGGAGCAGTAAGAATTGCAGATAAAATTGAATCTGGTAAAACCTCTGTAGTGGTGCACTGCAGTGATGGCTGGGACCGGACTGCCCAGCTCACTGCTCTGGCCATGCTCATGCTGGACAGCTACTACAGAACCATCAAGGGCTTTGAAGTGCTTGTAGAGAAAGAATGGATAAGTTTTGGACATCGATTTGCAATGGTAAGCTGGAAAATTTAGTGTGCAGTTTGTCACCTTCAGGACTTTACTTTGAATAGCAGTTTTTTTCACTGCTGCATTTTAGTTATTGTCTCTGGTGTCTTTTTAATGGTCTGAGTGTGTCAGAGAACTGTGACCCATTCATTTTTAACCAGAAACCTCTATGTGATGTATAATATAGAGTAAATAAAAATGAAGTGGTTTGAGTGCAACGGTGAGAAAAAGTCATATGGCTTTTTTATGAGAATGAGGGATTATAACTTATGTTATGGAAAACCAAGGAAAACAGTTAAGGTTTCTAAAGTGTAAAATGGCTGGAGTTATTACTCTGATTTAAGGTTCAAGTGTTTATTTAACACATGGGTTAGTGGGGAATTAGAATAAATTGTTATGACAGTCTGTGGGCTCTGACTCTTAGGATTATTTAGTAGAAATGGCATGTAGTTATGACAGGTGGATATAGAATAACCATTTTTTCAGTTCAGTCTTAATAAATTCCTACCAGTTTCACCCACTGGTGGATATCAGTGGCTGTGCAGTAGAAGATGGGGAAGCAACTGGTAGAGCTTTCCAGCTCTGCTAAATGCTGAAGGAATGTCCCTAAGTTAATATTGGGAGGCATTTTTAGTAGTTGAAAAATGCAGGTTAATGTTATGGAAGACTTGCTTATCTTGTTCACTCCTGGAACATATTGAAGAGTTCCTGAGCTTTGCAGGGTTGGGATGGTGCTGCAGACCAGGCTGAAATCAGTGTGCTCTGACTTGCAGCGAGTGGGCCATGGAGACGACGATCACGCGGATGCTGACAGATCTCCCATCTTCCTGCAGTTCATTGACTGTGTTTGGCAAATGACAAGGCAGGTAAGATGCTGAAGAGTGCATTTCTATGAGCTATCAGTCTTTATCTTGGAAACATAATTTGTGGAGGAGAACACATTCCTTTACAGCACGTTTACCTGAAGTTGGTTGCTCTGTGGCTGCAGAGGGGAATTTCTGTTGAAAGTGAGGTACAGGGAGCTAGAGTAAAGATTTTGTCTTGGAACCAATTTTTTTTCTCTTTAAAACAGGCTTACAAAGGGTTTGCTGTTTATATAAATAAGAGTTGTTGATGAAATAAATTATTTGTGTTGCGTGTTCACTGGTGGAGTAAATGTTCATATGGATTTAGATTGTCCTTAAGATAACAGCAAAAATCTGGGCTGATTGTGACCTGAGGGTAGTAGAGAGTTCTTTTATGGAAGTCTCAAAGGTGAACATATTCATCCTTATGTATACAGGACAGCATTTATACCACACAGGCCTATTCTCTGATAAGTTTTCTTACTTCCATTGCTGCTCCTACTTCTAGATCAGGGGAGATCTCTGAAATTAGTGATTATTAAGATACCAAAATATTCAGATTCTCATTTTTGTTCTGAAATGTTAAATTATTGAGTGGATTTAGTCTTTGTTTTCCTTATTTGTGCCTCCATGAGCAAAAACCTAAGCTTTTTTTTTGTGGTTTTATTTTGCCATTCTTTAACAGAGTTATTGAAATGGGTTCACCTGAAGGCTTTATTTCCAAGTGATTTAGAAGTTCTTGGTGCCTGACTCCTTTGGTTTTTACCTTCCCTTCTATCTTTTCTTTTTTCCTTTTTTTTACCTCCTCGAAGCCCAGCATGGGTCTGTGCTTTTATGGTAAAAGCTGTTACACTGAAGTCTCTGTAGTATGTGATTTGTTTTGAAGGGAGGAGTGTAACAGTCTGGTTCCATTTGATCCTAGCACTCCCAGATCTCTTACCTTAGTCTTCTTGTTCTGAGCATGGTTCTTAAAACTTAGATCATAGTTTCAAAACTTGTACTCAAAACAGTCATCTTTGGTGCTTTATGAAAGTTCCCTGCTGTTATACTGGGCCCTTGTCCAGGGGGTCTTGTAGACTTTCTGTATATCTATATTTCAGCATTAGTGTGCTGTTTAGTATGGCTGGAGAAAATAAATGAAAAATTCTGTCCCTCTTTCAGAGGAAAGCTAATAACAATAGCAAAGAGGAGCAGTTCTAAACACCTGGTAGGAACAAAAGTCCTCTGGGGAGATCCTTAATTGAGAGCAGCCTCTTCTGTTTTTGTGATCTCCCTTGCTGCCTCCTATTTCTTGCTATAAACAGTTTAGTTGCCTCTAGTTTAAAAAAGAGAAAGGGATGGGGGCAGAGGGGGAATCTGTGAAACATTTTGCCAATACCACATCTGTTCAAAACCTGGATCCAGAAATTGTTCTGAAACTCTTGAACAGCAGTGACATTGAAAAATCATTAATGTCGTACAGGAATAAAAAATAGAAAAAGTTATTCTTGAACAGTTCTTGCCTACTTATTTTAATTTTTCAGTTGACTTGAACACTTAGAGAATAGATGTGAAGACTGTCATTACTTTGACACAGACCTTTGAAAAGCAGGATTCTATTTTATCACTGTGTAGATCATTTGCTCATAAAACAGTGATAGTTTTGTGCTTTAGAATTCATGGTAAACATATGTGAAATGTTCCAAAGCTTAAGTAAGCTTGAGTGTTAATGACTGGAGGGTGTAAGGGCTCTGGTTTGGGCATGGGCTAAAAGCAAGCAAATAGGCTCTTTTGGGGTCTAAGAGTTACATTCTTAAAACAGTCACCTTAACTGAGAGAATCTCTAACTTCCCACTAAGATACAAATATCCAGATAGCTTCAGACCATGAAATATAGGCCTTGACAGCCTTATATTTTCCCTTGGGTTTATGGTCTTCATGACACAAATAAAATAACGGAGAACTTGAGAGAAGTACATTGACATCAGATTTTAATAAAAACCTCATGGTGAAGTGATTTCCCTCCTATGTTAGTAAATTCTGGTGATACTGAGTAGCAGATGTCAAACTGGAAAGGCCACGTGTGAGCTGATGAAATACTGATGCCTGGTTAAAAATGAAACAGAACTGTAAAATTTGCCTGTAGCCCTGCAGTTTAACTTCCTACCTTTCATGCACTGAACCCTCACAGGAGGAAGGTCTGTAGAAAGTCAGCAGAAAGTTTCATCCTGTTTGTTACTGGGTGTCAGCTGTTGCTGTAGATGCATTTTTCACTGGATTCAGCAGTGCCCTGTTCCTCTGTCTAGTGTTCAGTTAACCATTATTGTCCATTGCACAGTTGTTCTGCCAAGTGTTTCAAAGTTAGTGTAGTACAGAACAAGTTCATTGATTAAAAAGGAAGTGTATTTTGCATGTCTCTGAATCAAATGCCACTTCTCACCATCAGACTTAAACAAGATAATTTCTTTTTTTATGCCACCTTACAAAAACCCCCAACAACTGCCGCAGCAACAAGTGGGAGATTTTAATGACCTGTGTGTTTTCTCATAATTAGTGGATTTGAGAAGAAGTAAATTTCCATTTGGGGAATTTTTCCACCTGAATCTTCAGGCAGACGCTAATAGGCTTGGAACTACAGAGAAAGGCATTTTTAGGTCACTGATTTTTCAGCAGCAGTAATAGAAGCTCTGCAGTCTTGATACATCAGCCCCAACAGTACAACCCTTGTATCCAAAGACTGGGTTTCAATAAAGTGCTATCACTTATTAATAAACTAGTTGGAGAGCAACCACTGATGTATGGAACTTTGAATATGCTTCACTGGATTGGAATAGTGGCCACGTCAGCCTCCCTCTGATTAGTATGGACCTGTCACAACACAGAGCCCTGATGTGACAGGGCTCATTAAATGCTTTCAGTTAAAGAGAGAGTCCCTCTAGGAGACACTTTGTCTTCAAAGTTTTTCCAAATACCATTTTGATGCTTTGCAAATTATTTTTGCTCTCTCTATCTGATTGCTGCTTTGAGTTTGGACACAGCAGGCTGAGATCTGAGACCCAGTGAATTTTCTCCTGACTTGGTTCAGCACACCTGCTTGTCAAATTCTGTTCATACTTCCTTAAAGTAATAGCTGTGTTTTTAACATCATTGTTTTGTAATTAAGTTTTGGCATGATTTCCTAGAGAGAAGAAAGTTCAAAAGTAGTTAACTTATGAACATGACTGAAAAAGAGATTTTGAGAATCTTAGTTTCCTCTATGCCTTATAGAAACAAATGGTGAGGAGGTTGATAACAACCCATGATTTGCAAGAGAAGCCCCAGTGTGAGCACACTGTGCTGGTGAACAGTGCACAATCTGTAGCAGAGTCATAAGAAGGCTCCCATTCATTTTCTGTGTCATGGTGCTGATAATCTCCCTACTCAAAGTTTTCAGTTGAGACATGGTATGTATTAGCTAGAGAAGTCTTGGAAAGAGAATGCTTTTACAATGTTTGTCTTAGATCAATCTTGTTTTTTATGAAACATTGTTTAAAACTTAGCTCTTTCTGGATTTAATACAAGCACACCCATTGTGTGTTATTCAACTCTTTACTTTCAACATGAATAAACATTTGCCCTTCATAAATCACAGCTGACACTGAAGAGGAATTTCTGGATCAGCTAGTTCACCCACAGTCCCAATTGCTATTATTCCTCCTAACTATAGGAGTCATCTTCATTTTAAGTAGCTCTTGAGGCACTTGCCAAGGTATTCAGTGTTCTTCAGTGGCACAAAACAGAAACCAGTCCTCTTAAGACTGTGCTTTCTGCACATCTGAAATATTCACTTAAGATTTCTACGTATAACAGGAAATTATGCCTTTTGAATCTAAAACTTTGCCTTTTAGCAAAGTTCAGTGAAGATGCACTCTTTTAGAGGGAATGCACAAAGTTTATTTCATTTGTCCTGGACATTATTCTGTTTTTCATGCTCTTTATTGTTAATGAGAGAAATGCTACTTCTTAAGTTTTCCTTAAGTCTTCTCAATTTGTTATTCTTCTAAATGTCTATCGTTCTATGTCTGTATTTGCTACCTTTGTCATACTGGACACAAAGTTATTTTGGCACATCAAGCAGTTGCCACACATAGTCTTACCATAAAATCTGATTGAAGAAGGACTTTTTTCCATCTGAATGGGCAGCAGTCCATGCATTTTGCAGTTATTTCTTCCTTTAAGAATTTTTAGAGCTCTACAAATTAGGAGAAACATTTTCAGATTTCTGACTGTTTGTCTTAGAATATATCAGGTAACCTGTGCTTGTGAATAAAACACCTAATGGTGCTCATGAGAATAAGAGTTCTTTCATTTCAGATGTACAGGATCTACTTTCCCATACAGAAGAAGAGGGATTAAAGGCTTATTGTATATAGCTGATGGTAAACTGAGGGTGAAATGGAGAAAAGTAACTTACTTGAGTAGAAAGTGAAAGAAAAGTTTTAATTAAATGTTAAGCACAATGTATGTGTAGTAGTCTTTATTATTCAATTCATTGCATGTTGAAATAGGAAATAAAGCTCTTAAATGCCATTATCTTATTTTTTTTCCCCCAGAATGTTTTCTTGTTCTGTAATAGGAGATATAAAGCATATGTTTAAGAGGGCTTAGGGTAGAACAGAACACTGTTAGAGCTTCTTAAAATGGATTGCTTTATATCACCAGTTTCACATCAGCTAATGTTTGTATTCTGGTATACTTGGATAATGAATGTAAAGTATAGCTCTGAGAAGTATTTGTAGAGAAGTACGTAGGTAAAATATTGAAGTGGGAGGTACTGAAATTGCTGAGTTTTCCTGCAAATAATCCCTAAATAGGACAAAAATCTCACCTGGATTATTTGGTTACTTCTTATGTCTGATTTTCTTCCTTTCCACACTGCTTAAAATAATGCTGAGAATAATTTTACCCTTTTTTTTTACTATCAGTTTCCTGCAGCCTTTGAATTCAATGAGTTATTTCTGATCACCATTCTGGATCACCTTTATAGTTGTCTCTTCGGGACTTTCTTATGCAACTGTGAAAAAGAGAGATTAAAAGAGGTAAATAATTAGTATAATGCACATTCTTGTTTTTCTGATTTTTATATTAAAATGCATAGAAAATGACCTAAGATTGTCTGAGCTGTGTTTTTAAATACATTTCTCACATAGTCTTAAAAAACAATGCAGACATTAAATTTCATGGTATGAGTAATACATACAGAATTGTATATATTAGTGAGGTGGCACTTAGGTGATAACTCTTTAGTTATCATCTGTCTGGGGGGCTGAGGGCTTTAATAAGTCCTCTTGCAGGTGTTTTCAGCCAAAACACAAAATTTTAAATAGTAGTAATTATCAAATAATATTAGTATTTCTTTCACTATTTCTGAAGGAACTCCTATGGATGACGTGGCAGGTTAGGACATAACTGGATGGAACTTGTGGTTGAGGACTACAGAAATTAAAATTATCTAAATGAATGAAGTTAGGATTCAATGAAAGATTGTGTGTTTGAGAAGAAAAAATAGAAGTTTGTTGCTATTCCAAATGCACTTTTGCTTACTTGTGGCTTTGTTGTTTTTACTGCCTCATTTTTTCGAGCAAGCTACAAATTTTCAAAAATTCCTTGTTATATTTAGTTCTGCCTTTTTTTTTTTTTTAATTTGTCTCTACTGCTTCTGTAGGGGAAAAGTTGCATGTAAATACCACAAGATGGAGCTGAATAACATGTTCTCAGCAAATGCAGGGTTTCCAGACAGCTTTCTTTCATAAATGAATAGTCAGATGCAATTCTCAATAGAGAAATGCAATTTAAGACACAGCAGTAGTAGAAACACATGCTTTACAACACTGAAGGAGTTTAAATTTGCAAAATGGATCTGATGTAAGTTCAGATTTCCAATCTTTGATTTAACCATTATTATGCTGATTAAATTTAGAATAGTACAACTTTCAGAAGTGCAAATAAAGGTACAAGTAGTCAGTTTAAAGCGTAATATCAATTATTTGTTAGGAGCAAATAGTATGAGTGGGAAGATTGAGAAATTATTTTTCACAGACATTGTTTTGGATCTTCCAAACTCCCTGTCTCTTCACTGATATGCCTCTTAAAGCTAATCTTTTTAGTTTAGTGGGTCAGTGTGTAAGCATGTATTTAAGTACTGTATATATTGCTGTAAATTATGAGCAGTACAGGTTGCTTTTGCTCAACTAGCCTTTAGTGTCTCTGAAGAGAATATGTCTAAATCTCCCTTCTCTATTAGCCTTGGTCCAAAATAAGTGTTCAGATGTTTTGCTAAAGTTTTAAGGCTGTTCAGTGGTCAGCTACTGGAAGTGTTCTCAGACTGCTTGTAATTTTCTAGTAGATAAGGTAAAATTCTGACAGAATTACTGACAACTATTAACATCATATTTTAAAATTTTGCAATCCATGTCATTAATTTCTTTTTTTTTTTACTTTTTTTCTGTCAGGAGGTGAGCACAAAGACTGTATCTCTGTGGTCCTATATAAACAGCCAGTTAGAGGAATTCACAAATCCCTTCTATGTAAACTATGAAAACCATGTCCTGTATCCTGTTGCCAGCCTGAACCATTTGGAGCTGTGGGTGAATTACTACATCAGGTGGAACCCCAGGATGCGGCCTCAGGTAGGAGCTCTCACATGTCCTCAGGTATTACTGAAAGTTCCAGAGATCAAGAGAAATTCTTACTTTTCCTAGTGTCAAATGCAGCATTTAATACAGAATGCTCATCTGTTGCACATATTTCAGCTGATAGGGGAAAAGGTGTTTGTCATGAAGATAATGCAGGATGTGGTCAAACTTGGAAAAAGGATGTTTTCCTTTTTCTACAGTCACAAACTAGGGAGTGACAGTATCACTGTATTGGCTTGTAATGATTAACAGTCTTTTTTGTCAGAAGATTACTTTTATAATACTTTTATATTACTTTGTAACACTTTTTAATACTTTTATTGCCTTGACCTTCTCCTAGTTTTTGTGTACCTTTGTTTTAATCATGTTTTGCCTCTTCCCCAGCACTGACATAAATTACAGCAGCAGTTTCTGAAAGAACTGGAGTAACCAACTCATTTTGCAGGCTCTCTAAACTAAGCATCCCATGGATGCTTGTTTTCAATTGACTTTTATAGTTTTAAGCTGGTATACTAAAGATTAAACACTCCCTATACATGCTCCTTGATTCATCCAGTATTTGTTCTTATAAGTGATGTCTGCTATTCAGATAAATCTCTAAATCTCATCAGACAAATGCTCCATATGTTCTCAAGCTTAGAAGTCTGAAGAAAGAACATTCAGATTGTGTCACAACCATAATATATCTGAGTGTGCTACACCATCTCTTTATTAGGGTAACGTTCCAAGGTACCTCCAAGCATATTATGATAAATTACCTGTATTAAGTGATTGCTCAAAAGATGCTTTCATCTTCTAGCAGTTAGAATGAGATGTGAGTTTCAGATTTATTAGACATCCACAAGTCAGAGGCTGTTTTAAAAGATGATTTTCCAAGGTAAGTTTCAAGGCCACTACACTGGTAGAAGTCCAGGTTTCTGAGAAATAACTTTAAGGTCCTGGAAAAGTCTGGATTGTTTGCTTTTCTCACTGAGGTGTTTCCTCTGAGCTGCTTTGTTTCTCTTACTTGTTAAAACTTAGAAAAATAGTGTATTTTAGGTTACATAATTTTCAAGTGAAATTGTCAGCTGCTCTTTAGCAAAATCCCATCTTTCCTTTAGCCTGTTTGCTGAATTCCATTTGGGTGGTGCTTGCAGTAGCTGCAGCAGTGTTGGTTTATGACTTGGATTTGGTGAAGATCTCCAGGCCCTGAGAGCAAGCAGGCTTTGTGAACCACATGAAAGCCACTCCTGCTCCAAAAGAGGGAGGGTGGGGAAGAGGTGACATAATGAGGAAACAGCAGAGCTGTCATCTCTTAGTGAAAGCTCTGCTCCCTGCTGAGTGCTCTGCCTGCTTCTCTGGGAGATGCTCCTCAGTCACTTTGCCCATGAGACTCATTCACCTGAGAATGAGTCCTGGTAACTGCTTTAACTTTCCTGCACCTGCTTTTCTTCAAGTACTTAAAAAGTGTTTCAACTTTTTAATTCTGCCATGTAAGTTTTGTCTTGATATATCATCCCTTTCCTCTTGTCTCTGGCCTGAATTTATGTTTATGACCAACATTTGGGAATGTTTCAAATCTACTTGGATAAATTAGCAGCAGAAATTACAAGTTGTTTTTTTTTATTCAGAATTGCATTCACCAGTCTAATTATGAAAGCAGAAACTCATACAAGCAAATAAATAAACAATTTCTGCAATCACAGAATATACTAAGTGCAATAAGAATATACTAATCACAACATAAGTTTGCTTTCCTCTATGTTTGCATTGTTTGGTGTCACACCCTGTTAACCAATTCAGTAACATTCAGATGCATTCAGTGACAGAAAAAAAGGCAATGACCCTGTGACATCCAGCAGGCCTTCACTTATCTTTGGTGAAAAAATTTCTTAATCAGTGGATTTATTAAAATAATGGGCATCCCTGCCTACTGATAAAAGGTAATTTTGTTGAATACCTTTTAATGTGTTATCTTGATTTTCAACTAAATATAAGAGAAAATTAAATATTTAACATTAATAAGTTGTCTGATGATTAGTTCAAGGCAACCTTGTACTGTTTTATCAGCTGAAAAAAACATCTTTAGAAAACTAAACCATGTTTATTGTTTTTGAGATGCTCACCAAAAAAGGAGAAGAAGCCCAATAGGTGAATTTAAGGGAAGATGAATAATAGTACTTTGAATATAATCAGAATGGATCTTTGATACCTGTTTTGAGAAATCTCACAGGAGCAGAAGGGCAGGTTTTGGTTGGAGGCAATATTTTAGGTTTTCTCATTTCCACTTGATTAGTGAGCTTGATTTTCAAATGGACTGAGAGAAGTTTCATTGCAGTTCATTGCCTCTTTTCTATTGGAAATGTGCATATATGACCTGTAATTTTTTAAATTTGAAAATTACTGAATGCTAACTTGATATAACCATTTATTTGTTTTTGTATTATTGTACTCTGTCTTCAAATATCTGTGTCTCAGCCTTTACCAGTGTGGTACAGTCTGAGCATATTCTTCATTGCTCTAGGACATACAGGGTTTAGCATTATTCTTATGTTCTATAAAGATTGCTTAGAATGATACAACTTCAGTTCTGTCTGAGCTTTGTGGAAGCCTGAGATGGTGATTTTGATCATGGTTATTTGCATCAAGAGCCCTGTTTCTTTTGTATTGCAGTAGATCTTGTGCACTTAAGGACACACAGCCTCCTTCCATAGGGTTCAAAGCTCAGGAGTCTGAGAGCTGAGCACTGTGGAAAATTCTAGGTTAAATGTGGACATTTCTTGCTGCTAAATTGTGCTTCAACAAGGTCATTCTAATTCTTAAGTGAAATAAAAAGGTTTTTTGTTTGAGTTTGGAGGTGTTACATCATTATTGGCTTCTTGTCCTAAGAAAATTAGATAGATCTAAGTTCTGTCTTATTTGAGTTCATTGACTGAGAAGACCTTTTTCAGATTTGCTCTTTCTTTGTGTTAGAGAAATGTGTATTTGTATGTGGCATGTGGAAGAGAAGCTCTTCCATTCTGTCATACAGAGGTGGAGATCTGTGGTTATGGCCTTACAGGTGACCCTGCTTGTCTGGAATACATTAGATAATGTGATGCCTTTGAATTTTTTCAGTTGATATGTATTTTTTCTTTTTCTATGTAGTCATTTCATCCTCTTCTTGACACTGATTTGAGGAGTTTTGGCTGCCAGATGTCATTAGGTATCTCCTTGGGCATCTCTGGAAGGTGGGGAGGACAGAGCCATGAACATGATCTCTGCAGGGGCAGTAGTTTTGAACTAACACACCCCATCATTCATATATACAGAGCATGAGTCAAAGTTCCAGTCCTTTCAAGTCAAGCTGTGAGAGGCAAGGAAAATAATGGATTTTAGTCACCAAGCTTTGCCCAGTCCATTAGGATGTGTTTCATTCTTTTTATGCTTTCTTGGAAATTATGTTTTAACACTTGGAGGACAAGGCTTAGTTCAGTTTTAGTTTTATGTGGGTTTTTTATTTTTCTATGCCTGGTAATTCGTCTTCAAGCTCTGTTCTGTAAATTTGGTCACAATGCTCATGTTGAAACCATAGAAATCCCATAGTAATTTTTCAAATTCATTGTTTCCTTCATGTGTGTGGACTGTCACCCAGAGTAAAAGGCCAGCACCATCTATCACCTAGAAATTCAATTCAGCCTCTGTGGTGGGATCATCTGCTAAAGGCAATCTCAACACTTCTGTGCAAGAGTCAGGAAATTCTGTTGGCTGGTTAGCAGCTCACTTAAAGATGTGAAGGGGAAAGGTAGGAATAAGTAAAGCTGTTTGTTCAGTATGTACAGAAATGACTGCAAAGTATATAAATAGCTTAAAATTGCTGCTTGTATTTGATGCTATTGCCAAAGGATTTGATGTGTTGAACAGTTGAGCAATCAGATGTTAGCTGTGCTTCAGTGTCAGTAAACACAGAATATTGTATAGTGAAAGCAACAAATAAGATCCTGAGTGTCACTGGGAAAATTGCTGACAATAAACTGGAAAATATAATTACTGAACTGCTTTATCCTGCATGTAATGAGATAATGTGTAACTTACTGCATGTAACTTGCTGCCTGGCACATGGAGGGTTCATGTGTTTATCCCTGCCTGCAGTCACACTGCCTGGTGTGTTCCCCTCCCAGCAAGTTGCCATTGGGATATTTTTGAAAGTCCATACATTTGATTTACCACCATTTTGTGGCAGGACAGAGCTATCACACAGCTCTGGAACTGCTTGGCATTGCTGGTCCTGAGTCCTTGATTTTGGATGAAAGAGTGAGGCAGGAGATGTCAGGAGAAGGAATTGTGGCTTAGACAGCTGAGTGTAACCTTAGCAAAGCAGATTTCATCCCTGCAGTTAACAAAGAGTTTCTTGTGAGATGAGGCAGGTTCTGGCCAGTAGTTGGTAATTTCTCTCTACTTGGGTGTCAAGTAAAGATTTCCAGAGTCTAGTTTACTGCAGATAATCTTTAT
Organism: Molothrus ater; assembly: GCF_012460135.2. Classification (NCBI taxonomy): domain Eukaryota; kingdom Metazoa; phylum Chordata; class Aves; order Passeriformes; family Icteridae; genus Molothrus; species Molothrus ater. The sequence goes on from NC_050491.2 coordinate 7,491,945, forward strand.
CTATAGCTGAAAGTCTCAGTATTCAATCAGTATGGAATAAAATAAAGACTAACTGCTTATCCTGGATGCTGAAAGAAATTGTAGTTACCTAAGAAAAAGAAATTGGTGAGCATCAGAATGTGCACAGAATGGGAGAAGCTAGTACTGTGCAAATAATCTTAATTTTGGGGGGTTTCTAACACATTCTGAAGGGAAAGCACTCCATTTCTCTCATGTCTCAGATGTCTGAATCTAAGTGGGCTGTAGGTTTTAACAAGCAATGGCATCAGCTGGTAGCATGTGCAGCTTCCTGAGTCTGGAAATCTAGGAGTTGTTCCAGTTCCCACCTGGTAGCTGTGGGGATATTATGAGTTTTGCTATCCAAAATTCATAATTTTTGCCCTTGTTTTTCCAGGAGGCAAGGGCTTTTTGCTTGATCTCTCAGGAGCAAGAAGTGTGGAAGTATTGACTATTACTGAAAATTGCTGTCTTCATCATTTGAGATTGCCTTTTGCTACAGGTGTCCTGTTCACTAGGCTGTCAGAGTTCCAGTTCTTCACAGAGAGGAACAAAAAGCTCAAGTTTTTTGGAAAACTGACGGTCTTAAGCTGAGCAATGAATTTAAAATAACCATTTTCTTCTGCAGCTTTTCTTCCCTGTTGCTAAAATAGATAAAGTGTGCTCACTGAACAAGGCAAAATGCATTCACTGTTGAACAATTTTCATGTGAATGGCTGTCCTTGAGCTAGTGGAGTAACACACACTAGATATCCATCCAATTAAGACTTGGTGGTATTATAAGTGAGTAACTATTATAATTTCTCTTTTATCCATCCTTGTGTTGACAAATTTTGCTATCCAAAAGCACTTCAGGATCCTGAAGGATTCCTTGGGAATGAAAACCTGAAAATCAGTACTGAAAGTGAACTGTAGTAATTCTATGAAGAGGAAGGCTTGAATTTCTGAGGAAATGAAGCTGCCTTATGTCTAGATGGTTTTTATGGGGGATGTAGTATGTATATGATATAGCATAACTATAGTTTCTCTAGTGGGCATAGTTTAAAAAAACCACTTTATTTTTCCTCATATCCTTCCCTAGCAGGAATAATTCATCATAACTGTGAAGTGGCATGTGCTCAGCATTACACTGCACCAGGTTCTGCTTTTGATATGTGTAGATAATTCAGTTTAAGAAATGGTTTCATATCAATGGTGGTTTTAGTAATAAAGAATGTTTTTAGCAGTGTTGTAAATATTTTTCTGCTCAGTGTAGGCAGTAGGTATCCTACTGTTTAGGTGGAGGAAAAGTACCTGCTTTTGAATTAAATAGGAAGGGAAAGGGGAAGGGAGAAGCAAGTAGCAGGAAAGAATTGCAGAAATTGAAGGGAGCTACAGGTGAATGAATTGATTGTATGAGGAGAGAATCAGGGCCTATGTTGAATTGTGGCTTGGTGAAGAGAAGTTGAACTAAAAATGTAGAGAAATGTTGAAATGGGAAGAAATGGGAAAAAATGTGAGCTTCCCTAAATAAAATCTTCCTGGTGAGTTGAATATTCTTTTTACTTTCTGTTTACAAAAAAAAAAGTTAGTTCCTTAAGATAACTCAGTGAAAGAGAGGGAATGGAATAAAACTAGGAATTTGAATGTGCTGGTACAAAATTTGGTTAGGGCTTAAAGCAGAAAGATGCCAGAATTGAAAAAATAGAGAGGGGAACAAAAGAAAAAAGCCCCAACACTGAAAAGTCTTTTTGAAACGTTGTGGGCAGATTCTTCTGCAGCTTTTCGTGGGCCAGCTTTTTGGTTAATGCCTGGACTGAGGTCAGACTTCCCAAAGATCCAGGCCCTTTTCTCCACTACTTGGTGCTGCTGGCAAACTCCATATTCTTGTCCCTGTTTGGTTCTGTTGCTAGCTATATTAGGTGCAAGTGCCAGTTTTGTTTTGGGGTGATCAGCTTCTAACTGTTCATAGTAAATTTTATGTGACTAGAGAAATCTATTTCTATTTCTTGTAAATAGTACATAGCAGATTTTTTTTTAAATGAAGTTCACCCTCCAAAAACCATTGAAAGGTATGTAGTACATTCACCTTTATGTTTCTACTTCATTTTTACTGGACAATTGTGTTAAATCACAGAAATTAAATGTACTGTTTTTCAGCACATGGAGATAATAGTTTAAATAGCACATGAAAAACATCCTGAAGAGCAATGGCCCAGGAAATTTTCCAGCCCAGCCAAAGTGTAGATGCACTGCTGGGTAGAGTTTCATCTGTGTAGGCTCCTCTCATGCAGCAGAAATAGTTCTGTGCTTTTAGCTGGGTTATGGACAGAAATGATGGCTGTAGAAGCCGAGTGTTGCCTGGCAGCATCACCGTGGGGACACTGGTGTGACAAAGGAAAGGATGCATACTCTGCTGAAAATCTGTGGACTAGAGCAAAAAATAAGTTGAATGCAGCTGGGTGATAGGTCCAGAGTCATCTTTTGAGCTTCCACTCCTAATTGAGAGGCAGAATGAGAGAGTAGGAAACAGTACAGCTGCTGTCAGCTTCCCAACAAATTCATCTCAGGCCAACCAATTACAGGATTTCTTAACAAGACAGTAATAAAAGCTTGCCTTGGAGATGCTACTTGTGCTGTGCAAGTACACAGTTCTAGGGTTAAGGTGGTAACAAGATCTTGTAATAAACAATCTTCCTCCAACTTCTTGTTGCCTTGCAGCATCTGTCACTCTCCCACTTCCTTTCACTGTAAACAGTGGCAGAGTGAAGGAGAGCCTCGTTCACAGCAAACCATTACAGGTGTTATTGTCTGCAGGGTGTTGGACCCATTTCCTTCTGAAGAAGGTTTAATTGAGAGAGGAATCTCATGATGAAATAGAACAGGGTGAAGTGACAAAAATGGAGATGGTTATCTGTAAGAATTTGTGCAGGATGGTTTGAGGATACACTGACAGCAACAGGTCTCCCTGGGAAGAAGTCTTCAGGAAGTGTGGAAATTAACTGACTTTTTAATTTTAATGTTTTTCATGACAGAATTTAATTCATGATGTTTCATCTTTTTACTCTTCCTCCTTCATCCTCGTGCCAGGCTGCATTTCAGGTCTTTTTGTAGGAACTTCTGTGATACCTCAACAGCCTGTATCACCTTTTCCTTACCCCATGATAATGTAATTTGAATATCAACCTTTGTTACTAAAAAATCAGCTATTGTCAGCTGCTTGAAAATTGAGCTGCTTGAGATTTTTCTAGATTGAAGTTGGTCGGTTATTTCATTAAATTGAAGTGTGTATTGGAAGTTTAATATGTGAAACCTGTTTCTGGAATTTTATTGTTTATTGTGTGCATCTACATGATGCTGTGTTAATGGCAATCAGAAAGAATCTTTTCCTGGGAAAGGCATCATATCAGAAAACCCCTCTGTTGTGTTTACACTGCCAGATGAAATGGCATGATGATATTTATGTGGAACTGTCCTGCAGTGTTTAAATCTAGCATGCCCTTACTGAAAGATGGCCAATATTTTGAAGGTGACCCCTTTTGTCCCCTACTATGAGACTCTACTCTGCCTTGCTCACAGCTTAGCTGGGCTCTAATGGTTTGCATTGAGTCCCCAAGTTTGTGTGTCTGACTGAATTGTTTTGTAAAACTTAATCCAAGAAGGCTCAGTTGCTTATGAGAATGTGACTAAGAAAAATGTTTTCCCATATGAAAATATTGGGAAATTTACAGGACTTCTGTTGGGGCTGTTCTTCTAGAAATGCTCCATCTCTAGGGAAAACATGAGGTTTTAGTGAGATTATATTTCAGAAACTGTCCCGCTCATATCCTGGAAGAAATTCCTCCAGTTTGGAGGTCTGAGGCTGCAATAATCTCAGTGAATTCTCAAGAACTGAGAATAAATCAAAGGAGTGAGAGATGGATTTTACACAGAGTCTGTGAGAGAGTTGTGTCTAGCAGGGAATAGGGGCTAGGGGTGAATAATGCTCGGGGTGCTGGAGGTGTTGGCTTTTTGTTCAACCCATGGAACACAGTCTGGGAAGGTGGGCTGGAGGGGACATGGCTGCAGGCAGAGTTGTCCCCTAGAGAAATGACATTTCTCCCTGCCTTTGCCACAGGATTCCTCTGTTGTAAGGGAGCTCACCTGGAACAGAATGGTCCCTCTATTTGTGCTTCTTATTTACTGGGTGTCCTGCTTGATCCCCACATGCCCCAGCTGCAGAATTCCCAAGTTCTCTGTTCAATTAGCAGGTGCTGGCTTCAGATCCTTGTTTGTAAAAGTAGTGTGTTAATACTCCCATACCTCATTAGGGTGCTGCAGAAATAAATTTGTTTCTTGACATGAGATGAAAGTACAGAAAAGGAAACTTTAGCATTTTAAATTCAGAACAATAAATAAAAGATGAGGTCAGACACTGCAAAGAAAACGAAATATTGAATAACTTCTCATTAATTAAGTAGCATCAGTCTGTGCACTGAGTAAATGAGGAATACAAGGGGGAAGCTAGTATTTTAATATTTATTTGACCAATGATTTTCTACAGATATACAGGAAGGCTGAATTGAGGCTGGAGAAGTAATCTTCATTCTGACACCTCCTAATTCTTTGAGAGCATAATTTTGCAATCTTAATGTTGAAGAGTTTTGTGTGTGAGTTGAATATACACAGGCTTTTTAAATGTCATTATTGTTATTTAGCTAATTTATTGAGAGGCAGCTCTGCTCTTCAGGATGGACCTGTGGGGAGAACAGCACTTGCATCAAGGCTGAAGCATGAGCTGCTGAATGAGGCTCTGGGCATGCAGAGGGATGAGAGGTGCAGCCACACTTTTCTTCCTCAGAGCACTTTGCAGAGCTTGCCAAGTCCTGCAGCAGCTTTTCTGTGCTGTATCCTGGAAAGATTTGTAGTAGGTTCCCCAAAAGCCAGTTTTGTGGAGCTGCTTTTTGGGAGGGTGTGAGCTCTGCAGTGAAGGCAGCAGCTGCTGCTCGTGTGAAATCTGCCCTGGTTCCCTGAGTCATGGTTAACTGTGCAGAAATTGGGTGTACAGATCTCCCATGACCAGGGAGCCATTGTGTGACTGATGATCCCAATGGTAAATCATTCTGGTAGGGACCTACATGTTTCAGGAAAATGTCTTCCTAAAGAAATCTAAAGTAGGAGTCTGTGAGAAAGTGATCTTTTATTGAGGGGGAAAAATAAATACAGGGGATGCCAATTCCAGAAAATCTCAATCTTTACTGAAATTTGAAGTTTCCACAGTGTGTATTACAGCATCTTGGATAATCTTTATCAGCAGGCTCAGTTCTGTCATGTTTGTAGCTGTTCCACTTTCTGTAGTCTCCCTCAGAAAAATGAGATTGGCTTTCTGGAGAGTGTGCTTTGTGTTTGATCAGTGAAGGAGATCTGTAGATTTGTGGCCTCACTTGCTGAAGAGTTTGTATAGAGGATGGAGGGTAAAGCTGCAAGAGAGGGAATTCATTGCACAGTGAGGGCAGGGCTCCAGGGTCATTGGGAGCTGGTGCTGTGCAGCAATTGTTCTGCAGAGGACTCCAAAAGTTTTGCTTTTAAAATTGCTGTAGATGACATGCTGGATGAATTAATGACTCCCAGGGTACTGGGAGCAGCACTTTCTCTATACACTGAAGTTTCTGTTCATGGGCTAAGCCACAAACAGGAAAAAACTATATGGCCAAAAAATTGTAGACCTAAAATGACCTTTGGTACTATTTCATTGTTTTAAGTTAGAACAAGAGTTAAAAATTAAATGGTATCTTTCTGTGTTAGGTTTTGAAAATATCAAATGCATGAATTTTGGATGTGTGTTCTTTAAAAAGCAAGAATTCACAAAAATGTAAGTTGTGACTCAGTTGTGTATTGATAGCAAGAAAAACCCTTTCTGGTTTTTGCTGTTTCCTTCACATGGCACCACGTGCAGGTGGCAGGCTCAGATGTGCAGCCCAGCCTTAACAATCTCTGCCAGGCAGCAGGAACTGATGGTGGGAGAATGCAATTCCCTGGAGCCTGGCATTCCAGAAGCCTAGGGTGTAAATTACTCATCTAGCAATCCCAGTGCTGCATTTCCCCATGATGGTTGCATCAGTGCAATTAAATTCTTTTCCCCTCTTGCTCTTTCCAAAAGCTATAAACAATTAGAGTTTGTACAGGATAAAATAAATTAAAAGCAACTTACAGTAAAACTTTTTTGGCCTTGTTGTGGAATTTGGAAGAGGGGGAGGGTTCTCTCTGCTTGTTTGAGATAACAAATCCAGCTGCAAAGTCCAGTATGGCTTGAATCTTCCTTTGGCCACAATATGATTGAATGTTTCAGATGCAATGAAAGGGCTGTGATGCAGAGTGGTGCATCTCTGATGTTTGCTGGGTAATGTCAGAAGCAGAAACCTGTACAATGCACTTCTGTAAGAGATTTATTGGAGTAAGACTCTGGGAGGTCCAGGCACCATTCACTTGGCTGCTGCACTTTCCCACTGGAAGGGGTCAGGCTCCTGGAAAGATGCCTGGTTACAAGAGTAATGAGATGCTCCATATGGAACCAGCTTTTTTAACTCTATGTATAAAGTCCTGTCCCAACAGTCCAGAGAAATCATTCCCAGGAAAGGCATTTTGAGTTCAGCTGACAGTGGTATTGATGAGGGATGCAGGTACATTTATTGGAGTATATTTGGTATAAACCATTTGCAAACACTTTTTAATAGGTTTCCTGTCAAGTGTGTTGTTAGAAAGGGACAGTTTCCTGCAAGGTTTCATTTCAAATGACTCAAGAAACACTTTCCCTAAATATTGACAAACTGAAATTCACAAGTGTTGAATTCCTTGTTATTGAAAGCAACAGCAGATGCATTGCTGGAAAGGATAACTCACCATGAGAGTCTCAGTAAGCCTTTTGTTTCTTTACCTGGCAGGTTCCAATCCACCAAAATCTTAAAGAGCTGCTGGCCATCAGGACAGAGCTTCAGAAGAAGGTTGAGGATTTGCAGCGGGAAGCTGCCACACGTTCCATTTCCTCCTCCTCTGACAGAGGCTCATCTCCTTCCCATTCTGCCACACCAGTGCACACCTCTGTGTGATGTGGAACTAAAGCCATGTGAAAAACCAGTGTCAGGTAACACAGAGGAGGGTGAAATGCTTCTCCCATCACAAAAGGATTGTGAGTGACTTGTGATTGCTGTGATCTACATGCCTTACTCTGTGTCTGATACTATCACAATGAGGCCAAAAAGAGCTTCAGTAGATGTGATGTATTTTCTTGTTGGCAGTTCCCACATGTGTTTTGACACTCTAGCTAAGTCACCAATCGTGAAATTAAACTTTGTTTTGAGCAACTAACAATTTAACCACTCTAAAAAAGAATCCATCTGCCAAGCAGAGAGAAAAATGCCTCACACATTGTCTAGAGTACTATGCCTGGTTGAGAGAATCAGATGAAATGCCACATGATGCTTACAGAGAACACAAAATGTTTTTCTGAATGGGAGCTCCTTATTTCACTCAGTAATATATATATATATATTTCTATTTTTTTTTTTGCTAGAGCAATTTATTTTTTTTAGGTAATGCACTTGGAAATTGATTTTAAAATAAATGTTTTCCAGTGTAGTCAGTTTTACATTTCGAACTAAATATGCCATTAAAAGTGGATGAAGTTGAGCTGGGTTTATCAAGTACACCACACTGACTTGTATGATGTAATATATTTGGTAAAGCACGTATTTTAGGTTTTTTAATGCCTTTTGTACAAGTTGAAATAAAGTCTTTTGACTGTTTAGCTTATTGTTCAGTTTCAGCCTCCTGAGCAAGGGGTAAACTTGCTCATGTCAAGGTCTTGTACAAAGTAAAAGTTTGTTTTCTAGCAAATGGTAATATTTGGGGTTGGAATGACACCCAGCTGTGTAAATTGTATAGTCTGTATAGCTCCACGTTGTGAAGTGTGTTTTGTTTCTAAGTGTACACACAAAATGCAAAGCTGTGTGCGTTTACACCCATGTGTATGTGATGTTGACCATATGCATCCTCCCGTGGGTTTAAGCTGTACCTTCAGAAAATGGATCCTGCCTGTGCAAACCCTTCTGAGGACCTTAACTTGCAATGACTTTGTTTGACAAAGTTTTTTGAATAATATGATATTAATTGTTTTTCTTGAAATAAAGCCTCTTGGCTTTTGTTTTTTAAATTCCTACTAGCATTTTTTTCTGTAATAATTTTACTGTGTTGTCATGTTAAATATACATTCCCAACTTTCTTGCATCTCCCCCCAGAAATACTCATTGGAGAGTATTGATTACAGTATCTGATTACTGTAACATTCCTCCTTTTAGAAAACTACTCACTGGCATTCTTGGAAGGCCTAGAAATGGTGCATGCTGCAAATTTTCCCTGGATTGTTTTCCTGCTGTATTTCATGAAAATCTGGTTCTTCTCCTTAGGAAACTTAAGTATTGCAGCTCTGCTTTTTGACTCTTGTATTGCTCCAGGTTCTGCTGGTGGGAATTAAGCCCCATTTTTTAGAGCCATTTGATTCTCTATGGTGACTGTGGGTTTTCCTCACTGTGAGTATTCACTTGTTGCTGCACTTTTGTTCCTGATACACCACGGAGCTTTTCTGTGTCTCATTCTCTGCAGTAACTCCACCCAGCACACAGTTAATGAGCCAGGTGAGCTGCTGAGCACCTTCCTGACCTCAGCTGCAGAGGCTCAAGTGCTGTATGCAGTCTTCATGTTTACTGTGCAGTGCAGGGTATTTCAACGTGTCCTTTTTATGTAGTGAATGCTTTTTAGAATAAATATTCACCTACACAAACACAGTTTGGGAAGGCTTGCAATGTTGCATCTCTTAATCAACCTCAGGCTTTTTATAAATAGATGAAAGATGGTTTTGTGTAAAAATGGTTCTGCTGAACAGTGTGCCACCAGTGAATTTTACATTGCCAAAATATGTTGAGCTGGTGTTGAATTAAACTATTCTGTACTTCAGATTTCCTTGACATTTCTACTGTATATTAAAGTAAAGCACATTATCTCCAAAATGCAGTGCTAAAGAAAATCTTTTGAAGTTTTTCTCTATATTTGTGCTAATAATCACAACGTTTTCTCTATAATTATTGCAAAAGCAATGACTGGATTAGCTTGGGCATTCTGAGATTTTTAAAGCTAAACTCTGAGAATTTGGTTTTGCATAGAGGAGTATCAGTTATTTCAGCTGACTGGCTGTGGATCCACCAGTTTCAGCAGAGCTCAGTGAGTCCCTGATGTGCAGGGAGAGCTCTGGGGGAGGGTCCTGCTGTCCCATGTGGCAGCACAATGGATGTATTTGTACACACTTAGCAGAGAAATGCTCAGAGGTATCCTGTAGCTCACATGGGTTATTTAGAGCATAGCTTTGCACTGAAGAGATGATTGTTGTTGTACTCATTCTGCTTCCTGATAATCAGATTTTTTCCTATTGATTAAACAACTAATTCTGGTGGTATTTTTTTTTCTTTTTCAATAAGGCAGTATTGAACTAGCTAAGGGACAAGCAGAATCCTGTTCCCTGCCTGCACCTTGGACAGAGCTGTTAACTTCTGGTTCAAACACTTGGTCTGCTTTGGTTTTTGGTTTTGACTGCTCAGTATAAAGGGAATGTGCAAAGACAGCAAGCAGCTGCATTTGGCTTGCAGGATTTCCCTATTCTCAGTGGCATATGAGAGGGGGTACAACCTGAATCCAGTGTCCCAGAAGGGGATGAAGCCTTGGTAACCAGCTGACACATTTTTTGCTTGTAAAGTAGGTTAAGTGAATCATCAGCATCACAGACCATGCCTTTTAAGTTCGGTTTCAGAGCTGAATTTACACTTCTTTCCCCTGTATAGATAAGTAATTTTTTTGCTGTTTCCTTGAAATGGAAGAAGGCTTTTAAAGGCAGTAAACACTCCTAACTGCCTGGTTCTGTTCCCTCCTCCAGGAGTTAGAGCTTTAAACAAGAAGTGTTTCATTGCTTTCATTTTCCAAGAGAAGCTGTACTAATTCATGGGCTGTATGTAGTAACACCAAGAACATCTGGTTCTCTAAAAGCTGAAAACAAGGAATCAAGAGCTCTCATTCATGTGCACTAAGCCTCACAACAGAGGACACAGTAAAATGGGCAGTTCAGACTATTCCCCAGGTGAAACGTTTATGGTAAAAAGCAGAAAGGAATGTCCATTTCCTGAGACCATATCTGCTGAACTAAGAGAGTATTGATAGCTTTCAACTGCCAGATCTTGGGCAGCTTGGAGGAAAGAGTTAAGAAACATGAGTCAGAAGTAGTTAGTTTGAAATATAAACCATTTTTTTTGATTGTGGTTAAAAATCACATCATGATACAAAGCTTAGTTTGCACTGCACGGGAGATTTATCCCACTGGGTGTGAAAATGTAAAGAAAACTGCAGGAAACCTCAGGCACTGCCTTGAGTTTAGCTGATGACCTGAGGAGAGAGAGTGTTTGTGTATGTGTGCAAATACTCCATTTTTACCATTAAAGTTTTCATAGTGGTATTTTTTTTCTCACAGTCTAGTTTGGATTGGATTTTTAAATGAAGTCTTCAGTGCAGTTAGAGAAGAGGTGATGTACCAAAAGGATATAGCCAAACACTTGCAGCTTACTTTCAATGTAAAAAAAAAAAAAAAAAAAAAAAAAAAAAAAAAGCCACCACAAAAAAATCAAGTCTAAAATGTCTTTCTAGTCAATTTTGTTTATTCAAGGTAGTTGAATTCTGGTTTTTACCCCCATGACCCTTACACACACATTAACAAAATGTATTTTGTTACAGTAACATTCAACCTTCCTTTGGTACAGGTCACTTCTTCAGCAGCAAGGAATCTCTCTTGCTTCTAAGTTAGAACTTCACTCAGGAGTTCTCTAATTTCACAACTCTCTTGTTTCTGAACTTCATTTGTTCCTCAACCTCATCTGTTAGAGAAGCAGTTTTTAAAGCTCAGCCTGCCGACTCATCCTTGTTTTTCAGAATCTGAAGCAGTATTATGGACTAATCCAGTTTTATCACAACAAATGAGCAGTTAAGGATGACAGTGGAGCACTTGTTAGTGGGGTTGCTTGAAAATGACTGAGTTTATAGTGCCAGAAAGATCTGAAATTTGTGTCAGAGTATTCTCAGCTGAGGAATCTGAAGTGAAGTACTGCCAAAGAAAAATGCAAGTAATTGAAAGAAAAAACACGAAAAGAGCCAGCTGAATTCTTTCAGTTCTCTCTCTTCTCTGTCAAACCTTTGACAAATCTTTTCTGAATCATTTTATTGCCATTTCAAATAGCTTTAGAAGTGAGGTGTCGTAAGAAAAAAAGCTCACAACATACATAGTACAAAAACTCTCAGGACGTCTATATAGAGGTTTTGGACTCATGAAAAAAAAAGCAAACCAATTTTCTAGTGGTTTATTGCCTTTTTTAATAAAGGACAAGAAAGTTCATGCCATGTATACAGAGCTTAAATGCAGGATTTTTTAAAAATCCATATCCCAATTTAAAGTGAATAAATAGTAATTAAATGAAAGTAGAGGTCAGTGCTGGGTCAGCTGTTCCAGAACTTGGATCACTACCAGGAAAATATACAGGAAACCTCTCAGTTGTTATAATGCCTAAAATATAGATGATATAAACTCCCTGTTTTTCAGAGACTGGTGGCAGTTCAGATGGAAGAGGGGACAAACAGCAATAAAAATCATTTGAGCCTTTGCTGACGTTTACCACTAAGACACTGACTTTTGTTCAGTTTTGAAGAGAAGGCCAAGCCTAATTTCTCTACTGCAGAATTTGCAAGTACTTTCCTATTTGAATTGCTAGAGAAGGAAATCTTGAATTCTGTCACTATTCACTTTGGAGGTGTGCATTTATGGGTTTCCACATACCTACACATACACTAAGTTTTAAGTAGTCACCAGCATTACAGAAGAGCCTTGGGCAAAGCAGCAGTGTCTGAGTCCCAAAAGCTGGGGTGGGTGTTCCAGTGAAACAGCTTGCTGCCTTTCCTTGTTAAATTTGTGACCTGTAGTATTCTGAATTAGAGTTGTCCCTCTGTGCCCTACTGGAAGAGTTCCCCAAGGGAGGGGAGGTGCTGTACTCTTTAAACCACACTGACTGTTGGCACAGTCACTGGCAAAGGGAGAGGAGCAATTACGGGCACTAGATCTAAGCTGGGCAAACAGCTTCTAGTGATCATCAATGCCCTGTTGTAACACTTCATCTACAGTAACTTTCAGAAAACACATTTCATGCTACAGATTTCAGGTGTGTTTGGCTAAGAACAGAAAACAAGTGCTGGTACTTGGGACTGGAAATACACAAACTCAGCTGTGTGGCTTCGATGGCACCTGAGCTCCTGCTGCAAATTCTGCAGAGCACATTTCCTCCATGAAAACTTTCTGTGGGAGTAAGCAAACAGTGCATCCCATCTCTTTCCTATGCTTCCATTATCTGAGCCAATAATTAACATTTCTTTCCTATTCCAGACATTCATAAAACAAAGCAGCAGTAGTTCAGAGTAGTATCATTGTAGCCTAAGCATTCTGAATAGTTGTGAGGCACCTTATAAACCACTGTAGCTGTTCTGCCAGAGCTAGTATAAGGCTTTAAAAATGCAAGTGTTCAAAAGAGCATAAAGAATTGTGCAGCTATTGTAAAATACTTAACCAAGTTACTAGGCAATTTCGTTCCAAATGGAGCTGTTAGACAGCAATGCTCCTGGGCTCATTCACCTCCTGGCAAGCCCTTCTGGAAGTCATGTCTACCTGAAAGCTGAGAATTTGTAGATCTTACTGAAAGGCTTGGTTTTCTTAATACACATTCATAATACACAGAATTTGCAAACCTGTACAAAATGCTCACATTTCAGGTTTGTATATAAGTAGTGAGTGCCTGTTACACCATGTGAAGTGAAATTTCCTTCACTTGAAGGCATGCTTTTTAAGCAACCATTGATTTGGAAAGATGTACCAGAAAGTGGCAGTTATCCATATTTTAGCAGCAGTCAGAAAGGTTGCTGGGCAGGCATTAGAAATCTAAACAGAAATTCTTGCAAGGTAGTGAAGGTCAGTTCTAGGCAGCAGTTCAGCAGCGTGGCAGGGGCTGTGTGTGCACTGTCCCAGTGCAGCCCAGGGCTTGCAGGCAGCTGCAGGAACCCCATGCAGGACAGTGATGGAGGATTTGTCCTCGCAGGAGGTACTGCCTATTTTAAAGGTTAGCCAGTGACACAAAGAGTGAAGCTTAAATCCTTTTTCTGCCTCTGGGTGCCTGGGAGCAACTCCTGATAGTTACTGATAAAAGGAGGGGACTGCATCTTGTTAAGCTTGAGTTTTGTTGTACTGAGCATTACTATGTCTTAACATACCTTAAGATACCTGCTTTGTTTATTTTATTATGGGTTAAATCAGTCACTTGTTCTGGTGTGATTGAGATCTGAACCTGTCCTTGAAAGCATCCATATGCACACAGCTTTAATTGTGGTGACAATGCAGGTATCTCAAGCCACAGAGACAAAATCACAGAATGGACTGGGTTGGAGAAGACCTTTGAGATCATCAAGTCCAACCTATGACCTAACCTAGCACCTCCTCATCAACTGAGTGCCACATCCTGTGGGGGGATAGAATATAAGAAAATAAAGATAGTGTAGAAAGTAATCTTACCCCTAAGGAGTTGCAGCTGGGCCAATGGTCAAAGATTAGGAGCAGGCCTGACTTTACCAGGCCACAGCTGCAACCAATGAGAAGAAGATGCTATAAAGAGTGGGGTGGCTGGGGGAGAGGGGAACTGGAGTCAGTGGCTGCTTTGTGAAGAAGAAAGAGTCAGTGCTCTGAGGAGCTGCCCACGAGAAACACCAAGAAGGTGTGGAACTTTTGTGAAAGGATACAACAGTATGGAACCTCTGCAATAAGATGGCAACAACATCCAGTCTTTTTTAAACAAGTCCAGGGACAGTGACTCCACCACCTCCCTGGACAGACAATTCCAGTGCCCAATCACTCTTTCAGTGAAGAATTTTTTCCTGATGTCTAACCTAAACTTCCCCTGGTGCAGCTTAAGACAAACTGTATCACTTCAGTTCCATTCTGATCTGCAGCACAGTGGAGCATTCAAATGGCATTTGCCAGAAGTGAACACTGCACACACATTATCAACTGTATTTGTGGCTTGTTGTGAAAATCAGGTCCTTTGGTTGCAAGCCGAGCACTGGGTGGTGGTGGTGAAGCATCCTCAACTCCTGGCTTGGGAGCAGGGAGTCACCTGGCTCAGCCCAAGCCCCACACAAGGACCCACCACAGGCACTTCATTTTTAGGTGTAGCTACACGAAGGACTGTGATCCACCCTTGGGAAATGTGCAGCTTTGTCCCCACCACTGAAGTGACACTGCCCAGAGCTGAAGGCAGAAGGTGGCTGAGGTGCTTTGCAGGGTTTGGCTTTGGATTGCTATTTACAGGTACTTCACTGTCCTCACACCTGTAAGCTCTTGAAAACTGAACTACAGCTGAAGCACCTTCTGTGGATTTCCATCCACCTGCACACCCATCCTACACTACTGCTTCGATGTAAACATAAACCTCTTCACAAAAAATAAACACATGCTACCAGTCTAACCCTAAAGCCTAGAGCAATAAAAAGCCAGTTCAAGCTTAAATACACATTAAATAGCTTTGGAGTCAAATTAAATTAAAAGCTAAATTACAAGCACGTTAAGATCTCTGTTGCTGCTGACTGATTCTTTTCTAGCCCTGGGTCACGCTTTATATCTTCGCACTGTCTTGTTTTGGTGGCTCTGCTGACTGCGTTTCCAGGACTGAATATTTAACTGGGGAGAAAGAAAAAAAACCCATGAGTACAATAGCACACGATGGAACCAGGGCACAAGCAACCCCAGCACTGGCTGATTGTGTGTGACACTGGAAAAGCCTTTGCAGCAGCTTTGATTGTCTGTCACTGAAAGAAGGATCATGCTTCTCTTGTGCCAGACTCTCAGTGGCTGGCTACATGAAAGCTCCGTGTTAACATTTTAACTGCCATCGTTTGCAGCACCAGCTCCTTGGGCTCTTAGCAGGCTTTCCTTTGTGTGCACTGAAGGGGTAAAAGCTCGGTGGTGGGTGTTTCACAAAGCTGCAGCATCACCTAAGCAGTGCCAGCATCAAAGGGACACAGCAGCTCCGTGCAGCAGCGGGGACTTTGGGGAAGTCCCTGGGTGAAGCTGTTTTAGTGGAGGGAGGCAGGCAGGGGTAAGGGATGCAAGGCTCTCACCCTGGGGTTCTTCGCTCACGACAGCTTCCATGTTTTCTCCTTTCACATACTCGGCGTTCAGTCCCTCTGAGAAGCACAATAAACACAGAGAGAGGGGAAGGGTAGAAAGTGAAATTATTTGCTTTGATGCCTTAAAAACTCTGGTAATGGGCGCAGAGCTGTAACAGCTGAGATGCCTTTTTGAAACCTCCTCTGCAGTGACAGCAGCACAGAAGCCTCCATAACTTACAGCCAGTGCTGAGACTTGCTGGGTTTCAAAGTGCCCGTGGAGCTCCTGGCAGGCACAGCTCCAGCAGCAGCTCTTTTGTCTGAGGCTCCTGCTTCATCTTTATCATGAGAGACAGCCCAGCTAATTCCTGTGTAAGGAGCTGAGCTCTGAGGAGTGCGGGAGGGGAAGGGAGGAAGGCTTCCCGGACAGGACTGCTGTGTGCCTCAGCACAGAGATGTGCCACAGCCTCATTAAGAGCTAAGTTATGCAGAGCTCCAAGCAGCAGTTCAGAGCAGGGCCGTGGTGATGAAGCAGGATCCCAGTGGGGTGTCAAATCCCGAATAAGTCCCTTATTTAAATGCAAAGTTCCCAACGTTATCAACAAGTGGAGCCGAGGCCACGGAGCAAGGCTGGGCTCTGGTGGGCAGGGGTGGCTGCAGGAGGGTGGGCAGGAGAAAGGGATGGTCCAGCTCAGAGCTGGAGGTGAATTAAGACAGGCTGGGTTGTGCTATGAACCTCAGGCATCCTCAGCAGCTCCTGTGAGGGACAACTGTGGGGAAAGGCAGAGGTGGGAGTGCTGTGCTAGCTGTTGCATCCATTGGAGAAGGACCAGGGAAGGGGATTCAGGTGCTGGTCTGCAAATGATGCCTGAGGCAATCAGGCCATGCAGCACACACTTTATAGGCATCTAGAACTTGTTTGCACATATAAATATAGCTCAGGGTGTGGCAGGAACTGGCTGTGCCTCACCACCAGCTCTGGACAGGGCTCACTGGTATCTCCCAGTGAAGGAAGGAGGCAGGGAATGGTGCCAGGACCAAGCCAAAGGAGTGTGGTGGGAGCCTTGGGCAGCAATGGGGCAGCTGCTGCCTCCAAGACTCAGGAGAAAAGGGTTCTGTAACTGGCTAGAAAACCCCCATAAAGCCCTCATGCCAGCAGGGACACTGCAGGCAGCAGCTGGCCAAGCTGTGGAGGCGGGAGAGGGGCAGCTGCCACCCTGCCCAGGCCCAGCAAGAGGCTGAGCCACAGCCAGGGCACGGCTGGTGAGTACGAGGTGAGGTGTAAGAAAACAAAGTGGGATGGAGAGTTCTAGGCAGTGCTGTGCATCTCCTTTAGAGGAATCATCAGCAAATGCTCTTTAGAAGAGACTCAAAGCTGAAGGACAGAGAAAGAAGTGAGCCTGTTCCTCTGTGCATCAAGTGAGTGGTCAGATGTGTTTTGCTGGAATAACAGCAAATGCAATTTATGTTTTTCAATAAAAAGCAGTGGCTGACAACTCTTAGATTTCTGTCATGCACTGCAATGCATCTAAGGCCTGACATTAGCCCAGCATGCCATGTCTGATGGCTTAAATTAATCCTCCTTTATAATTAACTTTAATTTCCTGCTGCCTTTCTGGGGCTTTGTGTCTCTCAGCTTCCTCCTCATCAAAGCCTTTACTCCATTTCTTTTATTATTTATTCTTGCCAAAATATCATTTAAGTGGGGGGAATGTACAAGAATGTTTCATTCTATCACATTCATTTGACTTTTCCTGCTGATCTAATTTACCAAAATACTGTTTGTTTCAGGCACAACTGGGAAAATAGCATGATCCCAACAGAAATTTCCAACCCCAAACACCCTTTCCCTAGAGCAAATGGGACTCACAGGAGATTTCAATTGATTAATTTAAAAAAAGGAGCTTGTAACTCAGCTGCTTGTAACTTCCCTCTCATAAAGAGCTGCAGGAGCCACCGTGGTCAGGTGAGTGTTGTGGGCTGAGGCTGTGAGGACTCTCCTGCAACGCTTGCACCAAGCAGCTCTAAGGGGCAGCTCATGCAAAAGGTGTTTTATGGTAAGTTTTGCTACTTAATTTGGAGTTTACTGCAATGATTGTCACACACCTGCTGAGGGTGCAGTGGGCTGAAGCCCCAGATGCAGACACTGCCCCTGTTCCCTTCCCTGCATCCCAGTGAGTTTTTACTGCTTGCTGAGATTTGGGGGGTTTGGTTTGGTTATTTTGGGGTGGGAGGGGTTTTTTTTTCATATTTTCTGTGTTTGGTATTGATGGTTTGGCCTTGGGCTGTGTTTGTGTGGGGTGTGAGGGCACTGGGTCCTGGGGCTGTGTCTGTGTGGGGTGTGAGGGGCAGTGTGAGCCCCAGGGGTAGCAGTGGGTCCTGGGGCTGTGTCTGTGTGGGGTGTGAGGGGCTGTGTGAGCCCCAGGGGTAGCACTGGGTCCTGGGGCTGTGGGTTCCTGTCTGTGCAAAGCCTGACACGGAGGGGCTCAGTGACCTGTGCGGGGCTTTGTTCTGCCAGCTGGGGGGCATTGGGGGGAGATGGCAGCGGGTTCAGGGTGGGACAGCTGTGTGCCCTGGGTGCTGGGGGAGGGACTCACGCTGGATGCTGAAGCAGAACTTCTTCTGCTGGTAGGAGATGTAGCTGGAGACGGCCCCGATGAGCGCCATGGCCAGGCCGCTGGCGATGCCGGCGATTGTCCCCGTCTCTGCCACTGCGGGGCACACAGAGAGCTCAGGGATGGGCACTCACCCACAGCTCCCTCCCACCTCCCCATCCCCTGGGACACACCCACCTCCACTGTAGTCGTTGTTGTCGGTGTTGTCACTGGTACCTGCAGAGACACAATCCGTCAGTGCCCTGCACCTCCCTGCCCTGTGCTCCCCACACTGCCGGGCTCAGAGGGAGGGGACACACAGGACAGGGCAGCTCTGGCCTGGGCGTGGGCAGATGCCTCCATGGGCTGCAGCATTTCTGCTGCTCCACACTCCACTGGGCTGCTCATGTTTGCTTCTGAGGGCTTTGAAGCTGCTCCTGTCCCTCTGTGTGTGCATGGGGGGAGTTTTGTGGGACACCTCTGCCTGTGTCTGGTAATTGCCCTCACCCTCACTGCTCAGTGTCAAGGGAACACCTGCAGGGCTGTCAGAGTGTCACACAGCACGTGGGTGCCATCACAGGGAGGTGACTGGCTGAGCTCCATCACATCAGGGAACCCTCAATTGGATTGAAGTCTATTTTGATATCACCTTCCCTGGAGAAACTGGGCTGGGAGGAGAAGCTGCTCCCACTGGAAACTGCAGTCCTTGCCGAGTCACTCACATCTGAATTTATGGAAGCAGGTCAGCATTGTATTAATGCCTCTGATGCGTCTTGTCCTTGGCACGGGGATTTATTAAATGTTGATTAGGCTCATGGTGTTCAGCTCTTTATGTGACTGCTTTTAATATTTAATGCTGTGGATCCTTGTGAAGGGCTTATCCCGGTTGTTGTTGGATTTCCCCCTTGTTCCAGACATTGGTGGTCATGTGGTGAAAAGCAAATAAGGGCATGTAGCCATGCATGGCACCAGGGTGCCCTCCAGGTGATGGGGAGACACAAGTCCTGTCTGCCCTGGTGGCAGCTGGAGCTGCAGAGCCTCCATGGAATCAGAACCAAGCATCTCCAATGGCTGGCACCAGGAATGACCACAGAAGCCAGGAACTTCTCTCTTGGCTCCATGGCTGAGACCCCTTTTCCCCCACCACGGAGGGGAGCACAGCTCTGCACAGGGCCCTTTCCAGGAGCTGGGGTAACCCTGAGCCAGGACTGCTAAAGAAAACAACCATACCTAGGTCAGCACTTACCCTTCTTCTTGTCTGGGCTGTAGCCACCGTCCACGATGCTGGCCAGGTCATCATCTGAAAATCCTGTAAAGGGAAAAGGAACAAACAGTGGCTGGCACCTGAGGGAGCCACAGCTGTGCCAGAGGTTGGGATCACAGGCTGCTCCATCCCCCCTTGGCAACTGGGACTGGTCAAAAAGTAGTACTGCTTCTCTCACAGTTACCAGATGTTAACCCTGAATTACTTTGAGGTCCTAGAGGAGGTAATAACTGACTAGTTTAAATGCTACTGTATTATTTTATTTTTTTTTTACTGAAATGAGTGATTTTTAGGATGTGAGGATGACTGATAATCACAGATGACTGGTGATTTAAGAGTTCATTAAATGTTTTGGTGGTCAGAGTGGCGGAGGCAGGACCCAGTGGTTTGTGTGTGCCGTGGCCATGCTGCTGTGGATCAGTGAGCCCCTGGCTGCACCAGCTGGGCCTGGGGTCCTGCAGGCAGGAGCTGACCCTTATCCTTCCCAGAGGGACAGAACAGTCCAGGGGAAATCTGAGCACCAGCAGGTTTTGGTACACATGAAAAAGTTATCTTGTAATGGGCAAGTCTAATTAATGCAGGGTAAGTACAGAGAAGCAGGGTCTGTGAATCTGCAGCTGAATGAGTGGTGCTGTTGAAGGTCTCAGCTGCAGTCCCAGAGGGAGCCCTGGGGTGCAGCAAGGTGAGTGATGGGAGCAGAGACAGCAAAAGGCTCCTCCTCTGATGCTGTGTATTGGGAGGGATTTCCTTTGCCTTAACTGGAAGAGACTGCCTTATTCATCAGCTTACCACAAAAACCAGATTTATGGGCTCAGTAATGAGTGTGAAAAGAATGAAAGCCCTGACTATGCCAGAGCCTGGAGAGGTCCCAGGCAGTCCAGGGAGCAGCAATGCTGGGGGAATGTGTGTGCTGGTTTGTGGCCAGTGCCACGTTCCAGCAGTTCAACACCTCCACCTTTCCTGCAGGAGCCTGAAAACTCAGCAAGCCCAGAATACCAAAGTGCAGACAAGTCACCTAGTTAATACAATGTAATAAAATCCCTGCCTGTTAATTAGGCATGTGAGCAGGGTGTACAGCCATCCCAACATCAATAAAGCAGCCGTGCAAAGTCTGCTTCCCAGCTCCAGTGCTCAGGGGAACAATCCACACAGACAAATGATTCATTCACTGGAGTACTTCAGAGATGGAAAAAGATCCCTCCCAGCCCACAGGGTGTGTTAGGCCAGGACCTGAGCCTGCTCTAGATTTACACCTTGGCAGTGAGTGGGAACCCCAGCAGCCCAAGTCCTTGGTTAAAGAGCTGTTGGGTTCGGGGATGGAGGGAACTCAACACAACCACTGCAACTTAATGGATCAGAAGAGACCCTGGGGGGAAAAAACCTGCACACAGACACAGAGCAAGTTGTTAGGAAGAGCCCCCCTCTGCCAAGGACCATTGAAGAAGAGGCTCCTTCCCTCCCCAGGATCAAGCTGCCTGTGGAAATGTCCCTACTCTGAGCAGGCAGGACAGGACACTGGACCAGGTAGCACCTGTTTCTCTTTATCCCATCTCTTGGAGGGAGTGGTGTCAGGCTGGGAAGGATCTCCTACAGGCCCCAGGGAACAGCAGGACAGGAAGGAGAGGTCAGCCTACCTTCACCTGGCCTTACATCCGGCCTCCCAGGATCTTTCCTATCGTTCTTATCATCAAGAGCATCAGCCAAGTCAAAATCCATAGGATCCTTTTCTAGAAAACAAGACCAGGGTTAGCAATGTGGTGATAGGCTGAGGAACTCTGAAATTAATTAATTAATCAGGGAAAAACACTGTTGAAAGAGATGAAGCTCCAGGCACAAGCATTTCCCAATTCTGCTATGGGCCTCATGGCAGATCTTCCAAACCCATCCTGTTCCATGCCCCCACCCTGCTGTGCTGGGGAATACCTTGTCCTTCCTGCAGGAACAGGGTCCCCATGGCTGGAGTGCCAGGCAATCAGATAAATGAGGCCAGTAGGACAAGTCAGAGCCAAACTGGTGCCCCCAGGGCCCAGCCAGTGAAGGGAGGGAGGTGGCTGTACCATGCTCACATGCTGGCTGGAATGGCTGTGGCTTGATTCCTTGGAGTTGTTTTCCTCTGTGAATGCTCAGCTGGTCTCCTGAGCTGCCTGCCTGACAGAAGATGCTGTCTCTGACAAACAGCAGCTAAAAGCCCAGTACAGAGCCAACTGTGCCCTCCCACCAGTGCTCTCCTGAGTTTATTCTGATTCAAACCAAAACCCAGCCTGGGCAGGCAGCAAAATGCTCAGCTGGCAGGGTGCCCTGAGCCTGTGGGTGTCTGCCAGTGGAGCCCAACAGGGCTGTGCCATGACAGGGAGCACAACCAGCCCACAGCCTTCCAGCAAGCATGGGAATGAAACATGGTCCAGAAACCACTGAGATCCCCTGGGAAATGCAGGGTAATGCTCAGATGTCCTGTCCTCACCGTGGTTTTTGATGTTTTTTCCTCGAGGTATCTCAGGTGAGCAAACAGACCAGAGGTTGTAAATACCAGGACAAGGGCAGTGCCACCATCCTGGCACATCCCAAGTCCTCCCCCTGTGCCAGCAGCAGAGCTGGAGTGAAGCAGCAGGGGCTGTGGAGATGATGCTCACCTGGGTTACGCTTAGGAGGGGCTCTTGTAGTTTTTGGCTGCTTGGTTGTGGTGGTGCGAATGACGTCCCAAAAGCCGTTGTCTGAAGGAAGGAAAAAACCCAAAATGCTCAAAATGCTGTTACCCTCTGAAAGGTGGGTTCAGATGAGTGCTGAGGGGAAACCCCCACCCTGCTGGGAGACTGGGGCTGCTTGGGCCAGCTCAGAGCTCTGGTCTTTACACAGTTCCAGCTGACCCAGGGGCACCACTCCCCCGGGGGGCCTGGGGATGGATGCTGGAGCCTGCAGGGAAGAGCTCTGCATTACCTGGCTTCCCTGGCCTGGGGAAGGGCTTGGGAGTGGGCTTGGCTGGCTTGGTGGTTGTCTCCACAGGCGTGTCAAAGAAATCAGCCAGATCCCAGTCTGCAGGAGAGAAGGGATTGTTACACTCCTGTTTGTGGGGACAGCACAAGGCTGCTGGCACACACCCTGCTCTGTGGGTGTTGTGCAATGGTGCTGCACCATTGCCAGGGCCTTCCACACCAGGCTGGAGCTGGAAAGGGCATCCAGCCACTTTGCTGCTCAAGCGTGACCTATCACAAAGGCTTCAGAAAAGCCTGGCCACCATTTCAGTGTCCCCATCCAAGCTGTGGCTGCTGCCCAGCCCCAGCAATCCCAAAGTAATTCACTTCTGGAGGGGTCCTGCTGGTACCTGCAGCATCTCCTGAGAGCTGGACAGATGAGAAGGGGCCGTGGAACTGAGCCAGTGGCTGGGACACTGCTCCCTGTGTAGCTGCCCGTGAGTGACCTTGGGCTGAGCAGGGCAGGCACAGAGAGGGGCCAGGGCACAGGAATCGACTGCAGGAGCCTCTCAGTGCTACCATTCATCCAAAAACACTTCCTGGGGAAGAAGCAACTGGCTGAGACAAAGCCTAAGCCTCCACACGTGTCCATTTCCCAGCGGGAGTTCACTGGATGGAACAACCTCTCTTTTGGGCTGCAATCCAAGCACTGAAGCCCTGCATGTGCCTCTGGCACTTGGCTCTTCTTGTCCCTACCAAAGACCATGGTGGCCAAGGAGCCAGACAGTTGAATTTGCTTAAATTTGTGCCAAGATCCTCATGCAGGGGTGAGTGGATTTACTTCTTAGCACTCCTCTGATGCAGTTTATTGCAGGCTCCTCCAGTGGGACTGAGCAACCCTTCAGCTCCTGAGACTGTGCTATATTTAACAGGAACTCTTTGGCCAAAGCTGAGCCAGAGGAGCTGCTGGCAACAAAACTGGAGTGAATTGAAGGGAGCTTCCTCAACCATGGCACTGCTGGGAGCTGGCCAGACAGCACATTTGATGTGCACCAACAGTGAGAAACCCATTCTCCTCTGGATGGGTAAGTGTCACCAAGATGGTACTTTCCATGCAGTCTGGGGATATCTTGGAGTAAAAAAAGGAAGGAAAATATTCTCTGGACTTCCTCCTGGAAGGAAAGCTAACAAGTGCCATGCAGACAGGAACAAAAGCTCTTGTGTAGCTGAGTAGTGATTTGTGTCTTCTCCAATAGGATACTGCAAAGTGTGCGAAATTCTGCCTTGGTTGTTAACACTCCACTGCCACTCACCCTCAGCATGGACAGAAATATCAATATTGCATTTCTCTGGCCACACAGGAACAGTGCAGGTGCACACACCAGCTCCAGCTTCCCCATGGGCAAGTGAAGGGGTCCCAAAGCAGCTGCTGAGGTAGCAGCACTCAGCCACACAGGGGCAGCCTGTGGGGGCTCACAGCTCAATCCCAGGGGAAGTGCACCCCACACTGAGCTGAGATGGGAGCATGCAAGGAGGTCTCACCTGTCCCACCTGCTGGCTTCCTGGGGCCCTTGGGAGTGGCTGTGGCAAAAGAGATGGGGAGGAAAAGTGTTAGTCACAGGCATCACCTCTGGATTGAGAATGAATGGCAAAGATGTCAGCAGAGCTTTCTGACATCTGCATTTGTAAACTCAGGGCACAGGGCCATGAACAAACACCCTGCACACAGTGTGTGGCCACAGGGATATCAGGACAGCCCATGGGTGAAATGGAGCCCAGTGCTGCCTTGAGCTGAGCCAGAATCCCAGCCCAGCTGGTGGGGAGCAGGGAGCTGCAGCAATCTGCCCCAAGGCTCTGGGATGAGCAGCAGGCAGGGAAGGGCAGGCACTGCACAGACCAGTGTGGAAACCAGCAGGGAGGTGCTGTGCTTTGGTGTCCCTGGCTGCTCAGGCAGTCCAATGACAGATAATCTCCCATCCTGTGCTGTGCACAGGAGGTTCCCTGTCAGCTGGAGGGCTTTCAGTGACACCCTGATACTCAGATCCCAGCCTCCCCTGGCTGCTCCTGGGCTAAAACAAGCTACAGCCAGCCACTGAGGGGGGAGGGAGGGAGGGAGCAATATGGGAACCACTGCCTATTAATAGTGGCTGGCATTACCAAGTATATGAATAAATTATGAGCAAGAGCTGTGGCTGCTCCATTCCCATTAATTTCCATTAGACTGTAGTGGTGTTGCTGGGCTTCATTTTCAATGTGCTGGTGTGGTTTGATGTGACCCAACTCCAGAACCTCAGTTTGCTTTTTTCTGGGGCTGACATGAATCCAGAGTGGGATGCAGCACGTGGGGAAGCCATGGGGACAGTGCTGCCTCTTCCCTCCCTCATTGCAGGGACTCCAGCCCAGAGAACACAACCCTCCCTCCACTTGAGGTGGCCATCAGTCATTTCAAACCAGCTCTCCTCACATGCTGCATTAAATGGCTTTTGCAAAATCCTACATGAGCTGCATCAGCCCTGTGAGCAAGTCTGATATCCCACGGCCTATCCCATGCAGGAGAGCTGCAGAGAGCACCCTCTATTCCCCATAAACTCCAAAGTAACACAGCACAAGTGTCCCTCTGCTGTTAGTCTACAGCACAAGAGGTTGCAAACAGTGTTACAGCTTTCCCTTCCATACAGGTGGGTGTGTTCTGCCCGATCCCAGAGCCTGGCATCACTCATGGAGCAATTCCCACTGCTGCCCTGACAGGTGCTGGGTCTGGGGACAGCCACCATGAACTGTGTGGGGAGTGCTGGGCAGTGAGGGGTCCTGGGTGCTGGCATTTGCAGCTCTGCCACAGCATCCCCATGGCTGGGGAGCAAATGGAGCCAGAGATGTGTGTGGGTGCACAGTGGCCTTGGGCTCAGCCCTTGGCACTGGGGTAAGGCAGGTGACATTTCCCAAGGAGGGAGAGGAGCCTCCTCCCATCCCTCAGCTGATGTGCTGGCAGTTAGGTTTTGTCCTTGGGGTGTAAAACACCAAAATACTGAATGCTGCTTGCCAGCGGTGGGGCACCCCTGAGGAACTGAGTTTGCTTGGACTGGCGGGCTACACTGGAACCCCAGTGAGGCAGAGCAGTGCCCCTGGGCACCGTGAGCTTTCCTGGGCACCCCACTGCAGAGGCAGCAGGGCAGGAGCCAGCAATGCCCCTGCCTGGCCAGGCACAGCGAGCTGGGGAGGGACTGCATGATGGCTCCAGGCCTGCTGCTAGGCACTACTGAGGCAGGCAAGGGAGCCTGAAGGGCAAGCTCAGTGCCACTGCTGCCTCAGAACACTGTGTGCTGTGCCTCTGTGGCTCCTCACAGGAGCCAGCAAGCAAAGGGCAGCAGGCAGCTTCTCCAGGACTGTCCCCAGCTCCACCTGTGCAACCCAGACCCTGTGTCTCCCAGGCAGTGAGGATGAGGCAGCTCTATCCTCTACCACCCTCCCAAAGATCAGATCCCAAAGAACAAATTGCATCTACTCACATCTATTTGTTTTCCCCTCTTTAAAGCAAAGCATAAATGTGACTTACGTCTCCTGGTGACGGGGTCAAGCAGGGCATCCTCTAGGTTGAAGTCATCTGTGTCATCCCCATGACCTGGAGACAAAGAATCAGCACTGGCTGTACTCACTCCACACAGAGTAAACCACCTCTAAATAAGGCATGGCTGGACTTGTTTGCTCAAATTGCTTTGTTTTTTTGCTGTTTTTTTTCCAAGCCTGACCCAACACTGGTGATGAGGAAGACATCAGCCCTCTCCAAATGCTGTGACTGTTAAATGCAGAACAGCCATCTCTGGATTTTCCATTTGTCTGCCCTAATGGATGTGGTATAAAGACACATTTTATGCTTAGATTTGTCAAGGAGAACCTACCAATTCATCTCTTGAGCTGCCACTCATCTCTGGCTGTGCTCATGATTATATGATTGCTAAACTCCATGAAAACATTGGGACAGTGCAGACAAATTCGGTGGCAAACAAAAAAGCCCTATGCCCTTCTTCTTCTCAAGTGCCTTCCAACATCAAAGGCTTTGCATAAAAAAGCTGTTGCTGGCTGCCAAGCACGACTTAGCATTTCAGAGGCAGGCTGCATCATTCTGCCTTGGAAATGTGAACCAGGATGAAACCCCCATCCCAGGGATATACGTGACAGGCACAGGCAGATTTTTTTGTTAGAGATGCCTCACCACAACTCCAGTCCCATAGCCCAGGGATAACTCAGGGTTACATCATGTTCTCCTGCAACAGGGCCAGCTAATCCTTCCTTTCTCCGTCTCTTTTTTGCATGGCATTAATTACTGTTGACTTACCCTGGTTCTGAATGTATTTGTCTTGATAAATTCATGCTTTTACATCTCGGAGCATGCTGAGTAATTAATATCCTTTGGGCTTGCTAAGTACTGCAGCACTGCAAGAGAACATTAAAATGGCTTTCCTCTTATTCCTACTGCTAAATGGATTTAGCTATTGCCACCTGAGCTCCAGCGTGCTTCATGAATAAATTTAAAGCTTTACTGACAAGGACAATAACAATGGGAAGGCACCAGTCCATCACAAAGCAGGTATCAGTGTTTCAGTGAAAAACTTCACTGAGAGTGGTCACTAAGTACTGCAACAGCTGCAGCTCGGGTTCCACTCACTCACACATCACCTCTCATCTCATCTGCTGCCTGTGAAACACACTCAGCAGTCCTGAGGGCATTGATGTGATCTGTGAGCAGGCGCAGGGGCTGGGAAGGTGCTGTGGGCTTCTCCCCCCAGCAAAGGCAGGAGTTAGGTGCTGCTGGAGGGGGCGTGTGCAGAGTGAGTGTCCCAGCCCACACCTTGTTTCTCATCGAGCTGAATGATGCCAGCACCTCCCTGTGAGCCTGGAGGAATGGCCAGCAGCAGGCGAGGCAGGGAACATCCCCGTGAAATCCACAGGGAGAGGCACATGGAAGAGCCTCCTGCTCAGCACAGCAGGGCTCTCTCTGTCTGCCACCCTCAGCCTCCCTCCATGCCTCTCTCCTCCCTTCCCAAAATCTTTCCCTCCTTGGGCCTGAAGCTGCAGAGTTAACGAGTGGTCTGTCAGTGTGAAGGAGCAAGGTCAAAAACGTGCAAGACCATCCACAGTGCTGGAAAACACCTGCCCAGCTCCAGGGCTTGCACTGGGGGCTGCCAAACCACCAACATCCGTGCTGAGACTCGGCACACTCATAACTGTGCTGGCCAACTGCCCCAGCCTCGTCAGTCTGACAATTCTGTGCAGTCTTCCTTCCCCAGAATAGCTCTTTCCCCAGTCTTTACTGGATTTCCAGGAACTAACAGGACTCCACCATTTGTTTCTTTCTATATAAAAGCATGCTTAAAAATAGGCAGAAGGGGAAACCCACATTGCCTCTCTGGTGGGATGAGAAGCGTTACCAGCCCGAAGGAGGAAAATGTTCTGTCACCATGTGAGCTGGCAGGAGGGACGTGGTGGCAGCACCAACTCACAGCAGAATGCCAGGAGCCTCCCTTCCCTCTCCCTCTGCTCTCCATGATTAAATCAGTATCAAGGCACTGACTTGCTGCATACTGAGCCCTGTGTCAGTGTGTCCTGCCCATGCTTTGCCTTAGTGCAGGAGCCCAAATACCGAGTGCAGGAGCGGACAGCTGTGGGATGTGTGCAGCTCACACGCTCTAATGGAGGGCTCTGGGGATTGTGGGCTGCACAGAGATGTCCCCCCAGTGGGGACAGGGGCCCAGCAGGGGACACAGCATCCCAAAAAATGGGCTCCCTCTGCCTGGCTTTGGGGGCTCACAGGACCTGCACTTACAGCCCCCCTGGGTTTGGTGACAGCTCCCTTGGCAACCCTCCCCAGGATGAGAGGAGAGTGCCCCTTCCAAAATCCCCCTCCAAAGAGCCAGCTGGCGCCAAGGGGGGGGAGAGCTGCTCAGGGCCCTCCATCCTCATGGGGCTGAGCTAAACAGCAACTGCTGGAGAGTCCTGGGCTGGAGCTGCATCCTGGGGGTTTTCCCTGCCCTGGTGGGAGAGGTGGCAGTGCTGCCCAAGTGAGGGTTGGGAAAACTGTGGATGCACTGAAGTGCCCAGTAAAACCCTCCCACAGAGCAGCAGTGCTTGGCACAGCCCGGTGCCCAGGGCTTCCCCAACGCTGCCCTGGCAAACCAACATCCTTTTCCAGATCCCCCAGGTGTTAGCAAGGATTAAGAACAGATTGCCAGTTAATTGAAGCTAACACCTGTATTTCATGCAAAGGGTGTTACAGAGATGTATTAGACCTTTTATAGATCAATAACCGAGTGCTGCTGTCACAGGCACACAAACTCCCCTGCTCACTCCAACAGATAAGACTGGAATGCTCTCCTCATTCTTTTACTCTGTTATTAAGTGGTAACAAACCTGGTACTTCATGGCCAGATACTGGAAACCCCCCTAGCTCTTGGTAGGTGTGTTTACAGTGCACATGCAGTTTTTTGGAGGCAGCACTGCCACTCCCTGCACTGTCCTGTGCAATCCCTTTGCTCCTGGGGCCCTGACACTGCCCCACAGTCACTGCAGGAGTGGAGCTTCCAAGGCCCACTGATGGGAACTCAGGCACAGCACAGAGCATCTTTACAGTAAGGGTTTATACTTTTCAGGAGAGCTTGGGGTCCATTCCTACACATCAGCACTCACAAGCTGCTGAGCTGCAGCAGAGTTTTGTCTGTGATGCCCATGAAGCAGAGTCAGGGTTGTGTATGCTCTGACATGTCACCTTCCCCACAGGACATCCCCACCTACAACCTGTTACAGGGCCACAACAGCAGTGATACACAAAACCCCCCTTTGCTGGTTGCTCAGTGCTGGAGCAGTAAGGGATCCTTGTCAGGGCTGGTGACTAGGCTAGTTTGGGTAATTTTTTCCCTACCCTTGCACTGGGTCTTTGGAAGAACTCTGCTCTTTGGCTGCTGGGAGAAAACACACATCCCCTGGGGCAACTGGGGGCAATTCCAGCCCTGTGTGCCCACAGCCAAGGGCAGTGGAGCACCCAAGGGACTGCAGCTCTATGGTGAGGGGGGGATAGGCAAATGAGGTATGTTTTCCATATTTTTGTTTAATCTGGCAATCCACAGAGACCAAGCTGGGACATCACAGGGCACCCAATATGAATGCCCCAAAGCCAGAATGGGGAGGTGGGGGGACCCCAAGGCTGCAGCTGTGTCCAGCAGAAGCTGTGTAACAGGGTTGAGAATTATGGCCGAGCCAGCACTGCAGACTCTCCCACCTCTTGCTGAGTCCCCTCGCCTTGCCAGGGGGTATTTTTAATCAGAGCTAGCTGCTCTTTGAAGGCAGAAGGTTTTTGTGCCTTAATGTATTCTCTCCTCATTATTTTCTGTAGCAGGCAGCTCAAACACACAATTGTACTCGTCAGCTTTTTAGTTTTTACAATTATATATATATTCTAATTAAGCCCCTCTGTTTGACAAAGCTTGAATTACAGTATCATAATTCACACCCAGGATATTGCCAGGCCGTCTGCAGCACTCAGAGCAAGGTGTATTCCATTTTTAGCAGCAGCCCACAGATCTCTTTGTGCAGTATATGTGTGTTTAGCTTCCCTGGGAATAGAGAGCTGCAACAGCACGAGATTGACAGCCCGGGAGATTACGGGAGAATGCAAAGCAGGGACAAGGGCAGCAGAAAGTAATTCCAACTGCCTGACTTCCATGGTGCAGGCTGGGTGGGCACTGCAGCCACCTCAGGAGCACCACAGAGGGCGGGGGAGCAGGAGGAAAGCAGCAGAGCAAGTACTGTGGGAGCCAAAAGGGTGTCCCCAGTGACCAACCTCATCTTTTTGCTCCAAGTTATGATGATGGCACACACAGGTGGGTGGGTGGGCCTGAGGCTGGGCACCCACAGCTGTGCTGGGACCTCTGGGCAGGGCACTGGGGAAGGAGGGGTTTGGGAGCAGAGCTGTGTTGCTGGACCTCTGGGCTGCATCCTCACAGTGGGGTTTCTGCCATCTCAGCAGAGACACAGCCCAAAAGTCTGTGGGGAGTAAATGGCTGCTCCCCCACGGGCATGGGTCTGCCCTGCTGCAGCACTGAGTGTGCCCAGGGACCTCTGCTGGGGCAGGTGACACCACACCACCACCAGCCAGAGCAGATCCCAGTCAGGACAGAGCACAGCTTTGGAATCACTAATGACTCCCCCACTGCTGTCTGGGCACTGGTCCCAGCCACTGCCAAACGGGAGGGAAATTTACTTGTGAATCCCAAATTCTTGCTGACTGCTAAGGCCAAAGCACAGCTCCATGTGTGTAGGGAGAGCAGTGCTCCTCAGGGCTGGGGTGTCACAGCCAGTCTCTGGTAGCACTGCTGCTGAAGCAGGTGCCTAAGAGCAGCTTCTGTGCAGCTGCACTGCTCCCTGCAGAGAGGCCAGGCTGCCTCCTCAGCACAGACCTCCTCCTCAAGGTAGCTCTGCCTCAAAAAGCAGACTTCGAACTTCCAATTTATCTCCTCAGCTGCTGCCAGGGAAGACTGGCTGCCCTGCACAAACAAGCTGTCAGCAGCCCACCAGGGCAAGGGGTGGAGGGGCTGTGCTGGGAAGCAAAGTGTGAGAGAAACAACCCCTTGCATTCTCCCCAGCAGTGGGACCAACAGCTGATGCTGGGGACACAGCAATCCTGCCCAGGACACGACCAGTCAAGAGCAGTGGGACACATTCCCCCAGCTGGGATGACCCCTGCTCCTTGCAGGGGATGAGGGAATGCTGCTGTCCTTGCTCTCTATTCTCAGTGAAACATTTTGATTTTCAGAAGTACTAATCAAAAATCACTCTTGATTATGGCAAAAACAACCTCTGCTGAATTTTTTTTTTAATGCAATTAACAAGGGTGTATGGTAATTCCAAGCAATCTCACTCTTGAGATTAAAGGAAAGCCTGCCAGGAAGCGCATGAATAAAGCTTTAAGATGAGCATTTGCATAATGAAGACTTTCTCTTTGTGGAGGGACTGATGGTGGTTGTGTTTGAAACCTATTAAAGGAAATGCCTAAAATCCTCCTCTACAGCCAGGGCTCTGCTGTCCTGACCCATGCAGTGCCCACACTGCCCCCAGGCCCCTGCTGGGAAGCTCAGCCCCACCACAACCCCAGCTCTGCCTTTCCTCCAGCCAGTGCCCCAGGACAGGCCAGGAGAGGCAGCACAGCCCCCATGGAAGCTCTGAAGTCTGCAGCTCAGGACAACACACCTCAGCTGGGCTCTAAGCTACAGAATAACACCGTGGTTCTGTGGGGCAGCTGCGTGAGAAGCAGGTGTCTGCTGCAACTTGATTTCAAGGCTTGCTAGGAATGATATAAATGATCTGGCAGTGGTACCCAATAAGCTCTATACCCAGCAGGAGTGAGCTACTGAGCAAAACCAGCCTGCAGCAGCCTTGCCAGCAGACATCACTGGCACCACGGTGTGGGGCAGGGCCAGAAGGGATCTTTGGTGGCCAGGGGAGCCCTGCTGGGACCTGCCTGGCCACACTCTGGATGCCCAAGGGATGCAGTGCCCATCCAGTCTGCACCATGCTGAGGGCTGCAAGAAGGTCTGAAGGCATCTTCTCCCCACCTGCTGTGGAAGGACAGACCTGCAGCTTGCCTGCAAAGCACCTGAAGAAGCAGCACCAGCCTGCACACCCTGCCATGTCCCACAGCCCCGGGGGAGCAGCTGGGGGCTCAGGCTGTGCTGCCATACCAGGAGCTGCCAGCAGGTCCCTCTGCAGAGACCAGATAAAAAACACAGCAGGGAGGAGTTTTTCATCTGCTGCCCTCTTGCACAGCCTTTCCACTCCTCCACAGCAAGATTTAAAACCCCAGAGGGAAGCGCCCTTGACTTGTCTTTGCCAACAGCTGCATCTGGTCACTGGCTGGCACAGAGCCTTGCCCTATTTGCCAGCACAGAGGCTGCAAGGAGCCCTTGAAAGCTGAGGGTCCCTGCCACAGACAGACAAACACCTCCCAGTGCCAGCAGCAACCCTGAACAGCTCTAAAGGAAAGCAAAGCCCCATCAAGGTCAGCAGGACCAAAGCCAGGAAAGGCTTTGCATGGGGGTTTCCCATGGAATGCCTTGGGCTGGCAGCTGATGGCCAGGTCTGCCCCATCCCTGGCTCCACAGCACTGTCCTCTCTCTGGCCTCATGTGAAACAAATGTTTCAGCAGCTCTTCCATCACAGGATGGTGCCAGACCAGGTAGTCCTGCTCTGGCAACACAAGATAATGAACAGTTTTCTTCAGTATGAGCACTCAAAGCTTTCCAGGTTTCCAAGGCTCTCTGCCATCTCAGTGCATGGAGCAGGTGATGTTTTCTAAGCAACTTTATTATGATAGCTGCTGTTTGAGGTTTGTGTCAGAGGGCTCTGCCACAGCACTGCCAAAACCTGCTTTCAATGAGCCCCAAATCAATTGCACCCGGAGCAAAAGGCTGAAAGGTTTAGAGCAGATATATTTAAGGTTCCTCCCCTCCTGGGGAATGCTTGAGCCCAGCTCTGCAGCTGTGCTGAGGATGGGGTGATGCCCAACATTCTGTGCCTGGAGTAAGTGCCAGGACACTGCAGCCAAGGACTAGGGAGGGCAGGAAGAGTTCAGTCTGTCCCAGACCTCACAGGAGCTCTGCAAATCTCTGACCCTCTCTGGGAAAATGCCCCAGGTGTAACCCTCAATAACTTAAAGGTGTGTAAGAAAGGGAGCTGGTTTTCTTTTCCACTTTCTTGCTGTTTGTTTGGGGATTTTTAAAGGAAGAACAAGGTATATACCTAAGGGGAAAGAATGTAGACAGCAACATTATTTTATTTCCACACCCCAACCACTTTGCAAGAGGCCAAGGGGAAATTAGCACTAAACCAACTGCACAGGATGGAGAATGGTTAAAGATGACATTTCAGTGATAAAAAAACAAGAGATGTCACCACCCTGAGCTCGGGTTTGTCCCCAGAGATGCTGTGTGCAGGTCTCTGCTGGAGAACTGGATTACTGCCCTGGCAACAAGGGGAGGGGACATGCAGGGGTGCCACAATCACTGCCCAGCAGGCACCAGCCTGGTGTCCCCAGACAGACACGGTCTGGGGCAGCACTGCTGAGAGCCAGCCCTGGCAGGGGCAGGCAGCTGGGGCAGGAGCAGGATCTGAGCAGAAGCCACTCCAGGGGCAACCTTGGCACTCCCTGTGCCCAAGTGTCCCACCCTCAACCCTCACCCCGCCTCTCCAGGCAGAGAGTGGGAGACATGGACCCTAGCTCCCTTGGTTTGGGACTCCTAGTGAAGGTCCAAAAGTACAGTAAGTTCCTTTTCTCCTATAACTGTGGGTACAGGGTTAAAAATTGGGGGATGTGGTGGTTTGGGTGGGGGTAGAGTCAACTTTCTTTACAGAAGCTGGGATGGGGCTGTGGTTTGGATTTGTGCTGAGAGCAGTGCTGATAATTCAGGGCTGTTTTCCTTATCATGAGCAGCACTAACACAGAGCCAAGGCCTTTCCTGCTCCTCACCCACCCCACCAGCAAGAGGCTCCACAAGGAGCTGGGAGGGGACACAGCCAGGACAGCTGACCCCAGCTGACCCCGGGGATATCCCATAATATGGCACCAGCTCAGCGTGGCAATCTGGGGAGGAGGAGGAAGGGGGGACGTTTGGAGTGATGGTGTTTGCCTTCCCAAGCCACTGTTAGAGGTGATGGAGCCCTGCTGTCCTGGGGATGGCTGAGCCCCTGCCTGCCATGGCACGTGGGCAATGAGTCCCTTGCTTTGCCTTACCTGTTAAACTGCTTTTATCCCAACCCACTCAGTTTTCTCACTTTTACCCTCCCAGTTCTCTCCCCCATCCTGACAAATGGCTCTGTGGGGCTGAGCTGCCAGCTGGGGTTACACCACAACAGCTGCTTCCATGTTTTCCTGCCTGCTGTCCACCCAGAAAGATCACAATGTACATTCACATTAGCCATATGATTTCTACTTACACATTAAGTAATGGCTATGAATTTGTGTATTGCCAAAGATGCCTGCTCATCAACCAGACAACAAATTGTGGCACAAAAGCATTTTGCTCATAACTCAGTGCAGGAACAACTGATGACAAAGTCAGTGATGCAGGAACCCAAAGAAACTGAAGCAGGAGATTAAATGCTTATCACCTGATTCCCAGTGGAAAAAGATTGCACTCATCAGACAAAGATCAAGAGGAGGTGCTGTAGTTAAAAGTAGGTAAATAGGGAA
The DNA here is from genome assembly GCF_012460135.2 of Molothrus ater. Classification (NCBI taxonomy): domain Eukaryota; kingdom Metazoa; phylum Chordata; class Aves; order Passeriformes; family Icteridae; genus Molothrus; species Molothrus ater. Next base: position 7,526,187 of record NC_050491.2, read on the forward strand.
TTACACAGTAAAAATGCTGGCTCATCACCTGGGATGTGATGCTCCTGTCATACAGTGCTATTTAAAATCAGAAGCAGAGCAGCAGTGGGAAGAAGACTCGGGTAATGCTGACAGATGGAGCAGGGCTCTGGGAGAGCATGGGGGGCTCAGTTTGCTCCCGTGGCTGAGAGCATCTGTCTGCCCCGTCACCGCGGGGCTCCCGCCTGGCCACTGCTGTCCCCGCCTCCCCACAGCCCCTCCCGTGCAAGCGGGGAATGCTCGGGTCAGGTGGGGAGGGCTGAGAGCCCAGCCTGTGCTGTCGCTGTCTGCACCCTCCTGCCCCACCCACACCCCCGCTGTGCTCCGGGAGCATCCCTTATCCAGGTGGGGCTGCCATGGGAAGAAACAGCACGGGGAGACAGCAGGCTGGGGGGCTGCACCCTCCAAGAAGGAAGCAAGAACAGAGACCTGCTGGAGATAATTCTGAGCAGGTGGTGCAGGAGCTGGTGGTGGTTTTTAACCGCGCAGCCGGCAGCTGTGAGACCACCCCTCCTGGCTCACCCACAGCGAGGGAAGCTGTGCCACATCCCCCAGCCTTTCCCAACAGCTTGTCTTCAGTAAGGTGAGTTTGGCTCCTTGCTTTCACAGAGGGGTCTGGAGAAGTCTGAAAAGGGGAGTTTGGGGTGTGTATCCAGCTTCTGCTGCATCCCCATCACCTGGGGACCAGGTGCTGTATAAACAGAGCACTCTGTGCTATTAATATGGCATGAAATAATTTAAACATAAAACCATGCTCAGTGAGTTTAAAGAGAAGTCCAGCAACAGGTCTCTTGCTCTCTCTGACCCTACTTGGAGAGGAAATAGCACCAACACTTGCAAACCCAACTGTCTGCAAGCTGTTGTGGTTCTGAGATTTTCTCTGAGAAAGTATAAATAATTCACTCAGTTAAGACCATCATTACAAAAAAGAAGGAATACACTGTGTTTTCAAATATATGTTTAACCTCACTTAAAAATGCTCTACTTTCTGCATGAGGTGAAAGACATGTTTAGGATCTGTGGGTGTTTTTAAAGCATAATGAGGTCAAGGCTCAGTGCTGTCCTGGGGTGGGGGGGAGTGCTGGTTGAAAACAACACATTCCAGTTTCCTCAAATAATTACACAGAACTGCATGACATGGGCTCAGTGTCTCTGCACAGGGCAAGGGATAGGCTGGCACCAGCAGCAGCAGCTGGGGTCTGGTGAGTGGGGCCAGGCTGAACACCCAGTGGGAGCACCTGGGGCTGAAGCCAGCCTGTGGCTGGGTCACAAAGCACAAAGCAGGGGCTCAGAGCAGCCTGGCAGCAGATGGAAACAGAACACTGGATGGGATGGGATGGTTTGATTTTGGGGGGTGCAACCTCTTCTGCCTAGCACTGCATTGGTGTAAGGTGGCATGGTGATTTTAGGTTGCACTTTAGGAGGAATTTCTTCACTGAAAGGGTGATGAAACACTGGAATGGAGTGTCCAAGGAGATGGTGGAGGCACTGTCCCTGGAGATGTTTAAGAGACTGGCCGTGGCACTCAGTGCCATTGTGTGGTTGACACGGTGGTCTTTGGTCACAGGTTGGACTCAAGGACCTCACAGGACTTTTCTGACCTAATTGATTCTGTGATTCTCTGGCCAAAAGAACTTCCAGGGTGAGAAAATGTGCTGGGGTGAAATTGCACCAGTTCTGGGAAATCTCCCTCTCCAGGCTCTGTGGTGGAAACTCAGCAAAGCTCCACGAGGAAGGCTGTGTACCAGATGGCAGGAGGGGACCTGGGAGGTTTTTACTCTGAGTCTACATTAGCCTGGCATTATTTTCACTCAGATTTTGCTGTCTGGATAGATGACCCAAGTCCTGCAGTAGCAGGAACACCTGAATGGAGGTGGCTGGTCACCACAGCCATGTTCTACCAAGCTGCTCAAGTTCAACCTACAGAAAGATCATATAGAGATAAGACATTTAAGATAGAGACATTCCCCAAGCTCCTACCCCTACAAGGACACTTTTGCCAGCAGACAAAGCTTTAGGGACACAGACTAATGTGCTGTTCAAAATCTCATCAGCTATCTAACATCTGTTCTGCAGCACAAGCACCTCTTTTGCCATCCACATCTGGGGCTGGAAATCTCTTCTGCTTGTTTAGCTTTTGCCTTCTACTCTCCCAGAGCCAGAGCTGCAGTTACCCCTGAACACACAACCTGGAGCACGTCCTTCTGAAGCAGGATTTCAGTAAGATTATTCCAACTTTGACAAGTTCTTTTTAGCCAGATTTCTCTGTGCACAAAGAGAGCATTTCAAAGGGCAAGGAAAATTCTGTGCAGCTCTCTTTCCCCAGCACCTTGTTTGCTGGAGACAACCCTGTACCAACCTACAGAGCCTTCCAACAGCAGAATGATGCTGTTCTCAGTGTCCCTCCTCCCTGTCTGAGCCACCATCTCCAAAATCTTGCCAATGCCTCTGGTTTCACTTGCTTTGGCTTTTCCACATGTATATGTGGTGACTGCACCAGACCCTACAGCAACCTGGCCATCTCCTTCCCTGGAGGTGCTGCTCATGTGGCTGGGGAACAGAGCTCACACATCAGCTTTCTGCCTGTGGCCCCAGTTCTCCTCCCACAATAAGTTTCTGGTTTTCCTAGACAAGACTGAAAAGCAAAGGAAAAGGATTTTGGAGTGACTGCAAGGCAGTTTCATAAATATGTATTAGCATTAACTTCACCCCCATCACTGCAGCAGGCTGAGCTCTCAGAAGATCAAACCCAAAACTGACCCTGAGCAGCTCCACTGAAATTCCTGTGAGTGCAGAGGCAGCACTCACCTCTCTCTGTGCCATGCCTTGTATCAGGACTCTGTTTCCTTCTCAAAAACATTGTTCCCTCAGCAGTCACGTTCCTGTGCTCACGTCCTAAATCACAGCTAGTGATTCCAGCATCTGGATCCCTAACTTTGAAGTTTCCCTTTCAAAGTCCTTTCATGTTCTACATTTTGATGTGCCACGTTCGTCTTCTCCTGCTTTCCTCTATTTGAGCACTTCTCCTGATTGTGAATTGTATCAATCCGCTTACAAAGGAATTATTGCAAAGCTTTTCTCTTTGCCATCAGTGTTCTGTAGTTTATTAAGCATATGTTTTGTTGTTAGAGTGGCTTCAGAAGCAATGTCTAATAAAACCCCAGTTTTTCCTTTAGTTAATTGTAAAGTTAATGCCTTAAACCTCCAGGAAATATTCCTCCAAGAAGAAAAAAAAATTGGGTTTAAATCGAGTAGTTTTAAAGGTTTATTTTAGTCAACTCAGGAGATCAATAGACACTTCTGTTTTATGTGCTTTAAGGGCTGAAACGCTTGCAACAGATGTAAGAAAAAAATCACATTTTTGTAGAGGGGGAAAAAAAACCTCAAGAGTTAAACAGCAGTTTCCAAGCATGTTTATCAGGCTGGTAGAAGAAAAAAAATCTAAATACAAGTAGAACCATGGAAATTAATTATTTCCACAGTTGTGTACATAAATATCTGAGCATGGCACATTTAATTAATGCATATGTGTTCAAAGATGAGAGATAATTTGTAAGAAAACCAATTTGGCTTCTCCTGCTTTGTCATACACACTTAAGACATTATCTAAGTAAAAATTATTCTTTAAATGTATTACTTTGACTCGCCACTGATACCTGGTAATTATAACTTTAATAACACAATAATGTATTATAAGAAATATTTTAGCAGTTTTATACAATGCTGCTATCTCCTTTAGTTTCTACAACAATGCCAAAGCCAGCTCTTCTGTTCTACTTCAAATAATTCCTCCCTGCAATTCTGGAATATCCATGGTGAGTGATCCTAGCAAGTGATGGGGCACAGAGACACAGGGTCACCTGGCACTGGCACCCCTTTTCTGCCAGCTGCATCCACAGCTGCCCACTGCAGAACAGAGTCCAGACAGCTGAAAAAAACATCTGGAGAAGAGATGGCTCCTTTCTGCTTTGCCCGTGCCCTCCGCTGGGCACTGAGGTGTGGAGCGGGTGCAGGGGAGCCGCCCCAGGGACTGCGGCCATGTGTGCCACAGGGAGCTAAGTGCACTGTCTGACACTGCCCTCACACTCCAGCAATCACTGTGACTGCTGCTGGCTGCTGGCAGCCACACTCGGGAGGAGAGGTGATTTGTGAGATGCTGCCTATGAGGACACGGGAGACAACACAGCTTGTCATGCTGAGGTGGCAACTTCGGAGGACACGCCCAACTGCCCCTACTGCGGCTTGGAGAGCGAAGGTTTTCTTCAACCTTTCCTTACAAAAGGCAAAGCGCAAAACCTGCAGCTGCCTCTTCTGCCTGGCCTGTGAGAGGAAACCTTGTGCTCCCTCCACAAGCCCTCAGTTGCCAGCTTTCAAAGAAAACACATCAATGCACTTCTGTACTGGCTTATGAGACTGAGGACAGGAGAGGGGAAAACAATTCTGGTAAGTTTCTTGCTCGACTCTTACCATTTTCCAGAAGCATGTGGTTAACCCTGAATGACTCATAAACATGAAACATAACTACATTCTGGAAAAGTCTGTGAATTTAAAGCACCATGTAGGGAATGCCTGCCTCTGGCTATAGCCAACAGGCTTTGCAGGGTGTTTGGTTTTCTCCACCGTCTCAAAATACTTTAATGCTCCTGCCCCCCAGCACCCTGGGAATGGGGCAGAGTTTAGCAGCACTGGCCAGTGGGTTGGGGCCCTACAAGCAGCGCCTGTTTCCAGCACTGCAGCCACAGGCAGACAGGCTGTGGGCAGAGGCAGCTTGGAGGCACCGACAGATGTGGCACAGCTGTGTCTGACAGCCCAGACAGGGCACTGAAGCACACAGCCATCAATGAAGGGGAATGCACTAGAACGTGATCAAAGAGAAACCCAAACCCATTTTTTTCCGACTAAAAAGTGAAGTTTGCTCCTGCTTTACTGGACAGTCACAGACAACACACACATCAGTCTTGTGTCAGTAGTGCAGGTGGACCACAGTTGCAGGAATCATGCTAGGCACTGATTTTGTTGTTTGTTATTCTTAGTTCTGGGTAGTTTGTAAATCTCTGAGCTTCCAAGAGACTGGGCTGCCCACAGCCTGCCTTCAGCACTACTGGAGCAGCTATTTCAGAACAATAAGCCAAAAAAAAACCCAACAACCGCTGGGGAACAGAGGCAATGGGGAAGTGTGATTTTTATTGCTGCTGTTCTGAAGAAATGGCAGAGAATGCCCTGCCTGGGAAACCACTGCCTTGCCAGCACCTGTTACCTTCCCGTGGGTACAGGATGATGGCAGGGAGGCTGTGCCCTTGGGGAAGGGCTCCCAAGGCTCTCTCAGGCTGCTGCAAAGCCATTCCAACACATCTGGGAGAGAGGGAGGGAGGGATGGAGGAGCAGGCTCCCAGCCACGTGCTGGGAGAGCCGCTGCCGGGATGCCCGGGGGAGGGAGCAGAGGCCGGGTGGAGAGGCTGTGCTGCACAGCGGCACCGGCTCGGCGTGCCCCGCGCCGGCAAGGCTCTGCACGGGACGGGAGCCAAGAGCAGAGAACTCCCCCTGGCACAGTGATTGCCACGGAGAGGCAATTCAAACACTTCGGAGAGGAGACAAACTTAATGTTGTTCAATTACCTGTGAAGCCTCACGCTGGCAGGAATGATTTATGAATGTTTCAGTGAAATTCATTTTGATACAAACACAGTCAAGGATATTTAAGAGCTGGACTCTGCAGCCCAAGAGCTCCAAAACAACATTTCTGTTTACCCACATTGCGAAAAACACAAAATGCAAATAGCTTTAGTACTGACTAACCGGATTTTTTTTTTTTTAAACCCAAAATCAAGATTTTATGCACCGTCTCAGCTCAGGCTGTCAAATTGATATCCATCAATTAAAAATGCAGCCACTAACCTGGTCAGCATAACCAACTCTGTACCACACTGTTACCATTCCAGGTGCACAAACAGGTAGGTGCCAAATGCAAACAAACTAATTCCAGGCTGACTCATGGAAAACCTAATCTATTCCAACAGCAAAAGCCCCCTGGGTTTCAGTTTGCTATCTGCTTTGATGCTGTTATCTTCTAACCAGTCTGTTCTTGCCAGGTGCCTCCTGGTTAATAGCAGATTTTGTCTAGAAAAACTTTTCTGAGGCTTTTTTACATAATTCTTGTATATTTCCTCTGTATAATCTTTAGAAGGACGTTTCTTTTGAATTCAAACACAGCTTTTTTAAAGTACTGTTGGGGTTTTTTAAGGAGACAAAGAGTTGTGGTAAACTTTGTATTGATTTTAATTTCTTCCTTCCGACTCTCCTTAAAACAGTATTTTATTTTTTTCCTTCCTAGTTGCTGCTTAGCTGGGAACGATTTCTGGGTTAGACTGTTCTGATCTGCAGAAATAACAGTGGGACAAAAAAAGAGTGAGAATACAACCAGCAGCCCAACAAATTTGGGTCACACACAGAATCCTCTAATCCAACAGCTCAGCGAGCAGACAGACAAACCCCAACTCTTTTGGCGGTGACTCCATGGCTACCTCTGTTTAGGATTAACGGAGCCCCAGGCTGCTCCAGAGCATTATACCTGCAGCATCGCGCTTCTTAAGCATCGCTGTCACACTGTCACCCGAAGGCAGCCGCGATGCGTCCGTCAGCAGCACTGTCACTGTCACTGTCACCTAAGGCAGGCTGGAGCCGCCCCACCTGAGGGCAGCGCTGCGTGCGGGCCTGGCCCGTGGCCAGCGGGGGAGCAGGGTCAGGGGCCGGAGCTGGGCCAGGGGTGGGGGCCGGGAGAAGGAGGGGGACAAGGACGGCCTGCGGCCCGGCCCTGATGCACCGGCTGGCACCCCGCCATCGCTGCGGACTCGGGGTGCTCTGCGCAGGGTGGGGCCCGACGGGTGCAGCCCCCTCCCCGAGGCGATGCCCTCCCAGCTGGGGCCTCTCCTCGGGGCGCATCCCTCCGGCCCCGTGAGCCCCCCCGGGGCAGGCTCCGTGCTACTGGGGGAACGTCCAGCCCGAGAAGCCTCCACGGCGAGGGGGCCGCACCGCCTGCATCCCTGGCGGGCAGCATCCCTCAGGGGCAGCATCCCGCGGGGTGACCCCGGCCGGGGCGGGGGTCCCGCCGTTCCAGGGCCGAGCCCGGTGCCGCGATCATGCGCACAGCTCACCGCGCCCCCGGGCCCTCTCCCCCGGGCCGCCCCCTCCCGCCGCGCCCGGCCTGGCCCGGCCCGGCCCTACCTGCGCCCAGGAGCGCGGCGAAGGCCAGCAGCAGCCCCAGGAGGCGGCGGCCGGCCATGGCGCGGCACGGCTGCGTCTGCCGCGGGCTCAGCTCCCGTCTCCGCGGGGGCGGGACGCGGCCGTGAGGGGCGGGCGCTGCGCGCCACCGCCCCCCGCCCTCCCCGCCGGGCCGCGCCCCTGCCCGGCCCCGCGCAGCGCAGGGGGTGTCCGGCGGAGACCCGAGGGGTGTCTGCTGTAGGCCTGCGGCCCCGGAGCACGGCCGAGCCCCGGCACCTGCCGCCCTTTGCCGAAAACGCGGCCCCGGCGCGCATCCTTCCGCCGCATCGGTGTCAGTGCCGCATCCGCTCGCCCGAGCGGGGAGAGGCGGACGGCAAACAGCGATGGGGGACGCGCAGGGAACGAGGGAGGGCTTAGGACTGCTGCTGTCAGCCCCGGCACCGGGGGAGCCCCGTGTGCCCGCAGCCCCGGGCAGGGACGGCCGCGCGTTCCCGCTGGGACGGGGCGGTGGCGCGGCCTGGGAGCTGTGCCCTGCTCCGGGGACAGTACAGAAGTACAGGGGAAGGAGCTGCTGCAGTTTCACCCTTTAATGCCAAGTGTTTAACGTGGAGGTTACGGAGCTATGGAATTGTTGGCTGGAAGCGACCTCTGGAGGTCTCCAGCCCAAAGGCCCCATCGGAGCGGGACCCATGGACACCAGGTTACATCAGCCACAGCCATCTCTGAACACCTCCAGGGCTGAAAGCTCCCCAGAGATGACCAGTGGCCGTGCTGTCTCACTGCCTTGGCAAGAAGATTCTCCTGGGTTCAGTCTGCCCCTCCCACTGACCCTTTAGCCATCACCCCCAGCTGTGTTGGCTCTGTCGCGTTAATAACTGCGCTTGAGTAGCCGTAAGTGCCGTTAGATTTGCCTCAGCCGCCTTCTCGCCAAAGCAAACAAGTTACCCCTTGTGCGCCGGCTGCTGGACCCTCTTCTCTATGGCTCTTTTGAACGGGGGTAGGAATTTGTTTATAACAGGGTAAACATCTTCTTTGCGATATTTATAGATTGTTTTGCTGCAGAAAAGGGGATGAGGATGCAGCCTATTTTTAGGAGGTATTCCTAAAGCTTTACTGGGGACTGAGAGGCTGAAGAAGTGGCTGGGTCATCGTAGTCCCATTTCACCTCATAGCAGCTGGTACCACTGCTGTTCGCAGCTGCTCCAGCCGAGTGTCAGGACTACCTTGGATCCCGAAAGCCTTTTTTTTTTTTTTTTTTGCCCTCGGTGGAAACATTACCTGAAAAGCCAGCAGGCAAACAGACCATGATGGGGCGGGGGGCAGGGAGGGGGTCCTGTCCTCTGTAGAAGCGCCTGGGCTGAAGGATGCGGTACGGTAGCAGGGAGAGGGATGCTGTATTTCTGACTTTCATCTGGCCACAGAGCAAACTGCAGGCTCCACAGTGCCTTGCCTTGTGGGGGACAAGATCTTTCACACCCACACTGCGCGCATTTCTGTGAGTTCGTGTAGTTGGGCACGCTGGTATTATCGGAGCTACAGACACTTGTGTGCTGTGCGGTTCTCTGGTACTGCAGAGCTGAGGAGGGTAACAGGAGTCCCAGATAAGAGAAGCCGTGCTGGAGAAGATGCACTTCAGCTCCTACACTTGGCCGTCTGTACATCCACGATATTGCCTCTCTCCCTGTTTATACAAAGAGAAATTCAGGACTACAGTCCCGTTCGTGTCATACTAAAGGAAACTAACGGGACAGCATTTGTACCTTCCCAGCCTGGTTCCCAATAACCTCTCTGTGTGCTATTTGCATTTCAATGGCTTTCCAAGCCTCCGGTAATTGTTGGGGGAGGAGGCGGGTAAAAAGGCTATTATTATATTAGCGTTGGATCAGCTTTAGCAAGCCTGAAGGCATGAGAGAGCATCGTGCAGCTGATGCAACCCGTGACAGTATATTGTTTGCCGTTCTGTGTGAGCCTGGGGTGTGCACCGATGCCTGGGAGTTGATTCATAATTACAAAGAGATGTATGAATGTAGCTTTGAATGGGCAGGAAGGCAGCAGCAGCGCTGCGCTCCGAAGCTGGAGGGAAACAGGGCGGCACGAACCAGGATTTCGTATTGGAATCAAGCATCTGGCTAAACCCCCGGCATTCGAGGGTTCCAGCCCTGGCTGGTCGTGCCCAGCTGGAGCTGGGCTGCGTGCGGCAGGCACAAGTTGTGTCTTTAAGGAGGCCGAGCCCAAGGCAGCTGGAAAGCCTGGGCCCCGGCCAGCAAGTGACTCAGCATCGCCTGACCTGTGCCCGGGAGCCGAGGCTATTCTTGGTTCGGGCTGTGTTTAAGGCAGCTGAGTTTAAATGGTTCCAAATTGCACCACAGAGGATGTGTTGTGAGGCTGGAGCCTCGAGCACAGCATGTTGTACGGCTGCAGTCTGCCCGGCGGATCGCTCCGAGCTCCACGGAGCTGTGACCTTTCCGTTTTCTTCTCTTGAGCAAGATTAAAGCTGTAATCTTTAAATAGCGGAATAAACAGTCATCAGAGAAACTCTCCGTGGAAAAATATACTCGCTTTCTATTATATTTTAACAGGTGTCATGCTCAACTCTTCTTGCTCCCTGGGCTTAGCACACTTGTTTTGTAACTGAGCCAAAATATGGGAAGGGGAAATGCTGATTGGGAAAGGTAATACTGGATCACACAAAATTCTGAATCTTTTTCTTCTTCAATCTATTCAAATAATTTAGCAAGCTCAGAACATGTAATCTGTTAGATCTCAGAGCCCCTCACAGGCGCTAATCAATTACCCTCGGGAAGTGATGGACCCATAAAAGGCATCAATTTAGCTACTACTGAAGGGCTGCTGTTTTAAAAGCAGAACGAGCTGTCATGTAGCAATGCACAGCCTTGCCACACAGTTGTCTGAGATGGAAAATGAAAATACACAATTTAAAGCAACTAATTTCAGGGGCTGAACTATGTTTCGACCTTAGTCTATCTCCTGCTTGAGATCTTGTTTTATGGCAGCATTTTCAAATACAACAATTCTTTTTTAAGTTAAAAAATTTGCTAATTTGGCGGGGAGCTTTTAAATTCTTTAATGAAGCTGGAATGCATTTGGCCGAATTTTTTAAATGCTTTGTTTTCTAAAGTCTTGATTAAAGTTATGATCCAAGTTATGATTCCTTAAAAAAAAAAAATGAAAAAAAAGGCAAGCAGTAGTAGGAGCTGCAAGCAGTAGCAGGAGAGAGATGAGAGCTACAAGCAGTAGTAGGAGAGAGATGAGAGCTACAAGCAGTAGTAGGAGAGAGATGAGAGCTACAAGCAGTAGTAGGAGAGAGATGAGAGCTGCCAGCCGCCGTCAGCCTGCCCCGCGCAGCAGGACCGGAGGATGGTTATTCCCGGGCTCCTCAGCCACAGCTGCACGCCCGTGCCGAAGGAAGGAGCAGGTTTCTGTAGGTTTTCCTGAGCAGTGGGCTGGCGGCTGGCCACGCTGCCGGCCCTGGTGCTGAGCCAGAGCTGACATCCAGCAGGCTTTGCTCTCCGGTGCCAGCGCAAGGAGCCGCTCGGGGCTCGGCCCCGGCTCGCTCAGCCCGCGGCGCTCCGGGCTGGGCGCGGGGAGCTCCGGGTGGAAGTCACGGCTGAGTAGAGCTCCCTGTAAACAGCTTTACCTGCTCCTCGCTGCTGCCAAGTGCCGAGTGCTGCTCGGTATAACCCTCTTCCCAGAGAGCCTCCGGTCTGTTTCCTTGCATAACCGATGCATTGGGGAATATTTGTACAAGGTAATTTTAAGTCTGTCAGTTCTCTGCCAACACTGGCTGTCTAGACTACTGCTATAATCGAAGGTGAGAGGTAGGTTCCTAATTACAGTTAATCACACCCTAAAAGATGCCTTGTGTGTACGGAGAGCGCGGGCACCTTACATCGGTGATTGAAATGGGTTTGACTGTTCCCTGTTGTGTGCTGCGTCTGCCGGGCAACTGCAAACAAATGCCTCACCTTGTGTAAACCAAATGCTTCAGCCGCACTCTTAAAGGAGAAATGTTAGTAGTACTCGGATGGACATTAACTAGAGAGTGCAGTTATTTTTGGCCAGTCCCCTGGGAGCACCTGCCAAGCATTTTCTCTCATTTCAAACCTGGTTGTTCCTGCTGAGAAAGTCTGGGTCAAGGTGAGTGCCTGGCTCTTCCTCGGCTGTCTGTGCCATTTAGAAGGGAAAGAGGAAAGGAAGCCGAGCAGCAGGCTGGGTGTGAGGAGTGGTGTGCTGCTGCAGCACACAGGGATGAGAGCAGGACTGCTCGGTATGGTTTGTGTACCAATGAAATGCACCTGCTGGTACCCCAGCATCCATGCACAGTTTTAGAATAAAAATGTTGAAACATAAATTAAACAGAGAAAATGAATTCTGGCCTCATTCACAGCAGGATGACAGCCAGTGGGTTAAACCAAGGGGTTTGTGCACCTGTCTGAAACTGAAGGCAGCAGCACAAGCCACGGTCCCTGTGTGAAAAGGTTTTGAGTCATTAAAGCTGTTGTGTGGACAGGCTCAATCATCAGTGTGGGGACTTCAGCATCAGGTGGACCTGGCTGTCCCCTTCTGTGGGAGCTGGACTGGAGTGTGCACAGGGATGGGCTCACAGGGTGCCAGATGGGAGCTGCCATGGCCAGGCTGCTCCTCTCCCACTCCCCAGCACTGTGTCTGGGAGCACTGGTCCTGAGCCAGGCACTGCTGGCTTTTGTCAGAATAATAACTGTGATCTTCCATGGAAGGCTGCTGGGGCTTTGGGGTCAGTTCACATCCCTTGCAAATGCCTTAGGAACTCATATTTGTTCTCTGGATTCCTAAAAAGCAGACAAACCTGGTGCGTTTTCTGGGTGGTTTTTGTTTTATTTTGTTGGTGGTTTGTGGGGGATTTTTGTTTGTTTGTTTTTATTTGGGTTTTTGTTTTGTTTTGTTTTGGGTTTTTGTTTTGGTTTGGGTTTTTGTTTTGTTTTGGGTTTTTTGTTTGTTTGTTTCAGTTTTTTGGGGGTTTTGTTTTGTTTTTTCAATTTCCAGCAGGGACAGAAATTGCTGGCTGAGAATCTGAGGCCTGAACCCAAAAAAAAAAGCATGTCTCAAGAAGCAGTGTGACTGCTCTGGCTAAGATTTTTGTTTTTTCTTAGCCTACTCCAGAAGTCTGCAGAATCCAAAAGGGCTATAGAGTGTAAGGTGACGTTCAGTGCATCAATGAACAGCTGTAAAAAAGCTTTTCTGCCTTTCCCAGCAGTTAATAACTTCATTGCACAGAACTTAGTTTTTCAGAAAGACCTCATGTGATTTTTGGCTGACTGAGGTGAGGACTGCTGAGGAATGTTCATAGTTACAAGTGGGGAGAATTTTTTTTTTATGGGAAAAACCCCAAAACCCTCAGACAAACAAGCTTGCTTTCACCAAAGTCTTTGTTCCTCTTGCTGAGAGTGTGCAGTATTACCTGAAGTAATAAAACAGTGCATAAAGCAGCCTTATTTGGACTGAGAAGTGTGGAAATTGGAGTGCAGAACAGGTAGTGTCAGGGCAGCCAAGGTGTCTGTGTGGGATTTTCCCTCAGACTGGACAGGGCTGATTTATGTGCCTGGGTTGGTATAATGGCAAAGAGCAGGTACAGCTCAGGGCTAACACTGCCTGGGAGCAAAGTGTGGTTGTTGCCAAGTTCTGGATGCTGGCTCTTGCAGAAGAGAGATGAGTCTGTCTTCTTGGCTCCTAAACCTAAGGGAGACTTATCAGAGCTAAATTATACACGTCCCTTGGGAAGGCCTTTGAGGCCAAAACCACTAAAAGCCCCAGATTCTTTCATCTAAATACAGTCCTAGGAAATTACTGCAGTCTCAATCTAATATGCACTCTCCCTTGGACAGTGTTACCCCTCTTTTGTAAATAAGGGTTTGCTTGTTTACTCATCCTTCTACCTGGAATGAAAAGTTCCAATGAGTATAATAAAAGTTATGTACAAAAAGGGAAACTAACATTTTATTCCTAAGTTATTGCATGTGGGTTGCTTGGGTTTTCTTTAACCACAGCACAAAATTTTATAATAGGGCAGTAATTTTATTGCAAATATTGTTACAGGTTCACAGTCCTGTTAAAAAGCACTCATGTGTTAGGTTTTTTCTCTGTGAATCTTCTGTAAATGAGGGAGTTAAGAACCCCAAGTGCTGGAGAGGGGAAATTCTTCTCAGAATGCACAGATGTTCCATAGCTGGGACCATTCCTCACCACAGGCTGGTGATCTCTACCACCTTAGCTGGACATATATGAATTTGATGCTTTTACTTTAGTATTACAGGCATAATTTTCTTTTTATCAAACTCTGGGGACAAATACTAAGTGTTGTTACATGTGACTTAAAACTAGGAAAATTTGTTAAAGTTCAGGCCATTTTCCCACTGCTTCTGTTGTGCTTGGGCTGCTCTCCACCACCTGGGGTCTGTGACCTGACCCCTGCTCGTGGCCCTCATGGTGACACGAGTGGAAGGGGGTACTCAGCCTCCTCATGAATGAGGTTATCTGCTGACAAACCCGGTTGTTTCTACTGCTGATGTCACAGAGAGGTTATCCAGGTGCAGCAAAACTCCAGGGCTAGTAAAAAGCAGAGCTGGTGGGTGTTTAACTGTTGACTTAATGAACAGAGAGAAATCTGACACTATTTTGACACATGCCTGAAGTGATGCTGTCTTACACTCGTGCGCCTTTGAATTTTGTTCCTGTCTTCATTTTAACTCTTTTCCCTCTTACTGTTGCTGTATCATAATGCTTTCCTTCTCCCCTTCCCTCCCCCTATATTCCTTAACATCTTCATGATTTTGGGGGAAATTAACAGCCCAGTCCTGGTCAGCATCCGAGCAGTAACAAACCAGCTGAGATGCAAAAAGCCAGCAGAGCAGGCTGACACATCAGGCAGCCCTCCAGCTGCTGGGAGGTGATTGCAAAGCATAAATAAACCCTGCCTGTAGTGGAGAACAGAATCAGCTCCTCAGCAGCACAAGCCTTGGCAGAAAGCACGTGAGTGCACAGATGTATTCAAGTTTTGTCCTCAGCTTGTCAGCCCAGGTGCTCTGGGCAGGCATAGAAGGGAATGGTGCTAAACATCTGACAATCAAAACAGACTCTTACTGCTGGATCATAGTACAACAACCAGCTTTCATGCCCAGACAGAATTCCCACTGGTGTCAAAGGTTTTATTTCCACTGAGAAATTGGTAAGCGCTGTGGATTTTGGAATATTATCAACATTAAAACAACAGTCTGGACTGTGTTTTCCCTGCTGTTGTCATGTGAAACACTTAGGGGTGACTATGAGTGTAAGTCTCTGGTACTGTTTAATTTTGTTCATTTGATGGCAGAATAGCTGTCTGCTCTGTTAATTAATTTCTCCTGCTGTGCTTGGGTCTTTCACGCAACACTGGGGAAAAAAGGTCTTCAGGAGTGAGACAATGTAGCACAAACCCACAAAAGTTGTTAGAGGGACCCAGGGGAGGTGAGAGGTTTGGAAAGCTGGATTTATTGTTTAAAAATGGTTTTCCCGTAGAACACAAGTATGTGTGTCACTGCAGAGTCAGTGAGCCGAGCACTGAATGGCAGGAGTCTGCCTGACCTGCAAACTGGAAACCCATAACAAACTTCTGTAATAATTCATTATAAACAAGTTCATAAGGGATGGGGAAGCTGTTTCTCTCCCATTCAAAGCTGCCACACCTCTTTACCACGGGGATGAGATTTGTGTTGTCTCCTGCACCTCCACTCTGGGCTCCTCGGGCTTGACTCATTCCTGCTGTGGTCAGGCTGGGAGCTGTTCCTCACAGGTGAATAGCACTGATGATAATTAAATTTTCATTCCACATCTTGAGCCAACTGCAGAAGTGTAAATATTGTTATTGCTGTTTTACAGGTGAGGGGAAGACGTGTGGGGAGGAATGTGATTAGTCTGGAGAGCTCAGCCCCATGCTCTCACTGTGAACTCAGAGCAGCTTGCACTGAGGGGGAGACCTGAGAGAGGCTGAAGAAAAAGACCCCCCCCCCCCCCCCATTAGCTGCTCTGTGAGAGGCTGAGGGACCCAAAAATCATGGAATGATTTGGTGATTTGGGTTGGAAGGTACCTTTTAAAGGTCATTTAGTTCAGGCCAAACATCAGGTTGTTCACAGCCCCATCTGACCTGACCTCGCGTGTTTCCAGGGATGAGGCATTTCCCACCTCTCTAGGCAACCTGTGCCAGTGTTTCTCCACCCTCATTGCAAAAAAAAACTTTCCTTGTATCTATTTAAAGTGAACTCTTCTAGTTAAAACCATTACCCATTGTCCTATCACAACAGGTAAAACATTTGTCTCCATCTTTCTTGTAGCCCCTTTAGGTACTGGAAGGTGTTTTGTCTTCCTGGATCCTTTTCCCTCTGGTCATCTTCATGGCCCTCCTCTGGTCCTGTTCCAGCAGGTCCATGTCCTTGCTGTGCTGAGGACCCCAGATCTGGACAGAGTGCTTCAGGTGCTGCTTTCTTGGCTCCATGCAGAACACCACCAGCTTTGATTCGTGTGTCTGAGCTGTTGCATGTCTGGTGTCGTGGGCAGTGCACCAGAGCCCAGGCTGGTGGGGCTGTCACGATGCTCTTTCCAGCTCTTGGACCCAAGACTTCTTTCCTTCTCAGCATCTCTCCATGGCCTGGCTCAGTGCTTGGCCCCTTGCTGCTGCTTGCATGAAGACTATGGGATGGTCTGTGTGTCTGGCATGTTTGTGTGTGTTGTGACTCCTTGGAAGAGCTCAGTGCTTTGAGCCTACTGTTTTCCAGATGCAGTGTCTGCCATGCCTCTTCCTCCTGGTGCTGTCCCTGGTGGAGTGTTTGCTACATCAAAGCCCAGTTTGTGCTGCGAGCCGATGATTTCTCTGGTATATTTACACTTGTAAAGGAAGATTTTTTTTTTCCCCTTGTAAATATCACGGCACTTCTGTTGCTTCTGTGCTGGCCCATCTGTGCACCATTTTCACTTGTACTGACTCATGTTCACAGAGTAGTAAGAACTGTCTAAAAGTGTTTTAATTTCTTAGTTAGAGCGGGGCCATTTTGCTTTCCTGGTTAGCTTGGAGGCAGATGTGTGCTGGGGTTTCTTTTTCCTAATGAAAGCTCTGGACTCTATTGAATTGGTAAAAAATTTAATTAAATAATTTTTACTTTTCAGTTCAGATGTTCCAAGACTTCCTGGGTTTCTAGGGTTTATTCTCCACTGCTAGATGTGTTTTCTCTGAAAGCGGGTACAACATCTTTAGCCTGTCATAAGGTTTAAACTTCAGATATTCCTGAAGAAGGAAGCTTTAGATTGTTCATGCAGGTTGCATTCAGCCCCCTTGCACTGTGCTGTGCTCTTTATCATCAGTGATCACATACTCATTTTCTCCACTTCTGTCTCACTGTAGAACAGCCCTCTGTAGAGAAACCTCTGGCTGTTCTCAGAGTAGACAGAAGCTCTTTACTGGGCTGCTTTTGAACATTTTGACTCGTGTTTGCTGCTCCAGTGTGCACCCACTGCCTGCAGGTCACACCTTGCTCTGTGGCCAGGCTCACCACAGGCTCTTTTCAGTAGCTGCCTCTCCTGTGTTCACTGAGATGCAGTGTCTGTGTGCTGCTCAGCTTGACCTGACCCCAGCTCTCTCCTGGCCTGGTACCCCAGAGAATCTGCAGCAAAGGGCTTGTTTGCAGTGAAAGCTCTGCAAGCCCTGTAGCTGCAGAGGTGTCCTTGGTCTCTGCTGGATTCTGTGTGTGTCCCCTCACTGGTGTGTCTGGCACAGTGGGGCACCAGGCTGGCTCAGCACTGAGGGTAGTCAGAGTTAAACATGTGTGTGTTTATGTATCTACATACCTATACAGGTTTATATATATTTAAGTCTGAGGCTGAAAACGGCCAAATTGTGATCCTTCTCTCCCCCTGACAATATGAAGAGACGTGTCTCACAACAGCCAAGTCTGCCAGTATTTCAAAGTGCTGCTTTTAGAAGCATGGAGTTGTGAGAACATCTCAATAAATTACAAAAAGACCCTTTTAACAGGGGCAAAAGAGAGTTTTTTCCTTAAATATATTCTTGGGAGAGACGCAAGCCATTTCAGCCAAAATGAGAGTTTAGCCTGAGGCTGAATCCAGCTGGAGAAATTTTCAGCCTAAACAATTAATTATAGATGAAGTTATGAGCAACCAAAACTGGAGTTTGTACAACAGTGTAATTACAGCAGCACTTTCAGCCCTGGAACACTGGCACTGGTGTCAGTGCAGGTTCTGGGGTGACTCTCAGGAAGGACTTGCAGAGCTGTCCTTCACACCAGATAAACTCTGGCTTGCTTTGTTGAGAGAATAGGAGCAAACATTTCACATCAGAAATAATCTGCTGCTGAAAGATGAATTAACTGGTGACCTTCAGAGCACTGTCTTGTCTGTATTTGGAGTTTACCCAGGTCAGGTTTAACCAGGCTATTATGTTCCAGTTGCACGTGGGAGGTTGTGATGGAGAGAGAGCCTCCTGTGACAGGGAACAGCTCAGGCAGAAGGAATGGGATGGCAGAGATTAATGGGGCTGCATCCTGCTAGCAGTATCTCCATCTGAGCAAGGCTTTCCTGGGAAACTGGAAGGTAAGCTCCTGCTGGTGGAGGTGTCTGTTGTGAAGGAAGCTCCTTGCTTAGCAGGGAGAGCTCATCGAGGCTGCAAGTGTGTCCTGAATGAGGGATTCCTCATGGAGATGCTCATGCCACACACAAACACATTTTAGAAGCTTGCACATGGGGAAATATTCTTGACTCTGGCTGCTAAATTGAGCTGCTTGTGAACCCTTTCAGCAGCAGAGATAGTGCTGACAAATAGTCATCTTTGGTGATGAAAGGAGTGCAGGTGAGAGGAAATTTTGTGGGAGGAGATCCTGCTCTGAATTTCTTGTGGAAACCATAATTATGTGATTCAGTGCAGAAAGGTATGAGGGTTTCCAGTGAAAGCTATGAAAAACACTTAGGGAAGCAGCCTACAGATGAGGCTGCTCATTCAGACCTTATCTATTCATGTGGGAGCTGGAAACCTTAGCACTCTGCCTTATCTGCTCTCCCCTGGGAGATCAGTGTGGAGAGAGTCTGACCTCTCCCTCAGCGTTTCAAATCAAACCTGCTGTAATAGTGGCTTTGGTCATGCACTGCCTCAGTCACTTAATGAAATAATCTTTTTCCCTGCCCTTCTGGGCAGAAATGTGTCTTGCCCAAATTCCAGTTAAGTGATACCTGGAGGATAGCTGTAACTGAGCAGAGCAGTGGCAGAAACACCCTCCCTCACTCCCTGCAGGCTTTCCCTGCAGGTGCAGAGCTTGGGATGTTCAAGGCAGTGGAAGTTTGTCTCTCTCACTGGGGCAGTTCTTATGTTTATGAAGAGGATCCCTGTTTTCCCTTGCTCCTGGGCTTCTGCAGTTCCCTGCAGGTTTAAATTAACTTTGATTCAATGTTTATTAAAAGCAGTCAGTGCAAGGAGAGTCTCAGATCTGGAATGGATGTTCTCCAAAAACAAGATCACCTCAGTGCCAGCACAGGGGTATCCACGCAAACATCTCTCAGCCAGAGCTGGCCAGAATCTGTTTTGCTTTCTCACACTTGGAGCTGGGATATTTTAAAGGATATCAAGCAGTAAATGCTGCAAAGGGGAAAAATTGTTGCAGACTGTATTTGGCAGGAACCCAGCAAAGATAAAATACCATACGTTCTGTGCAATGAGCTCCTACATAAATGATTCATTCACCAGAACACAGCTGGGGTCAATGTCTTCTATTTGAATAGCCCAAAGTTATGCAAATATTTTATGTAGATTTTCTAAAAAAGGGGAAAAGAAAGACAATATATAATGTTCCAATAAAAAAGCTCTTTATCTAAGTAACTTTTAAGAATCAAAATCCCACAAGAACAGTGTCACTAAGTTATACACATATATACAGCAGAAATGACAAGATATGCCCTAGAGATGCAAACTATGAAAAGATTGCTTGTTTTCCTTTGTTTTGCCAGCCAAGTTCTGTGTTACAAATTGTGTGTTGTGGAGATCACACTATTTCAAAATATCAAACTGCTAATTAAAGAAACTACTCAAGGAAACTTTCCAGTAGAACAATATATGCTGTGGGATAATAGTAGTCACTATTTCTTTAATGAGTTTCTTGCCTAACCAGAATTTCTTACAATACATTCAGTGCAGCCATTCAGTTAGATTATTATGAATCACATGTGTATTATTTCTGATTTGGTATTAACATAAAAACTTCTGATGAACCATAGTATTACAAAAACAGGTCTAGTGTACAGAATGGCAATATCATTCCTGCTGATAAAAGACTGGAAATGAAGGTCCTTATGCAGCAATACAATTTAATGTTTTCTAGACTTAATTTGCAAAGGTGCTGGGAAACTAAGGTCCAGCTGAAGCTCAGAAGGGCAGGGTGTCTCTGGATGGTCGGGTATGTCAATCCACAGCTTGAGCATTGCTCTGCAGTGCAGCACTGCTTTCTGTGGGATCTGCATCAGCAAAAGGTTATGGGAGGGAGAAATCTTTCTTGGTGGTGTTCTCGTAACATGGCTGCTTGAGAGAGCAACTTGAGATTTTCTTAACTTACACTTACATAAACACTTACATTTTTCTATAGTGAAGGAATTTAGCAATGCCATCCAAGGAAACAGTGTACACAGGATCTGTGAAGTGATGCAGGTAGAGCAAGTCAAGGAAAGAAATGTTTAGTTGTGTAGCAGAGATAAGAGTGGAGAACTGGAGAACATAATATACCTCTTAAATCCCCTCTTCCCCATTCTGTGAGAGTATGGTGGTGAAGATACTCCTTTCAGGTTCTGAATACAAGTTGACATAATGAAGTGATTTTCCAAAAATATTCCAACAAGAAGGTGTGTAGCTTTTTCAGTGGCTTGTTGGTGGTATCTAGGTGCCTTATTTGGTATTCTTGAAAATCCTTCCTTCCTTCTAAAGAGCTTCTCTAGTGTCTATTTTATTTTCTCTGGTGAACAAGAATGACTCCTTGATCTTGGGTTTTGCATTTGCAAATAGCCATTCTTTGTATTCCCTTCAGATGAAGAGAGCAAACAACTATTTAAAGCAAAGAATGCAAGAGCTTGTGAAGTTAAAAGTGAGCTTTTCCTCCTCATATGTTTGGAGAGGTTACCAGGCATTGGATAAGTAGTCCTTGATGAGTCCTTGGTTTGAATTGTAGCATCTGACCACACAGCCACATTCCACCTGTGGGAGGATTGTTGCACATCTGCCTTAAAAATCTCTCTTGTAGCCTCTGAATGATTTAGGCTTTTCTTTATCATCAGATGAAATTATAATGGTCATATTGGGATAATGGCTTTGGATGGTTCATCCACAGCAGGTCCCCACCCTCTCTCTGGTTATTACCATGACTTTCACTCACTGGAGCCAGACTTGGTTCTAGTGTTTAATAGGCAAACCAAAATCTCAGTCCAGTCACTCTGCCCTGAGCAATTCCAAAATGTGGGTTGGATGTAGATTGTCTCTGCTGAGCAAATCATTAGTCAGTGTATTAAGAAACAAATAAATGTTAATGGTGGGACTCCTCCATCACAGAAGAAAAATCAGGGAAGAAAAATGGAAAGGCTCAAGGACCAGTATACCTGTCTGCCCTCACTGGAGCCATCTTCAGGTGGCTTCTCTCCTCTCAGTCTGGCAGGCAAAGCGTTGGATCTGAGAGTTACTGGTCTGGGAGGCTGTTGACATCTGGATGGTGGAAAGTGTAGAGACAAGAAGTTGATGAAGGCCAGCAAGGGACAACAGAGTCCCTCACCACTGACCATGGACTCCCTTGTTTTCCTTTGTTTAGTGATGGTTATTCCTGCACCTCCTCAGATGCCCTCCCTCTCCTGCCTTCCAGAGTATTGCTCTTTGCATCTCAGTGGATTTATTCTCCTCCTTATCTAATTTTAATTAAAGCTCCTATCTCCCCCCACCACATAATCAACTGAAGAAAAATGAGCTGGTAAGTCATTGTTTTTACCACTTTGGCAGCAAACAAATGTTATGTCTGGCATGCTCGGCACCAAGTCAGAAAATGAATCAGCAGCTGTTGTGACAGAAGCTTTTTCCTGAATGGGGAAACAGAGAAAGAAAGAAAACAGGCCAGGGGGAGGTTTGTGCAGCGGGCACTGCCAGTCCCCATCACCATGAGGAATGTCTTTGCCCTTCCCAGTGGAAGGTGACCCTGGAGAGGCCCCCTCAGCCCAGCATGGGGCCAGGAGGAGCTGTCTGTGATGGGGCTGGATGGGCTCTGATGGCCCTGGCTGTGCCTGGGAGGGGAGCAGGGGATGGGGTGGTTTAGGGAAAGCAAGAGTGACCCAAATCTTTGCAGGCCTTCTTGAAACCCCACTTCAGGCAGGCAGGCAGTGAGAGTCCATACAAATGCATGGAACAAGAAACACCTATTTGTCCTGGATGGCACTATGGCATGGTTTGTTTTGTGCCCATCCATGGGAAAAGGATGAATTGTTGCTTTGTGTCTGGATGGACTTGGATCATATTGAATTGTTTTAAGCAATAACCTTGCATGCATTATACACAGCATGCTGTGAGCTGCAGGGTTCTGGAGGAGAGAGTGGTTTATGGTACCCCTCATCACCCTCATCCTTCTGTTTTACCTGTTGGTTAACTTGTCATCTTTGGCATCTGCTGATTCTTTTACACCAAACATTTGGGGGCACATGAAAAATGCTTTTGACTAATATTAGGGCCTTGTTAATATATTGCAAACCATTTCTACAGGAGCAGCATTAAAGTTTTATCTGCTAAATAAATACTGCCAGGCTAAGCTAATGTACAGAGGAGGTCTGGGAAAATTACAGCCATGAAGCAGGCACAGGGTCCAGCTGGAGAGCTCTACTGTTCAACTGGATGATGACCAGCACTGGAGCTGGTCTGAGGCAGAGAACCAGCCTCTGGCTCTCCTTGGAAAAGGCAGCTTTTGCTAGGGCACTTTTAAAGGCAGTAACAGACAACTGAGCCAGCCGAGATGGTGACTGCAACCTGCATGGCATCAGTAAAGTCCAAAGGGACAGTGTGTGGCTGCTAATCAGGGCAGAGGTTGTCCTGGCTTTCTGGAGACAATTGTCACACTATTTATAGCTTCCTTCATGCCAAACAAACAAGCAATATGCTTGTGCTTTCCCTGTACCTATAAATTCCCTCCTCACCTTTGAAAAATATGCCCCCCCTGTCACATGGGTCAGAGCAGGGATTTCTTCTATGACACAGCTGCAGGGACTCTCTCTACCTCTGGTTTCCTCTTGCTGAGTGTGCAGTGTTGTTTACAGTGCAGGACAAGGCCATGGCAGAAACCCCTCCTGGTTTTGGTTGGGTTGGTTCAGGGTGGGATGGGCTGTTTTATGTTACTATGACAGAGTACAGTGATTATGAGAAGAATAAAGCTGTGGGCCAGGTCTGTCTGACATTTTGTGTATGGACTGACAAGGTTTTTGGTGAAGCTCCAAATTTCCCTTTCAGCTCCCTTTACACCAGTAATTCTGATCCAGTGAAGCACTGGTTTGTCTGAGTCATGTAAAACCTGAACTCCTGTGAAAACACCAGGCACAAAGCACCCCCAGCTCCTCCTGGTCACCCAGCCAGAGGAGCAGAATGTGGTGCTGAGAGCCTGTCCCACCACAGTCACAGAAAGGTGTTTTTATAGAGATTTCTTATTCACTGATGGAAGCACTGAAGCAAGAGTTGCAGCCTCACACGTGCCAGTACTTTGAGTCCTGAATTACTCAGTTTATGTAGGGAAAGAACTTGAGGAAGATTGCTCTAATAGGGATGTGGTTACTTTTTCTTTAACTTTGGTTTTGTCTTATGACATGTATGGCTGCTGGATTTATAATCCACCAAGAGGAACCCATTAGACCTCACTTTCTAGGAACACTGCTTTTTATTATCTTACTATATCATTTCTTTTCTCACCCTGATCCTGCAAAACTTTTCCATCCATTGCTGTGGTGCTCTTGTTGCTTGTGTGGCAGCAGCTCAAGGGACCCCAGCCCTGCTGGAGCAGGACAGGACCCAGCCTGACATTGCCCCAGAGGCTTCTTAACTCCTGGGTAGCTTCATCTTCAGCTGCTGAAGGTAATGGGAGGTGGAGCAGTCCTTCAAAGTAATTTCACCTGAATCATTCCTGAGTGGGCTTTAAGGTAATTGATCCTGTTTGCAAAGGTGTACTATTGGTGAGCATGTGCTGTGCCTGCAGAGGACCTTTTCCACCCAGTATTTAAAATATATTGTGTCTGATGCTGAAGGTGTACATGCAGCTTGCTTTACAGGATTTACTGAAGTCACTCCTGATTTGCTCCAAGCTGTGATTATGTGAGAGGAAAATGAAGTTCATGGCTTGTCCTAAGAATCAAAATCAAAGCTAAAGGC
Source organism: Molothrus ater (assembly GCF_012460135.2). Classification (NCBI taxonomy): domain Eukaryota; kingdom Metazoa; phylum Chordata; class Aves; order Passeriformes; family Icteridae; genus Molothrus; species Molothrus ater. Next base: position 7,549,879 of record NC_050491.2, read on the forward strand.
AGGGAAGGTGCAAGTGAGGTTTTGGGACTGACTGGCTGTGAGCCCCAGCTCTCTCCTGACCAAAGGCAGAGTCCATCTCCTCCAAACAAGTCCCACTGGCTGTGCTGGCAGCCTGGGCTCTCTCACAGCACCTCGGGCATGGCTCTGCCATTTTTAAGGGATTCAGGATCAGGCTGGGGCTCCTGCACAGCTGCAGTGCCTTGCCCCTATTTTATGTTCCCTGAAAGATTTTTGAATGGACTTCAGAAGCCATTAGGAACCCAAATGTCGACTTACACTTGCAAAATGTCTCTGGTTAATGTTTTCCTACTGACGCTCTGCTCTGCTCCCCGCCTGCCAGAGTTTCCTGTGACCTATTTGAAATATCACTCTCCTAAGTGAAAATGTGCCTCTCTTTTTCAAACTTGCAAAACTCACAAAAATAAATAGCCTGATTTGGCCAGTTAATAGCCCTCTCCTGGGGCTCCTCTCAGCAACTAAGAGGCCTTTTAAATACAACATTTGTGACTGCGTCATTAAAGCTCTGCATGATCCAAGCAGACTAAACCAAAAAGAAAGAAATGCCTTATTTGATCTAAGTTTTCTTTTCTTTTAAATAGTGACACTAGAGACCCATTTATTTTTAATTACACAATTGCTTTATTAAAAGCCTAAATCCTGCAGTCCCTAGTCATTGCTCAGGCAAAACTGTTATCATTGAAGGAAGGACCTGTAGGAGTCAATTCTAAAAATAGGGCAGCTGACAAAGTGCCTTTCAAAATGAGTTTGCTTTATTTTTGAAGTATTTCCCAAGTCAAAGAGAAATTGCCTTTGCTTTGCTTTTCGGCTCTGCAGCAATTTGAGAACTGAATCTAGGAAAACAGTCACTCCAGAAGCAAAATCACTCCCAGTTTTCCTTTCAGACTGGCTCTGCTGCCCTTTTTACCCTGAAACACCACCCTCTACAGAGCCACAGTAGTATTTACTGGCACAAGATATGCATGGGAGTCCACAGAATCTCCTGCATTGGAAGAGATCATCAAGTCCAACCCCTGACCCTGCAGAGGACAGCCCCAGAATCACACCATGCTCCTGAGAGCATTATTCAAATGCTTCTTGAACCCTGTCAGGCTTGGTGCTGTGACCATGAGGAGCCTGTTCCAGTGCCCAACTCCCCTCTGGGTTTGGGAAGCCAACTTTGAGTCCTGCAGCACCTGTGGAGAGCAAATCCAGCTGCTGGGAGTCTGGCAGAGGGCAGGATTGTCCTGTGCCACTGATCCTGTGCTACACAAATGCATTTCTGTGCTTGGACTCTGAAGGACAGGTCCCCTTGCTGGGTTAAGACAGTGCTGCCAGCAGTAGGAGAGTGAGCAGGCTGGCCAGCCACATATACTGGGTTGTATTTCTGGGCTAAACTCCAGAGCCTTCAAATTTATTATCTAATTACCCAACCAAACTCATTCATCTTTATTTCTCAGCCTTTCCCACAGATCCCAGTTAAAATGCAGCTTTGCTATCTCAAGTGCCGCCCAGACACTCTCTGCTTGGAAAACTTCATGGTTTCTCAGCTTTATTCACTCAAACTGTGTTTTCTTAGTGTAAAGGATGAATGGCAGGAATCCCAGCCCTGATCAGCAGCAGAGGTCTGCATCAGGCTGTGCTGAGAGGAAGGTGGCTGCATTGTCATGGCCAGCTGGACCAGGGGAAGCAAGAGAAAGAAAATAAGCCTCTGCTTAAATGTAGGCTTCATCCCCAGTGTGACATGTCATTAGATTGCACTCAGGGCTTTGTGGCATGGTTCACTGCAATGCCTTTATTGCAAAGTACAAACACCAAGAGTTAGTAAATAAAAGCAACAGGGGGGAAAAAAATGCCCCCCCAGAAGTTAATGAGACATCAGGAATACATCCCTGGACAATGGAGTCCAAGGGGGCAAAATCCTGGTGTCCCATCCCTTTTCTCTGCAGGACATGAGCCCTCCTCTCCATATGTTGCTGTCGTGTAGATGTAATCCACGTCCCATGCTGGGGCAGAAGCTCCTGCTTAGCATAACCCTGCCCCTGGGAGGGGCTTATCTTGCAAATACACTGTGTTTCCTGTGCTCCTTACCTTTATTTCCTAGGGGAATGCACATGCTGGCAGGTTCAGTGGGCATTCAGACATGGTAAATTGCTACAAAGCAGAAAAGCTCCCCCCAGACCTGACAGTATTGCTGTTTGCTCTCCAGGTGGCAAGGACTGGGCAGGGGGAGAGAGGGGAGAGGTGGCAGCTGCTGTGGAGCATGAGGCTGCTGCTTGCCAGCTTGCTTTGGTCTGAGGGAGGAGACACGGGAGGGAAGCCCCATGCAGCCCTTCTCCCTTTCTCTCCCTTGCACACAGAGTCCTCCCAGCACAAAACCCACTGGATTTGGGGGCTGTGCCTCACAGAGGGCTGGGGCAGAGGCACAGATGCTCTGTGCTCCTCTGCCCTCCTGGCCATCAGCAGAGCCAGGATGAGCACAGCAGGATCAGCCAGGGAGATGCTGGTACTGAGCTGTGCCAGGCTGTGCCATGCAAAGAGAGCAGGACCTGCTCAGCAGGGCAGTGGGGTGAGCTGCAGCCCAGGTGGGTGTGTGATGGGAAGGACAAGCCTAAATTCATGCTGAAGGGAGGAACCCTCTGGAGCAGAGCATAGCCAGACACCAGGGCACAGAGCAGAAGGGTCTGGTCAGGAGAAGGGAATGAGCATTGTCAGGGAGAGCTACTGCCTGTGGTGATGGAGTGCTGAACCCTCAGTGTGCCTGGTAAAAACCCATCGAGCTCCCAGGGTGTGCTGTGCTCTTGCAGGCTCCACTCAGGGACTCTTCCACGTGAGGCCACGGTTGCACTCGTCCTGCACCTCTGTGGCAGTGGTACTTCTCACTTTACCTGCTAGGCTTTCTCCAACCACACACCAGCTGACTTTATCTTCCCAGATGTTTCTTGTGATCTCTCACATTCTAGTTTTTACCCTTGACCACAAGCAGCACTTGGAACAATTAACACCTTGTGCTCCTACCATCTCATGGTTTACAAGGCAGCTGGTTACTAGGGCAACAACTGCACCTTTTTCTTTCAGTGTATTGACTGAAAATCAACATTTTATATTAAAGGAAAAGAAAAATAATATTCTCTCAAGCCACAGTGAGTTACAACACCATCTCTCCTGTAATCAAGATATTGCTGAATTATGGTGCTATAAACAAACACTTCTGATATAACCACAAACACTGTGGGACATGTAACACATTGGCAGTATATTTCAAGTGACAAACTCATTTATTGTGGGGAGTGGAGGGAGAACAACACCTTTCCAGAAGCCACAGCAAGGAATTACAGCAAAGAATGACCGGAGCTTAAGGGTACAGGCACAGAGTAATTCTAACAACCTGCCTGGAATAAAGCACTCAGAAGTACGAGCAAGATTCGAGCACTACCAGTGGTACAGGAGGTGAGGATACAGGTTCATTCTCTCCTTTCAACTGGCATAAATCATGATTAATTCCATAGCACTTAATAGAATTGCCATGCTGTGAGTCTGGTGTAAGGAAGTACTCCCAGGAGGGGCTGGAGGGGAGCCCACAGCTATCCCATAACCTTTGCAGGCTGGTGTGGAGGCTTCCCTGCTTGCAGGTGGGACTCATGTAACAATCATGAATCATTAAGGTCCATAACTATCTGGGAGATCAAAGAGATCAGGGGCTTGAGGTGAAAGTAGCTGGTGCCAGATGCTGTGGAGGCAGGGAACAGGCTGGGAGCTGCTTGTCAGAGATTTCATCTCTTGCTGTGTTCCAGGTGGCTGCTGGGTCACTTTGGTCAGTGGGACTGGAAGAGAGCCATCACCTGCCTCCTGGATGGCCTGCCAGCCCTGGTGTGTGGTGAGTTCCAGCTCAAGCAGGGTGATTTTTGTGTTCTGTTTTACTATGCCACAGTGTGCTGGGCTGTTTTGGTGCTGCCCAAGTTGTTGAATACATGTAAGCTGTCAGTGGTGCCTCTCTCAGCTCTGAGTGGGACTGTGGATGCCCTGGGGGAAGCAGGATGGGCTGGACAGTGTCTCCCCAGACACAAAAGGGCATCTGTGCTGTGCAGTGGGAGTGGGAAACAGGAGTATTGCCTCCCTTAGTGAACCTGGCCCTGGAAAAGAATGTAAATAACCATCTCTGGGTGTGGTGCATGCATGGGTTGATCGTGGCAGAGCACTTGTAATCAGGAGCCCGCGGTGCTCAGAGCTCATTGTCTGTCGTGTAACTTCTGCATTTATACCAACATGCAGGGCATTAACAGGTTATCCAAAGCTCACCTGGGGTTTGCAGGCCTGACTTTGAAGTAAAAAAATCAGCTAGATGGACTGTGATGTTTTAAGTGACCTAGCTGACAACATAGGTGTCTATATAGCCCTCTGTAAGCTGGGTTTCCACACATGCCTTTACAAGAACACTGGGGTTCCCTGGCTTTAGTTTTAAGTGAGTTTCAAGTTGAGGGAATAAAGCTTCAAGCAATTCCACTGCAGAGTTTGTAAATGAGCACAAAAATGCATTGAATGGGAGCTGTGCAGTGTACAGACTTCTGATGGGTTTGACAGCACAGCTCAAAAGTTCCTTAAATAATAAGTCTGTGATTTCTGGCAGCCTGGAAATGCTGAACTTCTTTGGATTTCAAAGCAAATAGATACATCTTAACAAAGACCACCTTTTGTCAGCTATCCTTAAAATTATAGCACAGAGATTGAAATAAAATGTGTGTACTTGTCTCTCCTGGGACATGACGGGAGGGGAAAGCATTATCAGAATTCTTTAAACTCATCTTAACAGTATTGAACCAATTATTTTATTAAATCTGGGTTTGTTTTCTGCCTCTCAATGAGAACATTTGAAGTCTATCATCTCCACCATTTACGAGTTACCAGTCTGCAAGTGTAAAATTTCCAACTGGAACATATGGTATCAGAGGGAACAAGGGGGAAATATCTGATTGCTCATGCTCCCCAAACTCCAAATCTACTCCATTTAGTATTTTGCTCACAGTTCCTGTAGGGGAAAATAAAAGAAATCATCTCTGATCTGAGACCAAGCACTGAACATTTCACCCTGAATAGGAATCTGTTTGAAAAACTTATAAGCAGCTGAAAAGGGAATAGAATAGAAACTACATTTCTGTTTTTTCACAATGGGCAGAACTTAGCAATGCTGATAAAACCTTTCTGAACCTTCTTGTCTGACACCTGTTTTGGGGCCTTGCCTCCAGCCAGCACATGGGGACAGAGCAAGCAGCAGGTCAGAGACCACTTGTTCTCTTTCCTGATGGTGTCATTGAGGCTGGATGTGCAGGCAGTGGGGCTGCTGTGGCCTCTGCACAGGCCTGGAGATGTGCTCTGCCTCTGAGCCCCGTGGTACTGGCAGGCTGTGCAGGACACCCTGCTGGCCATGCTGCCTGGGTTAGCCCCACTTTGAGTTTGGAACTGGCCCGGGACTCACCTGCAGTGACACAAGACCTTTGATATCAGCAGGCAGCACCAGCCAGTGGGCACTGGGTAGCCACAATGCTCCTGTAACCTGTCAGTTCCTTGCTGGCCTCTTGGTGCTCCACTGGGCTGAGCCGTTCTTGCACGGGCAGAGTGATCATGCAGACCTTCCCCCTGTGCAGGGCAGCAAGTATGCCCTTCCTCTGCTTTCCTGCAGAGCAGAGGCTGAGCCCTGAGCAGCCAGGCTGTAAGGTGCAGGAAACAGGCTCCTCACTCTCCTTCCTGGCAGAATAAGGAGGTCCTAAGCCTGCAGCCCTGGGAACTGATGTGACCAAATCACAGAAGAGGAGCCTTTCCCTTGGCAGCATGATGGTCGTGTGGTGCCACATGTACAGCCAAATCTCTCCTCCCTGCCATTCAGACAGAAAGCAGCTTGTTTTGGAGCAACTTCCCTGGGAGGGGGAGGAACAGATGTTTGAACCAGAAGCGTGTGTGACAGTTGGGAGAGACAGCGTGGAAACGCACAGTTGAAAGGAGAAGTCTGATGGGAGTGTGATGACAGCAGCAGGACTTCAGTGACAAGGAGTGGGAAGGAGAACAAGCAGGGAGGAGTGTTACTTCAAAAGCTGAGCAAAGTGCACAAGAAGATATGTCAGGAAAGCGTCAGAGAAAGGAAGAGAGGAAATGTGAGAGTAGAGACAGGCTTTGGGATCTGTCTGCAAGCATGTGTGACCTGTTGCCTGACAAACAGAGAAAGGAAGGCCTTTTATTCCTCTGCCTCCTTCCACCCAGTTAACTCTTCCTGCAGGCAAGCTGGCTGCCAGCTCTGCTGGAGCTCTTCACTCAGTGCTCCTGAAAGGTGGAGCTGCCTGTGCTGCTCCAAAGCACAGGGATTGAGGGGTACTGTGTGAAGGCACTCTAGCAGGGCTGCCCAAGCCCTTCCTCTGCCTTTACAGGGTAGCACAGTAGCCACAAGCCTTGGGACTTCTGGGCACTGCCAGAGTCTGAGGACAAGAGGTGACAATCTCGTAGCAGAGGTGACAATCTCGTATCAGGCTTTGCCTCTAGCTGTGCTGTGATCCCAGGGGCAGGATGTGTGAGCAGAGAGAGAGAAATGTGCAGGAGTATTTCTCCTGCAGCAGGGAGGGACCTCTCCAGCAGTGCCTTGCCCTGGTGACATCAATCACAGCTCTGCAGTGTCTGGTTTTACCCTGGTTCAGCAGATGTGCAAGGCGGCCCAGGAACACGCTGCTGGAGCTGGGAGAGGGGGCACAGTCACTGCTCCTCCTCAGGGATTTACTGGGGCAGTTTGGCACAACCCTTCCCTCACCACTGACTTCCCAGGGTGCCTTGAGAAACACAAACTGGTCTGTTCTGCTTTGTGTCCTCTTGTAGGGAGGGGAGAACTTCCTTAAGTATAGGGTGAGCCCTGGGACATAATAATGAGGGGATTGCAAGGTGGATGCCAGCCACAACCAGCTGGGCCAGGAGCTGCAGTCTGACAGTGGATGTTGCACAGCTGGTGACTTTCACCCTTCCCACAAACACTGGCATGCATTTCTTGGTGTGAAATCCCAGCAAATTAGAGACAGACAGTATCCCTTATATGGGTGTGCAATGGGGAAGGCTGAAGCAGGGTGATGGAGACAGGTCAGGGTGTCCAGCAGCTCTGGGGAGAGGAGTCTCACTGCAGGGACTGTCAGTAGGGTGGGCTCTGTAGGGCTGAGGCTCAGCCAGCAACACCTTCTTTCATTTATTTATTGTAAGGATGAAATGGATGGAGAGGAACATGAGGGGACAACAGTGTCAGGACACTGCAGCAGTGTTGAGCACTGTTGTAGAAACAGCTTGATGAAGGTGTGAAAGCCTGAAGGATCTGCCCTTCCTCACCAGGAGAAGCAATGCAGGCTCATGGTAAGGAAGGAAGTTTGGGCACCATAGAATGAAGGCACAGGTGATATTGGGAGTGTAAAGATGATGAAAGCCTCTCTGGTGCCTGCTGTACTGATTGTCTGGGCTGCAGGACCCTTCTTGGGGCTGGTCTGAGGAGAGCAGCCACGGGCACTTCTCCTGTGTGGCTGTGCAGGCTGTCCTTACTCCAAAGCTGTGCTGTGGGTCTGGTGCCGAGGGGCAGAGGGGACCTGCAGGCTGCCAGGGTGGCCTCAGACAGCAGGAGCACAGAGGAACAGGTACCTCGGTGCTTTCACCCAGGAGTGATGTACTTTGTAGCAGGATAGGGTTGAGGATCCCCCAGATGCTTGGCTTTATGTAGCAGAATTACACCTTTCTTCTAATTAACTTACACAGGATCTGGTGCAAGTTAATTGTAAGAGTCAGGGTCAGACCCAAGTTGCATTTTCTAAAGGTACTAGTGAAGGAACTGAAATTAAATTCTCGTGAGTGAAGACCTGTTTTCCCTGCAGTCTAAGCTCAGAACAACAGAGCAGTCTTTAGTCTCTGGAGAAGGTTTAAAAAAATCTTCCAGGTCTGTGTTCCTTGTAAAAAAAAATTTAGTCAGCACTTGACACATCTGACAGTTGCCAGCCCTTGTTCAGTGTGATCAGGGCACTGTGTACTGAATTAATCAGGGAACTCCATTCTGCCTCGTGGCTGGGAAATGCTTCATCACCAAACCCTGCAGAGATGCTGGAGTGTCTCTGCAAAGCAGGGGCAGGACAGCACAGGTGATTTCTGCCTCTGCCCTCCCAGCCTAGGCTGGCAGAGAAGGTTCCTTAGGACCAGCAGCCTGACTTGCTCAGCCTTTTGCTGCAGCCACGCTGCTGATGGAGCAGAGCCCTACATCACCCAGCATTTTATGTGTGCCTAGGAAAAGGAGCCTGAATCCCCTTCCTGCACTGGAGCTGCCAGGCTGGATGCCAACACACAACCCTCAGCATTTTTTTATTTACTATAAACCTCTTAAATGAAGGCTGGGGGATGTTTTTCATTTACCATGTTACTGTATGGAACCAATCACTATAAATTTAAATGGAGAGCTGGTGGGAGCACACTTACCTTTTATATCATAATTGTGCGAGTGCTGCTGCCTCACTGCTATTAGGATTATTCAGAGCTTCTCAGATTTCATTGTAAAACATTAGGCTGTGAGAGGTACTGTAAGGGTGTGATTATTCAAAGAGGGTAAGTAGTAGTGGGGGTTGTTGGCCAGAATTGCTACAAGAGGGAAGAAATGCTTCATAGCTGGAAGTAGAGGAACTTGAGGAGCATAATCTGCCATTCAGAAATACAGAATGCTCAGTGCATGGGGAAATCCCACCTGATTTCTATCTGGATCTGCAGTGGCTTGACAAGTGTGACTTTAAATTGTCACCAGGTGTGATTCAAATCATTGGCTGAGTGTAGGTGCCCCCCTGTGCTCCCCTGAAGAAGCCCTGCCACAGCACAGGAGTCCCAGTGGCCGTGCTGCAGAGCCCTGCTGGTGTGGAACAGGCAGCAGAAAGTGCCCAGTTCCCTTGGTGGGCTCCAGGGGCCTGGCTGTGCTGAGAGCTCTCAGCTGGGGCTGGAAGGGTGCCCTGTCCCACTGGCTGCCCCTGCTGTGGGCTCAGCCTCCCCCTGAGCCATGCCAGGAGCTGGGAGAGGGGCAGATGGAGCTAGAGAGGAGCAGGACCCAGGCTGGGGAGCTTGGGGCACTGGAGCTGACTGGAGACTGGGGAGGCAGTGCCCTGAGCAGAGCCAAGGAAGGACACAGTGCTGGGGGGTGCTTCACTACCCTGCCCTGGGCACTGGGCATCTCCCAGAGTCGCCTCTGCAGGGACAAGGCACTGCCAGCTTTGCCTCGGAGCAGGGAGAAAAGAGCAGTGCAAGAGTTCTGTGTAGGCACTGCTCTGCTGCCTTGATTCTGCACCTGTGACTGAGATTTTAATTTTGCATCCCATATGCTTTTCCTATTGTAACACACTTGTCATTGCAACAATGCCTTTTCTTGGTATGGAAGGCAAATCTGAAAGGAAGCCCTTGAGCACTCTGCTGTGTGAGTTTCTCAAATGATGGCTGTGTTTCTCTCTTCCACCCATTTTCAAATAATTTTCATGCTGGGAATAAATCTGAGTGCAAAACAATCATGTTCAGCATATGATAACCAGACACAATTGTAAGTACACGAGCAGCCACGTGGAAAACAAGTGAGCTGATGGCAGGACAGAAAGAATACAAGACAACCCAGACACCACAGTTACCATGCTCATAGTAAGATCAATAACTCTGCCATTTAAATGTAATTACATTTTTTTTTCCTTAGGAAAGTAGGATTCTGGAAGACATTTTTAGTTACTAAATTTTTGTCTTCCCAGTTTGTGTAGTGGTGGGAAAAAAACATCTCCCAGCAGCAAACATACTATGGGCCAATTAAAATTAAGCAGCTCAAAGCTGATTTCTGTCTTGAACTTCATCTGTGAAATTCTAGTGAATTCAGTGGGGTTTTGTATCCGGAGGTCAGGATTTGAACATTAATTTATGAATCAAAGAACAGCAGGGGCTGTGCAGGGTCTAAGCTATTTGGATATTCCTAAATGCTACACTAGGCTGCTGCTGAGATCCTGAAAGTGTGTTGTCACTGATGATACTGGGAAGTTTGGCAGATTTTTTTATTTTTATTTTGCTTTAATATTTTCAATATGTTTGTCTTTCTTTTGTCATTGAAGCTGTTTTTCTTTGAAAAGCATCTACTTTTAGTTGGGGAAAAGTGCAGACAGCTGAGATATTTGGAGGAATTTTATCCAACACTTGTCTTGATATGAGAAGTTGTAGTTAATAGAAAAGTTAATTATAGATATACAACACACTCCCCAATCTCAATAGACAATGTCTTTTAAACCTAAAATGGGTTAACAAACTTAAAAGAAAATTTGAATAGCACAATTTTTGGGCGAAGTTCATCTTCCTTTAAAGTGATTCTTAATGTATCTTGTGTACATATGTATGGCACTAAAAGGAATGTGCATAAATGAAACAATTTTAAAAACATTTTCAATATATTTTTCAAAACACTTTCAATATATATTTCAAATATATTTTTTATTCATTCGCTGTAATGGTCCTACACTCTGAAGCAAAACAGGAATCAAATATGTTAAGAAAACATGATGTCCAATAAATGTAAAGCAAGAAGAATTCAGGAGCAGTTGGCAGAAATCTACACCCTTTATTATTAAATTTCTCCCCAAAACAATTGTTCCTTCAACATCATCAAGGATCAGTGTAAGCACTTGTTGGTAGCAACCTGAGTTAGGTACCTTGTCACAGTTTATGACCTTCCCGTGCTTTTCAGTGATGTAAAGATATTAATGCACATCCCAACTGTGCCTTGCAAAACTTCCCTTCCTCTCCTTCATCATCCTATTGACCTCTTTATCTTCCTGCTGATCTGCCAAAACACCTGCATGGTCCAGTATCAGGTTTGAGCCTCATGTGCTTCAGTTTTTGTTCCAGTGTCCCCGCTCAGATCCCTTCCCACCGCTGGGCACAGCTCTGGAGGCAGCTGGGCTTTGGATCTTTCACAAACCTCAGCCCCAGACCCTGGTGCCTCAGGCCTTGCTGGCAGCGTGGCCATGCCAGCACAGAGCTGTGTGCAGGGGAACTGCCCAGGATGGCACCTGGGGGCTTTGTGGCCCTGTCTGTGCCCAGAACTTGGGGTGGGTACTCTAAAATCAGCCTCGTGTGCTGCAGTCACAGTGTAGCTGTATGCAAGTGCAGTACTGAAAATATCCCTGCCTCATTGATAGTTTAATTGGTGGCATTTAGCTAATTGTGTGTTCTCTTTTAGTGGAAATAAACCTGGAATTCTGCAACTGATTGTTTTTCCAAAAGCAGGGAGTCACTCAGGGCTGCTGCAGCAGGAGAGCCTACCTGAGCAAGCCAGCAACTTCAGTTGTTGGAACTGCTGTTTGCTGTCTGTTGCTATGGTGAAGTGATGGCACCAAACTGATACCAAAAAGGAAACAATATTTTCTGAACAGATTTATAAGAAGAGGAAAAAAAAAAAATGTATAGGGGACAGAGAGGTCATGGGGAAGGGTGGAGAAACCTTAAGGGGCTTTGAGCACTTTCCTGAGCCAGTTTTTCGCCTTCCTATTTTAACTTGACCATTTGAAGGCAGGACTTATCATGTGCAGTGTCACCCCAATGAGTTTTTTTTTACAAACAATTAAATATTCCCCTAAACTGTAAACACTTACAACTTCAATTCATATTTTTTCCTTTGCTTCTCCTGCACCTACATGTATATGGGCAATGTTTTCTTCTCCTAGCTTTACAGTCAGTTTTGGAGATCTTAAGTCCCAGCAGTGTAGCAGGTGACAGATCAAGAAAAGCTGCTTTCCCCTCCACCTTTGCAGCACCTATGCTGTTTATGTCTCTTCTGAGAATTAGATTTTTAACCCTTCCTAAAGGCCTGTTGTGCTAGCAGCGTGTTTCCCCACCCAGCTGGAATCCCCCAGTGTTCCCTGTGTTTTCCTACACCCAGACCTTCAGCCTGGTTCAGCTGCCAGCTGGAGAAGCTGGACTGTGCAAGGCAGCCCTGCAGCTGATTGCTGGGCAGCCTGAGTGGGTGGGGAAGAGGCCAAGCACTCAGTTCACAGCTCCTGTGGAGAAAACTCATCCTTCCTTCTCTCTAGCCAAGGATTTTGTACGTCACTCGCTGTCTCACTGTGACACTGCAGACAGGAGCTTATCTTGATAAGTTGCAAACCATGGCCAGACTCAAAGCTTCATTCAGACACGTGTGAGATATGCTTATTGGAGAAGATTATGCTTATTGGAGAACATTCTCCTCTTTCATTCATCTGAATGTGAGTGCTTTTGGAGCATCATGTTGTCAGTAAGCTGTGTGCCGCCATGGTCCTGTTTGGAGCTGTGGACAGTGGCAGGATGGCCAAAGAGGAAAGGATGCCCACTGGAGTGCAGATACTGCTGGGTGTGGGGGGGGAGCAGGTATTCCTGGCTTTGGGAACAGTTACTTAGTGATCTGAGTCCTGAAATAAGTATCCAGTGCAGGTTTCCTGTTCCACTGCCAGACCTTCCGATTGCTTCCTTCAGTGTCACATCCGTGGTGCCTGAACTACACCTCAGCTGTATCATCACTGACTTCTCTCTAATGTGGGGTCATGCCTCCCTTTATACCCAGCCCTTTGCTGGACTGCTGGTGGGTTGTAATTGCATTGGATTCTTAATAGAGTTTCTTAGTCTGCTGTCACAGCGTGATTGCAAGAACTTGTGTTGCATTGAATGTGGTCTTGATTACTTGCCAATTAAAGTGTAAGGGAAACACAATCTTCTCCTTTAAAATTGCATCTCGATTCCACCTTCTCTGAAGGCTATGGGAAACTTGCAGAGGTTGTTTCCAGTTGTCCTGTATTTCTACTTTTGGTTTTTGTCTTGGTGGAGTAGGTAGATAAATGTGCTTTTTTTTTTTTTTTGCATTCATTAAATGCCTTTTTTTTTGTTGTTTGTTTGTTTTGGGTTTTGTTTTTTGGGGTTTTTTTGGTTGTTTTTGGGTTTTTTTTTTTTTTTTTTTTTGGTGTAGTTCTGTGCGCGTGAAGCAGAAAGACCCCTCTGAAGCTGGGTGTTGCTCATTGCTCCCATGCCAGGTCGCTTAGGCTTTACAAGGTTTGGGATAGTGCATCTTTAAAAAGAAAATACATGATGAAAGCAGATGGCCCTGTGGTAGCTGAGCATGGAAGGAGACGCCTGAAGACAGAGTGTTGTGGCAGGAGGGATGTGTTAGATGAGGGAGCAGAGACAAGCCAGGGATGCAATGTAGGGAGGCAGCGTGCAGGGCACACCATTTCCAGCAGTCTGGGAGCGTGGGAGGTGCTGTGCTCCGTGGCAAATCTCGTGGAGCAGGTGTGCAGGGGCAAATTGCCTGCCTGCCACCCCCTGGGCATCCTGGCAGCATGTGCTGGGAAAGAGCCAGGGCCAAGGTGTGAAGAGAAGCAAAAACAGGGAGAGGAGAAAGGAAAGGAAGGAAAAGCCCCAAGAGGAATGAGGACAATGTGACAAGACACAGGGGGAGCCACCTGTGAAGGCAACCGTGAGTTTCTGTTTATCTTGCCTGTGGTTAGACTGCAAGGAGGTTTTGAACTGCTGCCTAGTATGACTGTCAATTATTCTAACTTGTATTTCTCACCTCAGTCCCCATGAAGTGCATTTGACAATAATTAATTTTGTGTGTGCAACTGAGAGTGTATCCTACTCCTGCAGAGGTGTCAGCTTAATGGGATATGGCTACAGGGGATAACAGGCTGTGCCACCCCATTAGGGAATTTGGGGGGTCACCTGGTCATTTAGACTAATATTTTAATTGTTGGAACATAAGGTTTCTCATAGTTGAATTGGGAACAGATTAACCTCTGTCTCTGTGAACTTGCATGCTGCCAAGCTCCTTAAACACCATTGCTAATTTTATTTTCTACTTTCAGCATGTATTTAAGATAATTCTTTTTGTTTCATAGGTTAAAGAGGAAATATTCTAACTGGCTGAGATCCCAGTGAGCAATTACAAATATTTTATTATAGTTACAGGACTTGGAATTCAGCCTCAGGCTGTGGGCATCAAAAAATCCATGTGTGGAAATCCCAAGTGTTGTAAGCCTGGGAGGATTTTATATGGAGGGATTCCTTCTCATTTAGTGAAGGTAAACTCTTGATTTAAAAATAAAATAAAAAGCTTGGAGTTGTAAACGAAACCTCTTCAATCAGCTTTTGACTATACCAGTTAGAGAAGGGTTAATTGAGCCTCTTCATCTCCATTGCATGTTAGCACAGAAGGTCAGTGGTGGGAGAAGCCAGGTCCACACTGAAGGCTTTTGAAATAGCCCCCTAACTAGCCTAATGAATATGCTGGTGAGATAAACAGGTCATTTAACACTTTTCATGTCGCTATTGTCCATCCAACCTTAAATGTCAACTCTGTCACTCTGATAGGCTGGTTCTGCCTAAAAAGGTTTCCTGGCTTTGTTAGATTCCTAGGAGGGATTTTCCCCCCATCCTTACTCCTAATTGCTGGCAGAACCCTACGGATGTATTTATATCAGCCTTTTCATTCGGGTCAAGTCTCCACTGGAGGGTTTTGCCCGAGTGCTGAAGAGATGCAATGAAGACAGAAGTGGAAGCCCAAGTGCAGTTATAATTATCCTGCAGGAACTGCAGCTCAGTGACCACAATGGAACGGCTGGCCGAGGGCAGCATGGTTTGGTAGCTCTGCTGATGCGCTGGGATTGCTGTGCCCAGGCCAGGACAGTTTCACAGGGTGCTGAGAGGAGCTGTGACCATCCTCGGCAAGGGCTGGAGTGGGGCTGCTGGAGGGGGCCCTGTGCTGGCCCTGCCTTGCAGCTAAACCCTGGTGACAGAGGGGATGTCCCTGATGTGGTGTTTCTGCCAGGGCTGTGAGCACATCTTTGGTGTGCTGACGTTGGATGTCCAGGTTGCTTGAAGCAACATCTCATGGGAACCAAGCTGCATGCCTGAGAGAGCCGAGTATTCTTCACAAATGTTTTCCAGAACTTCCTCACCCTGTGAACAGCAAGTGTGTTTCTTCTTGGGACACTTCTATTTTTTTCTGTGACCCATGGCATTCTGTGGTCTAGAAGGCCTCAGAAAATTACTTCTTATCTCAGGAGGACTGCTGACAGCTTTCCTGTGAGATTTCTTGAAGGCTCCTCTACTCCTTGCCTTGAATAAGCTCCCCAGTGCCATGGTGAGGAGCACAACAGCAGAGGTGCTTCTGATTTAACATCACAATCATGGGCTCAACATACTCCAAAGGTGGGCAAAGAGCAAATGGACTGATGCTGTATTGGTATCCAATGCCTCATTGCAGCTATTTGCCCCTGCAAACTTTCTTGGCTTTCTGATACCTGCATCAGCTGATAGATAAAAAAGGTGGAAATTCAGGTATCAGCACTGAAAAATGAAGGCTGATGGGCTGAAATAGCACATATCTAAGCATGTATGCTACAGACCAGAGGAGCTTATGTGGTTATTCCCAGAAATGGTGCCAAATCTGAGCCCTTCGGTAAGGGAACTGCTTTGACAGTGCACTGTGTATTTGAGCTGCCCCTCCAAAATAGGAACCAGGCAAATTTTATTCCTCCTGGAAATGATGGTGTATGTTTGGGAAGCTTTTCAGCACAACAGCTCATTTTGGGGATATCATTGTATTGAAGGGCCAAATAATTTTTCTGTTACTGGTGTACTTCCAATTCACTGACATGCTTTACAATTTCAATGTATGAAGTCACACCAGCGTCTTCCTGGCTACTAGTAGGTGATGCTGCCCATGAGGAAGATACCCAACACAGCAAGCAGAACCTGCTCTGACCAATATTGGACAAGCCCAGTAAAGACATCACATCAGCTCTTCGGCTGAAATCATCCCAGGTGTGGCACAGTGCAACCAGCAAAAGCTCGAGCACAGGTTAATGTCAGGCCAACTTCCTACATCAAGACAATCTGGATTCATACTGGGAAGCTCGTTAAAGGTCTTGGGGATTAATCTTTAACATAGAATTGTTGTCCTCCATGATCCTTCCAAGGCATTCTTGGTCTCACCGATGGGAATGAGAGGGTGGAGGGATGTTGTGAGATTGGTTGGATGAGCTGTGGAGCTGATCAGTGATCAGTGTTCCACACAGCTCATAGCTCTGGTCCTTTTCAGCACTTTTATTTCTGAATAGCTTAAGTACACAGTGGGCCTTCATTTGCTGCCCTCTGGCACAAGAGAAGATGGACAGAGCTATCAGAAGGCCAATCCCACCAAGCTGTCACTGATGTCCAGATAAGACGTGGCTGTTGGCTGAGTAATATGTGAACTTACTACAGACTTCAGGCAATTACATGGAACAGAAGAAGGTAATTTCATTTGTGGATGACTTTACTGAATTTAAAGTATGTTTATGTAGTCTATTGATTTCTTGGAGGGGTCCTCAGTAACTCCAGATTTTTTCACAGCTGCTGCCCTGTTCCATCATCTCCAGTGGAAGAGAAGAGACTGGTTCATCTTGGCAGGTAACAGCATGGGCCCAGCTGTTTGTACCTCTGCTGTTTCTTGGACAGCACCAACATGGAGTGCATGGGCCAGGAGCCTCCAGTGTTTGGTGACTCTGCCTGGGACAGGTCTTTGCCATCCATCTTCTCAGCAACAAGTACTGCAAGTACTGGGAGCTGTCTGCTTGCTATGGGACCTGAGCCAACATTTTAGGCCTCAGTCCTTATATTCAAGGTACTGACTGACCTGATTCCCTGCTGTGGGATGTGGGGTATGGCTGACAGTTGCTTAAAAATGTGTTTGCAAAAGAAATCCTGTCTGGTGGGGATCAGGTCAGGACTTTCTGAAGGGAAGGTACAGAACAATATATTGAGCTCCCCTAGCATCAGTGTAAACATTGCTGCCTGCTGTGCCAAAAGCCAGGCATCCTAAAGTTTCTTTAAGTTGTGGTTTTTTTTTTTTTCATGCTTCCTATAGTTAAATACATGGTGATACATAATATTAAAAAACTCCCACCAAAACAACCCCAAAACTCCCTAAAATGTACCAAACCCGCACTTGGAGTGTCTCTGCTGCTGGCTGTATCCTTCTGCACACTCCTTTCTTTGCGTTGGCTCTGGTAGTCGCCTCACTCCTTGGTGCACTGGTTCAGTCCACTAATCCAGCAGAAAGCTACCCCAGCATAAAAGGAGGTAGAATTTTGGGCTTTGTTTACTTTTTGCTGGGTTAATGAGCTGCTTTGTCTCCAGAAGGGCCAGGAGAGGAGAGGTGAGCTGCATGAGGAAAGGGGACTGCATGGGCTGGAAGAGGTTGCAGCAAAGGGTTGGATTTGCTCAGCCAGTGTTCTGTGTGGTTTTCTTGGAGCATGGCAGGAAAGGGCACAGACACAGGTGCAAGGTGTGGAGCTGAGGGCACCACAGGGGAATTGCAGCAGTGGTACTTCTGGGGCTGAGTAGAAGCTTTCCCTCTGGGGGTTATGTTCACCCATTTGCTATTCAGCCCTCCTCTGCTTTCAAAAGCATGCTGCAAGTGCTAGGATAAAACCTCCAACCCAGCTGTCTCTCAGCTACCAAAATATCTCCTTTGCCCCTTGGCCAGCTGTCAAAACTTTCCTGGCTTTCCTAGAACAAGTGTCTTAGGGGATGTTTCCTTTGGCTGATGAGAACTCGGCGGGATGCTCTGGAGATGGCTGTGGGATATGTTCAATGCCAGGTGTCTGTCCTAAGCCAGCTCCATCCCCTGAACTGTCCGTCCATCCCCTCAGTAATGCTCTCTGCTTGGTGTGCTCTGGAGGGTGAGATTGTGGTTTGAGGAACAAGGTGCTCCAGAATAAAAAAATTGTGCAACTCAAGAGCCAAGAAAAAAGCCTTAATTATTCAACTAGTTTGGAACACTTGAAAGTATCCCTAAAAATAGGTGAAAGGGATGTTTGTCAGCTACAAAGAGATTTTCCTGCAGTAGTATTGCTTGTCTTATTTTATGATGATGCTACAGAATACAGTCCCTCAGGTAACCTCATTAATGTTTATGAACGAACCCCTTGTTTTAGACTTGTGGTTTGAGAAGGCAGAAATAGGGCAAGAGGCTAGTAAGACTGATTTTATCATATTTGAAAAGCCCAAGGACACGGCTGTAAGGTCTCTGTAAGTATGTAATGGACATGGGCCAACAGTTGGATTGGGTGCTTGCTAGAGATTTACCCTAAGGGAGAAATCCAGGCAGGACTCTGGTAAAACCCTGGGTGAAATTGTGCACGCTTCCCAGTGGCTCTGTCAGCAGGAGGCTGCCACTCGTGTGTGTCTCCTCAGCCGTGTTGTTTTGATCTCTTCCGGCAAAGGCAACCTGTGACCATATGTTGTTATAGCCACAAGCGCTTCCACAGGGCGGTATCTGGTGAGCCCTGCTGCCTGACAGCGCCTCAGCCCAGGGTGGAGGCTTCTTTTCACTATCTGTTCCCTGAAGAGGGCAACTGTTTCTTCTGGCTATCATAACAGGACGGCAGTTACCAACAGCCCATAACAGTATGGGGTGGTTTCTGAGTCTTACCGCTCCATCCTTAAAAATAACAGCTCTTTTTTCCGAGCCAACCAACAATTGTGGTCAGCCACGAATACCAGTTTAACCATTTGGCAGCCGCCCTATAGGAAACAGCTCTTTGCAGAGAGCCAAAGGAGCCCTAGAGTCACACTGGGCTGGTTTCAGTCAGCAGGGCACACTTAACAGATTTCCTTGTATGCAACCAGCCTCTCGAACAACACGCAAATCCTGGAAAGTTAATACCAAACAAACTGTAGAAATGTGTAAGAACTAGTAATTCAAATGGATTCTTTATTTGATGAACGAGCGGCTGAAACTCTGTTCCTCCCCACACAAACACGCAGTTTCTTGCTCTGTAGTTCCTTCTCCACCCGTTGTGTGTTGGGACTGTCAGCAGAGTTTATTTTGGGCTCGGTTCCACTACGCGCAGTAGTAGCCGGCTTCGCAAACAGTGCACTGCAACCGGAGCCGCCCCGTACGGCTTTAGGGCAGAAAGCAGCGATAACGGGGCTGCTGCCGGCCGGGGGGCCCAGGAATGCTGCCGGGGCTGCCCCCCGTTCCGCGCCGCTGGCAGCGGGTCCGGCTCTGCGGTGCAGCCGGGGCTGTCACAGCCGGAGCCCCACGGTGCCCGCTCGGAGCCTCTTTCTCCGGGGGTCCCGCTCGGTGCCGGGGGTCCCGCCTGGTTTCCGGTTTCCCCGGGGGTTTTCCGGGGGTCCCGGCTCTGCCGCACGAGGCGGGGGCTCCGCGGAGCGCGCGCCCCTCCCGCGCCCCGGCACGCGCTGGCCGCGCGGCGCGGTCCCCCCGGCGGGCGCTCTTTTTGAATGAATGACCTCACCCGCGCCGGCCAACCGCCGCGCGGCCGCGCTTAATATTCATGAGGCGCCGCGCCAATGAGCGGGCGAGGAGGTTGTTTTAAACGGCAGAGCCCCGCAGCCAATCAGGCCGCTCTCGTAGGCAGCCAACGCGAGGCTGAGCCGCGCCGAGCCCCGCGTCGTGCCCTGCGCTCCGCTCCTGTCCACACTACCGCGAACAATACAGGTACGTGCAGCCCCGCCGCAACTTTTCGGGGGGCGGCTGCCCCCTCCCCGCCCTGCCCCCGCGCCTTCGTCCCTCTGTCCTGCCTGCCCCAGCATGCTTTTTTTTTTTTTCTCTCTTTTTTTTTTTCAATTTTTTAATGTTGTGTTCCGTTTCTTCTTTCCTCCGAGTTTTTGATTTTTTATTTTTTTCTAATTAGAAAGAAATCGGGAAATTCACCCAAAACTTTGTTTCGCCGCTCTGGCGGGGATCGGCGGTGCCGGGGCAGATGCTGTGCGCAGCTGGCGGGGCGGTGGGCAGCGGGCGAGGCGCAGCGTTTGTCCCCCATGGTCCTGCCCTGCCCCGCTGGGAGCTCCCCCCGCCGCCGAGGGGCCACCTGCCCCCGGTGCAGCCCCGGAGCTCCGCGCTGGGCTCCCGTGCCGCCGAGAGTAATATGGCTGGTGCAGCAACTACACCGGGACTAACTCCTCTTCTCCCCCGCATGGGCAGGGATTTTTCTCTGCCGCCTCCTAATGTCGCACGGCAAAACGCGCGGCGCCCTCGGCTTTTATGTGCCCCTTTCCCAGGGTGGGCTCGGTGGGGCTGGTGGCGGTGGGAAAGTTGTCGGCCGTGCGCAGTGCCGTGCCCGCTGTTTATTCTGCATTAATATGGCTGTCGCTTTAGCATCTGACAGGGATAAACCCTGCGTGCTGCGCCCGGCGGTCCCGGCCGAGCAGTTTTTTTCTCGCCGCCGCCGCCTCCAAACTCCCCCGATTCCTTCGCTTCTGCCTCCGCCGCTCTTCCCCTGCCCGAGAAGGTGTCTCTGGTGGGGCTGCGCCCGCGGCGGGGCCCCGCATCGCCTTTTCCCCGCGCCGCGCCGCCCGTGCTGTGGGCATTAATATGGCTGGCGCTGGAGAGCCCCGGCGAAGGGAAGAAAGACGTGTGAGCGGCACAGGGATGGGGAGGGGGGTCGCGGCCAGGAAAATCTCCTTCCCGGTGCCCCGCCGGGGGCTCAAACCTTTCGCTTTCGCCCCGGCTCCTCTCCCCCCACCTTCCCGTGTCCTCGGACGGGCGCTGGGGGGCCGCCCCGGGGCTCCCCGCACTCTTTTTCTGGCAGCGCGGAGGAGCGTAGCGGCGGCGGTAATGGCTGCACGGGAGCCTTTGTTAGAGAGCGCTGCGCTAGGCAGGGGCCGGGGGGGGGGGGCTCCCGCCCGCGCCCCGGCCCCGACGCCCCCGCCGCCCGCCGGGGGGCCAGCGGGGAGCCCCTCGGCGGCGGGGGCGGCGTTTTGGCGGGGCCGGCTGCCGGGGGCGGCGGGCGCGGGGGGCCGAGCGCGGCGGAGGGGGAACGCGGCTTTGTTCGGCGGCGCGGCGGCGGCGGCGCCGGGAGAAGCCATCTTAGTGAGCGGGGCCGGCCCTGGGCGCGGAGCGCGGCCGCCGCCGCTCCCGCTGCCGCTTGCCCCGGCCGCCCGGGGCCGGCCCGGCGCCCCGCGCCCCCGGCCGCCGCCCGGCCCCCCGGCGCCCCCCGCCCGCCGCCCCACCGCATTTCAGGGGCACTTTCTTTCATCAGGAGGCGTTTCACAAAATGGAAGATGAATTATTGGCGTCTGGCGGAGCCGCCGCTGCCCCCGCCGGCCCCGGCCCCGCCGCAGGTGCCCGCGCCGCGGAGCGCGGCCGCCGCTGTGACCTTGGGGGGGCGCAGATGCGGGAGGGGCGCGGAGCGGGGCCGGGCCGCCGCGGGCTGGGCTGGACCGGACCGGACCGGCCGCCGCGGGCCGCTCGCCCCCAACTTCGGAGTGCGGCCGGCTCCGCGCCCCGGTCCCGGTACCACCGCGCGTTTTCCGCCCCCGCGGGGGCAGCGCTGTCCCGGCAGCGGCCGGAGCGGGCAGGGCGGCTCACGGCCACTTTGGCTGCACCTGGCGGGTTAATGGGCGCAATTAAATATTAACGCTGTGCTAATAAAAATTAAATTTTCAAGGGACTTAGAAGCTGTAAATAGAAAACACTGTTGCGGGCTTAAGATATTTTTTGTTAAGCGGGGAAAATTTAATACGGAAGCAGGAAAAGAAATGGAGCCCAAAAGTTAGCACCATCGTTTCGGTAACTTGCCGATTGCATCTTTGCACTGACCACTATGCCTCAAACATGTGTCACTTGGTGGAGCAAGAGCAAGCACAACTCACCTCGCAGAGCTCCACGGGTCCTATTGTGGTTAAAGTCAGCCCGTGTTTGTGCCCTTTTTATATATAAAAGGTTATTGCACTTTTTCGGGGCAACCAACTTGTCGTGCCTGCTTACCTGCAGCTGCTAAGGCATACTCTCCAGCTCCTGAAGGGATAAGTCACTGCCTGGCACTGTGCATGCCACTCCAGCCACAGTGTGGTTGCCAACTTAAACAGATGCTTTATATTAGTTCATATATAAGGCTTAATAGGTAGAAGCATGTATATTTAATAGTCTCTCTCCAGTCTTTGGACATGATGTAAATATATATTAATGTAACACTTAAATCCACTGACTAGTTTCTCTTGGCTGGTCTGCAACCCAAGTATCAAGGGAGAATAATTCCAGTCTCGGTATTGGGGATGGTAAGAGGTGTTGGGGGAAAGAAAGGGGTGTGTTTCTGATGGGGCATCACGTCAGAAGATGATGAAGGGGTGTCTGTGTGTGTATAAATGCATACATACACACACCATGTGTATATGCATACATCAGTGTGTGCATTCATCTAAATATCATTTATTTGTTATTTTTTCCTCTGTCCCTACAGAGTCAAGATGGCTAAAGGTGATCCGAAGAAGCCCAAGGGCAAGATGTCTGCCTATGCCTTCTTTGTGCAGACGTGCCGTGAGGAACATAAGAAAAAGAACCCAGAGGTTCCAGTCAACTTTGCAGAATTTTCCAAGAAGTGCTCAGAGAGGTGGAAGGTACCTTAATTTGTGACTTCCTGAAGGAACCTCTTGTAGTATCTGCTAGGATGATGTGTGTGTGTCTGACCATGAAGGGAGCTGGTGCTGTTTTGGTCTGTGTGCTGTTCTTGGCAAGCTGACCTGGCCATTGGTCAGGTGCTGCTGGAGCCTGTAGCAATACTGAACATTTTAGCCTTGTGTATCTGCCTATTTAGATGCTTCTGCTAGAGTCTGACATTTTTTACAATTCCCAAACAATGCCCTTCAGCGGCTACTTCCTTCCAGGTGTGTGTCCAAAGGAGGACTCTGACTGTGCTTGTCTCATTTCTGTTGCTGAGTGTGTCTGTGGTGGCTGTGATTTCCCGTACAGGACAGTCCAGTTAAAAAAACAAACAAGTTCTGAAACTCCCCTATTGAGTTGATATGTGTTGGCTTGTTTACATAAAGTTTGCCAGCTATTGAACAGTTGGGTAATCACAAGTTTGATGTCTCATGTTTTGGTTTTTTAGACCATGTCAAGCAAGGAAAAGGCTAAATTTGATGAAATGGCAAAGGCTGATAAGGTACGATATGATAGAGAAATGAAGGACTATGGACCAGCTAAGGGTGGCAAGAAGAAGAAGGACCCCAACGCCCCAAAACGACCACCGTAAGTAACTTTGAGACATTAAATGCATAAGTGTTTTGGTTCATTTTCACAGCCTGTATGTGACATGGATTTCCAGGAAGGAGGTAGATGGGGGACACAGTGTTGGTGTAGCAGGACTGGCTGTCTGTCTTACTGTCTTGTAAGCTTTCTAGGGAGCTTGTGTCTTGAGCATGTAGGGCACTGACACAAACTGTCAATACTTGGTACTCTTATAGTGATAGGAGTGTCTCATAAGAAGACACAAGTGGCTGAGTCACAGTGAGGCTTGTGTATTTAAGATTAAATTGGGTGAGGGGATGCAAAATGCTTCATTAATAAAGGGCATTGAGTGAAGGAGGCTGCAGGTCTGGGCCTCAGTAAAATCAAAACACGTTGAAGCTTGTGTCTGCTTTTGTAAGTTAAAGAAAAGTTTCTTCTCTGTGTGCTCTGCATGTGTCAGTGTTGTGGGGGAGGGATGGAGGAAGGGGTGCTGCTGCAAATGCTGACTGTCCTCTGGTGTTTTTTCCCAAGGTCTGGCTTCTTCCTCTTCTGTTCAGAGTTTCGCCCCAAGATCAAGTCCACAAACCCTGGCATATCTATTGGGGATGTAGCGAAGAAACTGGGCGAAATGTGGAACAACCTCAGTGATGGTGAAAAGCAGCCTTACAATAATAAGGCAGCTAAACTGAAGGAGAAGTACGAGAAGGTAAGGAGAGTTGTCGCTTGTGCCTCCTCTGTACCAGCTCTTCTGTTGATGTGCTTTTTAACATAGGCCCAGCTCAGTTGGCCCCAGCATAGTTACAGCTGAGCTTTACACAGGTTGGGGCAGAGCAGGGTAGAGATCCACAGGCAGATTTCAGCAAGGAGAGAGAGCTTTCCCCAGTGATGTGCAGCAGGGGCTGCTCGTGGTGCTTCAGAAAGGGTCTGCTGTGCTGTTACTGGAGCTTTATCCCATAATCAGGAAACTTTTGAGAGGCTGGCTTCTCTTCTCCTCCTCAGAGAAATGGCCATGGTGCAGGGCTCCAGACCTCCATGGTCCATGAGCATGCTGAGGTATCTGCCTAGCTGTGTGCTCCCTGCTGGCTGTGTCCCCTGGGGTGCAGCAGGGCAGGCCAGTCCCTTTACCCTAACACCTGCTGCTGTACAAATGCTGTGTGTGTTTGCTGCTTAGAGCAAATTAAGACATCCCCTTGACTTTGCAGGATGTTGCAGACTACAAGTCTAAAGGAAAGTTTGATGGCGCAAAGGGAGCAGCAACCAAAGCTGCTCGGAAAAAGGTAGAGGAAGAAGACGAAGAGGAGGAGGAGGATGAAGAAGAGGAGGATGAAGATGATGATGATGAATAAAACTGTACAATACTTGTCTCCATGTGAATACCATAGAGTAGGGGAAACACCATAAATGAAGCACCTCTTATTTGAGATGGTGTCTCTTGCCCTTATTAGGCTTAATTAAAAAAAATTGGATTCCGATCGCGTTGTAGTTTCTAAAAGTGCTCTAGAAATTGTAACTGGTTTACATGAAGTGGCCATGGGTGTAGTGAGCACCCTGAAACTGTATCAAAGTTGTACATATTTCCAAACATTTTTAAAATGAAAAGGCGCTCTAGTGTTCTCCTAACTCTGTGCACTTTGCTGTTGGTGTAACAAAGCATTTAAAAATGTTTCAAGCATTTTTTAATTTGTAAGGTGGTGTTACTATATGGTTATTGGCTAGAAAATCCTGGGTTATAAACTGTACATATCTATAGTTTGTAAAAACTAGACAGATTCTTGTGGTACATGCTTAGAGTGATGATGCCTTAGAGGAGCAGTGATGACTTGGAGAGGCTGTACGTTCCCCGGGGTGCCATGGCCCAAAGCATGCACTGTGAGGGTAGATCTATTTACACTACAGTGGGCGTCCATTTAGCTTAAAGTTGTCTTTCTGTATATAGTGAAATAGCATTCTGCTGCCATTCTTAGTTGTGGAAGGGGGTTCAGCTGGCATGAGAAGTGTATGGGTTTTTTTAGTTAAGTGCGGTAGTTTTTAAACTGAAACTGTAGACATCTCTTCATCGTCAACTAAGTGAAGAGCCAGTGCAGCAACTGAAGTTCAAAAACACTCTGTACTTAAACAAATTTGCAACGTTCTGTTTTTTTTTGTATGTTTAGAATGCTGAAATGTTTTTGAAGCAAAATAAACAGTATTACATTTTTAAAACTGTTCTTGACAACACTCTAAATTTCTGGTTTAAGAGGATCTTAACAACAGCAAGAGGTTCATTTTGAAGTCTGTGGCATCCCTCAGGGCTGGTGACTTAGGAAACATTCTGACTCAAGGATTAAAAAAAAAAAAAAAAATTAAAAAATGGTGGCCAGCCAAAACTGGCTGAATTGAAAGAGATGGCTGCTCCAGCTAATATGCAATCGTAACTGTTTATGGCTGAGTGGCATAAGATGCTATGCAAGTTTGAACTTTATTACTTGAACTTGGGAGCCTAAATGAACATTCATGACGTAATTGTTTGTTTGTGTGTGTATATAGCAGCATTCAGAGATGCAGAGAAAGGTAGGTGGCTAGGAATGAGGCTGACACCATGGAATAAGTATAAAAGCATAGTTTGGATTTTTTTCAGTTGTGTTGGGTAAATTTATAGCCCAAATGCATTGCTGTACATATTAAAATGTGCCTTTTTTGTCCTGTGTTAAACTGTTTCAGACTTGTGGTTTTTTCTAGCCTCTTGTTTCGTGGCAGGAGCCAGGTGCCTCTGTCTAACTCCCTGCTGCAGTAGGAGCGTGGTGCAGGTACTTGCTCTGTGTCCTTTCTCTGATGACACAGGGTTCAGCAGGAGCTGGGGTGGGGGAGCAACAGGTCTCTGTCCCCTCTGGTCACCAGCTGGCTGTGTCAAAGTCTTGCCTTCTTTCCAGATCCAAGCTGGGGGTGTTTTGTGGCACATGAAAGGTAATTCCTGGTCTCTTAACTGGTGACTTTCACCTTGGTTTTCCTTAGCATGGGAACGGCATGAGTTGGGAAAACTATAGCAGCCCACAGCACCCTGAATTCCTTCCTGGCTGGCTCTAGCAGTCGGTGCTTGCTTGGTGGGGAGTAGATGGGGTGTGAGGGTACTTGCATTAGCAGCAAGGCAAAGCTGTGAGCTGTTGTGCCCAGGTGGTTTCAGAAGACACAGGAACTCACAGGTGCAAACGCTGGGCATGGGCTGCTGCCACCTCTGCTTTTGAGCCAACTTTGAGACTAATGGGGTCCAGGCTTGCAGGCAGTAACATTTAGAATGTGGTCAAAACTGCTTAGTTGCCTAATTGGGTAGCACTTCTGGCTTCCTCTGTCTTCCCAACAGCATGACAACTTCTCACCAGCAAGAGTCTGATCTAGTGTTGAGATGGACTAAAACCTGAAAGCAAAATTTTCAGAATAGAGTGAGCTAAAAAACTTTCATGAAGCGTAGCAACTTTTGTTTTTAAGGCTTAAGTGACAGTTGAGTCACTCGGAAATACTTTTATAGTGCTTAATTATGGTAATTTTTAGTATCTTTATTGCACAAAAAGGTGGTATTTGCCCCTATTTTATGGGCAGTTGCATTTTAAAAGCCTCAATAAAGCTGCATCTGGAAAAGAAATAGGTACTTCTGTATTTGCTACCCTTTCTGCATGTCTTCTGATGCAAGGGAGTAGGCAGCTGGAGATCCCAGCCTGTGGAAATTTGATGGGGAAGTGGTGGAGCAGAAAAAAAAAGTGATGGCATCAGTTCAGGAGCTCTAATGCTGTTTCTATTGTCTAGTTGGCAAAATCTCCCCTTAGCCACATATGGGACTTGGTGTAGATCACTGTTGTGCAAATTGAGCTTGGCTTTGAATTAACTGCTAGTGAGCTGAGCCCCTATTGATAGTATCAGCAAATGAGGGCTGGAGCTGACACCTCTTTGTCTTCATTGTATTGGAAATCCATTTAAGTTGCAGAGCTTGATCAAGGTCTCACACCTTACAGTGCACTACCTGCTGCTGCTCTGCACTCACCTAAAATATGGCATTCCTGGGGGATGCTGTTCAATGCAGGATTCCAGGGACTCACACTTGGGTACTGCAGATGTAGTGGTGATGTTTCTTCCCCGAATACTCTGCTGTTGAGGAATGCCATAGTGTGAATGCATATAAATAACACATAATAATTCCCCCCCACTGTTTTGTTTCTGACATGTCATCTCAAATATTGGGAACTGCTTAATTTCACCCAGCTCCATTATTTTCATAGAACACCCTCGAAATGCTCTTTTTTTCCTCTGCTTTGAAATGCTTGTGGTGTTTCAGAGAAGACATTTCTGTTTTGTGCTGCTGCACAACTCAAACTTCTAGTTCAACTTTAGTCCCAAGTAAATATGTCCCTTATTAACTCCATAATGTGTAGAGAAGGGTAAGGATAAAATAGATTGGGCAAAGGGAGGGGATGGATGAAGAGACTTTTGAATTTGAGAGAACTGACTGTGAGACTGCTTATGTTTCCAAAATGTGATGTGTTGGTGCCCTTCTCCCTGCTGAAGTTGGGCTGAGGGACCAGGGCTCAGCTAAGAAAAAGGGATGGTGCTGGTTCTGCAGCTGTTAAAACCCACTTAGTGCTGGGGGAGGCAGAGGAAGGCTTGGCTCTGTGGGATGGTCCCTCTGGATGCCTAAAGGGGTGTCAGAGGTCTGAGAACTTTTGATCAAGAGAAAGAATCTGATGGTGGTGTGGGGCAGACAGCACTGACCCATGTCCTGCAGGTCATTTCCCATGGTCAGTGCTGTTTGGTTTGCACTCAGGATTGTGCAGGCTCTTGAGAGCACAGCTGCTCCTAAGGTGCATCACTCTGCTCTGCAGTCAAATATCTGGGGGGCAGTGGGGTGAACGAGGCTGCTGGGCTGCCCTGGGCAGGGCAGAATTGGCCTCTCCTGAAAATGAGCCTGGGAGCCTTAGCACGACCCAGGGAGTCACAGACCACAGACCCACTGCTCTGCAGCCTGTGTATGCCAAAATTCAGTTGAGATATGGGAAATGTTTGGTGTGAGCCAAATCTGAGCACTTAGACTGGGAGGAAGGGGCTGCATCAGGGGAGTCCCAGCATGGCTGTGGCAGTCACAAGGAAAACTACATTGCAGAATGGTTTTTGCTGGGTCAGGCCCCCAACACATCTGTGGGGAAGGGGTGTGTTAATTTTCTATAGTAAAATTAATTAAAAACTCTAGTACAAATGCATATCTCCTAGGACAGGGAGAGTCTTCTTTGGGGGTGGGACTGAAGATACAAACACAGTCAGAGCATCTCTCACACCTTCTCCCTTTGAACAGCACTTTTTGGGTAATTTTACTCACTCCTAATAAACTCTGCAGGAGCAGCAGCAAGGTGCAGGGGCTTCTCTTGGTCCTGGCTCAGCAGGTAAATGGCTTTTTACTTCCAGCACAATCCTGGCAGCCACCTTGAGTTTGTTTTGCCTCTGCTGGCTTCGGCTCTTGTTCCACAAGCAGAGGAGCATGTCCCCAGTAAGCTGTCATCTGCTGCAGACTGTGGGGAGCTTGGAGAGGAGATGGGATGTTTCCAGTGGGGTGAGAGCAGGATGCTGCATTTCTGGCAGTGCTTTCTGACAAGCCCCAGACTCCCCTCTATGAATGTTCACCCAAGCTCACTTTGCTCTAAAAGATAATGGGAGGAACTGTGACGAGTGGCATGTTTATTTCTTTCTAGGGCTATGGCTGCACCACATTTTAATGCAATAAACTGAATTGC
This sequence comes from Molothrus ater, assembly GCF_012460135.2. NCBI lineage: Eukaryota > Metazoa > Chordata > Aves > Passeriformes > Icteridae > Molothrus > Molothrus ater. The sequence goes on from NC_050491.2 coordinate 7,578,673, forward strand.
AAATCACAGCAGTGCTGCAAACAAAGTGTGCTGGGGACCCTCTTACCAAGCAGTTGCTCTCTAAATGTGTCAGCTTGCAGTGGGGAAGGGACTGCATAACCAGCATGCCTGATGGGGGTTTGTGCCCTATGAAGTGTCTTCATCCCTTTTGCAGGCTGGGCTCTACTGTGTGCCCTGCTTGGGCAGCATTTGATAACCTGTGTTCAAAGCACTCTGCAAACACCTCACCCTTCCAGTAGATCTGATCTCTATGTGCTAAAGCAACGTGTGGAGGGGGGGATGTCTCCTTGCATGTGCTAATGCTCTTGATTGGAGTTGTCTGCTGCTAAGAGCTCTTTCCTGAGTGCCCTCCTGCACCTGGATCCCTAAATTAGGCAGGAGGAAGCAGCACAGCCATGCTGGGGCTGACAGCTCCGTGTGCTGGGGATGACTCCTCCTCGTGCTCCTGGATGTGGCTGAGCCAGGGCTGCAGGATGAGCCAGAGCAGGGCTGGCAGGGCCTTCCCCAGGAGTGGGGAGCCTGAACGTCGTGTGCAGGAGCAAACTGGTGCTGGGGTGGGGCTATGACCCTTGGAGGCTGGGGTGAATGAAAGCAGACATTTGTTTTATTGAGATGAAAATGCATTTACTGTGGTGAGGGGATGCCTGTCCTGTAACTGTGTCCCCTGGCACAGTTCACTTCATGTCTCTGGCTGAATTCAGCAGCCAGGCAAACCACAGCTGGGAGCCCCTGTGGGGCTGGGTGTTTTGATGGTGTTTGTGGTTGTTTTTGAGTGGTGCTGCTCTGCCTCCATTCCTGCCCCCTGCTCTGTCCCTGTGGCGCACCTGGGGAGCCAGAGGAGTCCCTCTGCACCGGTGTCACACACCACTGGAGCCATACCTGTGTGATGCTGTGAGTGATAAGAGTTGCTTTTTCTTCCCAGCCTTTCCACTTGTAAAGCTCCCTCAGGTATTTCAAGTCAGAAGAATGCTCTTTTAAAAAATATTAATCGAACATGGCCTGGCTTTGTTGTTGTAAGAGCTTATAGCCTGTAAGTGTTTTTAACTGCTTCTTTGTGAAGCTTAAAATTTGCTTTATTTAGTTTAGAAAATTAATACCCATGGCAGGATGAAGTGATTTGAGGGATTGCTTGAGACAAATGCCTCTTTTCTGCTGCTAATGAGCATGTGATTGCTCTTTCACTGTGTGTTACCTGGCTGTGCCAGCAGTAATACGTGGTTCTGCAAAAGAAGCTGGAGAAAGATGTAAGCAGGGTCAATTTGGTCTCCCACTCTCTTACAAGATATGTTGGTTGAGTTTTGTTCTTTTTATCTTTAGAGCTCAGGCTGGGGATCCTCCCTGGGCTTGGCTTCTGCAGCTGTTTAAGGCATTGCTACCTGTAGCTCCTGGCTAGGATTTCTCCGCAGTAGCAGGGAGAGCAGAAGGAAAGATGCTGGGTCTTCTGTTGCTTTATTTGTTGCTTCATGTAGTAATTTAATTTTTGCAAGCTGCCAGGAAGTTTTTCAAACCAAGCTCAAAGATCAAGATGTCAGTAAAACTTTTAAAGAGAACCCTTTCTTCAAAGGATGTATCTGAAAGTGGGACAGAACCTGACCAAATAGAATCATAGAATCTTTGAATTGTTTGGGTAGGAAAGGACCTTAAAGATGATCTTGTTCAAACCCCCTGCCATAGCAGGGGCACCTTCCCCTAGACAGGGTTAGTGTTAGACTGTCTGATTGCTCACTGTCACTTGTGCTCCATTTGTTGGTGATTCCCACCAGAGCTGTCTAGCAAAAAAACCCATTAGATCACGTATTTTGAGCCTTGAGAGCGACTCACAAAAGGCTTTCAGTGGTTCTGAACCAGAAGGACTTAGTCTCGTTTGTTTTCTACTCTTCCTGTGCATCTCTGCTAAGAGGGAGCAAATGGGCCTGTCCCCTTTTAGGGCTCTGCTTGGGGAGAGTGTAAAGCTCAGCCCTTTGAATTTTCCATTACCCATGCTTAAAGGGGGCTTATGAAAAAGAGAGAGAGTGACATTTTACACGGGCAGATAGTGATTGAGCAAGGAGGAAATGATTTTAAACTAAAGAGAGGTTTAGATTAGAAGTTAGGAAGAAGTGGCGAGGCACTGGCCCATGGGAAGCTGTGGATGCCCCACCCTCTCTCCTGTTCTCTGCCTTGCTCTCTCTCAGTCCAGCACAGCAGCTGTGCTCAGCACATCTGACCCAAAGGCTCACTTCAGATCCTGTGGTTGTCATTTCAGTTTTGGGAGCAGCCTGGACTGTGTTTTCCCAGCAGTCAGGTGCTTTAGGGAAGACCTTCCACTGTCATGGGCTGTTGTTGCTCTGTGCCAGCTCAGACCCACTGTTGCTATTCCCCTGAGACTTCTGTGCTCGCAGCAGCACCAGGATGAGGATGGAGGTTGTGGGGCTGCAGGAGCTGCTGCTGAGCCGACCCATGAGGGGAGAGCACTTGTGATGGAGGTGGGAAACGGGAGCAGGAGGCAGCTGAGGGATGGGGGTCCCCAGGTCCTGAGCAGACGGCGTGCAGCCCACAGGGTCCCTGCCTGTGCAGGCAGCAGATGGTGCTGGGTTTCACAGCCTGAGCACGAGGTCCAGCACTGGCTGTGGCTCAGAGGGAAGGGCTGCTCTCAGAAATGTTTGCTGCTGTTTGTGCTCAGGTCTCTCATGGAGGTGGTTATTGCCACTGTTAGGCTGTGCTGGGCACACCTCTCGTGGCAGGACATGAACAGGCTGCTCGTGAACGTGCACTGTCATATATATTCTCATCCTGCCAAACACAAGGTTCCTGCCCTTCAGAGGTGCTCTGCTAGGGTCTCTTTTCCATTTACCCCCTTCCAGGCCACGCTTGGTTGGTGGGGCTGTGCCAGAGCAGGTGGCAGAGCCCTGTGGCAAGAGGCTCTCCCAGAGCAGAGCTGCAGATGCCTGTGGTCTGGAGCAGGATTGCCTCTGGCCCCATAGCCCCAGGGAGGGTTCTGTGGGGGCAGCCCACCCTGACAAGGGCTCAGGGTGCCCATGGTGGGAGAGGGGATCCTGCCAGAGGAGCTGCTGATTTGCTAGAAGCCTTCTCCTAAATATGGACATGATTATTTTTAAATTTTATTTGCTTGCTCTGGAATCCTTTGCATTTTTCCCTTAATCCTGGAGAAGAATCAGCGGTGCCCTGTGTGCATGTGACATGGCTGTGCACAAACTCCCTTTGTGGCTTCTTTCTTTCACGGGAGAGAAACACATTCAGGAAAAGCAGGGCCCTGACAACAGGAATCAAGTGTTTCTAAATATGGACATCCTTTTTTGGACTAAAAAGTCTTTTTGTACCATGCATATTTCCCCTGTTAATCATTTCCTTTTGTTCCTTGCAAACTTGGGTCCTCCAATGTTATAGAAGGAATTATAGCTGCTCTGTTTGTAAACTTTTCGTTATGATCCATGAACTGCCTTGTACGTTGCTCTGATTTGCTGGGTTTTCCTTTTAATGTGGTTGGAAAGGCCAGCACTCTGGTTTACTCACCCTAGGCTTTCCCTTTTTTAAAAAACAGTCATATTTAGCCTAAGCCCATCTCGAAATATTGGGGATTTTACAGGCCATTGAGCTTTGCCTGGTCCTATTCACTGCTTTTGTGTTGCACTAATTGGCTTGATAAAGAAGGGCCTGGGCTCTGTGGAGTGCTTCTCCTCCAAGGTGAAATGTGAGATGGAGGGGGAAATATTCAGATGTTCACTAGCAGTTATGCTTGCTGGATAATCTGAATGCATCAGAAATGAGCTAGAGCTCAGACAAAGTAGGGGATTAGGAGTCTGAGATGGGCGAGCGGGTGGACATCTGGAAGCCTGCTGTTTAGCTCGTCTGCTGGGCTGGGTCTCCATAATGTGGGTTATAGGCACTGCAAATGGACAGCACGCTGGGCTCACGGTGCTCTCTGGGCATGTGTTCCAAAATAACAATCACTGCTGTTATCTGCAGAGCACCCACCCTCCCCAGCAGGGCGTTCAGCTCCCCCTGTGACCCTGCAGGGACATGCTCTGCTCTGATGGCACTGAGTGCCTGCCCCACCTCTGCCTGCTGCTCCGAGGTTTTGGGGGAAGCCTCACACATCCCCGTGGCTGGTGATGCACAGCAGATGCTCAGGGCCTTGCTTGCACAGTCCCCCTGTGATTTTGGGCAGGGGCAGCTCTGCAGAGCCCACCAGAAAAGCCAGATGCATGGGGGAGGAGGAGAAAACCCAGCTTGGGCCTTCTGAGCCCTTCCCAAGTGCAGAGCCCAGTTGTCCCAAAGCTGAGCCCATTGTTGCAGTGCAGGGCTGCCTCTGCCGCCAGCAGCATCTGCTCTGGAGCAGCACTGGCTGCCCGGGGCCAGCTCCACTTGCTCCATCTCTCTTTCATTCCCAGCCCTTCACCCTCATCCCTGCAGGCACAAGGTTCATGGCTTGGTCATCAGAGTGTGGATGGATCAGGGTCTTCTTCATTTGATGATAAAATAGGAGTTGAAAATTCCTTCTGCTTGTTTGAAAACAGTATTGGAGAAGGAATTACAAATATGTTGTGAACAGAAATAACTGAATAGTGGTTTGGTTTGTTTTTTGCCAAAAAGTAATTTCTTTCCCAGCCTCTCTGCATGTGCTCCCTTTCTGCTCCTCCAAGGATGGAAACCCTGCTCATGTTTCCATCCTTTTCCTGCATACCCTGCCCTGGCAGCTTCAATTTTGGCCACAGCTGTGATGTACCCAAAGGTGGCTGTGCACAGCTGGAGCCTCTCAGTGCTTCCAGCACACATCCCCTGCTGCTGGAGCAGCACTGTGCCTGCCACAGGTGGGAGGCATCACCCTGAGCCAGCCAGCAGTGAGGGGGTTCTTGTTCAGGGAGCAGAGTAATTCCCACCCTGCTCTGATTCGGTCACTGCCATCACTGCTGGATCCATGTCCCAGGAATTAAAGCAGGACTGAGGACTGAGCTGGGTGCCAGTGTCACTGAGAGTTCTGACTCAGCAGTACATGGCCAGGTTGTGTGAAAGCCCTGCAAAATTTGTAATTTGTGGAGGATGGTCTCGTTTCACCTGTCAGCTACACACACACTAAGCTGACCCATGAGGCTCTGGGTACAGCACCAATGGCCAGTGGCTCCTGCTGTGCTGTCTTGTCTTCTTGTCTGTTTCTGGCAAAACTGCTTTTTTTAGCTTGGGGGAGCAGAACTGAGTCCCAGTAGGCACGGGCAGCATTTTTACTTTTTGAGTACTTCTGTGTCCTACTGGGTTGAGATGTAGTTGTACATTTTTTCTGGGTAGAAGCTTAGGGAGCTTCTGCTGAGGGTGATTTCTTGGCACTGGGTGGAGTGTGAGCACACAGGTAAAACAGCTGCTTTGCTAGGGCCAGTGTACCAGGGATCCTGTCTCTTGGTCTGTGCCAGCAGCACCTTTTGGCTGGGGAAATGCAGGTCTGAGGTAGAGCAACACTGCTGTGGTCACCTGTGGGCACCCTGGAAGCCAAACCTCTGGAAAGTTGGATTCAAAATACTCCTTTTTGCCCCAGGGTGGGAGGAGGCATGTATTTTGTCTGAAAAGCAGGGCCAGAAAGATTTTTTGTGTGCTGGGGGGGCTCTAGGTTAGGAGACCTGCCTGATTTTACACATGCTAAGCATCCCAGTTAAGCATCCCAGTCCCAACTCTTCCTCCACCGTAATGTAACTTTTCAGAAGTGCTGGCAGCACAAAACATTTAAACTGCTCCATACCAGGGGGAGAGCTTGAGGGGCTGCCCAGGGGCTTTGGGACCCCCAGGGCAGGGACAGGGCACCCTGCAGCTCCCTGACACTCTTCTGGGCTGACCAAGCCTTTGCTGTGAGGTGGAGAACTCAGGTTTGGGGGAGGCAGCCCTGAGCCCTGTGTCAGTTCCTGGGTTCAGTGGGGGATGCTCCTGCAAACAGCAGTGCTGGGAGTTTGCATTCCCCTCGGCCTCAGCCCTGAAGGAAGCCTAAAGCCTGGGTCAATAATAAGCTTATAAGACAGTAAATCTTGGTAATGAGAAAAACAGAAGACGGCATCTGCTCAACACAATGGCGCTGTGTATGGTCTGGTAAACAGCTATTGAAAGGAGATGCCTGTTATGGAAGGGGTTACAGCTGAACAGCCCCATTTCCATGCAGGATTGGTGGGTTTCACTGCCCCCAGCCCTGCTGGGGCTGAGCACAGGCACAGGTGACCTGTTGCCCATGAGGCTGTGTGCTCACCAGAGGTGCAGCAGCCCCTGCCACAAAACCAGAGCCCAGCTGCCAGTGCCCTGCACATGTGGAACTGGAGATGAGATGGGACTGCCACAGTGGCTGTCTGCTCCTCCTCCTGTGCCCACTCCAGTGCCTCCTTGCAATGGCTGCACTGGGAGATGTGCATTCTTCAGAGGGTACTCTGCTGCAAATAGGGGTCGGGGTAAAAACGGGAAAGAGCTTCTTCTCTTGTCTTTGGAGGTGCCAAAATGGGATGGAGCTGATGGGCAACGGGCACCTGGGGATGAATGAGTTGTACAGGGGGCAGCAGGAAGGAGAAGAGGCTGGGTCTTCACCTGAGGAGCCTGGTGCCCATGGGGTGGGAGCTGGCAGTGCTCCTGCTCCTGCTCCAGCTGTGTGAAGCCAGGTCTGCAAAATGGGGAGGAGGAGGAGAAGGGGGGAGTTAAGGGGAAGAAATCTGCATATGGTGTGTAATGCGTTTATGAATTGGGTCTTTAATAATTTACATTACCAGTTTAATACTTTGAATACAAATTATCTTGCCCATATGCTGTGCTGACAAACATAAAAATGGAGTAATCAAAGCTGTAATAGCACTACAGCAAAAAGACATAAAATGCCACTAGAAGGCTTAGGATAAATTATTGCATGCACACACCAGCTCTATGGCTCCCTGGTGCCAAAGGATGCATTGCAATTTCTTCCTCAGACTTTGCATTTGGGCTTGAGGACTGATGCAGTACCAGGGGTACTGCTCAAAATTCTGCAAGACGGGCAGCATTTAACAAAGGAGAGGGAAGAAAAAAAGGCTCAGACTTGTTTGATAAACACCACAATTTAAATTCTGCTCTGGCATTCCATGGGCTGCCAAGAAAATATAGCCCTCTTATTTGTAGGGAGCCCCTTTCTCCCTCCAGCAGGGTTATTTGCATGTATTATAAACTGCAGTGCTGGCTTGCCATCTTCAGGCAGCTGCCACACACTGCACAGCATCCCTGTGCATCCCTGTCCATCCCTGTGCTGCTTGGAGGTGGTGGGTGCAGCCTGGGATACCCAAGGGAAGAGGCAGCGGGTGAGCCAGGCAAAGGGCAGCATCAGTGAAACACAAGTTTCACCTCATCCCTCTTCCCACCTGAAGGTGTTCCCCTCTAATGCCTGAGCTCTGAGGGGCAGGAGGAGGTGGAGAGGATGAAACAGCCCTTGGTGCTGCCTCTTGGCCACTCTTGGGCTGCAGTTTAGGTACAAGGGAGCAGCATGGGAGGCCTTGGGAGCTCATGGATGCTGCAGATCACTTGGTGTTTGTTTTTAGCCGTCTTTTGGTGCACGTGTGTGTGTGTGTGTACCAGGCACAGGGTTCTGCAGCAAAAGGAGCAGGTTGGCAAAACAGAGATGCAAGTTGTGCTCACAGGGAGCAGCTGCATTTGTAAATGTCAGCAGAGCTTGTGTTGTACCTTGTGGCAGAGCCTCTGCTTTGAAATAAATACCAGCCTATTCATTGGTGCCACATCTCCAACACATCCCAGCTACAGGCAATCTTTCACAGAAAGAGCCATTTAGGGCTCACATTTGCATACACTGAATTTCTCAGCTATCAGGGTTACTCCATGCTGTAATCCATTCAGTGCTTCTAATACGATCAGTGAAAAATGAGGCTTCTTCCCAAATAAATCATCACCAGTGAAGGAAATGGTGGCTTTTCCACAAGGCCTGAGGCTCCTGCAGCAGCAATGTCGTTTTTCCAAAAGGCAGAGAACTCTGGGCAGGCTCATTCTGTGCTGCATGAGCTCACTGCCACTCTCCCCAGGATCTAAGCCCTTTGCATATGAATGAGTTTTTCCTCTCTTTGCCTCTCCCAGGATCTGCTGCTGTCTGTCTCCCTGGAATGTGGTGCCAGCAGCTCAGGAATAGTGACTGGGGTTGCCCCTCTTTGTCTCATCCTTTATTCCTTGCACTGGTGCACCTCCCTCTCACGTGCTAAGGGAAGAGGAGTGATGCCAGTGTTTGGCATCCTGTGTCCTGGCAAGGTGGGTGCTCAGGGCTGCAAGAAGTCAGAGAGAGAGAAAGAGGGCATCCTCCCTCTGCCTAGCCTGGCAGTTCCTGTGTTCCACCTTGCTCTGCTCCTTGTCTTCCTCCAAAGCCTGATTTTGCCTGTGAACAGGGGCTTTTGGAGGAGCCCCACTCCATCCCCTGGCCCTGGGGAGCAACCACACGACAGACCAGGCCTGTTACTGCAGCCAAAACCCCTCAGTGCAAAGAGGCAACCAGAGCTTTTCCTGCCAGAGCAGAGGGACCTGTGTGAGCCAGGATGGGGAGAAACAGGTGGGCATCCAGCCCCCACTGAAAGAACTTTTCCCATTGCCAGATCTTCTGCAGAATTAGGCCCTCACTGATCCTTTTGATCCACAAATAAATTGGATGGATCAAGATCACAATGAGAAATATCCCCATTCTCATCCAGAAGGGATTTTCAGCATAAAAAGGCTTTATGTGACTCATAAACTTTAACATTTATTTCTGCACACGAGGTAAATATTTCCCCCTCTGAACGTCTAAGCAATGCAATTTTGTTTGAAGCCTCTATTTGTTTAAGTCTGAAGGTGACAATAATTCACCTGTTTTCCCTTCATGTATTTCCCCAAGCAGTGGCACGAGCCAAAATAGAGCAAACTCAGCTCTGGCTGTTTGTCACCTGTCAGCTCTGTCCCTCAAATGTGCTCAGACAAGCTTTGTCCTGGAGTTTACATTTGGGCACCTTCTGACCTCTAGCTGCTGGTAAATGGCCCCACGTTCTCCTGTTTAGAGGAAGAAATACAGCATAGCTGCAAGCAGCCACTGCCAGGGCAGGCAGGAGAGAGAGACATAACTTAATCTAACTCCAGATAAATCATGATTTCACAGCGATCTGCCTGCCACAGGCTGTTGGGAGTCCCATCTCCTTGGCACTAAAGCAACACTTGTCATCCAATGTCCCAAAGAGACCCACTCATGGCCAGAGATCACAGATGACTGGGAAGATGCCTGGAGTTGTAAACACCATCAATCTGGAGAAAACAAACACTCCTGAGACCTGGTGTCAGGTGGGCATGTTTGAAGTCAGCACTTGTCTCTGCAGAGCACAGGATGTGCACATGGGCTGCACGGATCCCCCCTCACACCTCCCCAGGTCTGGAGCTCCAGAAAGTCCAGGAGACAAAAAGTGCTGTCTGTCCTCTTCCCTGGGAGGGCTTGGGTCCCCAGATTCTGGAGGCTGCAGCCCCCCATGCAGCCCCCAGCCCCTCGCAGAAGGGACCAAGGTAGGAGTGAGCTGCTGTGGGGCAGAGGGGTGGCTTTGGGGCTGCCATGTGGCTGTGTGCAGCTGCTTTGGGGCAGAGGGGTGGCTTTGGGGCTGCCATGTGGCTGTGTGCAGCTGCTGTGGGGCAGAGGGGTGGCTTTGGGGCTGCCATGTGGCTGTGTGCAGCTGCTGTGGGGCAGAGGGGTGGCTTTGGGGCTGCCATGTGGCTGTGTGCAGCTGCTGTGGGGCAGAGGGGTGGCTTTGGGGCTGCCATGTGGCTGTGTGCAGCTGCTGTGGGGCAGAGGGGTGGCTTTGGGGCTGCCATGTGGCTGTGTGCAGCTGCTGTGGGGCAGAGGGGTGGCTTTGGGGCTGGCCATGCGGCTGTGTGCAGCTGCTGGGCTGCAGCCCCATGCCTGCCAGGGGCCCTTTGCCACCCTCCAACCTGCTCCTACCAGAGAGGGAGGCTGGTTTGGGAGAGGTGTTAAAGTTTTGGTTTTGGTTCCCCACTTAGAGGCAGAGATCCCCAGTGTGGGCAGAGAGCTCTGTGTTGTCCCACACCAGCTTTTGGAGAAGCTCCCCATCTCATCACAGGCAGTGTGTTTGCAGTACAGGTACCTCACTTGGTTTTTGTCCTTTTTGGTGTCCCTTTGGTGCCTTTCCTGGAGGAGTCCTCCTGTACATCAAAGGGCTCCTCCTTTTGGAGGAGTCACTTTGATGTACAGCTGGTGTCACATGGAATCTGAAGCAGGTGCTCTCCTTCTGCCCCGCTCCCACCCAGGACTCCCCTGCAGCTCCCAGTGTCTCCCTGGGTCTCTGCCTGTCCTCAAGGACATCTTCATGTCCAAGCCTAAATTCAATGCTAACATGCACAGGCTGTTTCTTTATCTGTCTGCCCTTTTTTTTTCTTTTCCCTTTTTTTTAAAAGGAAACTGAATCCAAGGCTGCCATGTAATGATGGCATTATTGTTAGCAGTTATTTCTATTTCCATAGTTCCAAGAGGTAGAGAACAGAGTCCCACTGGGTTAAATGCAGCACATGTTATAACAAAAAGACAGTCTGAGTGCCAAACAACTTGCAATCTTCTTTTTAATGCAAGGAATGTAAAATTAAGATTACTATAGCAACATCTTGCCCACGATGAACACAGATAGGATTTGTTGGTCTTTATAAATATATATGAGTGTGTGTGTGTGTATATATATATGTAATGTACACATACAAATCCTAAATATCTCTGGCAACCTTTTCTGTAGTTGAATTTATATTTAATTTCAAGCTCTCTGTATTACAGATCTAATTTGCATTCAGCTTTCTTTTTTCATAACTTCAGCAGCCTTGCCTTTTTCCTTCAGGCTCTTTTGTGCACACTGCATGCCAGGCTGGAATGCCCACTGCCTGGGGAGAGTGCTTACTCCCTTCCTGGGAGCAGGGACCAACTCTGACTGGGGGAGATAATCCATCTACTGGGGTTTCATTTTAACTGTATACAACTCTGTTAAACCTTATAACTGACTTAACATCTCCAAATTTGCTTTCTTCAATCAGATCTTAGGAAAGTGGGGTGAACCTGAGACACACACATCCTTCCTTTTTCTTCCCATTTCTCTTCTCTGAAGTTATTTGTTCAACTTTCAATGAATTTCCTCTGAGGTATGAACTGAAGCTCTCATTTCTTCCCCATGCCTGAGTAAAACCTGGGCCCTGGTTTTATTAAGAAAAGCCTGTGGGGAGGGCAGAGCACAACCAGGAGTGAGGAGCTGAGGGAAAGGCAGCAGGAGGATGGATGGTCCTACAGCTCAGTGTCACTTAAATTCTCTAGCAAAGCAGCAGAAATTCAAGCACTGTTTTCACCTTGTTGCAGAGGTAAGTGGAGTTACTGATAAAGAAGAGCTTTAACATCACCAGATCTGAAGAGAGCTGCCTTTGCTTATGAGCCTGCAACTGGGGAGGAGGGGAAAAGCAGGCACCAAACTGTGCTAAGGAGAGCTGGAGGATACCACTCTCTGCCAAAGAAAGACACACTGGAGGGATACCCTCTTCTCTCAAGGAGCAGGAGGAACTTGCAGCTCACTTGTAGCGGCTTTAAGGCTGTGGAGTTGAACGTGCACAGTTGGAGGGTTGGTGGATCCACTGTTTTGGGACCAGACTGTAATGGAGATCTGAGAACCAAAACTGAAAACGTCTGCTGGCAGGTCTGGATGGAGAAGCTGGAAAGCAGCCTGGAGTTGCCAGCTGCAGATTTCTGGTGCCTATGACTTAGCAGAATTAAATACAAGGAAATAAATCACAGGCAGCTCTGCCTGCAGGGTCTAGAAGGAAAGCAAGGGGCTGGGGTGAGGAGGGTAAGCAACCCAGTGGGTCTGTGGGGATGGCAGGAGTGGAAAGGTGAAGAATGGATCTGCAGGGCACAGAGAGGCCCACTTTCAAAGCCCACCCAGCCAAAACCAACAGCTTTCCTTCCGACAGAACTGCTCTATGAGCCAGAATCAATGCCCTCCTGCAGAGCCTGCAAAGACACTGACAGGTGTAAGTGTGCAGGGCTGATGCCCAGAGGAGGTTTCTGGGTGCAGTTATTGCAGAGATGGGTGGGACAGAGCAAACACGAGGGGTTCTTCACACATGCATTGGGTGTTGGTGTGCACCTTACAGTGGCAGGCTGAAGATACAAGGGCAGCTGAAGATCAGACCAGGCAATGGGGAGTGAGTTGGAGACCAGTGGAAGTTCATGAGCAATGATGCATTATAGGGCAGAGCAAAGTGATTTTTGAAGGATGGGCACTCAGCTGTTTGCTGCAGGAAAGTTGTTCCTTCGCCTATTTGTCCCTGACCCTGGGCTGACCTGTAGGCAGAAGAGACTTTGCTACCTTCTTGCCCAAAGGAAGGAGTAAAGGCAGGCTCCAGGGGTCCAGCAGGGCTGTGAAACTGGCCCAGGAGGAGTCAGCAAGGTCTGTAGGGCTGAACAAACCATCTTCAAGACCACAGGTTAAAATCCACACACACTTTCTCATCCTGTTCTCTGGAATGGGCACCCAGCAGGACAAGAGTCTGTTTATGATGGAAGTTGACCCTGGGCTCCCTCAGGTAAGAGCAGCTGCAGTGGGCAGTGTGAGCACCAGTGCTGTGCATGGGGTAAAGGTTTGTGTGCACCCTCAGCCCAGAGACCTGGTTGCTTGCCTCTTGGAAATGCTGCAGAGCTGTGCAGGTGTGCTGGATGGTCCAGTAAAATCAGAGCTTTTAGTGGGACTACAGCAAGAGAAGAGAATCATTTCCCATCTATGGGCTGCACATTGCTGATATATACCAAAGTGATAGCCTGACGAAAGGGAATCTCTTCACTGCAGAAAAAAACATTGGTTGTGGAGTGAACTGGCTGCAGCTCCTCTGTGAACTACCAGCACACTGGACTGTGGATGGCTGCACTTCTGCAGGGGCAGGTAGGTACCACATCCCCCTTGGCTCCACAGCACTGCTGTGCCAGCCACCATCACCTCTCTGCCTTTTATTACTCTTGACCCTCCTGTTCCCATCAGGTGTTTTTAAGCAGGCCTGCCACCAAGGCTGTAATCGGTTCTCATGTGCTCCTATTTATGCTCTCACCCAGCAATTTGCACAGGGCTGTCGAGCTCTCTGCTTGTAATTGACAGGGGAAGGCAATCTGCTTCATGAGAGGAAACATCTCCACAGCTGCTGGATCTGAGCAGGCTATTTCCCATAATGAGGGTGAGGTAAAGCAGGATCTCACTAACAGCCATGGATGTAGCTGAGCCCTCATTACTGCAGGCACAGAGGTGCTGCTTGGGACATAATTAAGAGCTCAAAAGTGTGGCACTGTCCTTCCTACACTGCTGCCTCATAGCAAGATGCTTAGTGCCAAGTGCTCCTGAAGTTTGCCCAAGTGACGATCCAGGCTGCAGGAGGGGCTGCTCCAGCAAAGGGAAAGCTCCTTGTCTTCTTTCTTAAGACAGTTCTTGAAGAGGACAACCATGGGAATTCCAGCCTTAGCACTGGAAAGCAACTGCCAATGGCAATGGCTTGTGCATCCCCAGCTGGAGAAGCAGCTTGGACGTGGTGTGGGCAGAATGTTTGCAGGTGGGTGTGCATCCAAACACAAATGGGGCTGGGGAGGCAGGGAATGTGAAGGGGAGGGTCCCCAGAGCATCTCAGGAGTTTCCATCTCACACTGTTGCCCCTGAACAGTCAGGATAAAATTAGGTCCCTTCTCCCCATACAGGTGGTGGTGAACTGGGTAATACCCTAATCTTTCCAAAATTTTGGCCAGATTCCTCCAGCTGATCTCTAACTGAGATGAACCCTGGGCTGGAGGAGGGGGAAGTAAGGGGAGAGAGAGTGAGGTGAGAGAGGCTGTGAGAGCTGCACTGGGAAAACTGAGAGTAACTCAGCCAGCATCCCTGCAGGTGCTGATGTGGGAAACTGTGAGAACAGCAAGATTTTTGTGTGCACAGCATATTGGGGCAAAAGGGATGGGCTGGAAAGGGAATGGTGAAAGGAGACCTGTAAGGAGCAGGAATGGGTTTGGTTTCTACAGGTAAGAAAAGGGACTGGGTGAGGAATCCCAATGAGAAAAACTATGCAGTGCTCCTTTTTTCCTCCCTCTTTTTCTCCTACCATTCCAAGAAGTTTCTATGGAAGGGAAAAGTCTGCCCCAACCTCACTTGAGCACATTTGGGGGATAGTGTGAGGAGAATGAATGGTCCTTCTTCTGCTTGAGTCAAAGGCAGATCTTGAACACAAAGGGGGTGAGGGGACTGGTCTGTCATGAACAAGCTTTCCTCACTTTGCATTATATTGATTTGCAGAAGTTTCTTACTTGGATACTAAAACAATTAATTGTTTAGGTTTTGTTAGCTATTAAATATATCAATTAAATCCTTCCCTGAGGGTTTTTCCCCTCAACAAACCCCACCAGCTGGACCATTTCCATATCTTTCCTTCAGCCATGATTGTCACCTGGGAGAGTCCCATGCTACCTCTCAATTGTCATCTGAACCTCCTCCCTGAGCAGCCTACACAGCAACCGGGCTGTCTTTGCTGGGAGCAGGCCCTCTAATTTGTTTTCTTTTTTGGGCAGGATTAAGTAAAGTGGCTGAAAAATCCCACATTCTGTCCTAGCATCTTGAGACCTGCAGCAAGACTGGTTCCAGCCATGGGATGCTGCCCAAAGTAGCTGGTGGTGAGAGCTAGCACAAAACCCAGCACGTGTGTCCCCAGGGATGCACAGCTGGGTTCGAGGCACTGATGATGCTGCAGGAAGAAGCCTGAGTTTCTGAGTTTCTTCACACATATTTATTTGTCAGCAGAGAATGTACAAATCCCATGCATAATTCAGCCACTGCCATACAAATCATCCCACCAGTAAAAGCCTTTTCTGAAAGCGCGATTTGATTGCAACAAACTTTGACCTAAATGTGCTGCAGCCCCGTATGACAGGTTTTAAACTTTTGCCATCACTTCCTTCCGAGAGGCAGAGTGAATCTAGGTCAGCCCCCCCTTGCTTGTTTGTAATGAGGCTAATTCTGATTTCATTCATGTTGCATCCTCGAGTTTGAGATGGGGGGAAAAAATGGGATATTTGAAAAGGCAAGTCAGCCTCAAAGTCATTCGTCTTAAATCTCATTGTGGAGCAGAGGAAGTGGCTTGATGTTTCATCGAAAGGCAACGTTGATGGTGTCATTTATTATTCAGGGTGCAAAAGGAAGACAGACTTTTCCTTCTTTCCCTTTTCATTTAGATGGCAGCGTTAAGCCGGGCTGGGTGCACGGGCCTGTGCCGGGGCTCTGGCGGTGATTAGCAGCCAGGGCTGCTCCGGCCAACGGGAGCTCCGAGCGCTGCTCGCTGCTGCTGCCCGGGGACAAAGGGGGGAGCGGCTGAACACGGGGTTCGCCGTTTGTCTGGAGCTCCTGGGCGAGCTCGACAGCATAAACAGAGCCGCTGGTTTGTGGGCCTCCTCCAGGATGGCAGCTCAGGGCAAGCTGCTGCATTCATCTCTTTAGTGCTGCAGCAGCCAGTGCTGCTTTTCCCAGGACTGGGATTCCTTTAGCCGTGCACAGTGCAGCTGTGCTGCCTCTCTGTACCACAGAAAAGTTTGGGAGAGAGAAACAGCTCCTGAATATGTTTGGCTAAAGAGCTGCAGGTGGGCAATAGTGATTCCCCTGTAAGTAATGGTTTGGAAATAATTCTGCCTCCTAGCTATGTGCTGGATTTAAGGGCAGAATTGAGATAAGGGATGGGGGTGGAAAGTGTTTGCCCTTATTTTTATGCTAATAGTCATGATGCATGGCAGGACTAAATGACTTATTTTAGCCATGTTTGTGGGCTCAGTGAGTCTTAGACTGCACAGAGGAATGAACCTCCACTGTCTGGGAGGTCTAGATCAGAATCTTAAGCAAATAAACCAGACTGTACTTGAAAGGCATGTGCTGAAGCTCTCCACTGGCTGAGCACTGCATCCTTGTGGCATTCAACACCTGTGGGCTGCTGCTATCAATATGGGAGGCAGCAGAGACCTCTAAGCTCTCACCCAGTCTGTCCAGGGCTGGAGGAAACCTGCTCTGCCCATCACCAGGAGCAGCCTAAAGAGCGCAGGGGCTGAAGAGTGTGGAAGTAGTCCATGTGGCAAAGGATTTATCAGCCTCATTTCTGCTTCTGCTTAGTGTGTCTCCCAAAGGCCATTGCTTGAGTCAAAATGCCCATGTATTGAGAAACTACAACTTTCATTGCCTGCTGTTTTTGTTAGAAATAAATACAAGTACTTGGCTAGGCTGGTGTGGAGGGAGAAGAGGGGTTCAGCTTCATTCAGCATCTTTGCCCTGCGTGTGTGTGGATCTGGGGAACAGAGCAGGTGTTTGGTGGGACATGGGCAAGGGAGACACCTGAGTGTTACTGCTTGGGGACCTCAGTGTCAGGAGTGACTACAAAACTGCCCTTGCAGCTCACTGGGAGTTCTTTTCAGTGAGGAAACCACTAACCTGCCGCATGGTCCAGCTGCTGCTCCAGCTGGGGATGGCACATGGTGGTCCCTGTGGTCCTGGTGCTTTCTTTTGCAAGGAGGGAATGACAGATCAAAGATGGCTTGCCTGCACCCTGTCTGCAACTGAGACAGGCAGCGTGGAAGTTGAGACTCTGATTTTGTATCTCTCTCCTTTCCTTTCATGTCTCCTCCCTCCTTTGAAGCGGGACACCAAGATACCTTTGAATGAGCTCATGTTCATGTTGGAATTCTGAAATTTCCAACCTGGTATTCCTGATTCAATGCTAACCTACCTGTTCCAGCAGGTACCCAGGGGGGCAATAATTATTTTCCTAAGTGTGAGGAGTTCCCCGGGTCTAGCTAAAGGGAATGGGTATGTCACTGTCACTAAGCATGCTTAGTCAAAACAGTAAGAAAAATTGGTCTTAAATATGCCAAATTCAGTATAGTAGTGTTTGTAGAGAACAGCTATTATTTTTGTATATTTGACAAAAGTTAATTGTGACAATCAGGGTAATAGTCAGCCTGTCCCTGTAAAGGAGGGGAAAAAATTCTTCATTTATAAGCGATTCATTAAGTAGCATTAAAGCTGTCTCTGAAGACAAAATAATCTTTTTAAAGAGGACTCAAGGTAGCGAGAAGGAAGATTAATGCCTCAGCTATTTTTCAATTATGTAAGCTTCCATTTATTACAATATACCTGGATTAACTCTTACTAAGCTGTGTGCCCTGGTAGGTAGGGATGTGAAACGGGGGTGTTTTGCTCAGGGAGGGATGAGAGATGCTCTGCACAGGGCTGCTGTGAGAGGCATGGCAGGAGGGTGCCAGGCACTGCCCCTCCCAGCCTCCCTGTCAGCAAAGCTGTGACAATTTTGCACATGCAGTGTGCATTTATGGTGCTGGAATATTTTGCACTGATTACATTCTACTTGGTCTTCCTGTCTGCATACATGTACCTACTCTCCCTGGTGTAGTTCAGGTACTGAAGGGTTCTGGTTTCTGGCCCTAATTCAGGTGCCTTCTCCTGTGATCATGTGCATGATCCTTTCAAATGAGCCTAAATTCTTCTAACACACTGGGGATACTCTTATTTCAGCGTGATTTATGTCAGCAATTCTGGTAAAGTGTAATTAAAAAGGTCTCATTGATACCTCTACCTTAATTTTTTTTCCCTTGCCACTGCTTCCTAGAGTACTTGCCTTGTCTTAATTGAAGCAGTGAAGAGTCCATTTAGCAGGAAGGTGGGAGGAAACAGCCTGAAGATCATTCATCTAAATCACTCCAGTGATGAAAACAGTTGCTCACTACATCTATCATAATTTCTTCTAAGTTTCTTATAGAAGATTAGTTGCTGCAGCTATGCAGATGCACACTTCCCTGGTAGAGCTCTGCAGACCTTCCTGTCCAGGGCAGTCACTCCAGGCTGTGGAAAAAGAGCTGCTTTTTGCAGGTATAAATTACACACCAAAAAAAGTGTGCAGGTTAAAAACCCTTTTTATGTTTTTCCAGTTGCATTTGTTTAATGAAATGTTACACCCCCTTTACCTTGCACTGCTCTGTGAACCAGGCTTTTTTTAAGTGTGAGGCCAAAATCTTTTTTGGGTAGCTTTGGTGCTTTTGCCAAGACACTTTTATGTAAAGTTCAGGTCCTTTGAAGTCTCATCCTTGTTCTCCACAGCTGAAAAGCTCCTGAGAGCATCTTATAAATGGTGCAAAACTGACAGAGAAGAGCAGAGTGAAGGTGAAAGGGGCTGAAAGGATATGTCTATGAGAGTTCACCTTACTCCTGTCTGCAGGTATGTCCTGAACAGAGCAGCTGAAAGTCCATGAACAAAACTATTTGATTTACATGGAAAAAATATTTTCAAAACTATGCAGAATGTCAAAAGGAAGCCAAAAGAAGCTACATATCAAGCCAAAATGCTGTCTTTAACAACTCAAGGATTTTGATAGCTCTGACCCTGGGCCACCAGGCCAGGGCAGACCCTGTTTGCTGCTGGTCTCTGCTGTGCCTTGTGCTGCTTGTACTCTGCTGGCAGGGAATGAGCCACCAAAGGCTTTGCTTTTTGCTTTGTTATTGACTCGACCAGGCAGCAATAAAACCCCCATGATGGGTTGTGACACAACCTTAATGTTTGCTTGGATACTTTGACCTGCACACAGAGGGGTGGCTTTGGGCAGGAGCAGGAGGTGGTGCTGGACAGACTGAGCATGGACCTGCCCTCTGTCCTGCCCATGGCTGGTGCTGAGCACCTCTGCTATGAACACAGGCTGAGAGCTGGGCTTGTTCAACCTGCAGAAGAGAAAGTTTCAGGGACACCTTATAGCACCTTCCAGTCTCTAAGGGGGGCTACAAGAGAGCTGGAGAAGGACTTTAGACAAGGGCAGGGAATGGCTTTAAACTGACAGAGGGTGGGTTTATATTAGATAAAAGGAAGAAATTTTTGACAATTGGGGATGATGAGGAACAGGTTGCCCAGAGCAACTGTGAATGCCCCATCACTTGAAATGCTCCAGGCCAGGCTGGAAGGGGCTCTGAGTTCCCTGGTGCTCCTGAAGGTGTCCTTGCCCAGGGCACTTGGAACTGAATGATCTTTAAGATCCTTTCCAACTCAAACCATTCCATGGTTCTATAGTATCCCTATTTTCCCTTTTCTGATTTTGTTTTCTAAACAAAGCTGAGAGCTCATGTGGTTGCAGCATTGCAGCCACAGCCTGACCATAGCGGTTTGGTGTCTTCTTGCTCATGGTGGTGCGGAATAAAGCACAGAAAGGTGCCTGGAAGCTCCAGCCATGGGGCTGGGCTGTGGGAACGAGGTATCCCAGCTACAGAAGCTGGGTATGCCGGCTGAGGGAGCCGGGTGTCCCGGCTGAGGGAGCCGGGTGTCCCGATTGAGGGAGCTGGGTATGCCGGCTACGGGAGCTGGGTATTCCGGCTGAGTGCTCTTTTCCTGCGGCTGAGGAGCCGCTGAGTGAGAGGGCTGCTGAACTTACATTACTGCTGGGGATTCTGCAGTGCACACGTTACGGTCGGTAAAAAGCATTAAACCGAAAGTGAATGGTCATATTCTGGCGTAATTGGTTGAAAAAGTCCCTGTGGGGATGGGTTTGCCTGAGGGGTGGCTGGCTGGGAGCGGAGCCGCGGGAAGCGATGGGAAGCAAAGGCACCGGGAAAGGCTTCAGCGACTCGAGGTGCGAAACTTCGCCTCGTAATCTCTCCCTGCCGGCACCTGTGCCCGAGGAAGGGAGGCGGGCGGGGTGCGGGTCCCGCCGTGGGGGCTGCGGGGGACGGCGGGGTGCGCGTCCCGCCGTGAGGGCCGGCGGGGTGCGCGTCCGGCGTGGCTGCGGGTCTCAGCGTGGCTGAAGGGCTGCGGGGCCCGGCGGGGCTGCGGGGCCCGGCGGCTCCGAGCGGGGACCCCCGCCCGCCCCCGCCCCGCGCCGCCCGCCGCCGCCGCGCGGTGGCGCCATCGGCCCGGAGAGCGCCTCAGTGCCCCCGGCGCGCACCGGGCACCCCCGCCCGGCCCCCCCGCTCCGCCCCGGGCAGGGCGGCGGCACCGCCGGGGAGGGGGCGGCGGGCTCGCCCCGGGACGGGCCGGGCCGGGCCGGGCCGGGCCCGGGGGTGAGAGCTGCCGTCGGGGCGGGAGGAGGAGGAGGAGGGGCCCCGGCGGCGGTGGGCAGAGGCGCGCATGGAGCGGCCGGGGAGCAACGGGAGCTGCCCAGGCTGCCCAGGGCTGGAGGGGGGCCCGGCGGCGGGAGCCGCCACCGGCCTGGCGGCCGTGCTTATCTTCACCATCGTGGTGGACGTGCTGGGCAACGCGCTGGTCATCCTGTCTGTGCTGCGTAACAAGAAGCTCCGCAACGCCGGTGAGCGCGAGGCGGGCGCGGGGCGGGCGCGAGGGGCGGGCGGAGCGGAGCGGCCCCGGCGGAGCGGAGCGGAGCAGCTCCTCACCGCACCTCACCGCACCGCGCCCCGGGCTCCGCCGGCCCGGCCCCGCTGCTGGCGGGGCTGGAGCCCGCGGGCAGCGGCGGGAGCAGAACGGCAGTCCCGCACCGGGGCGGTGAGGGCACCTCCCCTGGGGAGCCCCGGGTCCGGTCTGCCCCGGCCGAGGACTCCGAGCAGCTGCGCTGAGCCGGAGCAGTGCCCGCCCGTCGCTTCTCTCCGCTGGCCGGGCTGCCGCGGGGTTCCCGGCTCGCTCTCTGCCCGTCCCGCTGCTGCTGCTGCTGCTGCTGTCCTCCGACTTTTCGAAACTTTTGTCCCCCAGAGGCAGCTGCAGACGGAGGAGCCAGCTCAGGTAAAACCCACGTCCCTTCAGCGACCCGCGCTGGGAGGAGCGGGGCAGAGGTGCAGGTGAGGACGACTCCGAGTGCCGCGTCAAGTGCTCAGCAAGAGTGCTCGGGTTTTTAAGACAAGTCCATTACAACGTTGTACACTTGCTTTTGTGTTCCAGCCTTTCAGTGTTTTAGTATTTTTATTACAAACCTGCTATGCTGAAACCAGAGTGTAGAATTTACGTGTTTTTTCCACGGGTAACTTGGAAGTCTGCTTTGTAGCCCTATGTATTGACCTCCCTAATGAATTCATCTGGGAAAATTGTTAAACTGATATTATTCAGTGTTTTTAAGAAGGCTGTATTATGCGAGGGTGTAAATTTCTTTCCTTCAAAGTCTTATTATTTTAGCAAAGAAATACTGGATATCAGTATTAACAGAGAACTTATCCTGGATAAAAATTGCTGTGTAAGGAGTTTCAAGTAATCTGTGTAGTGCTGCTTAAATTGTACCATAGAGTATGTTTTACTGAGGACTATATCACTGTCTGCTTTTATAGAGAGACATTAAATGACCTTCAGTTTTATAGCTTGTAAAATGGCTTTAATGAAATATCTGTGGTGTTTATGATGTGCAAGTTGCAAGTATTTTGAGATGCTGATGTCTCACTATCTCTCTCAGTCTCCTGTAAATAAGCAGTAACTCAACAAGGTTCAGTAAAAGTACTGGATGGATAAGGCTGAGAGGACAATTTCACTCCAGTGCCTCTAACATTTGATTGATTTATTAATGAAAGAAAGCACAGAAATGGCCATTGGCTTGGGCAGGCACTGGATGCAGTGACCCTGAATAGTGAGTGGCTTTTTAACTGGTACATAAAACGCTGCCCATAGCTACAGGCAGGCTGTACTGGGTTTATGAGAAACTGCAATATAGCTGGAAAAGCTCCTCTCTTCAGCTTTGCTTTAAAATGTGGGTGCAGCAAGCCTGTAATCAGTGGTTCTGAGGAAGGAAAGCACCCTACCCTTCTCCCAAGATAACTAGCTGTTTATGTTATCTGGCTGCAAGCAGATTTGAAGCTATTAGCGGCTTTTATTACCTTTCACATCGTTGATCACTTGAATGCATTTCATGTTTTAAGACTGCTTCCACTGTGAGTTGAGTTAAAGCTCCTGTGAAAGTAAAAAAGAACAGCTTTGAGTTTAAGTGATCACGGAGATATTTTCCAGAGCTTAGTCCTTGTCAGTAGCCTGTTGTCTGCTCTCTGTACGAGCTGTCGGCGTGTGGGAATAAAGTCAACACAAGTGCAAATAGTGCTAATCTTCCTGATCTGAGGGGACGTGGCTCTTGTTGCACACAGAACGTGAGTGTGACTAGTGGGGAATTCAGTGTGACAGACTTTGAAGCTGTGGTAAGTCCCAGGACCCATCCTGTTTTGTTCACCTGAGCACTGTTCCTCCTTCAGTCACAGCCTAAACTGGGAATGCCTGTGCTAAATCATGAAGGGGTTCAGCAGCAGGAGGATGAGGTGGTCAGGCCAGTGGTGGTGGTTTGATTCAGTAAAGTAAAATGTCTAACCTGCATCTAAGTGTTGTCATCTTGTGTTGCTAAAAAAATCATATGTGCTTAGAGTATTCAGACAGTCCTGCATCTCTCTGTGTTGGGAAGTAAGCTGTCTGACAGCCTCCCTGGATGCAGGACAAAAAGTCAGGAATCTCAGCTCAGTTCATGCTCCTCCTGACATGTGAGCAGCCATGTGAATGAGAGGGGCTCATCTGGAACCCAGCAGCCAGATTGAAGTCCTTTGGACCAAGAGTTTATCTACTCGTGTGCAAATACAGCCTAAGCCAGTTCAATAAATGAAAAGGGCACCTGTGATGGCTGTGTCAGCTCTTGCCAAATCCTGGAAGGACCAGGTCTTCGTTTCTGGAGCAAGCTCACGCAAGGTCACCCAGCTGGAGCTAAAACTGTATTGTCAGGCTAAGCTGGGTTCAGGCTGGGATGTGTAACTGGCACTGCTTCAGGAGCTGTGGTGGGTGGGCACTCTTGTGAGGTGGGGTTTTTGGTCTGTTATCCTGGATGCTTTTGAAGAACTTGTCCCTTGTCACTTCAGCACTGCCCACAGCTGCAGTGGCACATAGCCACAAGAGTGTGGCTGTTGGGCAGCATCTCACATCAGCATTTGCCTGGAACTGAACAAAGAGAAGGAGGTGGGTGGTGCCTGTGGGCAGAGGAAACTGGGATTCACTGAAAGCCCCAGGTGTCCTTTGTGGTAGACAGTTCACATCCACAGCTGGCTGTTCAGCCAGTCATGCTGGAGAATGTCTGGTGTTAGGCTTTCCCACATCCAGCTACTTGGACATTTGGAGATATTTGTGTGGTCAGAGAGGTTCAAAAAAAGCTCCAGGCTTTGGTCTGTATGTCCACAGTGCAGGGCAGTGCCATGATTGAGGGTGAAGGGTGTGAGGAATAACCCTGCTCCTCTCACAGGAAAGATGTCTGTATGTCTTTATGGGAGGGGTGAAGTTTTTTGGCAGCTGAAAACTTTGACAAACCTGATCATCCTTCTATTGTTCTGGACACTGGGGGAGTTGGGAAGAACTTGCTCTTTCCAGAGAAATCACACTGCTTCTCTTTCCATCTGGGAAGGTGTAAGGTAAGTTGATGTGCCCAGTGTTGTTTCTGGGAGGTGCTCAGAGTGCTGAGCACAGATTGGGACCCAAGTAAGAAACAATGATAGTGAGCTGTGGATAATGGGGCACGTGCGGGATCAGGACCAGCCGAGGGCTGCTGGCATGGCTGAGTTTACAGCTTTCCATTCTTCCTCTGGCCAGCTTTACAAGTGTGAAAATCAGCTCTAAAACCAGCCAGTATTTTTCAATGAGCTAGCCTGCTCCCTAGGCAGAGGCTCTGGCAATACCCTCCTCTAGTTCTTCTGAACTCAGTGCAAACTCAGGCACGCAGCCCAAACTGCATTCCCTTGAAACCCATGTCTCCCAGCAGTGCTGCCTGGAGCTTTGTGTGCAGAGAGCAATTTCTGCTGCCTCACAGGACCTTTATGCTCTTGGGAATGTAATTTCTAGGGATCCAAAACCTCTCTAGGGGCAGGCAGAGCAGGTACAACTCTAATGAGGTCATTGGGCTCAACTGGCTTTTAATCCTTTGGATATACACTATACAGGGCTGTTTGCATAGCGAGGGGATTTTGTTCTTGAACTGTCACCCCAGCCAAAGTCGGGCGTCACGCAGAAGTCTGTATGTATTATGTCAACAGTTACCTTTGTCAGCCAAATGCAAACTCTCAGAAGAAATCCTAGATCTGTTTGACAAGCCCTCCAGCCAGAAAACTGTGTTGACTAACAGGAGTTGTGTTTCCATCCCTGAGCACGGGCAGGGAGACCAGCCTGCACTGCCCGGGTCAGCCGCTTGCCCTCTGGAAATACTGGCACTGGGCTAAGTTTTTGTTTGCTTGAGCAGGGCTTTTTATTTATTATCCCAAGACCTCTGGAACTTCCTGGCTGGCCTGGGACAGGCTTCTGGTTTGTTTTTTTTTTTGAAGTCAATGTTAGGAATTTGGGTGAGCTCCTTCAGAGGCTCTGAGTCCAGGTTTTCTCGTTACAGATGTGAGGATGGTTAGCAGATGGTGTTGGGGATCTTCCCAACTTGCTTCTCAGAGACTTTTGCTATAGCTGAGATTTAAGTCATCCTTATTTGCAAAGATAAAAAGTAATACTTATACTTTCTGTATCATCTATATCAGGATACTTTCACTGTACTTTTTTAGCATCAAGCCTAATGTATTGATCGATGGTTGCTTTTTTCCTGATAGAACTATTGCCTCTAGGTTTTTTTTAATATCTTTTAGCTTTCTTTATAAAAATGTATTGAATTGTATAAAATTTGCTCTAGTTTTATAGCAGATTTAATTTTTTTACATTTTTTTTAAATTTGGCTCTTGTCTTAATTTCTATTTTAAACCAAATAATTTCTAAAAAAGATACTGTTGCTTTTCTTGGTGGGAAAGAGGGCTCTACTGAGGCATCTTTAAACATCCTCCAATAAGCATTGTCACACTTACTTATATTTAGATGTTTTCTCTCAGTTATTTTTGTGTCTGGTTCTTTCTAGTTTTGTGAAACTGACCTTTAGGAGATGTTGTTTTGGACCATGTTCTGTTTCCTTACCTCAGATGTAGTTGGGAACTGTGATTGGTTTTCTTCCAGCTACTGCAGGATTTCCTTGTCCTAGAAAGCTATCTATTATATGTAGGTGTTGAGATTTATTTTTTTAAATTTTTTTTAGCACCACAAACCCTCCAGCATCTGCCATAAGCCTGAAATTACATTTCTTCTTGCTGTACATTGTGGGTAGATGCTTCAGGAGCTGCTCATCTGTTGCACTGATTCACTTGTCTACAGCAAACTCCTACCAGTGCTGCTGGTGCACCCAGCCCGTGGCCCCTGAAGTGAGGGGGGCCCTGCTGCAGGTGGCTGGGCTTTCTGGGGGGCTCTGCTGAGGGGAGCAGGCTGTGTGTTGGTTAAACGGTGAGAAGGTTGCTGGGTCTCCCCTTCCCCACCTGCTGAGTCCTGGGATGTGAAGGGTGGCACCCAGCACCCCCTTGCCCTTCAGCAGGGATGGCACCTGTCACATCAGAGGGGTGAGCTGCTGGCAGATGCCTCTGCTCTAGAGGGGGCCTGTCCACACCAGTGGTTGCTTTTAGCTTTGTTACTGAAGCACCAAGAGCTCGGTGATGAGTTTGCCATGCCACGCTGGCTGCCAGTGCTCCCCCTGTGCCCCAGCCATGGGAATGGCACCTGCAGCGTTAGGGCTGCAGAGGGGCCTGGCTGGGGCTGGGGCTCAGCACAGCGAGGGCCTGGGCTGCAGGGCTGGTGCAGAGAAGTTGTTGAGAGTGGTCTCTTGGGGGCTGTGGTGGGCTCTGGGAGCAGGAGGGCGGGGGGGGTGGATCTGTCCCTCTGCTGCAGCCCCCTGCTCCCATGGCTCTGCAGTGGGTGCTGGAGTGGGGCTGGGGGAGGTGGGAGAAGCAGGAGTGACAGTGCCATGAAACCTGTGAGAAAATCAATTTGGATTAAGGTGAACTGTGAACTTTAACTGTAATAGGAGCATAAAGTGGAGAACAATCTTGACCTGTCCTTTCCTAGAAGATGTCTTGCACAGTGAGACACAGAGACAGGGCATTTGTTCGGGCTGTGTTGGAGCCACAGGCACAGCCCCATGGCCAGACTAACTTGGAGAGGTCTCTGATGACATCACCTTCACCTTCATCTGCTCCTGCGTTGGTGAGGGCTCAGGCTGCATCCCCATCCAGGCCCTGGCACATCACTCCTTCCAGCAGTGCTGCTCTGGGCTCTCCCTGGTCTGTGTCCAGAGTGCCAAGGAGGAGGCTCAGCCACTGCCCTGTCTTGCTCCAAGTGGCATTTCTGGTCCCATGCTGTGCTGCTCCCATGCTGTGCTCCCAGGGCTCTGGAGGAAGCAGCAGCTCACTCAGCCATGAGCAGCTCCTAAGTTGCTTTGTAGCACAGTAGCTTCAGAAATATTTCTAAACTGGTTCTTCAAGCAGCTCCACTGGGGTTCCCAGGGGGATTCCATCCCATCAACTCTGGGGTCAAAGCTTCCAATATTTGGGTTTGGTTTTTTTTCCTTTTCTATTTTTTTTTTTCCAGGGAAAAAAGTCTTTATGTGGATGTGAGTATTTTTAGGAACACTGGATCTCAGGAGCCCCTTTGTGAAACTCTGTGTAACTCCCAGCATAAATTTTTGCTCCTCCCACTCCCAAACCCGGGGTTGGAGCAGGACTTGAACACAGACAGCACTGTAAATCATGGATGTGTGGCTGGGGAGTGGAGTTGAAGCACTGTTAGTCATTCAGTAAGTCAGCAGTGCTCAGCATGCACTTCAGGTGTACCAGTGGTTTGGGAGCCAGATGGTATGTGGTCAAGTGATAAATATGTGATTTGAGAGGAATTGTCATGGTTTGATGCTGGCCCAATGCCAGGCACCCACGAGAGTCTTTTGCTCACCCTCCCCTGCTACAGCTGGGCAGTGGAGAGGGAAAAAAAAATTGACAAACATTTTGTGAGTGAGAAAAGGACCAGGAAAAACACTTAAAGGACAGAACAGGCTCAATTTATGGTTGCAAAATTAATTTATTACTGACAGAATCAGAGGAGGATACTGAGAAGTAAAATAAGCCCCTAAAACACTGCTTCCCCCCAGCCCCTGGCTCCTTCCAACTCACAATGCAGGGAGACAGGGCGTGGGGGTTTGGTCAGCTCATCATGGAGATTTTCTTCCTCTGCTCAGGGAGAGGAATCCTTCCCCTGTGAGACTGTGGGGTCACTCCCACGGGACACAGTTACCCATGAGCTTCTCCAGAGTGGGTCCACTTTCATGAGCAGCAGCCCTACCACACCTGCTGCAACATGAACTCCCCTACGGGCAACAGCCCTCCCAAAACTGCTGTGACGTGGCTCTCTCTTGCCATGGGGTGCAGCCCTCCAAGGACAGACTGCTCCAGCCTGGAAGAAGGGTCCCTGTTTCTCCATCAGGTCTTCCACTGGATCACAGCTTCCTCCAGGCATCCACCTGCTCTGGTGTGGGCACCTTCCCCCATGGGCTGTGGGTGGATCTCTGCATCCCCCTGGGATCTCCACAGGCTGCAGGGGCTCAGCTGCTTCACCATGGTCTTCACCATGGTCTTCACCACAGCTGCAGAGGAATCTCAGCTCCAGTGCCTGGAGCACCTCCTCCCCCTCCTTTTCCACTGACCTTGGTGTCTCCATGTTGTTTTCCCTCACATGTTCTCACCTCCTCCTCTGACTAGAAGCAAAACCTGTGACTTTTTGATTTCCTTCTTAAATATGTTATTCCAGAGGCATTACCAGGCTCTCTCATTGGCCCAGTTTTGGCCAGCAGCATGTCCATCTTCAGAGCCTCAGAGGTTGGCTCTGTTGGACGTGGTGGAAGCTTCCAGGAGCTTTTCACAGGAGCCATCTTTGTGGCTCCCCTGCTACCAAAACCCAGGCTGTGCAAAACCAATGCAGCAATGAATCAGGTTTCCACTAGAAACAGTAATTCTGGCATTTCTGAACTGAAGATTATGTGTCTTTGCAGTGTTTGACCAAAGTTCTGTTACACATGGGTAACAGGTCTCTATACAGTTGAAATTAGTTGAAACAAAACTCCTATTATTGGCAGATCTGTGCAGATTTGTGTCTTGTATCATGTAAAATAACACCCTGCCTCCCCAGATGGCCATCCTGTGGACAAGAGAGCAAGCCATGTTCAGCACACTGCTGAGCTCCTGTTCTCCCTTTCTCAGTCCCCCCTAGCCCTGTGCCCTTCCCTGTCTCTGGCAAAGGCTCTTCTTTTCTTTTCAGCCCCAAAGAGCATTGCTGCCCAAGGACTTGATGTTCCTAAAAAATCTCAAGAGCCAAGTACTGGCGTAGATAATGGTAAATAATTAATTACCTTGCAGACAGTCCTTCAATATGAGCTGGAACATCTTTCAGGAAAAGGGAAGGTGGGCATATGTGCTCAAAGTAACTCTTCCCTGTGATTACTTAAAAGGCTTAGAAGGACAACTGTCATGTCATGGCCTATAAATAAAATGGAAATTAATTCAGAGGCAGGTTTTGAATACTTTTATCTTTTTTTCATTTTGTTTGCATTTTATTGTTTGCCTTTTGTTTGCTTTTGTGCAGGATGTTTAATTCCTTCCAAGTCTGTCCCACAGCAGAGAGCCGGGGTGGAGGAGGACAGTACAGTCCTTAGGAGAGGGCTGTGCCCCAGTCCCAGGACAGTCATGTCTGCAGCAGCCCCAGTCTGATGGAACTGCTTTTTCTGGTGCTGAGCAGGCGCACAGCCTGCAGTTCCCATGGGCTCTATGAGCTGTAACTTAAATGGAGTTTAACATATTTCATCTTACTCTTAGCCCATTGTGTGGCCTTCTGATCTCAGCTGTGAGTTTTATTTCTGCAGATACTGCAGTAGAAAATAGATCAAATTGAATCTTAATGGGATGGGTGAAATCCACAGCAGAGTTGCATTTGGATGCATTAGGAAATGGAGCCCTGGCTATGCTGCCCCAGGGAATGCTGCCTGACAGCCAAGTGGGAGGGAGCAGCCTCCCCAGTGTGCCCACAGCATGAGCCAGGATGGGGGCACAGGGCTCCTCTGCTGGCCTCAGCTCTGCCCTACTTGTGAGGAGATTCAGAAGGAGCAATTTAGGAAAGGGAGATGTTCTCCAGGTGGTCCAGGATTTTCCAATGACTTTTGCAGAGTAACTAACTTTCTGTCCTATGTCTCTGAGGTGAGGAGATCCTATTCCTTTAGGTGACCACTGCAGCTTAGGCTGTCCCTGGACTTGCATACAAACATGGCATAGGAGGGTTGGTGGAGTGAACAGCACATAGAAGGTAAGAGGGAGTAGAAGACTGGAGTCCTGGTGCCTGGATATGGATTTGGGCTCTGCTTTTAGGGTAGAACTATGCCGGGAAGACTGGGAGATGATGATCTGTGCTCAGGGGTGGTTCTTCTGCACCCACCCAATCCACCTGCTTGTCTCCTGCTTTCATCTGCTGGCCAGTTTCAATGGCAAGAGCCACCCAGATCTCATTGTGCCAGTTCTTTGGCCCTCAGTCCCACCTGCAGGTTGCTGAAATACCCCTGCCCAGTCCTTTTTAGTGGCTTGCATTGGCCTTCCCACTGCATTTGTCAGCACTCGGCTTTGGGGCTTCCATGGGCCGATGGAGGGTCCCTGGCTCATAGGGGAGCAGGGTCAGGATCAGCAGGAAGGATCCAGGCTTGCCTGGAGAGGGAGAGCCGATGGGAGCTGTGTTTTTAAGGCACACTGATGGAGGAGGGAGGCGTGTGAGGCTCCTGCTCATGTCCCTGAGGGAGCAGTGAGACAGGGATGGCAGCATGGTGGCACTTCCCTTGTGCTGCTCCCAGTTTTTCTTGGCAGGTTTCTAGGAAAATGGATTATACCACATTCAAAATATTCACTACTGGATTTAATAATATTTCAAAAATAACTTAAATACATTTCTTTCAGAAGTGGTATTCCATGGAAATCCTTTCTGTTTATCTGCTGGCATTGCCAAGCACGTACTCAAAAGCCGGCATCCACACGAGTCATTGCTTTTTCAACAGAATGGGAGAACAATAGCCTGTGTCATTAGCCTGGCCCCAAGCTGTCTGAGGACAAGGGCTGTGCATTGTGTCATTCCCTACCTGCAGCTTTTCCCTGAAGTTGTCTGGGTCATATCTCTATGTTGGCACTGCCAGAGGTGCCTCAGGGAGCAAAGCCAGGGCTGAATGGCTGGGCAGTCTACCCCTACTTCTACAGCTTTGCCATCTGAGTTTGTTCTTCAGCCTCAGTACCTCTAGAGATAGTTCTTCAGTCTCTTCATGTCAAGGTTCTCCTTCCTCACCTCTGAGATGCTCTGGAACTTTCTGAATGTCTCAGTTGTGGAGTGCTGGGAAGGTGGTGGAGATCTCTCAACACTGGCCTGATTTTCTACTGTACCTAAGATGTGAGCATTAAGTCAGTGGTGAGCTCTGCCATTATGGCTTGTGTCTTAAACAGTCTTTCTACTAACCAAAAGTGATTAGTCAAAATTAATTGGACTGAGTGGAAAGCTTGCTGACAAAACACTTCAAGAGTAGGTGTAGCTGACAGGCACCAGAATGGTCAGACATTACAATGTGGATTGCAAACTCTGCCTCTGCCGTGCTTATCCGTGGGAGTTTCTGTAGGGAAGAGAGAAGTGTGGTGTGAGGATTGCAGAAAAACTCAGGTGTGATGGGAGAAGGAGGGGCATGTGTGCTGGGAACAGGAGGGATACTTGTGGTGGGAGGCTGTGGGTGAATCCCTGCCTTGGAAGAGGCAGTCTTGTCTGCTGAGAGTTAATGCTGGCCAGCAGTCAGAGCAAGGAGGAGCAGCAGCAGCCACAGCTCTGCTGGCTCTGACCAGGCACAGGTTTGCAGCTCCCGCAGAGGATCCAGCTGCACTCCCTGCTGAGATACATTTGGGCCCAGAGCAGTTCAGCAAACACAGCCTGCTGGAAGGTGCCTGACCTCAGGTCGCTCCTCACCTAGGTTAGGAGCATTGAGCATCTCAGCACATGTACTGGTCTTCTGGCCCTTCAGGGAGAGAATTAGAGAATGCTTTGTTTTGGAAGGGATTTTAAAGATCATCTCATTCCAACCCCACTGGCACAGGTGTTACCCTCTTAGGAAAACAGAGAATTTGTAAGACAATGCACTCTTGTTCCTGACAGATGCTGATGAGCCAGTTCCTAATGACCCAAGACCTTGCTGGGGACTCGAGGGGCCCCTGTTTTCAGAACAGCTGCAGTGAACAAAACATTCCCTGCCTGCTCTAGGCTCTCATGGAAAGGTGAGGCAATGCTGTCTGCCAGCTCCTTGCTCTAAGTCCTTCCAAAAAGCAAGTGAGGACAGAGAAGCCAGGACCTGACTTGAGGCAAAACTTGGTGGGAAAACCAGGGTTTCCCATACAAGGCAACGAGGAAGTAAAAGTGACTTGCCTAATTAAGACAATAGACTAATTAGCTAATGAGAGAAGTCTTTCCAGTGTGGATGTACCATTGGAAGCCATTAATTAAGTCTTGCTAAATCCCAGACTAGACAAAGCCTTTGATAATAGGGAAGAGGAAGAAGTAGTTAGCACTGTGTCCCTTAGCACACACAAAGCCTTCTCCATGGAGTCTTTAAAATAATAAATTTGCTTTGGAATAAATTATACAGATATGGAAACAGAGGAGTGGGGAAGCAACAAACAGGGCTTACAAGGAGCTAGACTCTTTCAGTCTTGCTGTGGCAGCATCTGTTCTTCCTTACTGGTATTTTGACTCTCATTTGTTATTTCCTTTTTGAGACAAATTTCTCCCAGGAGAGGTTGGATTTCTCCTGATTGATCGTGGCATTACAAAACCAGTTGCTGCTGCTGGGCTGTTTCCATTGCTTTGGCAGACCAGTCTTTCACAGTTTCCTCTTACCTTTAAAAGTGATTCTTTTAATTATTTCTAGCAAATCTGTAAAGATACCAGTTTTTCCTCCCATGTGGAATGAAGACAAATGATCAAACTCTGACACCTTTTTCCTGGAATATGATCCTGGTTTCTAACCAACTCTTCTATTTTTCTCTTCCCTGGTTTTAAATGAGTTTCAGTTCCTGGTAGTCAACAAAACTGTCTATGGCCTGGCCTGCAAGAGAACTCGAGAGGGACTTTTTACAGGGGCTGTAGGGACAGGAGAAGGCAGAAGGGCTTCATGCTGACAGAAGGCTGGTTTAGATGAGATACTAAGACAAAATTCTTCAGTATGAGGATGT
This sequence comes from Molothrus ater, assembly GCF_012460135.2. Classification (NCBI taxonomy): domain Eukaryota; kingdom Metazoa; phylum Chordata; class Aves; order Passeriformes; family Icteridae; genus Molothrus; species Molothrus ater. The sequence goes on from NC_050491.2 coordinate 7,610,793, forward strand.
AGGGGGATAGAATATAAGAAAATAAAGATAGTGTAGAAAGTAAGGAGTTGCAGCTGGGCCAATTATCAAAGATTAGAACAGGCCTGACTTTACCAGGCCACAGCTGTAACCAGTGAGAAGAAGATGCTATAAAAGAGTGGGGTGGCTGGGTGAGAGGGGAACTGGAGTCAGTGGCTGCTTTGTGAAGAAGAAAGAGTCAGTGCTGTGAGAGCTGCCCACGAGAAACACCAAGAAGGTGTGAAACTTTTGTGATAGGAGACAACAGTACGGAACCCCTGTGATAAGATAACAACATGAGGATGGTGAGACACTGGCACAGGTTGCCCAGAGAAGCTGTGGATGCCCCATCCCTGGAACTGTTCAAGGCCAGTTTGGACTTGGCTTGGAGCAACCTGGTCTAGTGGAAGATGTCCCTGCCTAGGGAGTTGTTGTGTCAAGCCCTTGGCCACAAGCTTTCCTTAGCAGGGCTAAAATTGTCCCCAAACTGGAGTGGGAGGATATAGCATGTCAATGAAGAGGAAGTGCTGAGCAGCCCTCTGTTGAGTTTAACTTTCTGCCATGGACATGCAAGACAAATTCGTTTTAAAATAGAAAGCTGAACAGTTATTCTGCACTGTGTTGTTCTAGAAAAGCACTTCTTTTTTTAAAGAACAGACAGAGAAGCCAATTTCTGCTAAGCATTCATTTTGTATTTGTCCTTTCACTCACCCTTGCTTCTCTAATTCCACTGAGACTGATCTTTCACCAGGAAATGAGGAAGGCTGGGGAAAGGTGCTGTGTGTGGGGCATCTAAATGCACTTGGTTGCTGACTGCAGGTGGATGAGGATGCCAGCACAGACGAGCACGTGGCAGTGGCTTGCACTTCTTCAGAAACCAGTGGCCCTTTTTGTTCTGAGGGATCTGTTTTAACTCCTGGACTTTCTTGAAAGCAGGGTTCTCAGTGTGTGCTGAATCCTTTTAGAGTAACTGGGTTGGATTTGAATTGGGAGCCCTCTAAATACTGTGAGTAGCTGGTGGTACAGCTGTATTTGTAGTGGCATCCTGGCTGCAGTGCCATAGCTCTGAGCTGCCACACCAGCAGGGACTGGGAACTCCCTGTTGGGACCACAGGCATTGGGCACAGTGTGTGTTGTGTCTCTGTGGGGTATTGAGTGTCTGTCCTGTTCTCCCACTGTGCTGAGTGGTCCTTGGGGGCAGCAGAGTGGGGGAAAACAGAGTGGAATCAGGAGAGAGAATGATTCCAGTCATCCTAGAGCTCAAAGCAGAATTGGAAAATCTCCAGGATCACTGAGTCCTACCATTGACCTAACACTGCCAGGTCCATCATTAATCCTGTCCCTAAGTGTCACATCTACACATTTTTTGAACGTTTCCAGCAGCCTCCTTGTCCTTCTTTGGACACAAATCACTTGAACAGCTCTGCTCTAATAAGAAGATAGATATTTTGCAATCATGCTAAAACAAGACTGTATAAAAGTCTTCTGATTCTGGACCTTTTGGCCTGGCTGGTGCTGACTTTAAAGGTGAGGTCTCTGCTGAAGTGGCCCAGGAATAGAACAGGGGAAGCTGTTGTGGAAGTTCCCTGCAGTGTTGGTAAAAGGACAGCCTGAAGCTGAAGTGTCCTTCAGTGGCAAAAGAGATGAAAGTAGCTTTTGCTTGTATACAGACAGCCCCCTTCATATGCCTCTGCCTGTGATCTCTGTGCCTGTGTGATTGTCAAAAACAGTTTTCAGTTTCCTTTTGTGGAGGGTGTGAGAGGTTAGGAAGCTCTTGTGCTGGCTTTCTGGGCAGCTGTGAACAAACCCCAGTGCTATTGATATCTCTTCCACAAAACTGGGCCTGGTAATGTTTATTCTTATCTTTCACCCTTGTAAAAGGAAGACCGAAGATGGGATTTCTTTAGGATGACGGTGAGCTGTGGACTGTAAGCCTCCTTTGCAGGGGACTGCTGCCGGACCAATACACTTCAGACAGACCATGTGCTGCTTTCTCTGTCCTAGACAAGGAGATTTTTAGAGCTGTGGTACCTGAAAGAAGCTAAGATGTGTTTGTGTCCATCTGTCCTGGTTTCAGCTAGGATGGGGTTAATTGGAGCCCAGTGCTGGGCGTTGGATTTAGGATGAGAATAGTGTTGATAAGACACTGATGTTTTAATTGTTGCTAAGCTTGAGTTAGTGTTTACACTATCTCAAGGGCTTTTCAGCTTCTCATGCTGCCCTGCCAGCAAGGGGGGGCATAAGGAGCCAGAAGGGGCATAGCCAGGGCAGCTGACCCCAACTGACCACAGGGATATTCCAGATTGTGTGGTGTCATGCTCAGCCCAGAAATTATGGGCAAAGCTGGCCAGGTGCTGCTGCTCAGGGACTGGCTGGGCATCAATTGTCAGGTGGTGAGCAATTGCATTGTGTATGATTTGTTTTGCATATTCTAATTCTATTATTGTTATTACTTCCGTTTCTGTGCTATTAAACTGCCTTTTTCTTAACACACAAATTTTACCTTCCCTCCCATTCACTCTCCCATTCCACTGGAAGGAGATAAGTGAGCAGCTATGTGGTGTTTAGTTACTTGCTGAGGTAAAGCATGACACTAACCCATCATCTGGTTTACTTTATTTCTGTCAGAAGTGCCCAGTTTGCACTTTAGGAGCTGCATCAGGGACAATGCTTCTTCCTTGTGAGAAGTGCTAGTGGTAGGATGTGAGACCTGTGGAGCTATAGTTTCCCCTCACATTGTATTAGTTTCTTTGTCTCATTCTTTCTCCCTTCATCTAAAATTATTTTAGCTTTTAAGTGCATTTCCAAGCTGTGGAAAGCTACTGACATTCAGAAACTCTCAATCTCCCCCACAAAGAGCACAATTCTGCATTTTCTATCAAAAAGTGTATTATAACTCATCAGTCCAGTAACACCTAAGTTTGCAAAGGTTTATGGGTTGTTTAAATATATTAAGTCTATGAATCCCAAAAGTAGATATCTGCTAATGCATCAGATCTGTTCCTTATGCCTCTTGTACTTCCCTGCCTTCCTCACAATCCTGCTGTAGTAATTTTTTTTCAGGGACTAACAGTGTCTGCCTGTAATTGTGTTGTGAGTATCTTGAGAAGTGAGAAGCCAAATAAAATTCAAAGCAGGACAAGGCAATCTTCCTGCAGATTTTGAAAGTGCTACAGGATTGCGCATTAAAGAGATCAGGCACCTCTGCTTTTGCCCTTTCCCTTCTGTCGTAAATGATCTGCATTAAAACAGTTTAGCACAGCAACAAAACACAGCTAGTTTTAAGCAGCAAAAAGGCAGAAATAGAGCAAGAAGAGTCCAAAATTAATTTGTGAAGCTGCTTGTTGTCTTCTGACTTAAGATCTGTATTCTGAATCATTGTTCAGAAACATAAGCCATTGTCCATGTGAGTGGATTTATATAGGGTCTAAAAGGAAAGGGTGAGATCAAGTCTGGTGTTTAGGTTTGCCTGCCATGAGTCTTCATCTCAGTTTCCCTCTCCTGTGACTCTGCCATGGAAGTAGGCCAAGACACTTTCACTCTGGGAAGCAATGTAAAGCCAATGGGCTGGGTTTCACAGCATGGAAAATATTTGCTCTCTTCTGCCAGTCTTCTTCCTTAATCTCTGAATATCTCTATGCACAATCTTGTCTGTAATTACAGCTGCACTGGAACCTGAGAGTGTGATACCAGTAATTACTTACTTCATATTTATTTATTCATATAACTTCTATTGTCTTTTATCTGTGTTGAAAATCAGATTTTTATTTTCAATTGTTCAAAAAAGTCAAGTGTTTAAAAAACACACAAAACCAACCCTGTTGGCCCAGGCACTCATACACCAACACGAGTGTGTCGTGTGCCTTGTCATCTTATCAAAAGTTGCAACTTCTAAAAAAAAGTAAATTGTTTTATCACTGATTCTGGCAGCTCAGGCAGGGGTTTGTATGAAGAGATGCTTTAAAGGCTAAAGGGACCAAACAAGGGTGCATGTTTCAGTGCTGTTCTGAGACAATAGAGATATGACCAGCCAAGTTGTTTGAGCTAAACAATGGACTTTTTGCATACTAATTGATAGCCTGATGTTTTCTTGAAATGTGCTGGTTAACAAAAATAATGACTGCATCACTAGGATACCAATACATCAGAGAATCATAGAGTTGTCTAGTTGGAAAAGACCTCCAAGATTCAACCATTAACCCAGCACTGCCGTGTTCATCACTAAACCATGTCCTAAATGCCACATCTACACGTCTTTTAAATCCCTGACAGGATAATGACTTTACTATGTCCCTGGGCAGTGTGTTCCAAAGGTGTGTTGCCCACCCTTTTGGTAAAGAAATTTTTCATAATATTCAATCTAACCCTACCCTGGAGCAACTTGAGGCCGTTTCCTCTTGTCCATTGCTTTTTACCTGGGAGAAGAGCCTGACCCCCACCTGGGTACAACCTCTTTTCAGGCACTTGTACAGAGTGATAAGGTCCCCCCTGAGCCTCTTTTTCTCTGGGATAAACATCCCCGGCTCCCTCAGCTGCTCCTCATCAGCCTTGTGCCCCAGACCCTTCCCCAGCTCTGTTGTTCTTCTCTGGACACACTGCAGCCCCTCAGTGTCCTTCTTGTGAGGGGCCCAAAACTGAACTCCGCATTCCAGGTGTGGCCTCACCAGTGCCCAGCACACAGGAACAATCACTGCCCCGTCTTTCCAGCTTATGGCTTTATCTAATTCACGTTTGATTTAGAGTCTAAATTTTCACACCATTCAGAAAAAAAAAAAGGTTTCAAACAAGCAGTGCCTCTTAACATACATGTAACTTCATCTCCTGCTCTGAGTAGAGGAAAGGAGTATAACAGGGAGCAGGTGTTGCTTCTCCCAGCTTTATACATACTTGACTATGATGCTTCTTTTAGAAATGTTTCCTTCTCCAAAGAGCCAAGTAAAAACTGTCATCCTGAAAACGATGACCAATTAAGAAATGGCAACATGGAAATTCCAGGAGAGGGAACAGCATATGACCCTTATAAAGTGCTGTAAGCACTGTGGAGAGCAGACAACTGTACTTGGTTCCTGGCAATATCTTTAAAAATTAAAATATGAAGTAGCCCAAGAGGAGCTGGTTGTAGAGCTTTGTATATCATCAGTGGTGTAGTCTGGTTTTTCTCTAATACCTTCAAGCCAGAACTTTGGATGAATTTCAGTACAAAAACTACATTTTAATTTCACAGTGGTTAAAAAGGTATCATTTCTCGACAAAAGTCTATCTAGCCAAATTTTAAAGACTTTTTTCTCTTCTTCCATGGCTAATTTTGATTAAGACCTGCTTTGCAACAATGCCAGTAAAGCCAAAGCTTTTTTACTTCAGAAAATGGAGAAAGGTACAGCAGGTTTATTGGCAAGGCTGGATGTATTTTATTAACACCACGATGGGGAAGTCTGATTCTGATTTATTTGCAGAAATTTCACAATTTGGCAGTGCTGTCTGGCAGACTTTCTCTTGATAGTTCATTGTTTGAATATTAGGATTGGCCTGAATAGAAAGTTTTGTTTGAATGGGAACTTCAGTGTGTGCTGAATCCTTTTTAGAACCTGTGAACATTTTTGAGAACCTAAGGCACACAGGTAAATGTTAGAGAGTTTGGAAGAAACCCGTAGTTCCTGATCAATGCAGTTCTAATTCACATATCTGTTAGAAATAGAACTTTTCCAAAAGCTTCTGTCTAAATTTAAATGGACTGTTTATAGCAACCAGCCAGTAATACAATATCATGAGCAAAATGTGCTGAGCATGTGGAGCAAACAGGGTTATTAAGCCATGAATAAATCATTGGTTCAAATCAACTTGCACTAACGATGGTGCCCATTTAAAGAAAATGTACCTCGTAATTCCAAGTGTTTCAGAATTTATAATAATAATTACAGTCTTAATCACCAGGAGGCAATGTTTCTTTCCCTTGCTGGCAGAGGAAACCCTCGTAATGTAGGGCTTCTCCTTCTCTAGATACAGGACTCTAATTTTCCCATGACAATCATATCAGACATGTGCCATTTTATGGGGTTTTTCCCCTCTGCCAAATGGGGAAAGGCAGAGAAAGATGACAAATTTGGCCTTGTATATTGTTTTAGGGAGTGAATGTCTTTGACTCTTAATTTCTGTACTATGGAGAATTTTCATGTCCAGATTTGGGTTTTGGTGTTTAAAATTGGAACAAAAAGTCAAAATTCACTGCACACTGGAGGTCGATTGCAGCTTGTCAAAACACTCTATTAGTGCTGAAAAATGTAAATGTGCATATAAGATAAAATGGACTTTTCCATGAGGCAGCTCCTGCTGGCAGTGGTGGTGCAGGGCATGGCACCAGATGACCCTCAGGTCTGCTTTGATGTGGCTGTTCTCAGGCTCAGAGCATTCCTCAACCCCTTGGTCTCCATGAGGTATGAGAAAACACTGCCTTAACAGACCTCTGTGCATTAATTCCATGTGGCAAATACTGACCTTATTTACCTGGCTTTCTGAAAACTTCTTGCTTCTGGTGACACTCAGAAAGTCCAAGGCATTTTTTAAAGAGAGACCTGAAAATGCAGGGTACTGAACCAAAAGGAAAACAGTCAAAATGTAAGCTTTCTACAGCTCCATGTATTGCAACCCCTTGCATTATTAAACCTTTTATTTATTATATCAGACATAACTATGTGAATTCATACACTTCAGATGTATACAAGTATATTCCCAATCAACAGGAAGAATTTTAAGATACTTTATGAGTGGGTACTTTCTGCAGTTTTTATTTTTTAGGGTGCTTGATGCTCTTTATCCTCCTTAAACTTGAAACCAGGACAGTTAATGCTGTGGGATGGGATGAGATGGAGTTTGAAGAATGGAAAAGCACAAGAAACAATTTCTTATAAGGTTACCTATAATCCCCTGCTAAATCTATGCTTCAGAAACATCTTGAAAGGGATGGTGCTGATGCTGTTGCCACGGAAGCAGTGTGAGTGTTCGTGCTTGCTTCAGCACACCAGGATCAGCCCTGTTGGGAATGTCCCTTCCCATAAAAGGGGAAGGAGGGAATTTACTCTTGAGATTTGTCAGTAGTGGGAAGGGAAGTACCAAATGGGTTAGTTTTCCTACCACATCAGGTTTCCCACTGGCACTCACTTTTCCTATTTTTTGCTGAAAAATAGAAGAAAGCACCAAGGGGGTGGGGTAGAAATGAGAAAGAGAGGAATAGTAAGGATTCCCTTGTCTGTGGGATGTGGATTTATGAGTCTCATAAAATGCTTTTCTGCTTTTCCTAGTGAGAAATAATCATCCAATTCTTTTGTCTTTAAGAGTATGATGATTTATGCTCTCAGAATGAGTGCTCTTTCCAGTTTTCCACATCTTTTCAGTGCCTCAAAAATGTCTTGGGGAGATTTCTTTTTCCCAAGAAAGAGTGGAACAGATGATCCTTGGGGCTCCTTTCCAGCCTGGTTTTCTATGATTCCATGATAAAGTGTGTTTGATTTTTGTTATTTTTGCCCCATGTAGTTGTGTGGTGTTCTCCATTAAGGGCTCTGTGATTGTGTCTCGGGGAAATGTGTGTAGATAGAAAATCATTCACATGATACTCTGTGCCAGAGTCAAAATCTGTGTAATTATCTGAACAACTGCATACCCTAAGTGTTACAGAGTTGAAGACATTTGTGGCTTGCAACCTGGGCTTTATGAAAGATCTAGTTTTGTCTTTGATATTATGTGGGTAATTCACATGATGTCATTCAAGTTTGCAAAATACATCTCCAGAGTATTGGTTCTGGGATCATTAGTAATGAACATTAATCATAATTAAAGGAATGTCATTATTTGAACTTTTGAATTTTTGTCCTTTCAATGTTTATGTGACTGTTGCAGCAGCTGCAAGTATTGTTGTAAACATCTGACCACATCCATGGAAAGAAATCTGTAAATGATCAGAAGACTACTAAAGTACGGCTTTCTTTTCCTGGACTTTAAATGGTGTCAGCAGCATAGTTACCTTCCCAACGTGTTTTCCCTTTTTAATATATTGAGGAGCCAGCTTTGCCTTCCTTTACAACCCCTGTCCATGGATAACAATCCAAATTAATCCTGATACCATCTTTATACACCATTTGCACATGGCAGGAGAATGTGTAAGTGAGGGAGGGTAAATATTTGGAGCAGGTACTGTCATAGCGTGCAGCCAGTGGGTGTGGGTTGTGGACACGTCGCCCCAAAACTTGTTGTAGGATGCACTGTGGTGAGGTAAGGCACAAAGCATCTTTCTCATCATGTGCCCAAAGAGGCTGGACCCAGCACATCCAGGAAATAGCAAAGTTGGGTTTGTTTCCAGAGGGCTTGTTCCCATGCAGTCTCCAGCACGCTCACCCTGGCTCAGGCTGCGTGTACTGGACAGAGCATTCCAATTTCCAGCTCTGCCTGTAGGGAAATGAAGGAGCATTTTAGGACCTACTGCTTCTCCTTGCAGAGGTCAGACTAGTTCAGACTAGTGAGAACTGGGTTTGGCTTCCCATGACACAGCAATCCGAGGGGAAAAAATATGTGAATCCTGGCTTAAATGGATAATGTGAAATGCAGATGTGTCATTATGCCTTGCCCTGCTGTCTGCAGGGGCAGGGCTGAGCCTCGTGCTTCTGCTGACAGGGGTCTTGCATGGTTCCCAAAGTGTCAAAAGTTGAAGACAACTGTACTTTCTGGGTCTCCAGAGAGAGTGTGCAGTGCCCCCACCCCCTGACTCCCCCAGCATTCCATCCATCCTGGTCCCCTTCCTCCCTCACAGCCTGTCTCCTGGGCTTTGTCTGCCTTCAGCCCAATCCTGTATGAAAACAACAGAGGGAATTGGGAGGGGCTGTCATTTTCCTTCTGCTGTCACATCCCCCAATGAATCTGAGGGTGACTTATGGGTTTAAAGTGAACTAGCAGCAGTTTTAAGCATGGTCCTGCATGTTCTGCTCCTACTCCTGATTTTTCTCTACTCATTGAATGCAGCCTCTCACGTTAGAGAGGGAACTGTCCTGCTGACTGCAGCAAGCAGGCACTGCAGACAGAGGGGACACTTTACTCATCAGCTCCCACTGCTTTCCTTGGTGATGCCAGGCCTTGCAGTCACATCTGGGAGTTTTGCAGGAGGATGGGAATTCCACACAGTTGTATTGATGAGGCATGTAGTCCAACCTATGTGTTTTCATCAGCCTTTTTCTCACTTAAAACCCTTTCAGTTGAACTCTTTTTGTTATTCTTGAGCGTGTTTCCTCCTGCCCTACTTCATGTCCCAAGGTAAAAGTTACCATTAAAGGTTTTACAGATAATTGCGTGTTTTTATTGCATCCTGCAGGCAGAGCTCAAAGGTTGAGAGGAAAGATGTGCCAAACTGGGCTGTCCCTGAGAGGATTTCCTTTGTGATGGAGCATTCTGGCTCTAGCTGATGCGTCAGCCAGATTTTCTTTGTCAGCCTTCATTTTAGAATGTGACCAGGTAATAATAGAAGAAAATATGGCCTTTAATTCTTACTCCTAGGTTTTTCCCTGTTGGCTTTCAAACCAATGATGTTTCTGAAATGTTGAGATGCAGATGTGTTTCTGTGTTTTCTTCCAGGGAGTGAGCAATGGCAGCACTGCAGGTCCTCAAATGAGTGCAAGGTGATAATATTTTACAGAAGAAACCTTTGTTGGTGAAAAATTATGTAATCAATTTCCCAGATTCTTTTTTGCAGAAAACGATTTTTTTTTTGTGTTATGAGGAAGAACAAAATAGTGGTTTTGACATCTTCAGAAATTAAGGTTTTCATGTAAAACTTTCTTGAAAAAAGCCCCAACTCAAGACTTCAGTTTTATAATGAAAGTAAAAGAGCTTGAAGTCACGGTGAAATATTCTGCTCCCAAATTTCTTCTTGTTTGGTGCACTGGAAATTACATTTTCTGAGGTAATGAAGAACAAATTGTGTAGTAGCAGTAGCCAAACACTCTTGTTCCAGACAAAAGGTTATTTTTACAACCTGTGTGCTGGAGTGTGCCAGGAAGTGTGTGAGGAAAGAGCAGTGACACTCCAGATGCCACACTTTACCAATCCTTCAATTTTCAGGTTTTTTTGAATTGCAAAGTTTATCTTGTGTTTTGGATGGAATAATACAGACCCAGATCCAACAAGCAGTCTGTCTTCAGTGGCTTGATAAATTGTTCTTAATTTTCTGGAATAGGTTAATTTCATTTAGGTAAGGAAAGGCAAAAAAGCAGGCTTTTTAGGGCACTGCCAAAAAGAAGATTAAGTCAGCATCAAATCCATTAGTCACCCAATTTATCTGTGTTGGCTAACACCATTTCAGCCTCTTTGTCTTTTTTTTTTTCCCTTAGGTGACAATTTAGGTAACTCAGAATTTCACTGCTGTATTTTGCAGCATTACGTAGTGGTTGCTCTGCATAAAACTAGGTTTACCACCCTCTTAATTTTTTTAAGCAGGTTTTGTTTAATTTTATTTTTTCATGGCAACTTTTTCTTCTTCTGTGAATGTACCAGTTCTTTGAAAACTAATTTCTGGGACTGTGCAATCCTAATTATTGTTGTAGGCTGCTGCAGAACATGCCTGTAGTAGAAGTTGCCTCTATTAATTGTGCATTTTTATGTGCCCATCATTATTCAGTGCTAGTTCTGGGTTTCCTTTCAGGATGCCTGTTCCAGGCTCCATGCTGTGCTTGCTTGGGGTTGTCTTGGTTGTCTTGGCAGCCTTTGTTCTCCTCATTTTAGTTTCTTATGACAAAGGATTGGAGATTCCTCATAGACAGAGGTTCTGATGTTAGTTGAAGTCTAACCACTGATGGAGACTTTTTTCACCTTTGGAATATCTCTAACATGTTCATCTTTTGAGGATTCTTTGCTAATTCCCTGCTGTTATATTTTTCAAATTCTTCCAAGAAACATGTATGCCAGCTATTATCCCTGCCTTTGCTGGTGTCACTGAAGCAATTAGGGATTTAGGGGAAAATACTGGTTTAGAGGAGACTTCTGCTAATAACTTCTTCCCAAAATGAGTTTTCATCTTCTAACCTGAGACATTGAAGGTGAGTTAGTTTCACTTGAAGTCAGCAGCAACCTCTCAACAGGAAATGTTCCTCTGGCACCACGGTGGGAATGACTCCACAGAGTTGATGGGAAGAGTGTTGCCTATGGAATTTAAAGTTGCCTGTGCTACATTCAGCATTTCTCATCTAAACTCCTCCCAGTGTGGGGGACTGTGGGGAACTCCAGGGCTGGTGAACAGGGATGTGCTTCTGCCAGTTATATCCCATTTCTTTGGTTGTTCTTGCTGTCACAGCCCCTGAGCCCGCCCTGCACAGAGCTGTGCACAGAGCTGTGCAAAGTGCTAAGTGTGGGAGGACTCCCCAGAGCCAGAAGGTGAGCATGCTGGAAACGTTTCAATTTCTGTTCTGCCTCCCAGTCAATGGCATCCTCTTACTTGTAGATACCAGTGAATCCACTGGAGGCAGATCTTTTGCTGGCAGGGCAGGAAGCTGGAACATGCAGAGGCAGCGGTTTGCTCGTGCTGCGTGGCGATTAACTGGAAAAGTCCTTGCTTGGAACAAGAATGTGTCTCTCGTTTGTCCTTACATTCAGTTCTCCAGTATAAGACTAGCTCTTACTAATTAAATGCAGAATTACACAGTGCAGTCACCTTCTGTCCTCTAAAGAAATAGAGAACAAAATGTGTCAGCACTGCACTTTCCTGCTGTGGGATAATCTGGAACTGGCTGTTGGTTATGTACTTAATTTGTTTGGGTTGTCAGTGTTTATTAGGAGCCTGATTGAAGCAAAATCATCCCATCCCCTCTGGAAATCAGCATCCTTCTAGCAAGATGTACAGCTTGGCTTGCAGGATACTTTTTAGTCCCAAGTATTTCCCTGTGGTTTCTGTGGTACCTCTACAAAATCAACTCCAAGTGTGACTTAATACAGTCCTGTTCCCCCAGCAATCCCAGCTGCTTTCATAGTGTAGTCACCAGTGCCTGGTGGCATGGAGAATTTGGGAGTGCTGAAAGGTGGTGACAGGAGTGGCCTTGACCTCTCTGGGAAGAAGGAAATGTGTGGTCTGTTCCAGGATGGCATTGCTGCATCAGGCCCATCAGCATCCTCCATGTTGAATACTTCCATGTTATAATGGAATATTGTAACACCAAGTGAACAGCAGTAAAATTCAGTCTGGTAAGATTTATTACTTTAATATTGGAGGGCTTAAGCTGATACCAGATTAACATATTCATAGGGTTTTAGGAACTGCTTGGGTATTAACTGCTTCCTTTTAAAGTGAAAACTTTGCAAGAGTGTCGCATCTCCTCTGCGCTAATGACTCAGTCTGTCTTTGTAAGAGGTTGAATTTCTTTACATGATGTTTTGAGACTAAATATGAAAGAGGGGAAATGGCCCTTAATTTTAACAAGTTCCCATTTGGTTTAACAGCTGCTGTGAGATCTCTCTTGTCTTTTTGGCTGTGTTTGCCACTTTGGCAGTGTGTTTCTGATTGTCAGAGTCATACAGAGTTCTAATGAAGTGCAACACTTTTTTCTTTTCCCTACAGCTGTTATTTGTCATTTGATATAACTCTGCCTTGTGAGAGTTTTATTCCTGTATAGATGATAAAAGGACAGCTAGTATCAGAAGGTAGTGCTGGCATGAGTTTCTGCTTTGTTGCTAACATAGAAGAACCCATCGCTCTCCTTTTAAAGGATGAGTTATGTGGCTGAATTTGGGAAAGCCTTTCAACTCCTGAGGGAGCCAAAGCCAGCCTCGTCCCCTGTTCTCCCCCTTGCTGCTGTCCTGTCCTAATTAGCAGTTAAACTCCACGCCCTGTGCTCCCAGTGCCAAGACACTGACTTCTGGCAATCATGGGAGGTTTGTTTTTCACTGCAGTGCAGTAAACACTCTGTGTTTCTGCACTGTGCTCCCAGATCAGGGCTGTCAGGCCTGCTGAGTCAGCAAACATGGCCCACACTCCTTGGGGTTCATCCTCCTCCTCTGCCCCAGAGGGGGGAGATGTGGCAGCCAGGGCTGGGTGATGTGATGGCCTGGGCACAGCGTGACCCTGGAGAGGCTCTTGGGTGGTCCAGACTGGAGAGTTTGCTGCAAGAGCTGGGCTCTGTTATTTTGTGTAAATCTATTATTGAAGCTGCAAATCCTGGTTCTGCTAGCTCTGACGTTACAGATAACCCTCTGATTCCTTGGAGTACATACAGAGCTCAGCTGAGCTATTTCAGTGTTGCACATTTCACGTGGCTCTTGCACAAGGGCGATCCTGCTGGGCTGAAGGTGACTCCCGTACTCTCCAGATGTTTCTTGAGCTACCTAAATGCACGTGCAACCAACACTGGTGTGCTGCCATGCCTGACATGGCAGGGAAATACACACCATATCATTGCATGCTGCCAGCTCTGCTTGGGAAGCAGACTGTTTGCTGGACTCCACTCATTAATGTGCAAAGCTGTCATCCATTGCTAGAAACGTGCCAAGCAAATTTTTGGATGGAATTTCTGCAAAGCTCTTTGTAATGCACACTAACCTTGCCTTATGTCTCCCTGTTCTCTCTGTGTTTCTGTGCTTTTGGGGTTCCCTTGGAAGGAGGTGGTGGGAAACATGCTGTGAGTTTCCATTCCCTGCCTGGATATGTCTGTGTTACACTGCTGCTGAGGACTAGAAACCCTCTAACCCTGCCAAATCAACCCCCTCTTAGAAAAGTATCTTTAATGATATGTGATATTCCCACTGCCCTGAAGATTTCATGGTGAATGTATGGCATTGGTATTTGTTACAAATACTTCTCCCTAGAAGATTCTGTATTGAGCCCACGCTTCATTTAATCCTTAGAACTTCTCTTACTTTGGAGTTAGTTCATAAACAAAATTGCTTTACTGGGGACAGATAACAACATGGGGTTTCAGCAATTAAATGAAAAGTAGCAGGGAATCCTAAGGAGAGGAAATGGAGGGTCATAAATGGCTCTGAAGAGACTTGAAGGCAGGAATTAATATCTTATGCTTAATGAATGACAGCCCTTCAAAAATGCTGTTAGATAAAGCAATATAGGAGTGGAGAAGAGGACTTTTCAGAAATTGCACAGACTGATAGATGGTTTTTCTTTTAGAAATTTAGCAAACTTGACCATTTCTCTTGTCTTTGGGGAGGGTGGCAAATGAAAGCATGACCTCTAAAACTGATAGAAATTCCAACACTTCAGGAGCAAAAGGCAGTATGAAAAGCTATAGCTTTTTCCTCTATTTTGCCCCTGCCAGGGGAGAGATCTCACACTGACTGAAGGTGCTGAGTTATTCCTTTGTTTCTGACTTTACTCAACCAGCACATGCCTAAAGCTTTTTTTATGGTCGCAAGTAGGGTGGAAGGTAGCTTGGATTTGAGTAAGGGCAATGTAGTTACAGAAATCATAGAATCATAGATTCATTAAGGTTGGGAAAGAACTCTAAGGTCATCAAGTCCAACCATTAGCCCAGCACTGCCACGTTCTCCACGGAGCTATATCCCCCCAGTGCCACATTCTCACACTTCTGGAACACTTGAAGGGACGGTGATTCCACCACTTACCCAGGCAGCCTGTTCCAAGGGAAGAAAGACTCCTCCTTTTAGCAGTTTTTAAGAGCTGTGGCTGAGGGGGATGATCAGTTGACCTCCCAGGTCCCTCCAGCTCTGTTGCTGCTGATGGTTTTATAGTCACACCCTCGGCTACATAAACATGGAGGTGGAGAGCAGATTGTCCTTTACCAACCTCCAAGTGGCTTGAAAGGTCCACTCAGGGTTAGCATTAAAGGGCTGCATGCAGCCCTCCCCTCTGGGTTCCTGATGGGAATCATGAGGCTCAAGTGAACACATTATCACTTTGAAGTATGGAGGTGTGGATGCGGATGCTAAGTCGTTTCAGAGAGAAGAAATGTCTGTGATTTATTTCTTGCTGAGAAATTTCATTAGGGAGAAAAAGGAAAAGGAGGAGAAAAGTTTTAAGGGGACACTGAAAGCATCATCAATTGATGGTGGTTATACAACTCTAAAAGTAGGCCTGCCCTTATCACTACAGATTAGAAAGTAGGACTCAGGGGTATTCCAGGATTAGGCAATTTAGCTAAATACGTCAGAGTTTCTTTGCCTTATGTGGATGGCCTTTTTTACAGCATCTTTTATTCTTTATGGAGCTTTTTTTTTCTTTTTTGCTGAGGGCAAAATATAATTTGTAAGAGCAGAATCCAGCAATGCTCTTCTACTGGAAGCTATTGATAGCAAAGTGTCTGCCAGCCTTTCCAAGTATCATCCACAAGTGTGAGATCTGCCCTTGAATGTGTGTATTGTTGTCTCTAAGTCTGATTTCTTACTTCCTTCAGTAATTTAGGTGTCACTGTCCCATGGAGTCTTATTTGCCTTCAAGCCACTTGGACATTATCCACCACTAGACTCCCATTGAGATCAGTGTTGGAGCACACTCACTTGAACCATTTGTTCACACAGGCTTGTGCTGGAACACATTTACTCTGGACTTTACCGCAAAACCATCTTTTCTCCTTTTATAGACCCACACATTGCACCTCAGTGTTTTGTAAGTCTTTAGGAAAAGAACAGTAGCAGATGCCATCCAGAAATACATTTGGGACTCCCTAGTCCAAGTTTCTCACATCATTGATCGTTTCTTGTTGTTCATCCTGTACCCAGGCTTGACATGAGGTCTGTAAACCCTGTGGAATATCTGGAGTGAAACTTTTGCTGATGTTCTGGGAAACATGTTTTTGGACTCCTTTCTGGGAAAATGAAGGCATGAGAGTTTTTTTTATTTTCCAGTATCATTATATTCTTACTGAACCAACTTTAACTGTTTGCATTGGACTTTTGCCTATGTAATTGTATCAGAGTCCCTAAAGTGTTTCCAGGTGAAAGTAACTCTCTATTTCCTGTGGGATTAGTAAATAGTTATGAATGAACCAGGAGGTCCAGAACAATTTTCTTTTACTTTCTTTTCTCCTACTTGCTTGCACTGTGTCTCTCACAGTTCACACAGTCTTGATAAAGCCATGACATCTTGGGCCTTTCTTTGCTTGTCCATTTTGTAAGGAATATTACTCCTCTTCCTAGCCGATTGTGAAAGCTGGATGAGCAGTACTTCAGGTATCTCAGCCCTTTTCATTGCCCTCAGTCATGTTGCTTTCCTGTCCCTCATGGCATCATTTCTCTTCCAGCCTCACCTCCACTGCTTGTGTGTACTGTGGCTGTACCTGCTTCATGCCAGGTTCAGCATGAGGCCGCAGGAGAAAAAAATATGGGCTCTAGGGAATTCTATGATCTAAATCTAGCTCATGGGTTTTTTTTGTTGTTTGAAAAAATATGTTAAGGTCTTCTGAAGAAAGCCACCAACTGGGGCACAGCACTCCCTGTAAGGCATACCAGGACTGTGCTGTAGCCTACAACTAGGCTATCATCTTGGAGATAGTTTGGATCCAAGTTATATTTCTTTTTCCTAAGTATAGTGGCAAATGCTGTGCAGAAGCACAGGTGATCATCACCCTGCTACTGCCCTAACACCCAAGCCTTCATTTAGGTAACCTAGAATTGGTTCAGAATGAGTTAAACAGTGAATGGTCTTCATCAATGGAAACATTTTTGTATAGTGAGTGTTTCTTTAGTGGCTTCATTATTTCCATATGCAATTCAAAAGAATTGTATGGGAAAAAAAAACCACCTCCCATTCTCCCCAGCTAAGAAGGAAGAGCTGGGACTGTAGAGAGAATCATCCCTGCTATGTCAAGACAAATTGTTAATTGTGGCATCTGCTCCTTTGCAGTGGATGTCCGTGCTTGTAGTGACTGGTGCTGGCACTAAGGTTTAGTCAACAAACCGTGCTGGTGAGGCACAAGGAGGAGCAGGAGCAGCTCCCAGGCTCAGCTGTGGTGGTTCAGCAGGGCTCTCCAGGGCAGTCAGACAATGTTTTTAACACTGAAATGAGCTGTGTGTTCATAGCTGACTGTATGCTCTGCCTGACAGCTGCCTAGGAGTTGGTTGCTTGCACACAGCTTCTTTCTGGGAGCACACTTTGACCAACACCAATAGCAAAAGAGCATTATTAAGTCTGTTAAGCCTGAGTTGGCAGATTTTTTTTCTAGAATAGTAACAGATGGCAAATGCTGGTGGTACAGCTGCTAGGACTGAGAGAGGACGGATGTTGGTTTGTCATTTCAGTGGATGCTGGCAATAATTCATATTTATGTTTATACAGGGTCTTTCCTCTTTGAGAGCACTTTACAAACCAGGTGATAAATAATGGCCTGGAGTTAACGTGGGCTGGTAGAGCTCATCCCTGAGCCCATGTGGCCAGTGTGGGAGGGTAAACATAAGGGCATGGGCCTGTGCTTCTTACACAGCCTGGATGTGGATGGGGCAGCTGCTCTACGTAACATAGTGCCACTCAGCAGGGGTTTCAGGCAGAAAAGGAGGGCAAAGAGCTGGAATTCAGGGGGTGACACTGGTATCCAGGGTGTCAGGTGCTATTTTGGGTACATGGACTGACCTCTGGCTGTGTGGAGTTTTGTGTAGACTCTTCCCAAAGACATCTGTGTCCCACAAGAAGCTGCCTTAGGGTTGGGTAGCCAGCAGCCATGCTGTCCTTGTGGCAGCCTGGGCTCTGCAGATCACCTGGCTCTGGCAGAGGTGCTCAGGCTCCCTCTCACTCTGTGCAAGTTGGGGGGTGGCCCCAAGGCCCTCTTGACTCTGACACTTGCTCTCCATCAGCCTTGCTGGGATGTGCTGTGAAGGCAGGCAGGATTTCCAGGCCCATCTTTAATCCAAGCATTTGGAATTGATAGGAGAAGAAATCAGGATTTTTTGTGGATTGGCTCACTGTCTCATGGTGTTACTGAGGGTGATGAGTTTGGTGGATATAACAGTGAAATGACAGAAACTGGGGCTCATAAGCAGAAAGAGCACTTTTTAGCACTTTTGTATTTATTAGGAGCTGGATCAAGACCACCACTTACTCCTTCTCCATTACTAGCAGATTCAGTTGCCATAATTGCATTCAGGAAAAAGATCCCACTAGCAAGAGCTAAGTATAGAAATCAATAAGAATTGCAGCACTGTGGTTTTCCCTAATGCAAAGGGTCAGAACTTCCAGGAAAACACAGGAAGAAATCATTAAAAGGCACTTAAATGAACATTAAATGGTATTTTAGAAACTTGAAAAATGTTGAAGGTAGGTAAAATGTCAACTTTATATTATTTTTCCTTTCTTTATATTATATTCAGATCACCTTTTCAGGAAGGAGTGCCTGAGGTGAGCAGGATGTGTGAGGATTAATGGGTAACAACATTTGGAAACTTGCCAAATACAGTTTCCCTAGGATGGTGTAAAAGCTTCTTTTTCTTTATAAAGTATTTGAAATTCTGAGGATGGGGAAGTTGCTCTGCATTGGTACCAAAAGAGGGCTGACCACTTCTTAAGTGTTCAGAAGAAGATAGAATTTAATCATTTTTATTCATATGAGAGTGAATGTCCAGCTACCATTTGTGTAACAGCAAAAGAAAAATCCTCCCCTTTACATTGCTTCCAGTATAATGGTAAGTGATATAAGGAAGGATATGAAATCATGTTAACAGGGCTGTTCTCTAATTTCTAGCTCATTTCCACAGACTTCTGAGCTCAGCTAAGGCTGTGAATCTGGCTGATCTTAGCCAAATGAGACTTATGAATCTCTGGGGTGTGAACACTGCCAACTATTGCCCTTTTCTGCATTCAGTTAGAGTGGCTGAAGGCACGGCTCAAGTTTAGGCTCTAATTGTTTTGGCAGCAAAACAATTAGAAAGTCATGACTTAAAAGTCTAAAATCCAGTAAATCCAGTCCTTCACCTGGTAATGTAAACAATTCTTGAGCCATCAGCCATGATAATATATGGTGCATAACAAATGTAATTGCAGCCCTACAGGGCTGGTCCTTCCTTCTCCAGTGAATACTCTGAGGTTTTTCTCCTTCTCTCTCAGAGGTCCAGAGGGAAGGGCAGCTTTCACAGCTGAAATGATGTACTGATGAGAGGGCTCATGGAGTCAGGGGTGCCAAACCTACACCAAAGTGTAGGCTCACAACAAGGCAGAGGAGGAGGAGGAGGAGAGTTTGCTTTGTGGACTGCCTTGGCCTTGCTCTGTGCATCTGCAGGGCTGGCACAAGGCAGGAGCAGCTCTAAGTGCCCCCAGTTTTCCCATAGGGAATGATGCCAGCAAACCAGATAACAGTTGGTAGCCCATACCATACTGCTATTTTCTGGCTTTGTGGTTGTGCTGAGAGATCTCAAAGGACTGTTTTCAGGAGTTAAATTATTCTGGAGTTTAATGCATTTTTTAGGACTTTCATAATGTCCTTAAATTGGATGTTTCCACATTGTCTAATCTTATATCCTAAGAATGCTGTGGGTTGGCAATACCTCCTGCCCTTTTCGTTATTATCCTGTGTATCATTTTATGCAGCACAGTCAGGATTTGAGAGCAGCTGACAGCCCAACTGCACTGTCTGTTTAACTGCAGGAAACCACACTTTATCCCTGTCTGAATGCTAATGGAGTAATGATAGCAGATAATTAATTGAATGCCTTTTCCTTTCTTTTGTTTATTCCTCTCTTTGAATATACTCCCTAAATACACAAATAAAATCCTCAATTAAAATTTATGGATTAATGAATTGAACAACAAATTTTTTTTCTTTTTTTTTTTTTTTCTTTCTGCCTGGATCTCAGTGAGAATTTTGCTGATTTTCACTTGTGCTCCCCTGTCAAACATTTTCAGTTGTCATAATGGGTAAGTATACACTGGGCTGTCATGTGGGTACATCAATGTATCAGTGCTTATCAGAATGGTGGAAAGACATGACAACAGTCTGGGATTCCTCCTGTGTCATTGTGTGTGGTGTGGAAGCCAGGAGCTTGTAAGGATCAGTGCAATGGGTCCCAATCCTCTACAGAAGGATCATTCTTAATGCACTTTGATGGGATAAATATTGTCCACCCAGGAATGACCCTTTAGAGTTTGTGATGTAAGAAATGCTTGTCAGAGTGAGGGCTGCAGGCTCAGCATCCCCCAACACCACAGCATGGTCATCCACTTAATTACAGCAGTACATGATCAGCATGATGCACATGCTCAGTGGTATCTTTATGTCATAAAAAGAAGAAAATTGATCTGAAAGCGTTTCCTATGAACTGCCACTTAGCAGAACTGAGCACACACTTTACATCTGCAGGCTGGAGGTTAGTGACCTACAAGCTATCACACAGCAAGTGGCAGGTAAAAACAAACAGGAAAAAGAGGCCATCACGGCTAATAAAGAGTCTTGCTGCATGCTGAATAAAGCTTTTTATGACTTTATTTTTTTGCTTGAAGCAAATAGTACATTTTGTTTCTGTTTTGCAGTGAGCATAAGCTTTGGAAGGTTAAACAGAGTATTAGATTATGGTAAGTGGTCATCAGAGGCTTGCTTTACAGTCATGGCCTGTTAAATTGTTTACTGAACCTCATTATATATATGTCTCTGATGTGTGTCTTAAATCCCATTGATCTGGAAGACCTGAGTCTGTTGATTTTTTCGTAAAGCCTGAATGAACAAACATAAAATTTAAGATTCTCTTTATTATAAGCTGTGGTTTATAGTATAATTATAGTAGTAAGAAGTCACTGCAAACATACCAGTTGCATCAATAAACTTCCAGAATTTTGTTTAATATCTTCACTGATGATCTGGATGAGAGGATTGAGTCCACCATCAGTAAAGTTGCAGATGGCACCAAGCTGGGAGCATGTGTTGATCTATTGGAGGGCAGGAGGGCTCTGCAAAGGGACCTAGACAGGCTGGATGGATGGGCCAAGTCCAACAACATGAAGTTTAATTAGTCCAAGTGCCAAGTCCTGCACTTTGGCCACAACAACCCCTGCAGTGCTACAGTCTGGGAACAGAGTGGCTGGACAATGCCCAGGTAAAAAGGGACCTGGGTGTGCTGGACAACCAACTGAACATGAGCCAGCAGTGTGCCCAGGTGGCCAGAAAGACCAATGGCTCCTGGCCTGTGTCAGGAAGTGTGGCCAGCAGGCACAGAGAGGCCATTCTCCCCCTGTTCTCCGCACTGGAGTGCTGTGTCCAGCTCTGGCCCCTCAGTTTAGGAAGGAGGTTGGGACACTTGAGCGCATCCAGAGAAGGGCAACAAGGCTGGTGAGGGGCTGGGAACACAAACACTGTGAGAAACCACTGAAAGGGAGCTGGGGGTCTCCAGCCTGGAGAAGAGGAGACTCAGGGGTGACCTCATCACTCTCTACAACTCCCTGAAGGGGGGTTGTAGTTAGGTGGGGTTGGTCTCTTTCTCCAGGCAGCACTGACAGAATGAGAGGACACAGCCTTAATATGTGCCAAGGGAAGTTTAGGTTAGATGTCAGAAGGAAATTCTTCACTGAAAGAGTGATTGTGTGCTGGAATCAACTGCTCAGGGAGGTGGTGGAGTCACCGTCCCTGGAGGTGTTTAAAAAAAGACGGGACATGGCACTCAGTGCCTCCTAACACCAGGAGGTATTAGGTCATAGGCTAGAATAGATGATCTTAAAGGCCTTTTCCAACCTAGCTCATTCTGTGATTCTGTTATTCTGTAATTCTGTTATTGTGTATCTTAGCACATTTTTATAAATACAGGTTTTTAGTCCTGCTTTTCTACAGCTGTCGGTTAATCTGGCAGAAGCTGGACAGAGGACCAGGGTCTGATCTCACTGCTGGGAAGAGGATGGAACAGCAAGGTGACCAGTCATGCAGTGAGCCCCATGGCACTCATCCATTGTGCTCATGGGTCAGCTTCTCACTTGCTGCCTCTGAAGCTGTTGTGTGGGGTTTTGTTTGCCTCAAAATGCTGTGCTGGGCACTGGCTATTTGGGAGCAACTCAAATCCCTGAACAGAGAGGGGGGAGGAAGCAGCATCCTGGACAGCAGGCTTACCTGGAGTTAGACTGTTCCAGGTGAGCAGAAGTTGATCCACAACCGTGTTTCTGCTTTGCTGCAAATCCTGTCACTCAGGACAGTTCAGTTTCAGCACTGGGTGTACAGGTAACAGTGCTAACTTCAGGTTGCATTGAGCATCTCTCTTGTTCACCTGAAGGAAACAGATTTGTTGTTCTGTAATACTTCAGCAACGAATGTAAAAGAACTTCATTATGAACAACAAAGAAACAAAAGGTTTGGATGTTTGGACATTTTGAGATGTACAAAAAAGTGACAACTTTCAGAAAAATATTTTATCTCTTCTCCCCCCTCAACTTTTAACTCTGGTTCTAGGTTCAGGATATGCAAAACCACAGCCTGTAAAGGACAGCCCACAGCTGCTGTGTGGGAAAAACAGGGAGAGGCTGGATCTGTGCAACAGGAGCTTGGGCACCAGGGGATTTCCAACAGCCTCTTGAGGCAGGCAGTGCCAGTGACCCTGGTGTTTGCACAGTGATGCTCAGTTAAGCTCTGTAGAACGATACCTGTTTGGATGAGTCAGGTGCTGTTGGGGCAGCCTGCCAGTAAAGACTTTTACGTATGTGGTTTATTGATTTGCAGAATTCATTGAGGTATTTCCACATTTCCTAGAACCAGGGCTTGACAATATGTCCTCAGATAACCTGTGTTGTTGGATAATCCAGGCAGAATGAGAGGTAGGGCCGGGGAATTGCTGGAGTACAGGAGCAGACTGCTGGAGTGGGCAGAAATAGGTTTATGGGAGCAGAGGGAGAACTCAAAGAAGTGCTAAGGCACGAGATGTTCTGGGATAAATTCCCTTTTGCATCACTTGCACATGCCTGTATCTGCTCTGCAGCTGGGCTTCAGGTTTCTTGGAGTTGTTGTTTTTTTCCCCTAAGCAATTGTGGAATACACTGTGAACAGTGTGTTGTACCTCTATAATTTGTAGCTTTGTGTTGGACTTCTGTAATGTAAAAGAATTTGTAATTTCTCTGAAAATGGGGAGAAGTCTGTGTTACCAGTGTTACACTTGCCTTTCTCCCCCATTTCTGCCTCTTCATGTATGACTCTGTAACTGGGGGGTGGAGCACAGTGGCACATGAGCCAGTTTATAATAAGTAGAAATTAAAAAAGGGATGGAAAATGTGAAAGCTAATAAGGAAATATAGTCACATGCCAACAAAGAGAAAAAGATTAATCTGAAAATATTGTTGCAGAAGCAGATAAATTTAAATTGGAGATAAAGCCCTACTGGTATTATTTATGGGCAAGGCTCCTTTGTTTTATAGTGGGAAAATGTAAAAAAAGCAGTACTGGGGATCATTGGCAGGAGACTGCTGTTTACCTTTTCTAAAAGCCACAACATATTAGATGGCTTCCCATTCCACAGTGTCTTTGGGAAGGGGGGTCCAACCTCATCCTACAGAGGGGAGGACACAAGCTGTTGGGGCAGGGCTCGGCACACAGTGGTCTCACAGCAAACCAGGGACTGCAAGGCTAAAGCAATGTTTAACTCAGACTACTCCTGTTTTAATAATTAGCCAATAGCCAGTTCCCATACTTTGAAGGGCATGTTCTGCTTTGGTGGCATGCAACATGCCCCCTCTTTTCAGTACTCAGCCATTAAAAATGCACTGATTTCCAGGACTGACCTGCAAGTGGCTGTTTTATGGGTCTGCCTTGCCCCTTCATGTCACCAGAAGAAAAGGATGAAGTTGAGCACATTCCCACCTAAACTGGGAGATGGGTTTGTTTCTGTGAATGAAGTGAACCCTTCTGGCTGTATTTCCAGCCACCCAGCACCCTCCTGGGCCATAGGTCTGGTGGGTAGGAGAGGTGAGACTGCGCCATTGAAGGTACAGAGCAGGGCAGGTTTGCTCCCTGAGTGGAGGAGATGATTATTTTCTTGATAAAACCATCTCATTTTCTCCCTGCGAGGAAGTTGTGTCAAAATAGTACACACAATACTGTGCTCTTGGATTGAATCCAAGCTATGAAGTTCATCCTGTGAATATAATTTCTATAGATTTTTTCTTTATATTTTTACTTTCAAATATTCAAGTTGGTTAAGAAAGACCAACAGAAATGGCTGATTTCTTCCAGCAGCTAGCAGTGAAGTAAGATAGTAATTTCCCCTATGATTTTCTAAGCTTTGGATTGAATCCATGGATGTGGTGTTTTAAGTAGGGAATATTCAGCTTTGTTCTGCTCTGCCTAGTTCAGAACTGGACGTTGAATGTGTCTCTTTCATGCCCAGCAAAGACAGAGACTTGCTTTCTAGCTGCTTGTGTATGAATGTGTATCCAAGTTGGACAGGTCTGGTGAAGAGGGAGAGTTGTGGTCCAGTTAGTGGAGTCTGTCTCCAGTATCCTCTGGAAGTCTCCTAAACTGGATAGCTGATCCCTCTCTGTCTCTGTTTCACTCTCTTGAAAATTGTTTTAGAAAAGGAAATTCTGGTGCTGGGGTCACATTTTCTTTTTGTTGAAGTGCGTGTTTTTGATTGAGTGAATAAAAGTTTTGCTGCAGAAGAGCATTCCCTCTCTGGGGTGCCTGCAGCCTCACTAAGCCTGGCCACAGTTGGTTCTGCCCTTGAAAATGGGCATAAATGGAATTAATTATATGGGGAACCAGGTTCAGTAACTGCATTTTAAAAGGCTCTCAGTAAGTTATTAAATCAGCAAGAAAGCAGCACTGAGGCCCAGCAGATGCAGAAGCTGTGTGCTCTGGTAAACCTGTGTACGTAAAATTTCTCTAAAAAGATTTTAGCACTTCACATGACCTCTGCTAATACTTATTTTGAAGTGACAGTCTGTGTCAGCTGCCTCAGCTGCACACTGCCGGGGGCTGTTCTCCAGTCTGGACTGCTTTCTGGTCAGCATGAAGTGCCCTGATACAAGCTGTTGACTTGTCCTGATAGTTTTTGTTGGCACAAACATAGCCATGACCCAACTGCAATGGCAACGCAGCCATGCTTTCCAACAGCCCTTGCATGTTTTTTCCAAATGCTAAAGCCTGTGACCTGGTTGAATCGAGATGTAAGAAAGTCCTTTCAGGGATACTACACAAAAATACCTCTTTTTAGTAATTTTAAAAATAGATATCTACTCCACTAGACAGCAGGATATGAGGGCTTGAAGAGGAGGTGTAGGTGTGATCAGTTGGATGGGATGTTGCCTGTATCACATAGGAGCACAGGTCTTCACACCTCAAATGTGTTACATACAACTGTATTCTCTATATATATTCTCTCTATGTGTATATATATTTGCTGTCTAGTAATATTTTTCTTCCCACTGCTGCAGCTACACCTGAAAGTTGCAGAGTTAGGAAAACCAACTGTTTTCTCTAGCATGATGTCCTCTAAGTGAAGTGAAGTGTTGAGCTCCTGCTGAAATGACACTCTCTGTGGTCATCAAAATGCTGAGTATTGACAGGTGTCCTTTTCAACATTATAGCTAGTCCTGTAGTTACACCAGTTCCCACAAGACCTCGGGGTCCTTTTCTTAATGCAATCCTCTATGCTGACTGGCAAGCTGAACAGAAAGGCTTTTTGCCTCCCTGAAAATACACCAGACTCATGAAATGAGCAGCAAGTGCTGTTAGAAGGTCACTGATCACCCAAGTCATTGGAGGCTGCTCCTCACAGTGGAGCTGTCAGGTGTTGTCCCACACAATACAGCATTTTCAATTCAATAAGGCTTAAATTATTTTATACTTGCTGAGACTCTCAACTCTCTGGTGTAGAGCCTAAATGAACAAGCTTCAGCGCATACTCTGCAGAGATGACTGACTGCAGCTTATTAATCACATTCTCTGCCCAGGACCAGACAGTGAAAAAATGACTGGCCTTCCATATTGAACTGGACAATTTTAACATTAAAAAGACAGGAAAATATGCCAAATAAGATAAGCACATCAAGGCTGCCTGCACCATGATTCCTTGAAAAACACACAATTATTAGCATGAACAGTGCAGAAATTCTGGTGAATGCATACCTGCTTACATGCAAAAGAACAAAAGAGACTTTTCCTGTGCAACTGCTGTCAGTGAAATGAATACACCACATAACCTGCCTACCATACTCCTTTGGCCCATGACGGTCAGAGAGAGTCAAGGTGGCTGGTTAACAAGGAGAACAAAATCCTTCTCTCCTACACAACTTAGAGGACCACAGGTACCTGACTCCCAGCTGTAGCCAAGTTAAAGGTAACACTTTTAGTGCAGACTGTTCCTAAGAAGGAACGTGCAGGTCAATCATGCCTAGTTACTCTCCATTGCTGTCACTAGTACAGCAAAGTCTTATTTTCTAGGGTTTCACATTCCAAATGGACAGTAGAGTGAAGCCCATCAGAGGACTTAGGCCTAAAGAGGAGTTTGGAATTGCAAGTTGTCCATCTGGACCTACACTAACCTCTTGTGGTCTCTTCTTTTTTGTAGGCAACATCTTTGTTGTCAGCTTGTCTGTTGCAGACCTCGTGGTTGCAGTTTATCCATACCCCCTGATCTTAAGTGCCATCTTCCACAATGGATGGACCATGGGAAATGTCCACTGCCAGATAAGTGGGTTCCTGATGGGCTTGAGTGTCATCGGGTCCATTTTCAACATCACGGCGATCGCGATCAACCGCTACTGCTACATCTGCCACAGCCTTCGGTACGACAAGCTCTTCAACCTGAAGAACACCTGCTGCTATCTCTGCCTCACCTGGACACTCACAGTGGTGGCAATTGTGCCAAACTTCTTTGTTGGCTCCCTGCAGTATGACCCCCGGATTTACTCCTGCACCTTTGCCCAGACGGTGAGCACGTCGTACACCATCACAGTGGTGGTGGTTCACTTCATCGTCCCACTCTCTGTCGTGACCTTTTGCTACCTACGGATCTGGATCTTGGTGATTCAGGTCAAACACCGGGTGAGGCAAGACTGCAAGCAGAAACTCAGGGCGGCTGACATCCGAAACTTCTTGACTATGTTTGTGGTTTTTGTCCTTTTTGCTGTGTGCTGGGGACCATTAAACTTTATTGGCCTTGCTGTTTCAATTAATCCTTCAAAAGTGCAGCCACACATTCCAGAATGGCTTTTTGTCCTGAGCTATTTTATGGCCTATTTTAACAGCTGCCTCAATGCTGTGATCTATGGGCTTCTTAACCAGAATTTTCGGAAGGAATACAAAAGGATATTGCTGACACTGTGGACTCCCAGGCTGCTGTTCATTGATGTGTCCAAGGGTGGGACAGAAGGGATGAAAAGCAAGCATTCTCCAGCCATAACAACCAACAACAACCATGCTGAAATACACCTATGAGTCAGGACTACTATTTATTCTGGATTACAGTTGTGTATATAATATATAAGAGCCTTTCTAGCTGTGTGCATTGCACAGCTGGTGTTGCCCTCATGCAAGGAAGGAGTCTGCAACCTTTCATGCTTAGCTTATTGCTGTGACATCAAGGCTTTGAATAAGGATTTCCAGAACGGAAATAACTGATTTTTTTTTTTTAATATGTCATCTTTCACTGTGTGCCTAATTAATCGGTTTGGTTGCTTTTGCCACAAGCATGCCAATACCCGAAAAGGGAAGTGTTCAGAGTGCATGGAGAAATGCAGTTATGCTTGAAATGCAACCTTCAAGAGGCAGCAAAATTGCCATTTATCACACACAAACCTTTCTCCCCTCCCTCTGAATTCTATTTTTCTAGCATTAACTTAACCTGAACTGTATCAAACAAAGTGTAAACTGCATGGCTTTTTACATTATAGATAAGTAACCGTATTAGCCAGCAGGTGTATGTTTGGGCATGCTGTGTGTTTTTCTTTTCTCTTAAGGTTTAGGAGCTAGCCTGGGCTAGATGTGAGGCAGGCAGAAGCCAGACCAGTGTGTGTCTGATGCACTCATTTTAATTGAGTATCTACAGACATTAAGTACCCCTGCACTCTCCTTCCCAGGCCATGAGTAAGTATATGACATATGACATAATCTAATTGCAGTAAGATACTTGGAGCCTGATTCTAATTTAGGCAGTATCCTATCATGGCCAGCAGTCATTCCAAACATCTTCAAAAGTCACTGCTACATGAACATCACAATAAAAAAGATGAACATAGCACAGTCCCATCTGTGTAACTCGGATTGAGACTTTTATGTACAATTTACACTTGTAGACAAAGGCAGAAGGGGAAGGCAGTGTTGTTACAAAAATCCCTCTTTTTGCCCATCACAGAACATGAATTTGCTGATTGGAGAAAAAGTGGAGGTTATTTTCCCATTTTATTCACGTACAGAACTGTAATTAACTCACAGAGTGGGGAGACAAAAGCTGCTTAAGCATAATTATGCATCAGTTCTGTTTGAGCCTGGACTGTGCTATCTGTATCACTGGAAACAATGTCATGAAGTTCTGGGGAGGCCAGTATCACATTAGACATAAGCACATGGGTGAAGATAAGGCTGTTTCTTTAATGGAGTATGAAAGGGGTGTGTGTGTGATGGCAGCTGTCTGTAGATAGGACTTCTTTGTTTCCTTAGCTTCATTGTGAATTCATCTCTTTATGGCTTTAAATGTGGATCCTGCTTTGAAACAACCCCCTAAAATGAACAGGTAAGACTCCCCTGGTGCAACTCTACCTTCAGGTTGTCACCCCTGCCTTGATGCCGGTGTGCTGAGGGGCACAGCAGGGAGAGGGGCAGGTCTGAGCCCTGGGGGTCTAAGGAGGACAAGCAGGCAGCCCTGCCCCTGGTCAAGGACTGCAGTCTTCTCTCTTTGGTTCTAGTCAAGGCAGGACTAGTTCCCAGCACTGAGACCAGACTTCATAGGCTCCTGGAGATGGAGGTATGTAGGATTTCCCCAAAGCCTGAGCAGGCAGTGTGCCTAATCCTTAGTGAAAATAATAAGCCATTTGTGCACTGCTTTCTGAAACCAACTTGCTGCTGATTGTCCCTTCTGATGATTTTTCTTGGGGGGAGAGGAATTGAGAGAAATTAAGGCTCTTTCTGAAGTGGGCCAAGGAACTTTGCATGCTGCATTGCCTCCATGAGGACTGAGTGTCTCTGCTGCTCTGTTGCCATGTCAAGGTCACTGCAGTAACAGGGGGGCTCTGCATTAATAGGGTGCCCTGGCACTTAGAAAGTTTCAAACTTGAACATCTCAGCCACTTCAGATGAATGTTGTTTTAAAATGCACTGCAGCCAGCCTCCCATAATAGGAATCAAACTGAGTTCTGTTTTGGCCTCTTAATCTGTCTCAGCATGGCCAAATAAAGGTATTTTGACCCTCAGAAATAACTGTTGTCTGTTCGCCTTCCAGAAAAACCACCCTGGATGAATTCACACCATTCCATGCAAGCAAAATAATTTTGAGTTAAGCTTGGATAAGAAAAGCACTGAGGGCACATAACTGTAGGGAGTGTTTGTCCCATCACGCCTGGGAGATGTCCCGTGTTCCATGACTAGTCTTCAAAGTCATTTGCAATTAGCCACAACAGTGTTAGTTAGAATCACATTAGCAAATAATTTGAAGCATCTAGTGCCAATTGAAATATTCTGCTTTAAGACAATTGTGAAGAATCTTGTGCAAGTTTGCCAAATATCTCAAATACCCCAAAGCTGGAGATTCATCTTAGGATTCTTGTCTTTTTAACTGAATGTTCAATGGAGGAAATGTGGGGGGTTTTTTATTATTATTTTATTCCTTAAGCTTGTATTTGCACTATTTCCTATTCAGGCTCCAAAGTTAACAGCCAGCAAGTATTTGAACCAAACCAAGTCCAAAGAGGTCCTGAACAGGCAAGCTGTGAGAGTCCCTTCTCCACCTGGCAGGAATGGGAGCAGCAGGAGCACGATAGGGCATCTCCCCGGGACTCACTGAGTCACCACTCAACCAAACTATGCAAAACGATCTGCTCCTCTTCTGCCACAGGCTCTGAGCCCAGCTGCTGCCCAGATCTCTGCAGGGGCCAGGCAGAGTACCTGCTGTGCTGGGGTGGGTCTGAGCAGCTGCCTGCAGCGCAGACCCCGCAGGCTGGGGGTGGCTCTGGCAGCACAGGGAGCACAGCCCTGGCACGACCTGTTCCGAAGGGCTCTGGGTGTCCCAGGGAGGCGCCAGGGCTGGGCTGGTTCAGCCACCATGGTTGGAGGCTTGAGCTGAGTCCTGCTGGAGCTGAGGTTTGCAATATGAACCATGGGAAGCAGGGAATGTAGCCTCAAACAGGAAACACTGTGCTGTTTGTTTGCACTTTGAGAGAGGCAGCGCTTAGGATAGGATGGAGTTTTATATTGACTTACTTTAAAACTACCCAAGCAGCTCCTTATTTTTATGTTAGGAAATGGTTAACAGGGTACAGAGAGTTTATTTTTGTTAGCATTTGTTTACAGAAAAAGGAAAGTGTGTTTTAGCTGAGAATTATGAGCAGTGTCACAGTTTCCCTATGGGAATCTAGCTTTAGTCCAAATTTGAGATTTCAGTGAGATCCTACAATTTTAATTGCATTCTGCCAGTTCCACCTGTTGCATATCTGGCCTTAAGTCTCATTGAGATCTCATACAAACTAATTTCAAATCACTTGCTCTGGGTTTGATATGGTGTGTTGAATACCTGTTCTAGTCCCAAGCTCTAAAATTGTTGTGGTGGAAACTTATGGAGAGGCAGTATTGCCTAATATTGAAGAAAGATTAATCTCTTGTCACAAAGAAATATTTTTGGATGTTGCTAATGAATGTTGTTTCATCAATTTAAGAAGAATGTAACCAATATATTTATATATAAATGTATATTGTATATGCTGTTTCCATTTTAATGTTTAATTGAGAATCCTTCAGTATACTTTCCTATTGCCATTTTTGTTCATAAAATAGATTAATTCCCTTTACCTGTTAAAAATGTAATAAATCTGCCATTGGACTACTTACTGATTTTTTTTCTCCACTAGCAGTTACTTTTTAATAAATATTTGGAACATCAGCTTGAGTTTTGTTGACTCCCAGAAAGCAGATTGAATTGACAACCGTGTTTGAGTTCGCACATATCTCAGCAGCCCCACTTGGACCTGGAGGTGAATGACCCAGGGCATCTGAGACATCTCCTTGGATCCACATGTTTTCTTCCACTTGTCTTTGAGCCAGCTGCCTGATGCACTCTGGCCTTCCTCATCAGGGAAGAAACTTTCTCCACACAGCCATTGCTCTTCTCACTGTGTGCCCCTGCAATGTCCTTTGCCTTTCTTGTCCCTATCCGTGCCCACCCTTGTGTCTGTCCAGGGGTGCTATGGAAGCAGAGTTTGTCGTATCCTTTCCCCTGCTCTTTCCTGGGAAGGACAGCACAGCTGAGCTGTCAACAGGAGGGTGTGGGAGCCAGGGTGGTTGCAAGTCAGGGCACAAGGTGGTGTTGGCTTGTAGGGAAGGGGTGGGACAGAGAGGGTCACCCTGGGCTGGGGGCACAGGGAGGGCTGACACACACGGAGCTTTGTGAGGATGCTGTGTCCGAGATGTTCTATTTGTGCTCTTTTCCCCACCTCTGTTTTGGAGCAGGTTTTGCTGTACTCATTCAGTTCTTCAGCCAATAGGTTCTATCCACAGGTTGCACTGATTATATTCCCATGCTGACTTGACTGGAGATGTTCTGGGGGAGTCTCTGAGCTGGTTGTGAAGCAGGGAATATGGGAGTATGGAAAGGTCCAATGGTAACAGCAACTTGAGCTCCTGTTTCCTAACCAGATGTCACATAGAGCCATGGTATTAAGGTACTAGAGACTGAGATTGTCCAGTAAAACAAAGAACATCTGTTAAACCAAAGAACTGCTGAAAAGCCATGGAGCAGACATGTTGAATGAACAAGGACTATTCATTCAATTACATCCCCAAGCAGTTTTGTTACTTTTTTTCCTAATCTTTTCCAACACGCACTGGGTTTCCCCTGCTGCTTCTACAGTGAAGCCTACAATGCTTGGTGGTGTGACATGCTGAAAGCAGTGTTTATGATAGTGGCAAATCTCAAAATGGTTCTCTGTGCAGGGCTGCCAGAAAACCCTTTCATGGACTTGTATCTGCTGTTTCTACCATGTGGAACAGAATTAATTGAACTGTCAGAAGTAAGGCAGTGTTATTTATTTACTTACTTGTCACAAAGTATAGTAACTGGGAGATAAGACAGAGATATAAAACACAAGAGGTGTGGAAATTTAATACCAGGATAAAATCTCACTCATAGTGACTATTTAGAAACCAATATTTGTCCTAATGTATTTACCTCCAAGCTTATAATTTATAACATGAAACCAGTCAGTAAAGAGCTACTGCATATGTATTTAGAATTTTATTGAAAAAATGTAAATCACTGGACTTAATGTAATACTTCTTAGCACAAAAACCCTGAGATAAGAAATGCAGAATAGGTTCTCGTAAGAACTCTGTGATGGGATATGCAAATTTTTTTCATTGGTGATAAGAACCATAAAATTCATATCACTCATGAACTACACTTGTGAATGGAAGCTCCATAATATTGTTAACTGAATTTTCATTTTCAAGTGCTTGTTTATAATATCCATTATTCATGGGCTATAAGTACTGTACAGCAGAGATAGAATTTACAGTACAGGGTCGATTTCCAGAGCAAACAAGGTGGGTCTGAACCATTAACTGAAATATGTTTCCATATTTTCTGCCAAGCATGGTCTCCTGATAAGCTTTTTAACTCAAATGATTGCTTCTAAGAGATCAGGGAAACTTTAATGTCTTTTGATTAGGTGCAATGTCTGAACAGTCACGGCTTGCTTAGATTACCTTTTAAATAGACTTGAGCCCTCAAACCATTTCATGTCTGTCCAGTTGAAGCACATAATTTATTTTGTATGTGGAGTATTTTATACATAGCACATTTAATAAACTGTTATGTCCTTCCTTCATCATTGTGCTTCTCCTGCAAGCAAAATTTCTGAATTTCACTGGAAATAGGATGCAAAATTGTTTTCTCAACTGTAAGCAGGTTGCTTTGCCTTGAGGTGGGTTTCCACTGGTTTTGATAAGTGTGTAGGATAGAGGTTTAATGTGGCATCAAAATACAACCATCTTTTGGCTGAAAAGTGACAGCTGTTTGCAATTTTTAAAAAAAGGGTGTGGAAAAAGCACCAAAACAATTTTCAGGAAGTAATTTTAATAGACATTTCTGGTTGAAATAAGAGAGAAATATTTGAAGGGATTGTACTGAACTGGGACCTGGCCACGACAATGAAGTTAAGAAACCCTGTAATATAAAAAATGACCCAAGGATTTTTATGGCACAGGGACATGCAGGTGGCAGGGAATGTGTGTCTGGCTCCAGAGTCAATACAGTCAATACAGTAAGGAAAACAAAAGAAACCTAGAGAAAACCAGAGCACATTTTGGAAACTATTAAATGAATACATGTATTAGTAGTTTAGTAAGATTTTGCTTTTGGTCTTTCTTCTCTTTCCCTCCCCAGCTATGATTTCGTTGTAAATAAAATGAAGTGGTTACTGTCAAGTGCTCCCAAAAGACAATTTGCTTTTGGTTTGTGTCTGGCTCTAGGGAGCCCCAAGCTGTAGAAATGGCAACCTGGGCACAGCTTGGCCAGCAGGGATAGGATGGGGCTAATGAGCTGCCCCTGGGCAGAGTGGAGCCCTCAAGGACTAAAATCCCCCTGGGGAGAGGCTCTGCTTTCCCAGGCAGTGAATGGCTGGAAGAGGAGGATGCTGTGGTTGCTGTGGGAGGATGGATTATAGAAGAATAAGAGATTGAAGATTGAAGAATAAGAGACAGTGCAGCAGCCAATCTCACCCCGGAGGAGTTGCAGCTGTGCTAATTACCAAGGATTAGGAACAGGCCCCCTTAATAGGCACAGGTGTATCCAATGAGGCTGAGTGTTAGAAAAGGATGGGCTGGGTAGCTCAGAGAGAGTTGGAGTCGGTTGGTGGTGCTGTGGTGAGGAGGAAGGAGCCAGCTGGCTGTGAGGAGCTACCCATAAGACTTCACAAAGAAGGTATGGAAATTTTACAGTCAGACAACAATGATAGGTTGCTGTGCCAGCCCCAGAGGCACTATAGGGCTCCAGCACCTTGAGGTGGTGCAAAACTGGGCCCACATCCAGTTCCAGTGGAGTCTGGTGAGACTGAACCAGGAGAGAACCACACTGAGGTAGGAGGGGGCAGTTCTGCTGGGGGTGAGAGGGAGGATTGCTTCCTTGGCACAATGCTCTTTGTGGGAAAGTCAAAAGAAGTTCCAGAAAGCAGATACCTGCTGTGGGAAACAGAGCTGCTCTGTGCTTGTGGCCTGAGGCTTTCTCTGCCCTGCTGGTGGTGATGGAGGAATTAAAGCGGTGACAAGGGGTGTTTTTCACACCCAGAACCTGTCCTTGCTGCCCTGCCCAGGCGGTGCCCCTCCCAGCCCTCCTGTCCTCACAGAGCTGCTGTGCTCCTGACTGAGCTGATGACACCTAGCCCTGCCTGGGGGGTGTGAGAAACATTAACTATTTAGGAAATGACACAGGTTAAACCCTGCTTGGGTTAGTCATAACCAAGCCCTGCGTGAGAGTGGTAGCAGGGCCTTTGTCTGCAAACCTTGAGGGCAATTGATTCCACGTGAGACTCTCCTGATGTCTCCTAGACCAGAAATTTCCCTCCTTCCTAGGCTCATCCCTTCCCTCTAGGCCACCACTGAAAGAGAAGAATAACAAGTGAAGGAAAAAGAACTGTACTTTGGCTTGAAGCCCTTTGGATTCTAGAGTAGCCCTTATACTGCTTTCCTCATTATATAGACATGTGTATACCTAGGATTATTTATTTATTGACACAGCCTGGGTTTTCCTAGAGGAATTAAGACCAGTCATACATTTAAAATAATTTGCTACACAAAAGTTCTGGGTTTTTTCCTCCTGGGTACTTCAGAACAGATGGAAAACGCAGCAGGTGCTGCCAATGTTTTTCTACCCTTGGGAAAACTTGTCACAGTTACCTGTTTATCTTGTTTATTTTGACATTTTGCTGCCTGAAACTGCTCTGTAACATAAAAGCACATGCAGAGTGGTTAGAGGTGAAGTCTTACAGATTCACATATTCTTGAACAATTGAAAATCAATAACTTACAAGCAACTAAGAAAAAGGTGGGGTTTTGTGCATGTGGAAGACAGCTGGTATTTTTATTTTTACTGAGGAAATGCCATGGAATTATTTGTGTTGGAAGGGGCTATAAAGCTCATTTAATCCCAACTCCCCTGCCATAGGCAGGGACACTTTCCACTGGACCAGGTTACTCAAAGCCCCATCCAGTCCTTGAACAGTTCCAGGGATGGGGCAGCCACAACCTCTCTGGGTAACCTGTGCCAGGGCCTCAGCACCCTCACAGGGAAGAATTTCTTCCTTATATCTAATCTAAGCCTGTCCTCTGTCAGTTTGGAGCCATCATTCCTTGTCCTGTCATGCTATGCCCTTGTGAAAATCCCTCTCCAGTCTCTTTTGGCTCCTGTAGCTACTGGAAAGTGCTCTAAGGTCACCCTGGGGACCCTGTATTTCCACCAGGGAATGCAGGGGTTTGCACTTTGTGCATCACTGACAGAAAAGTGTAAAATGAGCTTTGCTTTAGTTGCCATGCACAAGCTTTTCCTTTGCTTTTCAACAGGAAGCTGAAGCCTCAGTTTATTTTTGCCGTGTTCTTAGGACTGTGCAGAAAAAGAATGAGGAGGTTGGTAATACAGACACTGAAGGGTTTCCTGTGCTCAGCATGTTTAAAAAGTGAAGTTTGTGGATGAAAAGCAAGGCTAGTTGTGCTGGCTGCTGCTGAGTCCTGTTCAGCTGCAGTGCCTTTGTAAGAGCTCAGGAGTGGGGATGTTCCTCCCCTGCTGATCCCTCTGAGGCCTGGAGAGATTTGGCCAGGCTTTACTCTCAGAAGGAAATAAAGACTTTAACTGTGGGTCCTTGGGCTGACAGAGTGTGTCATTTCAGATGCCAGACCCTTCCCTCACTCTGTTTTCTGATGCTGAAATTTTGGAAAACAATGAATAGTCTTTACTGCTCCCACCCTAAGAGGCAGCTTCTTGTGAATGCCTGGAGCTGGTTGCTGCCTTAGGGTGTGTTTGTGGGTATTGTTGTTTGAGGAATTGCTGTTACCTCTTTGAAGGGGCAAGGGGCTGGGCTGGAGCAGCACAGCTGGTGATAACAGCTGGGATGGCAATGGCACAATGTCTCCATCTCCATGCTTTGTGGAATATGGAAATCAGGCTCGTGGGTAAGGAACAAGTTGCACCTCTCTAACTTCAGTGTCCCCTGGGGCTGCAGCAGAGAGTACCTATTCCAGCCTGAGATGGAGGTGGGATGGCCACTTTGGAGCAATTTCTGTAGGGCTTCTCAATTCTGAGTGTTGGTCTCTTCATTCAGACTTCTTAGTTGTGCAGTTGCATCTGAAATTTACCTTTGAGCCTTTGAAGTGAAATGAATCCTGAAAAACTGTCTGAATTCAGAGCTTTCAGCTGAGTTATGTCTCAGTGTTTAACACAAATTAATACTAGCCATTAAACATCTCAGCGGCTAATTAAATGGAGTATTTCTATGTTATATGTAAATCCATCCATATCTTCACTTTGCAGCCAAATAGAATTTCATTAAGACACTTCAGTAACTGTAAAGGGACAGAAACAGCATTTTGGGGTATTTTGTGTTTAGTGAATTATGTAACTGTCTTGTAGTGATTACTAAATACCTTAATGATATGTCTGGTGGAATTTGTTCTAGTTTTGGCAGGGTCATTAGGATGATAAAGAGCTCAGCAATGGAGAGTAAATTACAGCTGAGTTCAGAAATGGTGCTTGAATCTTTAAAGTCCATAGTTGCTGTAAGTTTTTACAAGGATGTGTAAAAAAGAGCTAGATAGCTTTGCACACAAGTCGATTTGTCAGACATACTGCACATCAAACACTGCCTTCAGCTGCAGTTCCTTTATATGACCAACGTGGAAAGGCTCCTTTTCCCAGCCTCTGGTCTCATATTTTTAGTTAGCAGCTAGCACTGGCTTTGGTGTCCTGGGTTTTGTGTCAGTTTGAAGAGTGGATGCTACCTAGTGGTTGAAGCAGGGGACTGAGTGGAGGTGACAAGTCAGGACATCTTGCCTCTGTTCTTGCCTTTTTCTACTTGTTTTGTGACCTTGAACTGAAGTGTGTTTTACCTTTGGTTCTGAGATTTAGTTAATTACACTGCAAAACACTGAGGATGAGACAATTAAGTTATCTAAGGGAATTGCACAATGATTAATCCTTAATTTGCTTTGTGGTTTCTTTGTTTCTCATTAAGCCTGCTGAAGCAGGACCTTTGAAGTGAAAAATCAAAGGTGAGTATTGGTTTTAGAAGTTTAGAGGACTGAGTAAGTCAGCTGTGACAAGGCTTTGCAGAGCCCATGGTTTCATATTGGCCTGGGGCAAACCCCAGGGCCTGGGTGTGTGTAACAGGTTGGCACCTGCTACAGTCCCTGATTTTTTTTTTTTTAAATTTTTTTTTTCTGTATCAGAAGAACTGTTGTGAGAACAGTTAAAAGCAGTGGGGAAAGATCAGATCTGCAGGCCATGCTTGATTTGCTTAGATGTGCAATTATCTGTAACACATTAGAGTCCAGTCAAGCTCATTTATCATTTCCCTTGTGGGATTTGTGGAGTTGTTTCAATGCTGTTGTTTCAATGCTGCAAGGACTGATTTTATTTTGGCTTATTTGGTGTTCATACTAATGTCTGCTGTTTAATTCTAGTGTCTGCAGGTGGTGTGATAACTGAAATGAGCCAGTTTTCCTGGTGAAAATACTTAGTGACAATGAAACCTCAGATTTGCTGCAATATTCTTTGTCCATACTGATTAATTCTCCCTCCAGCATTGGATCATGCATATGTGTTTGTGGACTAAACTCCTCCTGTAAGTGTATAGGGAGGAAACAGTAGGACTGATTCTTTTTCTTTGTTTCCCAGCAAAGTGAACAAGACTAATTTCACTGGAAGCTGTAGTTATGCTAATGTAACATTAGTGTAGGAGGAGAACTGTGCCCAATCCAGAATGATTTGGTTTTATCAGTTAGAAATTAGGACTGTTGGTGGTAAAAGTGGCAATAAAAAAAAATGAAAGTGAGAAGTGATTTAATAATAGAAATAGATCTTTTTTTAAAATTGGAGATTGCTCCAGCAGTCCACATGTAAGCAAAATTAACAATATCCACGATGTCTCACTATACCATTAAAAAATAGTATATATATAAAAAAGGTACTAAAAATTATTTCTATGCTCTACAAAACTACATCATGTCTGTATTGAATATTCTTAAATGAAATGAAAGACTATTTGGAGAGATAAGTCAGAGATATTACATTAATATATATACACATATAAACTTGCACAGGTCATATTGTTACTGCTAGAGTCTCTTAATTTGAGGAAAAATAGCAGTGGCTGTGTGCACTAATGAGAGATATGTTCATGTAGAAAATGTGTATTTTAAGCTACAGTGAAAGCCTGTCAAAACTGAGGCATAGGAGCTTGTGTTCTCAACAAGAATATCTCACCACTTAGATTAGAACCATTATGACTTGGAGAAGACCAAGTCCAACCAAGCTCTGCCAAGTCCAGCACTAATCTGTGTCCCCAGGTGCCACATCTGTGCGTCTTTTCAATCCCTCCAGGAATGGCTGTGTTGGAGGTTTTCACAAACTGGGATACATTCTTTGAGTTTTATTGTGTGTCAGTCTCACTACATGGTTGAGACAACTGAAAGATGGCGACAGCTCATGTCTTGCTAAAGATTTCTTTGTTATAGAGTATTTTAAATAGTTTCTAGCCATTGTTAAAGCTTACAGAGGATTGTTCTAGCTAATCACTAAAAGCTCATGTGCATTTGCTTCAAACAATGCTTGCTTGTCTGCTTTTCTATTAACAATACACAATACTCTATTATTAAGTTTAAAACCTTCTACTATCTTGTTAGGCATATTTTTCTACAGTCTTAAGGTCTATCTTAGCTAAACCTAAAACTCAAACTATTGTTTCATGTCCTTGCTTGCAATACTATTGTAACTTTTCTATTTCAGACTTTGCAGCTCTAAGTTCTCTGCTCTTTGAGGCCTACTTAACAGCTTTCTGAAAATCTTCTTACCTTTACTATGTTTCCCACAACTGTGATTCCACCACTTCCCTCTTCCAGTGCTTGACAACCCTTCTAGTAAAGGAATTTCTCTTAATATCCAATCTAAACATCTCCTGGAGCATCTGGAGTCCATTTCCTCTTCTGTTGCTTGTTACCTGGGAAAAGAGACCGTACAACTGCCTGAAAGGAGGTTGTAGCCAGCTGGGAGTCAGAGTGATAAGGTCCCCCTTAAGCTGCTTTTTCTCCAGGCTAAACACCCTCAGCTGCTCCTCATCAGCTCCAGCCCCTTCCCCAGCTCCATTCCCTTCTCTAGACAGGCTCCAGCCCCTTCCTGTCCTGAGGGGCCCAGAGCTGAGCACAGGATTCCAGGTGTGCCCTGCCCAGTGCCCAGCACGGGTGGATGGCCCCTGCCCTACTCCTGGCACAGGCCAGGTGTCACTGGCCATCCTGGCCACCTGTGCACACCTGGCTCTGTTCAGCTGCTCTCTACCAGCACCCCCAGCTCCTTCCCCTCTGGGCACCTTCCAGCCCCCCTGCCCCAACCCTGGAGCACTGCAGGGGGTGTTGTGTGTGTAGGATCCAGCCCTTTGCCTTGTTGAGCCTTCCACAATGGCTCTGGACCCACCAATCCAGCCTGCCTGGAGCCTGCCTGCCCTCCCAGCCAGCTGGGAGTCAGGTGCAAACTCAGTGTGCTCTTGATCCCCTCATCCAGATAAGTGATAAAGAACATAAACAGGACTGGCCCAAACAGAATTTGTCACAATTAGCTGTAAAATTGCATCCACTGCTTTGGTTTGTCAGCTAGACTGAGTTTCTGCTGCTTCTAAGTCACTTGGGTTGGATTTTATGTAGTTGGGATGAGACACATGAGGGGTGAATGTTTTGCAGGTGATTTCACAGCTGCTGTGAAATTAGATATTCAATTATATTATCTGCTGGGTTTCATTATTCAGAAAGATATCCAGAGCCTTTGTAACTATCTTTTCTAAATCATCTAACTGATTTTAGGACTTGTTGTCTGTGTGAAATTCCACCTAAATTCTCATCCCTGGCCAGCTTCAGGTGAGCAGCTTGTGCAGCGACATCTTGACTCTTGGGCAGCGCCTTAGATATCTGTCCCAGGCCACTTGCAGATTGAGGGGATGCCTAGAGCATCCATGACCAGGTGGGTCACTGCTGTGGGACTTGAACAAAGCTGAGTGCAGGAAAAGCTAAAAAACACCAAGCAGCTGTTTGCAGTGATGAAGTGAAAAAATGTGTTTATTGATTACTTTTTAAGGTGAATCAATCCTAAAAAGAAGAGCCATAAAAACTCTTTTTATTATAACATTATTAAGCCTTAATGTGGGCAAGCTGCCATTAAAACAATTACTGTACTTTGGTACACTTAAGGCTGCCTATTAGACTGGTTTAAGAGGTGAAACCATTTGTTATTTCCTCTGCTACCCAAATATAAATTGTGTCCTGTAACATTTGGTAAGGCTAGATTTTCAGAGAAATCAGGAGCTCAATTATTCATGTCCTATATTAACATCAATATTTCATGGTTAAGAAGAGGCATTTATGTGAGCCCAGTGAGATTTTTAAGCCTCCTTTATTTTGTGTTGTATTTAGGGAAAGACTTTACCTCTGGAAGCAGACCAGTAGGCTGATGCATGGGCTTAATTCACGTGAAGTTGTTCTGCTCAGCTGGAGCTTTAAAAAAAGATGATGTGGCCATGCTGTGCTCGATCCTCACCCTGCTGCAGATCCCTCTTGTGGCTATGGCATGGGACATGGAGCTCTTGGGATGATGGGGAGTCTTGCTGTTCACTTGTTGGGATGCTGGAGCAGGTCCCATCCTGGGTGATGTCAACTCAGCACCTCAGCTTTGAGGGTTTTGTGCACACAGCTACAAATGATGAAGGTGCCCAGAGAGAAGCTTCACTGGAGGACAGGTCACAGAGCCCAGCAGTCTCACTCAGACTTGCCTTGTTCATCTTTGGCCTCTAATCTTGGAGAGTCACAGGTCCCCTTTGCCCCCATCTGACAAATGAGATGGAGTTTGTTGCTCTGCCCATGTACAAAGATGCTCAGACCCATCTGTGTTTAAATTTATAGCCCTGAACTTGAATTTGAGTGCCTCCTGTGAAGGGAGATTTAAATACCTGGGCTAGCCTCAATTTGTCTGCAGGTGAGCACCATAATCAAGTTTAGATAAAAGGAAAGAGCATTTCAGACAACCCAGGGGGATTAAAACCTGGTAATTTCTACAGGGGCAAGATTCATGGAGGTAGAGAGCTTTCACTGCAGGACTTGTTTTGGTGTTTTATCATCCCTACCATGAGCATGTCTTCCCTCTGGCCAGCCTTGGTCCTGCCACAGTGACATGTTGAGGGGACAGCTTGTGACACAAGAGGGAGATGAGCCAAAGCACTTGGTCTCTTCTACTGAAACACTCCAGCATTTCTATTAATGCAAATATTTCCCTTTTCTGAGTTACCTTTCTTGTCTGCACTCTTCTCTGTTATATTAAGGAAAAACCCCACCAACTGATTTTTGGCTAATTTGATTATGATCAGGTCACAGCCATTCAAAAAACAAAACAACAAAAACCAAAACAAATCCTCTTTTTGAAATCTTCCCTTTGTGGCATGATTCAGCTTTGATTTTGATGTTTTATTAGAGCAGCAGAGCTCACACTGCTGTAATCAGAGGCCAATTGCTACTTCAGTACAAAGCTTGATTCCCAAGAGTCTCATAACTTGCCTGCACAAGTAAATAGCTGTTGTCTTGCAGAACTGAGGTTATTTTCTTAAAAGTATTCATGCCTTCTCACTTCTCCTTTCTGTTCACCCCATCCCTTCCAACCACCAAGGCTTCCCCAATACTCTTGCTCAAATTCAAGCACACTTCAAGCCAGGAGTTGCTGTTAGCACAAGGAATGTACAAGAGGTCACCCTGGTCCTGGGTCCTGCCGGTGTCCCTGCCACTCACCACTGCATCCAGCTATGTCACACAAACTATCACAGGCAGAACAAAACTCTATCTTAAAACCAGAAAGGCAACTCCAGCCCTTCCTAGCTCCTAGGAGGCTGTTCTAGTGACTCTCTTAGTTCCCAGTGAAATTCCCCTGCATGTCAGTGCTTGGGAGGTTTTGCACTGTTCATCTTACCTAGCTTGTCCCCCTTCAGTGAGGTTGTCTTTGTGCTGCAGTTCCAATAAAGTTACTGTTTCTATCCTTACTCAAGCCTTGGTTAATGCTGGCACATTCTGCTTCCAGGTGAGGTAATGCCAGAAGTACAAACCTGGAGAAATGAAGCTCTTGTGCTCTGCCTGCCTGTGCTGTGGGAAGCCTTGCTGGGAGCAGAGTCTTTTCCTGCCTTTGGGAGCAGGTGAGGGAACAAAGGGGAACACACACAACTGGAACTGCTTCTGTTCAGTAGAGCTGTCCTGTGCACATTTCACTTGGCTTTAAAAGTGTCTGTGGCGTCTAAACAATTTATGGCAAGTGGAAAAACAATTCAAACTTGAATATTGCTCTAGGACTGATAATGGCTTCAATCTTTTGGGGGCCTCTTCCTGCTCTAAGAGTTGAAGGCTCCTCAAAGGGTTGGAGAAGAACCTCCCAGTGTGCTTTAACTGACTTCTCAGTGATAGTCCTCAATGCTCTACATCATTTATGCTTCTAACACTCTGCAGTGTCAGAAATGGCACTAAACTTTAAACAGAATCTCTGGAATGTGCATACAAGTTTGCCCTGACTGCACACTTCACCTGTAATTTTGGTTAGGTTAGGTGCTTCAAAAAAAGAAAAAAAAAATTGTTCTGTCAGTCTGCTTCAGAGTCAACTGAAATGTTTAATAAGTCAAATAACTTTTTAAAAATTATCCTTATTTCTGCTGGTGTCCCTGGGGTTATGTCTGTATGCAATACTGACTGACTACAGCTGTGCAGTCTAGAGAATCTGCACTTTTTTGTCAATTTTCTATTCATTAGCTGTTGCTGCTAACAACACTTTCTTCACGTCCTTGTCTTGAGTCACTGTACTCTATTATTTGGAATAGGGGTTGATTCTTGATGTGTTTTTGCAACAATATCCAGTGTCATTAGGCTTGAACTTAGCTACAAGTCTTGGTCTGTGTTCCATTGCTAGCACTAATTGATGTCAGCTTTAATTCTGTGGATCCCTGACTATTTGGCTGTGTCTGTATATATACAAATGTAAAGAGTGCCTGGCCTGTCTAAAACATCATGTACTGGTGTATGTGGGAAGCGCTGGGATCTCCTGTGAAGCATCTTAATTAGTTTTGCCTTTCATGTTGACATCCTAAATTCCAGGCTTGATTTATGCATCAGATTTTTTTCTCCCTCGTTTGTCAAAACAGAACAACTTCTTTAGAGCAGAACATAATGCAAATACTAATTAAAACTGACAAGTCAAATTGATGTCACCTATTTTTAAGCGGAAGAAAAAACTGACTAAGAAAAATCTATTCTGCCCT
Source organism: Molothrus ater (assembly GCF_012460135.2). Classification (NCBI taxonomy): domain Eukaryota; kingdom Metazoa; phylum Chordata; class Aves; order Passeriformes; family Icteridae; genus Molothrus; species Molothrus ater. The sequence continues at coordinate 7,654,402 of NC_050491.2, forward strand.
TGTTGAAGTTGGCTGAAACATGATTACTGGAATCTAGGAGCACAGAATGAATGTTCTGCTTTTGCCATTTCTTGAGGCAGGATCAGCCATCCATGGGCTGAGAGAGCAGAGCTGTTGCCTGTGGGGCAGGACAGCAATCCCAGCTTCTCTTCAAGCTGCTCTTGCTGACAGCTGGCCTGGTGCTCTCTGCTTTGGCCAGATGTGATCCCAGATGTGATCTCTGCAGATTGCAGCTGGGAGCACTGAGGCTGGCAGTCATCAGCCCTGTCTCTCCAAAGTGCTCTGGAGATTGCTGGGCATGAGCTCCTCAGAGTGAGCCTGGCAGTTTGTGTGGTGCAGGAGGAGGGTGGCCCATGCCAGAGTGGTGGAAGCAGCCTCGCTCAGCTGCTGTTTGGCAGGGGATAGGACAGGTGCTGCCCACAGAGAACTGGCTCTTGTCACAGATGACAGGAGCGTGGGAGCCCTCTTTGTGTAGCAGGGAGTTTGGATGGCTGATAATTACTTCTTCCCCTCCCTCCCTGGGAGGCAGGAGATGTTACAGGCACCTAATTATCATGAAAACTTTAGAAGTTTTTTGGTTTAGATCTGGTTTTCTTCCAACAGAGAGCACTGCATCATTTCCAGTGCATCCTGGTGATGTGCTGATGGTGTTCTGCTGCTGAATAGCTCAATAAGAAATAAATACCCACACTTATCTGGTGAGGTGCATTTTCTGGATGGTGAGATGCATAGATGCTAACAACAAAACTATTTTCTGTGTGGATAGACAACCACTAGGGTACAGTGCAACCATAGTATGCATAAACCTTTATAAAAATGGAGATATGTCAGATATATTCTCATCACATCTTAAAATAACATTTGTGATATGGTGCATTGCATTCCCTTTCAGTCTGTATGCATCTGCTAATGATAGCTACTATTTATATGCTTCCCCCCCATGTCTTGTGAAGATTCTTCTACTGCTCTCCAAAAGCCTGGGTTCTTTCTGATGGCCTTACTCTTTTAACCACTCCTGGGACCCCTCAGTCTGTCAGTGTAGCTTCAGTGCTCAGCAAGTTGCTGAGTGCTGGAACTGTCCTTAGCTCAGTGGGTCTTTTCTTATTCTACTCCCACCCCTGTTTGCTTGGGGAAGTAAAGGCTGCTAGGAAAGAAAGCCTTTTATTCCTCCAAATCAAACCCTGTTTTTTCACTGGAATGATGGAGTATTACCCAAGAAAAACTAATTTTTCATTTTTGGCTTTTTATGGCTTAAAAAAAATCCACCACCCCTTTTTTCCTCCTGAACCCTTGTTGCTTATTGTGCTGGCTGAAATGGGTTGGCTGTCTGTAGCTTGAGAATGAATTTCAGACAAATATCTGAGTATCTTTTTAACTAGAACTTGTAAAAATCTTTTGACAAGAAGTACAAGAGTTTTAGACTAAAAATCTTGTAAACAAGCTTTCCAGAGCTGCTCTTGCTGAGAGCTGGCTTGGTGCTGTCTGCTGGTGGATGGGCTTTGGCCAACAAAACACTTGAGAGAGGCTCCATGACCCTCCAGGGAAGCAGACTGGTGTAATCCATTTCCATGGACGACACTCAGAGGGCAATAAGGAGGTAATCTGCTGAAGGCAAGTAATGGCTCACATTTTTTTGATGTCTGGGCTTCTGTGGGGTGAATGGAGTATCTGTGTTTTTCAGATGAGAAATGGAGGCCAGATGCAGGGCTGGGCTGGTGCCAGTTGCAGTTTCTAGAGTTTTGGTCTGGAGCATGAGATGAGCTGCAGTGAGGCATGTGGAAAATCAGATGTCTCCAAGGCAGAGTGGTGATCAGTAACCTGATTAGAAACCATGGGAGGTACTGGGGACACTGAGATCTGCAATCCTCTCTCTGTGGAAGGCAACCACCTGTGGTTATTAATTGTTGCAATGTTGTTGTTGGACCCAGGACAAGGTGAGAGATGAGAATTGACTCCAAGTTCTCAGAAGGCTGATTTATTATGTGATGACATTATATTATATTAAAAGATAATGATATACTAAAACTATACTAAAGAAAGAGAAGAGACAGCAGAAGGCTAGAAAAGAATGATAATAAGAAACCCATGACTGACCAGAGTCCTGACACAGCTGGACTGGGATTGGTCATTAAGTAAAAACAATTCACATGGAACCAATCAAAGATGTGCCTGTTGGTAAGCAACCTCCAAACCACATTGCAAGCAATCAGATAATTATTGTTTACATTTCATTTCTGAGGCTTCTCAGCTTCTCAGGAGAAAAGTCCTGGCAAAGGGATTTTTCATAAAATATGCCAGTGACAGCCCCCATTCTGGGGTTGCAGGAGAAGCTCTCTGCCTGGGACACGAGGCCTGTCTGGCTGTGCAGCAGGCACCACCCAGCTCAGATCTGGCTCTCAGCTCTTCCCACCACCCAAGCTACCTGAGTGAGGCACTGTCAGGGGTGTGACAAGGCAGATGTGAAGTACCTGATGTCAGCCAGCATGAATCCACCTCTTGAAATGCAGCAGTGAAATTGAGGAAGAGGTAGGTAGGTGTTCATGGACACCTTCTTTAGAGCATGGCAATGATGCTGCAGCTGAGTTTCATGGGGTAAGATGTGGTGGTAAGAGGCACTGGGGAGCAGGAGGAAGAGCAAATGGCTCTGAGAACTGGAATATACATGAGCAGGTTGATGGGTCTGTAAGGACCTTCCCAATGGTTTGTGTTTAGAACAGACAAACTGCTCCAGCAGCAGCAGGAGAATGGAATACTGAGTACAAAACTAAGGAGAAAAAACCATTTACTGCAAATGTACTCTTTGTGATCCTTAGGGAGCTGATTTGTTCCTAAGTGAAGCCCCATGGGACTTGGATCCATCTCCAGGGAATCACTGCAGTACAAGTGTGCCAGACTTCATGCTGCTGATCACCACAGGACTGGTGACAGCAGCTGTAAGAACTGGTCAGGACCTGATCCCTCTTTACTGGAATAAGGTGGCAGTGCAGCCATGGTTCTTTACATTTTTGAAATAGGTGAGCACAGAGATGTGGGAGTTGTCTGGGCACTTCTAACTTCCCATCTGTATTTTCCCAGTTTCAGCAATGAGAAGTAAAAGCTTTTCATTGTTTGGTAGCAGTTACCAGTGTGATGTGAGCCTGTATGACTCTAACTATTAGTATCACATTAAAACCAACAGGTAAGAAACCTGTTTTAAGTAAGAGTGAAATCTCTGGTGAAAGTTATTGTGACAAAAACTTTGTTCTTTCATCACTGGCTGGGCTGGGGCTGGGTAGGGGCTGGATGCCCACACATGACACAGGGCTGCACTCTCTGGCCTGAGCAGGTGAGTGATGAGTGGAGCTGGTGGCAGGGACAGTCACAGGACTGATGGAGGGAGCTGCTGCTGTGTCAGAGCAGGGCAGGCTGGGCTCTGGCTGCTCTCCCCATCAATCCCTTCCCACTGCCTCCAGCCCAGCATGGCCTATGGCAGCTGAGTGCTTTTGCACCACAAACATGTCATGGGGAGCCTGGATGTTATCACAGCAATGGCTGTGAGCCCACAGCTCTCCCCAGGGCTGGGGCATTTTCTGGATGATGATAATAACTGGGTGAATCACTTGGCAGGGAGAGGGCAGGTCTAGTGCAAGGAGAGCTTCATGGCAGAGCATGGCTGCCACGGCCCAGGTGCTTTCAGCTCCCCAGGTGCTGGACCCAGTGCCTGTTTTATCCCAAGACATTTTTTCCAGGCTCTCTAGCCCATTGTGGTGGTGCCATCCAGCTGACAAGTCCCACTGGGATGCAGATAGATTTGTCTGAAGCTGCACTTAGTGAGTGCTTTATTCTGAATGAGTCCTGGCAAGCAGCCCGTGTGCTGTAGCTTGGCCAGCTGACAGCAGGCTCAGTGTGTGTCAGCTGGCTGGGTTAAACCTCAGCAAAAGCAACTGGAAGATGTTCCTAAAACATACATAGGAGAAACTGTCATTTTCCCATGGAACTGCAGATAAGAGCATTATTCTTTGGCTCAATTTCCTAAAATATGAAATTCTGGGATGTTGTCATTGCTGGTCATTTTTGAGTAGCTCAGCCCACCTATTGTCAGCCCTCCCTTTTTGCCAAAGTTGTACCAGCACCTTGGTGAAGGTCTTGGTTTGTGACTGGGTGAACCAAGGAATCCATTTACCAGAAGCAGAAAGGGTCTGTTCCAACATCTGTCCAGCATGCCAGTCACACAAAGCAGATGGAAATCACATAGCTTATTTAACTGCACTGGGTAAAGTGCAGTTACATTGCCAAAATATACATTGCCCAGCTTTGCACTTCATGCAATTTTTCAAGGTTAATATTTCTGCTGTTGTTGTATTTGATTACTGGAGGTAGTGAAGCAGAGATTATCTAAACCTGCAACATTTTCTGTTTTAATCATCTTTGACAATTTGCAAGTAATACTGGAGATATGAGACTACTGAAATGTTGCTTTTTAAATCAGTTTCATAACCAGCTTTGCACATGTAGCCCTACTAACAGCCAAGATACTAAAAATTATGTGTAGTGATGTCTTCTTAGAGGTGGGGGGTGTGTAGTTACACTGTGGGTTGGATGCTGTTATTTTCTAACTGTTTTTTCTACTGTTCAATTACAAGTTTTCTGATTCTCTCTTAGCACTGCTTGCTGCCTTTCTTGCTCTCTGATGTTTTACCTGGCAGAAACCTCCAGCTTTCTTTGCTTAACAGCTCAAGTAATGTTCAGAGTAGAATGTTGTTAATAATGACACCAGGGATATATCTTTCTGAAGGGAGATACTGAAAATTCAAAACTAGAAGACACAAGGAGAAACCAGCAATATTTGAGTCTAAACTCTGGCATCAGTTTAGATGATGGCTTTATTGCTGATAATCTCTCAGCATTGTCAGATGGTGAAATCTTGAGGATAGTTTTGCTTTTACTCAAGTTGAAGTAAGGGACAGGTTTGTCTGGAAATTGAGTACTTAAATATTTAGTACTGATTCATACATTGTTTTTTGAAGTGAGAGGCATTTTACCATCTTATTTTTGCTCATGTGTACAAGTGCTATGCAGGTGAAATCCAGCTTCCATCTGCTAAACTGAGAAACTTCTTTAGCAGTCAGTGTTGGCAGCTGCTGAGGCCCCAGTGAGCTACAGCAGGAGCTGGGGCAGTCTGAGAAACAGCAACGTGGAGCTGCTCAGCACCTGGGGGCTCCTCCAGGAGGCTCCCTGCTCAGCTGAGACATCCTAATGACTCGAGCTCAGTCTAGTTTTTAAAGACTTCTGGCTCAGGATCAAGGGTGGGTGTTGTTTTGCCCTCAAAATGCCTGAATTACGTCAATGACTCGGATTTAGTTGAAAACTTCGGAAGGAAATGGAGCAGTAGCAAGGGGAAAGGCAGCTGAAAAATAAGGATGTGGCCCAGGGTCAGTGAGATGTAGAGCTAATCAAGATAATATTTTTGAGATTACTATCAATGCTAGAAAGCTGTGTCTACACTGACCCCTGATAGTTAACCCTGAACCCCTCAGTAAATCAGGACACTGCGCTTGCTGAGGTGCTGCACAGCGAGGTCAGGGATCCATGGCTGACCACGGGGGCTCAAAGGCTGCCTCATGCTCAGGCTGGGCTCAGCAGAGGAGGACCATGCCCCAGTGATTCAAAAATGAGGTTAATGTAAATCAACAGTAGCAAATTTTGTTGTTCTATGGTTTTATGCTTTCCCCTTGGCTCCTCTATGAGGAATTTAAGCATCAGGAAGTGGCTTGGTTTTTCTGAAGGAAATTCACAGCACAGACATTTCTTTTGCAGGGGACATAATTGTCATTTCAGCCAGCTCTGCCTTTGAATGTCACAAACATCCAGAACCTTTCTTCACTACCTGGAATTTGCAGGATCTCTCTGCAGAGTACACATGACCTGTGCCTCAGAGAGGGTTTGTTTACACTGAACTCTTCTAAAACAATAAAAGGAGCAGAGCTTATGATGTGAATGCCTTGTAGCACACATCCACTGCATGTTTGCAGTGAAGGGTCAGGCTTGGGTGGAATCACTTGACTGGGTTAATGAGGCTAAAATCATCTTTTAGTCACAGTTCAAAATTCTGGATGAACTTTCTGCAAATGAATTTGCTGTAGCTTCTCCACCACAAGGGGTTGGAAGCTTAGAGTGGCCTGGTGTGCCAGTCTGTTCCTTAAGAATTATTGAAGACCTACAATCAAACCCTTGATTTGATTTCCTCCCATTTGCCTCTACTGGTTCTATCCCTGGGCTCAACCAGGGACCAGCAGTGATGGAGATGGAGATTAGTGGTGATCAATCTAATTTACTGGTTGGCACATTTCCAGTGAGCTCAAATGGACTATAGTTAATCTAGTTTTCAACTATGCTTGTGTTGTGAGTGCAAGTTAAAATTTGCTTTATATCCCTCTTACCAGATGGCCTTACAGCTAAAAGTATCAGAGTGGGAGGAAGGAGATCTGGCATTAGTTTGTAGCTTTTCTGCAGCTTTTCTATATCATCCTGGCATGCCTCTGTGAGGAATTCTCCCCAACACAGTGACTGAAGACCTTTTATTTTTTATTTTTTTTTAATAAGAGCAGCACATACCATTACCACAGCTCATCTTGCATGAAGTCAGAGTCACAGAAGGGCTTGGTTGGAAAAGACCTCGAAGATCGTCTTGTTCCAACCCCTCACTGCCCTGGGCAGGGACACCTTGCCCTAGACCACGTTGCTCAAAGCCTGGAACAGGCTTGACCTGGAGCACTTTCAGGAATGGGGCACCCACAGCCTGTCTGGACAGTGCCAGTGCCCCAACACCCTCACAGGGAGGATTTTCTTCCAAATACCTAATCTGAGCCTGCCCTCTATCAGTTTGAAGTCATTTTCTCCAGTGAGAGCTCCTTGCCCTTGTCCAAGGTCCTTCTCCAGCTCTCTTGTAGCCCCTTCAGGTACTGAAGTTGCTCTCAGGTGTCCCTGGAGCCTTTTATTCGGAGATGTGTGGCACCACTGCCCATGTGCAGCACAGGGTGTCCCTCTAGTAAGGGGGAGTTTGCTCTCTCTTTTGCACTTGATTCTGCATCAGATAAATTATCTTGTTGTGTTAGTAGCTGATATTTTTAATTAGTTTATTATTATTCCTTTTTTTTCTTTGTTACATATATTCTCAGATAAACCTAGAATTAACCTAGATCATCTTATAAACATCCAAGGCTGGGTTGGATGAGGCTCTGAGCAACCTGATCTAGTTTCAGATGTCCCTGCTTATGGCAGTGACATTGAACCAGATGACCTTTAAAGATCCCTTTCAATCCAAACCATTCTGTGTTGCTCTGAGTTAGCTCAGTGTGAGGAGGACTAAATCCTGGAGATGCCAGCAGGGTCACCTCTGAAGCCTTGCAAAACTTGGTCTTTGTGTCTGGCTTTCCAAAACCGCCAGATGGGAATGAGAACCATAAGAGGCTCCTCATTCCCTTTGTTTAGCAAGCCCTTGTCAAGGACTGGGATGAGTAAACCACTCCCATGCATCTATAAAGGTGCTAAAGCAACGTGGGGCTTGGCTCCATCTGGTAGCAGATGCCTGCATGTGTATAAGTACTGTGGAAAGAACAATCTCCTTTTAATGCTGAAAATGAAATTCTATATTGGAAACAAAAGTTGTCATGGAAGTTGCTCTTCCTCAATGCAGCTCAGTCATTCCTGTGCTCCTGGCTGAGGCAGTGAGTCACAGCTCCCATGCAGCTCCAGCAGGAGAGCCTATGTGATGACATCTGATTATTGTTTGGTTTAAACTTCTTTCTCCTGCTGGTTTTCAGCAAGCGAATGAAAGGTTTGTTTCAGTGCATGTGTCAAGCATGGAGGTGGGGGCGGTGGGCTTGTTTGCCCTCTAACATTTCTCACTATACAGAAAATACTGTCTTTTCCTGGGAGATGCTTCATGTCATCCTGGGGGTTTTTTCAAGAATCACTTGAGAGCCACTAAACAATGGGCTTCAGCAGTTTGTGTTTGGAAGTTCCATCAGGCAGGAGAAATATGGATTTATGAGCTTCTTTGGAGCCTGGTGTTTTCGGGGCAGGGGGTTTCCAGGCACTGGGATGTGAGACAGAGGCTGCAGAGTGGGATGTCCCAAGGAGCAGCTGGCACAAGCTCTGTGTGCAGGCGTGGGGGGGACCAGCCTTGCCTGCCCATCCTTTCCAGGCTGCATTTGTAGGAAACCCTGCACTCTTCCTGCAGGCCCTGATGAGGTCTTGTGGAGGATGGCCATGCTGCCAGGCATGGCTGTTGTGTCCATCCAAGGCATCCTCTTGGGCAGTGTGGATGAAGGCTTTGGTATGGGCTACCCTCCATTTCTGGCATTTTCTATTATCTTTCTCAAACTATCAGTTAAAACACTGGGTAATGGCACTGGGTGTGCACATGAATTTTCCTCAAGCTCACCTAGAGAACAATCTACTTTCAGGTGTTTTGTACATTTTACCTTGTTCTTAATATTCACTTTGTTATTCATCAGTAATAAAGAAAAACATACATTAATTATTCTGCTGGTTTGGGGGTTCAGAGCCAGGTAATGAAAAAGCTGACAATTGTGCAACCATAAATTCTCCTAATTCACAGTCAGTATTATTTAAAATATTTAAAAATAAAACTCCACCATATCATTCATTTTAACTATCTCTCATATGTCATGATTTGGTGCTCATGTCTTCCTTCTCAGCAGCAAGTCTTCACATTTTATTGTTTAGGTCAGAAGGGAGTAATAAAATAAAATCTTTTTTCAAAAATAACTGGATTGTATCATAAGACTATCAGCCCTGATTTGCTTTATGGCTAACCTTACTGAAAGTCACTGTTTCAAATGGTGGCATGAATTATAACAGCAAAAAAAAAAAAGTATGTCCTGAGGATAGCAAAAAAATGATGGCATGTAAAATGTTTCTGGGAATTAATTTGCTGACATTGTGTCATGTTTCAATAAAAAGTAAATCATATGTCTAATATAAAAATAATTAGGCAAGGCATGCAAATGCTTATGAGATCCAAATCTTGTGTATTGATCCTGATTTGTTATATGGTTGAAAGGGTCTGGAAAGTTTAACAAAGATAGTTGATAGTGATGAACTTCAAAGTCTCAGCCTTTGCTGAGATTTCCCTTGAGAATTGTATGTGATTCAGAATTTACCACCTTAAAGAGATTTTTTTTCACCTGAAAAACCACTTACATGTAAGTTTTAGGGGGTTCTCTATGCTGAGAAGGCTTCTTCCAGGCTTTTGTTTCTGCATGTAAACTCTTTGAACTTTTTGATCCATGGAAATGGTATCAGTAACAACAGCATCCCCTTCTTCCCTTTGATTCTCTGTCACCCCCTCAGTGCCCAGGGCCCTGGGCAGGGTTGTGTCCCTGGGTGAGCTGTGCTGCTTTCTGGGCAGGGGTTGTGTCCCTGGGTGAGCTGTGCTGCATTCTGGGCAGGGGTTGTGTCCCTGGGTGAGCTGTGCTGCTTTCTGGGCAGGGTTGTGTCCCTGCAGGAGCTGTGCTGCATTCTGGGCAGGGGTTGTGTCCCTGGGTGAGCTGTGCTGCATTCTGGGCAGGGGTTGTGTCCCTGGGTGAGCTGTGCTGCATTCTGGGCTCCTCCCAAGCTCACAGTGACAGCCAGGCTTTGGGATTTGAACCTGACCTTGACTTCTCCCCACAGATTCATTTTCTCCAGCCTTCAGTCTGGAGATGTGGCTGCCCTGGGAGGGATTCTGCATGGCACAACACTTGGGTCTGGCTGGGCTCTGCACCCAGCACAGTCACCTGCCCTCCTGGGGAGCACAAACCCTTCAGGTTATGGCAAATGTTTCATGTGAACTCAGATGTTTTGCTGCCTGTGTCTCCTTGGGGTCTGCAAATTACCTTCCTTTGATGGATTCCAACATGTTGTACCACATCCATTCTGACATTTTAATTATGTATTATTCACATTGTCGAAGAAATTAACAATTGGAGCGGTTGAAGCTTTTCAGGATATTTTTCCCCAAATAACAATTCTGTGTTTTGAGCACCAGCCAAATTCTCCATATGGCTAAAATGTGCTAGAACAGAAAGACATTAGCATGGCTTAATAAACTTCATGCATGGTTTGTTATTGCAATATCAGAAAGAAAACAAATATAGCCACTAGTTCTTGGAATAACTCTGTTAAATTACTGTTGTTTGAAATGAGCTCTTTTATGGCTTATGGCTGATATAATTTGCATTGTGATAAGTAAAGCAGCATTCTGTATGTTTAATACCTTTCAATTTGACATAGGCCTGCTTGGGTCTTGCATAAATCTTCTCCCCAGTGGGAGGGGAAGGCAATAGCTTGAGTTTAGGAATGCATCAGAATGCAGTGGGTTTGGGAGACACAGGCTCTGTTCCCAACTGTACCATGCAGCACAAGTTTTGTTGATAGACCTTTAGCCTGTTTTCAGTCTTTGTCTATTTACATTTCTTGGTTAAATGTTCTGAGAGCCAGACCTAGCAGGGCACACAGACTGACTTTGCTCCTGTGTTTCACCAAAAGCTGCAGTGCCCATGGTCACATTTGTGCTGGGGCATTTTGTCTGTCAGCAGAGGAAACTGCTGAGCACTCAGCTGCTCATTGCTCCTGGGTCAGCACCTGAGCCTGGTATGTGCAGTGTAGCACTGGGGGAAAAGGGTGATCCCTGTGTGTCTGAACTGTGTGACTTCAGTGAGCTTCACAGAGAGGAGCCTGGCACTCCAGTGCTTGTGAGAGCTCGTGTGTGGGGTTTAGGCATGCATGGTCTAGAAACAGCTTTGTGTGTGTATGAGATGTGCAGGGCTCAGTGTTCTCCTGTATGTTATGGCCATGAGGGTCCTGTGAGATCCAGGGATAAACTGTGCTCCTGGAACATCATTGACCCCTGGACATGGCCTGCCCACGTTCAGGTCATGCTCTGCTAGGAAAACCTGCTCTGCTCATCACAGCTGATGCTGAGTGTGGGCTACACACAAGGAGCTTCTAGTGGTGAGTGCCACAACAGAGCTGCTGCTGGATCTTGTGCTCCCAAACCACTTTACAGCAATTGACACTGGAGGAGGATAAGCTTGGGCTTTTTCCACCTCAAAGAATGGCAGATATCTCCTTGCTAGTGATGCAGTCTGTCTATGTTTTCATGAATGAGAGTACCTATGAAAAATCTTTATTTACAGACCACTGGTTTGGAGGCACTGGATGTTTTAACTAACTTTGAGGGGTTATGGTCAGAATGGTTCACACAGCTATTCCCAGTCTGATCTGCACCTCTCTGGATTCAGAGCACATCCACCCCAATGCCTTCAGAACACACGAGTGAGGTTGGATTGCTGATGTGCACAGGATGAATGTTTCTACTACCCCATCATCGTTATCATCAGCATTTTACTCCTTGCTGGAGAAGTGACAGTGTGGCTGTAATTAGCTGTGATTGTGCAGGATGGCAGCAGTAATTGGGAAGGTGTTACATGAGAGGGGTAGGCTGTGCCTCCCTTCCCCTGCTGCTGCTGGCAGTCTGTGAGTGCAGTGCTATTTGCATTTGTATATTAAAAAATGAGGAGGAAAATGCTGCTAGAAAGCAATCTTCCCTGGGAGCACATTTTCCTGGCACTCTGGGCTTAGGAGTTCACAGTTCAGCCCTGGCAGGATGTGAGACTCTGGGCTGCCACCCACGCCATGGGCTTGGGAGTGTTACTCTGCTGATTTCTGTTCTGCAAAGGAAAACACTGCAGGTAGGAAAGCATCTTAGTGAGTACAGTAACTGTCTAAGGTTTCTTAGCTCACCATGCTGAAGGCCTGTCCCAGGCTGGTTTTCTTGGGCAGGAGATCTGCACCATTTCCATGCTGTGCCTGCTCATATCCCGGTGAGATGTCTGGTAGCTTTTCCCTGCAACAATTGTATCCTGATGTTTCATAATACATTTGGTGGCTTCATTCCTACTGCCAGTATGAGAAGTAACAATAGCAAAGTATTTTCTTTTCCTGCAGGGAAAGCAAGCTGGCACCCCAGCTCTGCAATGTCTGAGCTTAACTGCTCACCACCCCTTTGCAGCTGCTCTGGAAAATGCTGCTTTGGCACCAAAAATGGTGTGATTGCCACGTGGGCAAACCTGTAGAGAGAGTCCAGAGCTCTCAAGCTCTGTCTCTGGGCCTCAGCTGTAGCCATGATATTTTCTGAAAAATCCCTTTGCCAGGATTTTTTCTCCTGAGAAGCTGAGAGGCCTCAGAAACAGAATGTAACCAATGATTATCTGCTGCTGTGGAATGCAACAGGTGCATCTGGGATTGGGCTCATGTGGTTGTTTCTAATTAATGGCCAATCACAGTCAGCTGGCTTGGACTCTCTGGTCAGTCACAAGTTTATATTATCATTCCATTCCTTGCTAGCCTTCTGATGAAATCCTTTCTTCTATTCTTTTAGTATAGTTTTAATATATCATTTACTTGTAATATAATATATATCATAAAATAATAAATCAAACTTCTGGAGTCAACATTCTCATCTCTTCCCATGTCGTGGCTGCCTGCAAACTTCCCCACTCAGCCTCAATGAGTCATTTAGAGATGTCAGGTGGTGGAGCAGAACCCCTCTGGCTTCATGCAAAAGCAGAGCTGTGGGGAGGAGAGGCCACCCAGTGAAGCTGGTGAGGCTCTTGTGATAGTGCTGGGCTGAAATCTGCCTTCACTGCCTTGGCATTGCTCAGCAGGCGCTGCAGGATGGATCAGAGCTGGTGCAAACCAGAGGAAAGTGTGGCTGAGTGTGTGTTGGCTGCCTCTGTGAGCCACAAACCTGCTGGATGGAGAGCAGAGAGATAAATGGCATGTCTGAACACAGAGCATAAATAATTGTATGGGAAGCTTAGTGCTCCCATGCCAGCATGTATAAATATTCATATTATTCCATGAATCTGTCATTATGTGCAAGTGCTTCATCTTCCCAACTTTACTCCTGCCAAAAGTCCTCACTCATGGAAACACTCTCACTGGAGGCAATCAGATGATTGATGTGAGTAAAGGGTTGGGGGAGCTCTTCTAACAGCCTGATTTACAGCAGTATTTCATTCCTAATTTCTGCACACTGGGAAGCAAAACCCAAACACAAACTCAGCTGTTTTTGAGAGACTTTCTCACTGTAGGGTTCTTACTTCATGAGGACTGAATGAAACCACAGAGATTTTTCCCAGTCACTAATCATCTGCATCTGCTTATTATTATCAGTGATGCTGGTGAAGGAATTTTTGGGGGCTGAATTGTCTCCTGAGCTGCTGCTTTCCATAGTCTCAGCCAGGCTTCTGGCGTGGCCCATAGCCCATAGGAGTGGCTCCCCTGTTATTGCTTGTTGTAGTTGTTAGTGCAGGGCAAAATAGCTCTGAACTCTGATATCTCAGGAGCATTTATGGGCACAAGAATGCTAAAGCTTCTCTCACTCCTGCTTGGTTCAGAGCAGAGCAAAGGTTTGCCTACTCCAGCAAGTGGCTTCTCTTTGAGGCTGGCAGACACAGAGGCTGTGGTGGAGCTGTCCCTAGGTCCATCCATGCCTAGAGAGGGGGTGGGGACCAGACCTTCTGTTCTCTTGCCTCCTCTTGACAGCAGAGCTTCAGCAGACCCCTGTCTGCCACCCTGGACGTGGCATTTTGAACATAAGTTGGTCCAGCCATATTCTAAATGATGGCATGGGAACAAAGCAGGTGTTACTGCCCATCAGCTGAGGTGCAGCATGAGTGTCTGTGTGCTCCTGACTGACTGCAAATACCATCTTTGCTGCCTTTGTGTAAACCTTGAGTTGCAGCAGAGACACTGGAATAGTTGCAGGCTGGTACTGGAGAGAGAAGGGCTCAGCACTTTCCCATATGGCTTTCATGGTCACATGCCTCATCTCTACCATTTCTACGCCTTCTCGTGCTTAAATATCGGCGTTGAGTGTAGAAAAGTGTGGCTCAAAATGAGCACAAATGCTGGTGCCAATTAAAAGTCTCATTGGAGATAAAGGGTGTTGGCAGTTCTCCCAAAAGTATCCTTTTCTCTGTTTTCATGGTTGTATAGGGCTGCTAATTTTCCTGTGATGAGTCACTGAAAGAATTTATAGAGGTAAGAGGGATTTCATGCTCTAAATATAGCCTCAAGTCAGCCCACAAGGAGCAGCCACAGGAGCTGGCTGCTGAGCTAGTAAATACAACTCAGTGCTGCTCCAGCTCCTCCTGACTGATGGAGCTGGAAGGGAGGGAATGGAGAGTTAGAGCAGGAGGAGTCAGCATGTGTAGGCTGGGGCACAAGACCTGAGATCACAACATGGTGAGGCCAATCACAAGGGCAGATGAAAGTGCAACAATGGACACCTTTTTAGATGGCCTGTTCCCAGCTCCTCCTTCCTGCAATAGTCAGATTCCAGCTGGCCCCACCTTTCTTGGCAGTAGCTGTTACCTTCTGTAGTTTAGTTGGAAGAAAGGAATAAGGTGATTCCTTACCTGTTAACTCAGTACCTGCTTGGATCTTGGTTTTGGCAATCCAAAACTTTTCCCAAGTGTTTTATTCACCAGGATTTCATTGCAGATGCTTGCTCACATCCCCTACATCGGAATGGGGGAGAGAACTGGGAGGGTAAAAGTGAGAAAACTGAGTGGGTTGGGATAAAGGCAGTTTAACAGGTAAGGCAAAGCAAGGGACTCATTGCCCACGTGCCATGGCAGGCAGGGGCTCAGCCATCCCCAGGGCAGCAGGGCTCCATCACCTCTAACAGTGGCTTGGGAAGGCAAACACCATCACTCCAAACGTCCCCCCTTCCTCCTCCTCCCCAGATTGCCACGCTGAGCTGGTGCCATATTATGGGATATCCCCGGGGTCAGCTGGGGTCAGCTGTCCTGGCTGTGTCCCCTCCCAGCTCCTGTGGAGCCTCTTGCTGGTGGGGTGGGTAAGGAGCAGGAAAGGCCTTGGCTCTGTGTTAGTGCTGCTCAGGAACATCCCTGTAATATCAGCCCAGTTTTCAGCACAAATCCAAACCCAGCTTCTACTATGAAGATAATGAACTCTACCACAGCCAAAACCAGCACAACAAGACTACAGGTGATCTGAATGCTTTTTTTTGCTTCAGCTTTAATGGACTTTTCGAAGTTACCTTGAACTTAGTGCAGGTTAAAAATTGGCTGCTTGCTTTATACTATCTGAAATCCATATGATGATTTTAACCAATTTAGAAGTTGTTTAGGCAGAACTGGCTGTAAAATAAGCTAGAAATATTTCTGACTTTAGGCAGGCCCTTAAAATCAATTTATAGGAGCGTTTATCAATGCAGAAATTATCTACTCATGAACAAACCCAAAAAATGCACAAAACTTTCTTGCCACTAGGAAAGAATGAAACTGTACCTTGAAGTAGTACTTTATTCTTCATTAGTGCTGCTGCATTTTCATCCCTGGCCTGTGACTGCTCCTCCCAGGCCAGGGCTGGGCACAGGCAGCTCCTCTATCTCCACCTGCATAGCTGAGCTGGCTTTCCCAAGCAGGAGTGTTGCTGTGATCACATGAAATCTGTGAGCCAGAACAGACCATTACACAGGTATTTGCACACATCAGCTCCTCCGAGAACATCATTTTTGCTGTGCATCCACTGGAGGGGAGGGTGTTTTGAACTACTTAGTGAAGTACCTGATGTGGGGGACAAAGCCAAGCAACTGCTTTTTCCTGCTCTCCTATCCCTGGTGGTGTGATCTGTGAAGTGTGAGCTGCTGTCTGCAGCTTTGGTGGTGCTTATTTTGGTTATTTTGGTTTTCCTAATCAATTTGCTTACCCTTTGGCTGTGTAGCGACGTGGGTCTCGGGGATTTTCCAAAGAGGTTCTCTCCAGGCTGCTCTTTGTTTGCTGTTACAAGGTCTCTGTGCCTGTCAGGAGTGGGGTGGTTGTCCCCAGCCCTTTGGGGTGCAGGCTGTGTTTTTTGTAAGATTTTATCAATGTTCTTCAGCAGAGTTGCTGGCCAAGGCTAGCACATTTGGTTTTTTCTCTGAGACCTCAGGTCAGACCCTTTTGGTGCTGAAAGGTCCTGAGCTGTGAGCTCTGGTAAGAGCAACACCTGCTCTGCTTTCGCTGACCCCTTCCCCAAGATGTGGCTTGCTTCACACCCGAGGTCTGAGCCTGCCCCCTGCTTGCAGAGCAAATGAAACCAAGGATTCATTGATGTGTTTAATTTCAGATGAAGCCAAGCAGCTCAAATGGGAGAATCTAGCAAGCTGTGAACACAGGGAGCTGAGGGATGCTCCACCCCAAAGGTGTATTGTGCTCACTCAGGTTTAGTGCCAGGAGATGAACCTGGTGTTGGACCTGTGTCCTGGGGGGCTTTGAGCCTCCAGACTTGTTTGAATTCTGAGCCTCTCACTTTAGTTGAGGGTAACACCTGTGTCTTGGTTAGACAAAAGGTAAAGGAGGGAAAAGCATTTTATTCATCAGTTTATTTTTCAGGCAGTCTGGTGTTGGCACAAAGACAATGCTGGAAACATAGGTGGGGATATGGGGCTCCTGTTCCAGCAGGGAGGGCAGCCAAGGTCAGCTGAAACCAATGTCCAAGCTCAAACTGGGAAGCCTGCCAAGTCTGTTCTTCACTGCCCATGCTGCTCATTCCTGCCCTGGGCTCTCCTGGCACTGGCAGAGCTGTTGGGAGGCTGGGCAGGGCAGGATTGTGCTGGGAATCTACTGAAAAGCAGCCTGCAGGGAAAACAGCTGTGATCTGAAGAAACTCTTCGGTGCTGTTTTTCTCAGAGTGCAGGAGGGGAGGACAGGAGTAGAGAGGAACCAGCTCTTTCCTTTAGGTGCTGCTTTGTGTCACTCAGGAAACGCCAGGGCAGCAAATGCACCTGGCTGTGATGGGAGCTGCCAGCACAGGACAGGGACCAAGGAAATGTGCAAGAAGTGTCATCTTGGGGAGGATTAGGGAGGCCTGTGGTGGCCTTTGTAGGTGTGCTGCTCATGCCCCAGTGTGTGCATGGGCTGGAAATGTCACCTCTGATCCAGCATTGATAGAGTCCCTTGCTGCCTGGGGGGGCTACTGTGACCGTGTTCACAGGGGTCTGAGGGTGAGGGAAGAGACAAGGATCTGACTCCATGTTTCAGAAGGCTTGATGTATTATTTTATGATATATTACATTAAAACATTATGATATATTTACATTAAAACTATACTAAAAGAATAGAAGAAAGGATTTCATCAGAAGGCTGGCTAAGAATAGAAAAGGAAAGAATGATAACAAAGGCTTGTGACTTGGACAGAGAGTCTGAGCCAGCTGACTGTGATTGGCCATTAATTAGAAACAACCCCATGAGACCAATCCCAGATGCTCCTGTTGCATTCCACAGCAGCAGATAATCATTGTTTACATTTTGTTTCTGAGGCCTCTCAGCTTCTCAGGAGAAAAAATCCTAAAGAAAGGGATTTTCAGAAAATATCAGAGCTACAGGCTCCAGCTGCCCCACTGGTGACATGGGCACACGAGAAGTCCTTGAGCTGCAGTCCTTGAGGGCTGGCCTGTAACTGCAGAGCAGGGCCAGGGAGAGATGAGGTCCTACTTGATGTTAATGGCTGAAAACACAAAAAAGAATAAGAAATGCATCCCTCTAATTACATCGAAAATGAACACAGCTTTTTGTGGCAGCCTTGCATGTTAAAATGGGTACACAGATTTCTAGGAGTCATGGTTTTATTTTCAGAACAATTCAGAGCAAGAGAAAGAAAAGGCTAAATCCCTTGAATTTGATAAAACTGCCAGGGAACCTGCTTTGCTTTTAGCACATCCTGGCTTCTGTTTACTTGGGTTTTCCATGTATGGTTTGGGGAGTGTGCTCAGAGTGTAGATCATAAAAGCAAAGGTCATCATCCTTCCGTGAGAGGACTCTTCCCACCCTCTGCAGGCTTTGCTGTGTTGCACAACTGCCGTGTTTGCTCTTAGTGTGGAACAACTTGTTACTTTCTGGGAAATCAAAGAGCTGCTCTGCTTCCAGAAGCACAGGAGCTGACTGAGTGCAGGGGTCAGTGCTCAGGAGCCAGGCAGGTCCATGCAAGTCCTCACAAACAGATCCAAACAGATCCTTTCCTTCTGCCGTCCTGGCTTTGTGTGCTGTGGCTCCAGAAGGCCTGTGCAACCTCCTTGGCCCAGTCCACCCATGCAGCACCACTGCATTCAGCAGGGACTGCAGGGCAGGAGCAGCTTTATACTCTGCTTTTCCTTTAATTGTCTTTGAATTTAACTGCCTTAATTTTAATTTAATTGCCTTTTAATTCTTAACTTCAGCCAGCTCGAGTCTGAGAGATTTGTCCCTGGCAGGAAGGGCTTTGCTGTGTACCTGTGGCTGTCCTGAGCAGGGCTCAGGCTCTCCCTGTCACAGCAGCACCAAGTGTCAGCTCTTGGGGAAGGGCATCCTGAGGGCTGTGCAGGCACTGAACAAAGCCTCACTGACTGCCCAGGCTGCATCTGACTTCCAGATGAGCTCTGGTTTGCCTTCCTCGCCTTGCCCTCAGCAGCAGCCTGGTCATTTCCCCTGGCCAAGCAGGGACAGAGGGGCTGTGCTGCCACTCGGACCTGGGATTGCTTCCCCTCCCTCCTGGGACGGGGGGAAAGCAGGGACAAGGAGGCTCCACTAATTCTGCCCAAATGTGACAGTCCCGTTACTTCTCCTACTCTCTTTCCTCTTATTTTCATTTTGTATCAACCTCCTGATGCATTTGCCTTGTGTGGACCAGTGTGGAGAAGGTTCCATCCTCAGAAGGATGTTGCAAATCAGTTTGGGGGATTGGTGCATCCCCATCAGGTTGTGCTAACCAATCCTCAGCATGGAACTTCTGAAAACCTAAAAAGTAAATAATTGCAAATGCTGTAACTCAATACTTACTTTTCCTTTCAAGTTTTCTATCCAAATTCGCTTCCAAGTCCTGAATTAAATCCACTTTACTGGGTTGTATCCAGATAGTGCTGTTATGATGTTGTAATTTTTTCTCTTTAAATCAGATTACTTTAAAATGGTGGCCTGTTGCCTGAACACAAATATTCTGAAGTTACTTTGGAAGATTTTTTTTGTTTTGGGCAGCAACACTTCCCATAGACAGTATTTTCTTTTCTCCCAAGTAAAAGTCACTTTTATGGCTCAGACAGAGTAATTGTAGCAAGTCAGAAAATAAATATTGTCTGTAGTCCAAGGTGTAATTAACAGAAAACAATCAAGTGATGGCTGGAAATATTTTTGTGCTGATCACTGGGATTTTAGTTGTTGTTATTGCTCCTGTTGTGCTTAGAAAGTTGCATCAATGAGTTGTACTGGGAATATTCAAGGTCAGGTTGGCTCTGGCTCTGAGGTGTTTGAGTCAAAGATGTCCCTGCTCATTGCAGGGGGCCTGGACTGGGAGCTCCCAAGTTCTGTTCCAACCAAACCATTGTGATTCTGTGATCCACACTGAACTGGTAAAACACAGGTGCTGCAAGTGGCAGTATTTACTTCAGAAATGGAACCAGACTGTTTTCCTAACACTGAAATTTATTTAGGAACAGATAATGTCAATTTTTCTTCCCTCTAGTTCTTTGGTAAATATATCATCATGTTAATTATTGGCTTTATAGTCTGCTCTTTGGGGGGAGACAAAGCATTTAGCAGCAGGTCTCAATCTTAATATATGAGAGTCAATTCAGCTTAGAAGAATTCCCTTTTGCTAAATGAGTCTGTAATGTTTATTGTCTCCTGAGAAATTTGCTCAAGTAATTTCATTAGTAAAAAAAATTTCAGGGAGAGCCAAGCTCAGGAAAATAAAATTTAAAAAAATTAAGTGCTGCTGTCTTAATTTAGCACAGTTTGTATGTTTATATTTTTAAGTCACATCTTTGATGTCTGAGGCCAGTTTTTAAATGTGGGGACTGTTTTCCAGGAGTGCCAAGCTGGTACATCCAGCTGCCAAAAACGCGTTGGCATGAGGCAGGTCAGGTCTGGGACTCCAAATTGAATTGTGTGCCAGCAAGCACACAGCTGCTCTTGAGCATCAGAGCAATATTTCACTAATCAAACAGGTCTTTGAACTGGGTGGGTTGGTTGAGCAGTCAGTCTCTAGATCCTGGAAGCCTCTTGGAGAAGAAGGGAAAGCCTGAGCCCCTGGCTTGGCTCTGTGGGGTGCCTGGAACCTTTCTGGTGTGGCCCTTTGTCACAGGTGCCGTGTGCCACAGGCTGGACTGGCTCCCCTCTGCGCTGGAACTGCTGTGCCCCAGTGCTCTGCCAGCAGCAGCATCTCTGGGCTTTGGGGACAGGGGAGGATGGAGCCCTTGGAATTTGCAGGCAGCCCCAGCAAGGGAAGAGATGAGAATTTTGACTCCATGTTTCAGAAGGTTGATTTATTATTTTATGATATATATTATATTAAAAGAAAATGTATATTAAAACTATGCTAAAGAAAAAGGGAGACCTCAGAAAGCTAGAAAAAAATGATAATAAAATCCTGCTTACAGCCTCGACACAGCTGGCTGTCATTGGTCATTAATTAAAAACAATTCACATGCCGCTAATCAAAGATGCAGCTGTTGGTAAACCATCTCCAGACTACATTCCACTGCTATCAGATAGTTATGGCTTACAGTTCTTTTCTGAGGCTTCTCAGGAGAAAAATCTTAGCAAAAGGATTTTTCAGGAAATCTGTGCCACCCCTCCCTGGGCTTGAGGGGCTCTCACTGTGCCACCTGGGGCTGGTCACACCAGCAAGGCAGGGACTGGGTAAGGAGCAGGAAATAGAGATGATAAACCATCAATTGTCATCATCCTTAATTCAGATTGTGAAGGGGCTGCCCCTTCATCTTCCCTGCCATGAGAAAGGTTTCACAACCTCTCTCCAACTCACTGCATTTAGTGGTGAATTAAAAATGGAAATGGAAAGAATTTGCTGAGGGTCTCAAGAAGATGAATGATTGATTGTTTCATGAGTTAGCTCTCCTCTTTCAGCCATGCTCTCCCTTTTATTGGTACTTACTGCTGGAGTGATGTAGGGTAGGAAATCCCACAGCTGGAGGGAGACCTCAGGTGTGGTGTCACAGCATGTGGGCCCTGGGCAGCTGGCACAACTTCGGGTTTTCATGTGTGCAGCTACAGAGCTGCTTCCTTCCCTCTTTTAATCTGGGTAAATTTCTCAGCTCTCTGGTCTCTGTATACAAAGATATTTTTGGAATTAAGTTCATGAAATGTTTTTTTCTTTGGTGATTGATAGATCCATATCACAAGCTTCCCAGCAAATAAATTCCCCCTTCCCCTTTCCCTGCTCAGCAGTCACCCAGAGGACTCATGCTGCTGCATTAATCTGTATGCAAGCAATCAGGTTGGTAATCTGTGCCAATAAAGGGATTTATGGTCTCTCAGAGCACAGAGGCTACATTCAATCTTGCTGACAGCCCTAGGGTATGCCCCATTTAGTTGCTGGAAGACAGCAGGGTGTTTTTTCCTTGCTGACTTGAAAGTGATTTCTGTGACCTAAAGGACATGAGTGTGAGGAGGACTAAAGACTTTTAAAGCCCTTGGTACAGAATCTGTTTTGGAGTGCAGAAGGTATCTCTAACACCTGCATGAAGCTAATAACAATAGTCCTTTACATCCCTGGAACTAATCCGAAAATATGATCTGATGCCTGTACATGCTGTGCTTGTCTATTCTCTTTTGATCTCTGCCTGTTATACCTTGTTCTCACAGTTCTCTGCCATTCCCAAACCAAGCTCTACATTTGGCAGGTTCCCTATCCTGGTTTCGGTCATGTTCTTCAGCCTTCCAGCTCTTTTTTTAAAATTACAAGAATATTTATTTATTACAAAAATTCCTTTGGACCCTGCAGTGTTTGCTGATGAGCTGGTTCTCCAAGGAGCCCAGACCTCATTTACATTTGGGATATGGGCAAGGAACTCTCCTCTCAAGGCCGTGTCCAAAGATATGGTTTCTGTTTTTTTGGCTGCCCTGGAAATATAATTTCACCTGAAGTACAAGCTTGCACAGAAAGTATTTTATTTCTCCACACTTGATAAACTGGCATTTAAGCTGTTAAAATTTGCCTATAGTATTTCAGGTTCATTCAGGCTGGGATGTGACTTGAAGTGTTGCATTAAGTATTGACCTGCTGTGATTGTTGCACTAAGGCTGGGTTGCTCTAGTTTGTTATTTGGAAGAAACTGGGAAAGTCTCTCCATGTCTTCTGGCAGATCCCATGAGAGGATGGTCAACACTGAAGAGATGTCCCAGCTCAGGGGAGTCAGGAGGGCCGTGTTCCTGACATGTGTGTCACTGGGGACAGCTCCCATCAACAGTGGGCTCAGTACAGTGGGCAGTGACATTGTGTCCTGCAAATCCAATTGAATCCGGATGACATTTAGGTGACATTTAAATGGAAACAGTTTAATGCCTTTAAGAGATTGAAGGTATCAGAATGCTCTTGGGGTGACCAAACTGTCTGGAAAGGGGGAAAAGGCTGTGTCTGAGAGGGACAAGTCAGGGTAGAAAGAGAGAGTGACATTTTTTCATTTTCCTGTCAGCAGCAGGGATGTGGGAGTCCAGCCCCATAGGAGACTCTGGTAGGGATCTGTTATTACATGCAATTTCACCTGTAACCATTGTGTCCAATGCATAAATCCTAACATCCCATTACCAGAGTACCTGCTTCACAGACTTCTTGGTGTGAAAACACAACTGAATTGAGCAAAAAGAATAAAATCCCTAGAATTTCTTTGGTGTCATCCCTCTGTGCTTCATCTCATGCAGGATGGAGCTCCTGCAAGCTTTACCTCCTTCTTCAGCACACAATCACTCCTTCCTCATGTTGACCTTTTCATTTAAACTACCAGGAAGCCCCAGGACTCTGGTTGGGACAGAGCCCTCCCGTGTCTATAAACAGTTTAAGGAAAATGAAAAGCAAAGGTTAGCAAGAGGCTTGCGGAGACTTTGTTAAACAGGTGGCAATGTCATGGTTTCTTATTAAATAAACAGAGCTAGTCTGGAAATCATCCAAGAGACCAAGAGGTGTTGGCATTCTCATTTTCATTGCTGCAATTCAGGTTTTAACTGTTTCTTACCACTGAAAAATTGAGGCTGTGTGCTTTTTGAGCATTAGGGACAGCACAGTGTTACTAAGCAGATTTTCCATCCAAGCACTTCCTGGGGGTGACTGCTCCTCCAGACCTGTGCCTTCATGTAGGAAACAGATGAGGGAAGAGATTCCCCATGCAGTGTGAATTCAACAAGAATGAAAGACCCAGTTCTGGAAGAATGTCTGACAATGCCAAGGATCTCAGAGCAGTTGAGCTTTCACACCTCTAGGAAGAGGAATGAAAGCAGAACTTGCCAGTACAGGCAGCACATAAACCCAGGGCAGACAGACTACCTGGGACAACAGCTTCATCACTGGAGTGGGAGAGATGTGTATTGAAATTAAAATGAGCACTCCAGAGAGGCAGAGGCGTTGCTAATGGCCCAAAGCTAAGACAGTGGTTAACACAGCATTCATTTTATTTGCATTTTATTCTATTCTTTTCAAGCTATGTGGGGAAGAGAAACGTCTGGGGTCAGAATGAGGAGCAGATTTTCAGTACCATGCTCAGTTGAATGGATGCATAAATCCCATTAGCAGTAATGGAAATCAGTTGTCTAGCCCAAGTAATTGAAATTGTGTGCTGAATTTGCTTTCTTCCACAGTATTGGGTCTGAATTCTGCCTCTTGGCTTGCTGTGGGTAAATAAAATGTGTTTTGTTGCTACCAGGACTACGCATAATGGAAATATCATCTTCCAGATTTGAAGGTGTAGTGCAGGTTTGCAGCTGAAAACTCATCAGGACTTCTTGGAAAATGTTGTTTTCCTGAGGAAGGTGGGGACAGGGGAATGCTGCCATAAGGGAGGTGCCAGGCTGTGTGGGACAGGTGTGTGTGGAGCATTGGTTGGTGTCCAGGACATTGCATTTACATGGCTCATCTTTGTTTCTTGCTGAGGCAGGATTACATGTGTTTTCTAAAACACTACCATTGTGCTGTCCTGCTGTGATAAGGACAGGAGCCTCCAGGCTAGGCATAAAATTGCTCCAGGCCAAGAATTGGTACTTTAAAAAATTTAGATTTAACTGGTCACCTTCTTCCTTTGGTAAAACTGGTTCTTCTTTCAGGGCTACTTTGAATTTGCTCTCAGCTTTCAGTGGGATTTTAATGTAGGCCAGGCTTATGTGAGTAGAGTAGGACAGCAGTGAGAGGTCAGCAGAGCCTTTACTGACCCCAGATACTTCCCTCCAGTGAAACTGAGTAGCAGAGGAGTCTTATAGCAGGTTACAGGCTTTGAGAACCATGGAGCCATGCACTTTTGCTCAGCAATTTGCACCTGGAGTACCGGGGGAAGAACACCCACCACTTCAGGAGGGATGCGCTCTAGCTGGAACGTGAGAGTCAGAGAATACCTGGTGTGGGTGCCCCAGGATTGGACACAAGCTGATTGTCACAACTTCTGCTGGATGAATACATCACTAACGTGGGGGGCTTTTTCTGACAGCTGAAGGGATGGTGTGTCATGCAGCTCTGGGGGTCTGCAGGCATGTTCAGTTCTGTCCATCAGCCCTTCTGCAAATGAGAAGGAGCAGTGTTGATCAGGACAGGGTTATTATTCCTGCTGTGTTAACGCTCACATGAATAGCAAATACAATCCTAGTGGATCAAGAAATTACTGTGAAAGTTGCAGATCAGACATTTAGGTATGACTGGGAAATTTTTTACCTTTTTTTCCCAGTTTATAAACCTGGGAATGAAACCATAGTAGGAATATGTGTAGAAGTTAACAACCCCTGATAGATCATATTCTGCAGAAGTATGCAGGGCAAGATCATATTTTGCAAGCTGGAAGGAAGTCAATGTTAGTGATCCAGACATGGAACAACCACCCAGGTGACAATGTTGGTTAGGTGAAGGTGGAGAAGAGTCTGTGCACTGAGTTTAACCTGAAAGAGTTTGCAGGATTCCAGCAGAGTTTGACTATGAGACCACAGGAAGTTCATAAAGTGCCGTATTATGACCAATTAGAAGGGTGACTGGTCCCAGTGGGCCTTTGTATCTTCAGGTAAAAGGAGAGGAGGTAAACAAGTGGGCTTGGCAAGGAGAGAACCCACTCAGCCCTTCATCCAACGCATCTCTAGGAAGAGAAGCCAGCCAGGTAACTCTCTACAGAAGTTCCTCCACTGGCAACACAGCTGGGAGGGACAGATGAATGTCCTTTTTCTGCAGGAGGACAGATGAATGTCCTTTTTCTGCAGGAGGATTGGATCAAGTACCAGGCTTTGTAAACCTGTTGTCTTAATTTCAGCTCTAATGTGATTCTTTGGCCTGCAGTTCACAGACCTAATGAGGCTACAGCTACCTGCAGCTGTTGGTGTCCCTGTGAATCTCCTTATTGCTGGGAAATCAAGAGTAACTTGCCTGAGCTCCCCTTGCAGTGTAAGTGGGTTTATAATGTTACAACTGCTGCTTGTGGTTGTGGTTTTAATGGACTTTCAGTTAATTTTGATTTACATTGGTGTATCCATAGGGCTGACTTTAGGCCATATTGTCCTGCAACACCAGCAGGCTTAAAGTCACTCACTTGAGTAAAAAACCTTACAGAAGCATGTTAAACCAGCAGGGTCATCTCTATCAGCCAGAGCTGAGACTTTCACAGCAGAGTTATCTTGATGGGACATTCAGTTATGTTATAATCTTCATTCTTTTGTGTTTATGTGGCACATTAGCCTATCTGTGTTTTTGCTTGGGTCCATGCAAGATTATGGTTTCATTTCCATCTGCTTATTCTGGCCATCTATTTTCTTCCAGTCCTCTGGAACACCCATAGCATTCCATTTGTCAGAAGTCAGCACTGAATGATGCTGGTGGGTGTCAGAGAAAATGGAACAGAAACTGTTGCCTGGTGGTTTCTCTGTCCAGCCACATTATTCTGCTGTGGGATCCAGAAATAATTAGGTGCAGTAAAAAGTGCTGTTTGCAAAGTCCAATTTACAGACCCTTGTGCAAAGAGAGGAGCTCTTCAGAGGATCATGGACTTCTCAGCTCTCTCTTGATTTGGGGCATTAGTGATCAATGCCAATGTCAACTTTCTCAAGGCAGTTTTTTAAAGCTTTTATTTTTCTGGCAACTCTAGCTTATCAAATTTATAAGGGTTGTGTTCCAAGTTTGACACTTATTTTCCATGGATGAATGTTATTTCTTCACAGCAGCCTGTAGCTGAGTGTAGGAGATTTTTTAGATCATTACTTTTAGGGAAGACTTTGACTCATGTGTGGTAGTTGAGGAGACAATGCCTGTCACTGGTTGCCCACAGATTTATTTAGGCTGAGATGCTGGCATACCTTTGACTATGACTAGGTGTGAAGAGGTCAGGAGTGAGCTGCCTCCCTTGTGCAGGCCCTGGTAACAGAAATATCTGCCTTGCCCATCCTAGTCCAGCTCTTCAGGAGTCCCAGGCTGGCCCTGTGTACACAGCTCTAAACAACCAAAAAACTGAGTGTGACTAAGAGGCAAGTGAGTTATTGCTTGGCTCACCCCAAGCAGTTGAGACCTTCTGTGCCCTTAGCACAACAGTTTGTGTTGTTTTGATATAACTGCATTGAGGGTAGAGAATGTGCAGCAATGGGGAATGGCCAAACCCAAAGGACACTCTGTACCTTACTAAAAACAGCTCATTTATCAAAACCCCTGTATTTTTGCAGTTCTGTTAGGGGAATGATGGGACAACTTGACCAAACATGTTTAAAATGTGGGCTTTGGGATGGGGCTGGAGGACAGAAGGCACCTTGTTTCTGGTTGCAGTGGACCCAAATGAAGACTTGGCATAAATAATCACAGAACCACAGAATGGCTTGTGTTTGAAGGGACCTTAAGAATCTTACAGTTCCACACTCCTTGCCATGGGCAGGGACACCTTCCACCAGGCCAGTCACACCCATCAAATCCATGTTTCTCCAATTTAGAAACAAGGATGCTGTGCAGGACAGTGTCAAACACTTTGCACAAGTCCAGGTAGATGTCAGCTGCTCTTCCTCTGTGCACCAGTGCTGTAACCCCATCCTAGAGGGCCACAATTTGTCAGGCATGATTTGCCATTGGTGATGCTGTGTTGGCTATCACCAACCACCTCCTTATTTTCCATGTGCCTTGGCACAGAAAGGAGCATCTGCTCCATGATCTTGAGGCACACCAAGGTGACACTGACTGTTCCTGTAGTTCCCTGTGTCTTTTTTTAACCTTTTTTAAAATGGGGGTTTGTTCCCCCTTTTATAAATAGTGGGAGCTTCAGTGGAGTGCCACAACTTCTCAAATATGAGGGACAGTGGCTTAGGCACTCCCTCTGCCAGTTCCCTCAGAGCTTGTGAAGATGTTCTCAGCAAAAAGAATGCAGAGGACAGATTGTGCAATTACCTATCTCTAGTAGGGACAGAATTGGAGAATTAGTGTGATTTATAAATATGGAGGGGAGGATTATTTTGATAGTAAAAGCTGAGAAATCAAACACCAAAATACAGAGCTAAGATCAAATTTAATTATTCTTTTCAGTACTTAGAACATATTGGAGAGGTTTGCCTTCATTTCTATGTTCATTTAATAATTTGCATAGCACAACACAAAGTAGAGGTGTTTATGGAACCCTCAGGTATAGTAAATTATCAGGCAATGCCGATTTATCTTGATTAAATTGATATGAAGTCTAAGTACAAAAGATGAAACTTTGCTTCTGGCACTGTCCTTTAGTGTTCTGATTTGAACTGAAACATTTTGACTGAAAAAACCACCCTGAATATTTGACAGGTCTGTAACAGGTGTTGTGCTCCACTCCCATTTCTCAAGTGGCTTTCTATTTTAAACAACGTTGAATTTCGGTGCAGGGCACTAAATATGTGTGGTATCACTGCACACTCAGGGAAATTGCCTCTGTTTTCTTATGCATTAAAAGGAAGTTAATTGCATTGCCAGTTGCTTCATTTGATCTTTTTAAGGGATAAACACAGTCCATTGTGGCTCATACTACAGAGTGAATCAGGATTTTTATGAATGTGAACAAGATATCTTAGTCACTTAAGAATGAAGGTTAGCATTTCTCAAAGCCATTGAAGAATATGGGTGTGTTTTGAAAACTCAAAATTTAAAAGCTGCAATTAAAATATTGTCCTCAATGTAATTTTTAAAAATCTGTTATTCCTCCCTTCCTCAACTCTAAAAAGAATGAGGAAATAAATTATCAGAGCAGTAGTTCTTTCAGAGTGAACCCTTGTCTCTAATGCAGGCATGATTTAATGCTTATTGTTTCTTATGCCAACTTAATTCTTCTAACTTTTGGCATGTCCAGAGAGTGAAGTCAGTCCAGATTCCTTCCAAATGCTTCTTCATTTCCAAAAGGGTGTGTGATTTATATGGCCAACAATGACTAGCAGAGCTAGGCTCAGGTATGGGGGAGGTAAGATGAGGATGCACTCTCAGCAGACAGCTGCTGCTCTAAGGGGAGGTTACTTGTCCGAGTCAGCAGCTGGGAGGACCTGAAGCTGCTTGGTGCTCTTAGTATAGGAGAAAATTTTGGGGTCTTAATGAAACGACTTTGAGAAGTGCTAAGTTATGTTCAGGGTTTCTGTTGTGTCTTTTAAGCAGCGTCCTAGGTAGCTGCACATACAAATTACTCTGACTTCACTTCTCCACAGTCCTGCCCACACACTTACAGTGGTGCATTGCAAGTAGGTGCTGATGGCACCATGTGAGAAGCCTTTGCAGGAATGGCTTCTGAACACTGCAGCTAAAATGCCCCAAATTAATATCATTATTATTTTTCTGTAGAGGACAGGCACTGCAGCAAGCAGGTTTGTACAGATAACCTCCAGCTCCCTGCAGACACTGAATCACTTTTGTGGGCGTTCTCAGCTGAAGGTTTTAAGTTCTGTTTGAGATTTGCTTTCTGCACGGAGTAAATCCCTTGTTTTAATCAAATGCCAAAAATGTCAAAACGTTTTGGGGGAAAAAACAAATCTGAGTGTTTTTTAGGTAAGAATAAACTTTTCAGGAGTGCCTAAAGGAAGATGCTGTGGGTTTGATTTACAAAGGTGCTGAACTGGTTAAATTAGGGAGGGGGAGGGTGAGAATTACAGAAATGCAAGGGTACCTCCTGCTCCTGGCAGTCACACTTGCTAGGATGTTTTGACTTTTTCCTGTCATTCTTACTAAGCACTGCTGTGACCCTTGAGGGACTGAAATCCTTTTTGCAGAAGCAGCCCAAAGCCACACAGGCACAGTAACAAATTCAGCCAGCTAGGCAGCTTCTCCTGAGAGCAGCCTCCTACAGCTTGTCTCAGCAGTAGTATTTGCTGAGGGATGTCTTGGTGGGTGATGTTCACAGGCACACTGTCCTACACTTTGTGCAGCTTGGATTCTGCTCAGATGGCTTTCTCCTGGTTGTTTGCTTCTTTGGAAGTGTGTCAGGTTTTGTTTTTCACTCTGCAGACAACTCCACGTGCCATGGGAAATCACTGCATAAAGATGTCACTGCAAAGCCAAGTGCTATAGTCCTTACAGCTGTTTCTCACTTGAGTAATACTTTCACTGCCCTTAAAAGCATTGGTGTTCCACACAGACACTTTATTTAGGCGTCCTGGATCGTCAGTGGGAGGGAATTTCACCCACTAGATGGTACTTCATGTTTAAAAGTGCTGATCTCCAGAACACTGCCTGCCAAGCACGTGAGCAGGAGTGGAGAGCTGCTGGAGATAGCAAGGTATATCCATGCCATCTACAGGTAGAAGAATGAAGCTGGCAATGTGCAGCTCTGGCATCTCCCACGCTGTCCAGGCTTGCCCTCTTGGCTCCTGCTGAGGTGGCCACAGGCAAGGGCAGTGCTCTGGGGACAGACCCCTCCATCCTCCTCTGGCAGGGGCAGCAGGGAAGCAGCAGCCTTGGGGTGCATGGCTGAGCCTCCTGTGTGAGTGAGAGCAGCTGTGGCACTCGTGTCCCTCTGTCACCTTGGCAGGAGGTGTGAGCAGTGCCCAGCTGTGGCTGCTGTGGTGCTCCTCGTGGTACAGAAGGGTTTTCTCCAAGCTCTTCTGTACCATGAGGAGCACCACAGCACCCACAAAGCTCCTCTAGAAACCTCCTCCCAAAACAGGCTGCTGAGACAGGGAGTTCATAAAACCCCTGCGGTCAAAGGGACAATGTGAAGGTGTTTTATCAGTAGGGAAGGGGCAGGAGGAAGTGGAGCCCAACAGTTTGTCAGGAAAGAGAGAACTTTTTAATTGACTGTCAAACCATAATTGTGGAAACCTGAGGAGAAGAGGCATCAGCAGGTATGTCAGCACAGATAGGCATCAATCTTCCCTGGCTAGACAGCAACATGATTACTTCTGGAATACTGTCAACAATCTGGAAGTGCAGTAAGCTGATGTGGCCTGTTTCAAATGGAGGGAGGAGGTGGGATGCACCTCCTTCCCTCATTTATTCAAGCTGTTTCATTTAAATAGATTGTTTACAGCTATTTTTTAATTAGGAACAATTCAAACCTGTACATCTGTTTTAAAAGATTTACTTTCATTTTGTTATGGCCTCTTCCAAAATAAGGTCAAACTTAGGACAAATACCATCTTAGCCACACATTTCTGTGTTTCTTAATGTTTTTGTGATTTCCTTCACCTTAGCCTAGGAGCTCCTAGCAAAAGTTATGGATTGGTTGATAGGAAACACTACTAAATAGCTTAAATTTCATCAGCAAAACAAAATTTTCTTACGTTATCAGGAAAATTTTACTTAGGAACAGTTCAGTAAGTGCAAACCATTTGGAACCAGTCAGCAGTCCTGCACATGCCATGGTGGGGCCTCATCTCCTGGCCAGCACTCAGTGCTACTGATGGAGCACCTGGCAGGACACCTGTCCCCTCTGCATGGATGTGTCACCAGTGCCAGTGGTTTTGGCTGAGCCACAGCTGTTGGGTTTAGCTTTGGGGTTTTTTGTCACCCTGCTTGTTATGCTCCAGATACAGCAGTTCTTCTGAAGGGGAAAATGTACTGAGCTGTTGAAAAACCTTGGACAGACAGGATTAGAGATGTAATAAACAGTGACTGTGTGACATGAGGTTTCTACTGCTGTCATTCTGCCTCAGGACTGTTTTCTGCTACTGGAATGTAACCATTGGTGAGCATGGTCTCTGCTCTTTCTCTTCAGTTCTGCAATCTCTTATTGGTTTTGGAGCACCTCTGTTTTCCTATGTAATGGCAAGGGCCATGCAAATGAGGTGCATTTTTTAAGTGAGATTATGTCAAGATACTGTGATTTATAACCATAATATCACAGTCTTGTCTCAACTTCTTTGCACAACTTATCCTAATGGCATCTACTGTTATCTGGGAGGAGAAACAGAACTTTAGCTTACAGCTCAATTTATATTAATTGCATTTCCTTCTTATGTCCCTGGACCAAACTTTTGATACTTGTTTTGCAGGAGTTTAGGGAAGGCAATCAGCAATACCATGTGCTGCTGTACAGCACATTTCAAACAATTAATATGTCATTTTCTGAATTAAAAATTACTAGTAGCATAAATGATCAAAGTGGTTTGTCAAAGAGGAAACATCTGTGCTGACTGAAAACCTTTGAAGGCATCAGCCCATTAACACCCATTAAATTGATGATTTATGGGGGTGTGCTGGAGAGGAGGCTTTGTGGGCATTCTCCAAACACCTTGGGGTATGTAAATTTTATCCCTGAGGTGCTGACAATCAGTTAAAAAGCCCTTTGGTGTATCTTAGCTTCCTCATCCCCCTCTGTTCTGCTTTTGGAAGGGCAGCACTTTGGCTGGAGGCTCCAGGGTGTGCAGGTACTGTGTCCAGAGATGATGTGAGGGTGTGAGCATGGCCTGACTCTGATATTACTCCCAGCTACAGGCTCTAATAGGCAACTTCTGCCTGTTCAAGCTCATCTTCAGTTGCCTTCCCAGCTGCTGGTGGAAGGAGGAGCTGAATGGCTGCAGACAGCAACCACCAGTGACAGAAGGACTTAGCAGAAGACCTCAGACAGCCAGCAAATATCTGGTGTAGAAGGCAATAGAAAAACAGAGCTTTAGCCCCAAACTCTAGGTATGTTGTGCCATTAATGCATTTTTATTCTATCTGCTCAGCTCTATCTCCACTGCATAAAAATTCCTACCAGCCCTTTTAAATTTAGGCGAATTAAGGGCACACACTGAACTACTTGTTATTAATATCTCAGCACTATTTTCTAATTCCCAATTCATACTTGAAATGGATTAAAGCTGCTAATCCTTGACAAGGCAGCAAAATGTGATGCTAATTTATTGATATGGTCTTTTAAGAAACTTTGGGTTTCTTGTCTATAAATTAAATTTCAACAGAGCATTCAGGGCCCTTTCCAAGTTAGAGAGTAGAGAGTGGAGCTCTGTGTGCTGACACACCACGTCCTTGAGCTGAGCACACAGTGTGGCTGGGGAGGGCTGTCTTTGTTCTAAAAGGATGTGTTTGTGCCTTGTTAGCTGTCTCTTAAGGCTGACTGTGCCGTGGTTTCAGCTCTTACCCTATCAGCTGCCTTGGCTCACCTTGGAGAGGGCTTTGACCTCTCCTCTTCCCCTGAGCTTCTGCTCCCATCCCTGGCTCAGGCTCTGCTCTGCACCGTGGGTGTTTTCAATGAGCTGTCCCACGTGTGGGATGTCACTGCTGAGCCTGGCAGAGGCTGGGTTGTTCTGCTGGGAATTGTTTTGAGTCCTTGCACATTTTTCATTACCTTGCAGCTTAATTTCAATCTTCCCCCTGTACATTTGTTAGTAACACGCTCCTTTATCAAAGGAAGTGGATTATTTTCAGAATATTGCAATTATGTGGCAGTTGTTGCTTTCCTTGGTTGTTGTTCTCTTGTCTGGGCAGGAGTAAGCACTGGAAGCTTAGAAAAAGCCTGCCATAGAAATCTGTGCTCTGTGCCCTTCTGAGAGCTGAGCAGAGCTGGCCCTTGCTGGAACCAGACTTGTCCAACCACATGGTTCCTTTTCCAGCTCTGGAAAGGCAGCAGGAGCAGTTTGTGCATCCATGCCAGGCTCCAGAGCCCTGCTGGGGTGGGCTGTCACAGGAGAGGGCACCTTGTTTGTGCTGGAGTGGAGCCATTGCAACTTTACCTAAAGCAGGTTTTCAACAAGACATCCTGACCATGGCTGATGTTACAGTGAGCCCTGCAGCAGAAGATGCATTAAGGCATCAGTGCAGCTCCCTGTGGGTGGTTTGATTTCTTGTCAAACCCAGTTCTGAAGGTTTGACATTTCTACCTTGTGTGAGGTCAAGAACATGAAATTTTTGAAGTTATTTCATGCCACCACTGCCTCCTTCATCCTGTCTGTTATCCCAGATATTTTTTTTGTTTGAAAATGTAAAAAAAAAAAAAAAAAGGAGTTGCTGGTTTTAAAAACATCTCATGATTTGACAAATTTAATTGAAAGTTTTTCTGAACAATATTTTTTAATGGCAATTATCACTTCAGACATTTCTGGGAAACTGACAACAAGTTTTACCAAATCTAAATGATTTTGCAATTAAAAAAGGCAAATTGCTAATGAACCCAAAAAGTTTCTGACAAATACCAGCCCATGTTTCTGTCCCTTTATCGCACTCTCTGCACTACTGCTGTGCAGAACTTCTGTCTGACTGTCCTTCAAGGGCTCTCAATTAGTCCAATAAAGTTTTGGAAATTCAGGGGAGAGTGAGACATGTAACTCCCAGATGCTGAGGCTGGGTTAGTGGGGTTGGTAACTGGTGAGGTTAATGCTTGCACAGGGCTCTTTTGGTGGTGGATGGGAGCTCCTGGCAGTCATTTTTCATCCTGAGTGCAAACACTTTCCCACCTGTATCAAGCACAGAGTGAGCTCGGCTGAGTTGCCTGGAGTGCATTGTCCCCTCCCCAGACAGCAGCTTTTAAGTGGAAAAAGCAAATAGTGTCAGAGCCTGAATGTGGCAGGGGTGGGAGTGAGGGCTGAGAAGTGATTCCTGCCAGGATCCTCAGCCTGGAAAGTTAAATGCACACTAAATTGTCTCAGTATAGTGTTTGTTTTCACTGCTGGTGAAGCTGCATGCCAGGAAGAGGACAAGACTGGATCTGCCTGGCATTTGAGGCAGGTTTTCACAGCAGGCAGAGCTGGCTCCCATTTACACTGCTGAAAATCCTCTGTCAGAAAGCCACTGGCTAAGACACGTAGTGTTAATTACAGATAATGTCAACTGAAATACCTGGAGGAGACAGGCAATAGCTGCAGTCTGCAGAATCCAAAGGGACTTGTTCTGAGTGGCATTAATTTTTAATGCTTTAATCAGGATAAAATCCCTCTACAAAGTCTTAAGGGGAGTAGGAGTAGTCTGTTTAATTTTTTTAATATGACCTGAAGGAGAAAGCAATAATTTCAGCAATCTCTAGTGATGACAAATTTCTTAACTGGACAACAGGAAAAAGAAATGCCTCAGTTTTGCCCAAGACATTTGAAATTCAGCTGAAGGCATACAGAGAGCACCAATTCCACTATCTTTATAAGCAATTCTCTAAGATTTAAATCTCTTGCATGGTCTTTCTTTTTTTTTTTTTTCTTTTTCTAAGTGAGATTTCATGCTGCCCTGGTAGACAATTCCCTGCTAAAGCTGAAGGGGTTTTGCCTAGGAAGAGGCAGGTTTCTCCCCTCCCCTGGTGGTACATTTGTGTCGCCAGCCCTGGGGTGAGCTGTGCAGGGAGCACATGCTCAGCATGGAAGGGGAGCAGTGGCAGGGGACCCTCTGCACCCCCAGCAGTTCCTCATCCTGCTCTGATCGAGTCCTCCCTCACCAGAACACAATGGTGCATTAATAACCTTTCAAAACCCAGAGCTGTATTCTACAGGTGTGCAAGGCATATGGCTTCTCCCCTATTAGCAATGCAAATTTAATCAACTGGAACAATATTCAAAGGGTTGGCTCAGCACGAGCCAACAGCCAACAAGCAGTTGTCATTTTCCCCTGCTTTTGACAAACATAAGAAAGATCTTTGATTAAAACTTCAATTCTCCTTAAAACCGATATCCCTTTGAATGAAAGGAAGCAACATCCTCTAGAAGTTCTATTGTATTTCTACTGTCACTTCCTAAGAAAACTGCTTTTTATGTCCAGATTTCAGCAACATCAGAGAGAAAAATCTGTTACTTTCCAGTTGAAAAGCAATCCCTGTCACCAAACGTGCTGGAATTCAGCAAAGTGACAAAGTTCAGGATGATCTGCATATTTTCCCATGTGAGACTTTTATTGCATTTCAATTTAATTTCCTAGCATGACACTGTTTGTTGTCCCTGGCTCTTGCTAACAGCTCCAATATGCTGGGTGTCTCCTCCTCTGTCTGTCAGGCAGTGTCAGGTCACTGGGTTTACTGCAGAGCAGAAGCCTGAAGTGTTCCAGTGCCCTCCTGGCTGCAGCAGCACAGCCTGGATGGCCATGGTGGCACTCCTGGGAGGCAGCAGCAGGGTCACCTTTCATTTGTGTCACATCACAGGTACCACAACCCAACAGGACATGCCCTTTGCTGACCCCTCCCCAGCTTAGCAGAGTGGCATGATGCTGGAAGGGGATGTCCTTGTTCCTCTGGGTTTTCTGGGGGCTTTGCAGTGTTTGAGCCACCCAGGGACTGGCATTGAGTGCCTGTAACTAATGAACCTGCTCTCTTTCTTGGCTGACACCAGGTTTGGCCTGATGGCACTGCACTGGGGCTCATTGATGTTGGTGAAGACAAGATCTGGTCCTTGCCTATGAAATAGCTGCATCCTCATCCTGTGGTAGGTAAAACTGCCTCTCTTTTGTGTTTACCTGTACAATGCACATGGTGCTGCACCCCAGGGTGGCCTCCTCTTCCATCTGTGCAGTTGGAGGAAACCCTGTAGTGTCACATAGTCAAGTGGGCTGGGAGACTTCACTAGGAATCTCAGAAAATTGTGGTCACTTTATTTTTCATTCACTTAATAAAAGAAAATGTTAAATTACCACAGCAGATAATGGTGGTAGTAGTTTTCTCATATTCTGGTTCATTAAATGCTGATTGGCAAGGGTTTGCTAACAACTTTCCTATTTCAAAAAATGCCATTATTTACAGATGATGACAGATTTTTCAGAAAACAACTTTTTCATTGAAACAACTTTATCTAGAAGGGCCCTGCATGACACATGCATTTGATCATAAAAAGCATTCAAGTCCATCTGACTGTTGCAGAAACCTGAAATCCACATTGCCTGAAGATGGGGAGGTAGATCCTGTGGTGGGCAATAACATTGGGCTTGTCCTATTGAGCAGCCTTTCTGCTCCAGCACTGAGGATTTGTACCCCTCTGCTGCCTTCCAGGAGCAGCTGGGCACAGTGGCTGAGGGCTGCACAGGGGCTGTGAGGGTGTTTGGGATGTGGAGGCACTGTGGGGATGTGGGACAAACCTTGGAGCTGTGTTTTCATGAGGGAAATAAGAACAAGGCCAGCCTAAGGAAAGTGCAAAGCTAAAACAGGAATGCTGGACTCCAGCAGCCAGAGTCCATGTCTGCCAGCAGCAGAAGGGGCAGGCAGGGTCTGAGATGCCTCCTCCTCCTCCTCCTGCCCTTCTGCTGCTGTCAGCATCCCAGCCCTGCCTAGCAAACAGCATTTCACTGCCCTGGACTTTGTGCATGGGGTTCCTCCCCTGTCTGAGGCTCTTGGATTAGTGCAGAGCTTCTCTGCAGGCTGTTTGCTGGGCTGGCTGCTGCTGCTGAGTTGGTGTGGTGGCCAGTGTGTCTCTGGCTCCTGGCCAGGGGCATGAGGAGCTTTCTGAGACACCATCTGCTCCTTGCCTGAGGGTTTGAGTGCTGCCAGTCAGCCCTTGAGTGCCACCACCCCGTCCCCTCGTGGGCATGGCCTCCAACCTAATCCCAGGAGTTCTGGGAGGGCTGCAGGGAATTGTCCAAGGGCTCCATGGGGCCTCCCAAGGCAGGGTGACACCTGTGGCCCTGCTGGCTCTGCCATGCCCTGCCTGGGCTGCGGGGATGATCAGGGAGTCTGGGAGAGCACAATGACCCTGGAAGGCTTGAGCAGGACTCCACCACCACCACCTGGAGAGGAAGACAGAAGGGTGGAGCAATGGTCACAGCTGCCAGGGGTGCTGCCAGAGGCAGAAGGAGCAGGGCTGCATGGGGAGGGAGGCAAACATCAGCCCTCAGAGCAGGAAGCAAAGCCTTGGGGCTCCTGGTGCATCCTCACAGGGACTGTGGGGAGCAGGGTGAGCACAGGCCATGCCCCTGATGTGCTGCAAAGGGTGCAGGTCTTGAATGTGTCTCTCCCAGAGCTTTTGTTTTTGTTTTCCTGGAGGAAAGTACACTTCAGCATCTCTTCTTGCTTTGTCACTTCTTCCTCTTGTAGCCAGGCAGGGAAGAGTGAGTGCCTGAACATCTGTTGTGATTCTGGGGTAGTGGCTTGGTTTGGATTTTTGGTTTTATTAAAACTTGTTCAGTACTGAGAAGCAGTGAGCAAAGACTCTTTGGGCACTTTGATTCCCTTGATTGCTGATTTTTGTTTACTTCAACCTCTTGAAAAGCAGAGCACTTCTTATCTCTTCACAAGAAATGAAGCCATTTCTTCAGCTGCAGCCTACTTAAGGGTGTTTTTCTGATGCCTGTGTTTTCCCCTGAGAAAACATGAAACACAATGCAAGGAGTTTAAGCAAAAAGCCAAAGTCCTTGGACTCCAAAGGCATCAAAGCTGAGCTACTTTCCTTTGAAAATAATCTTGGGTGGGCTGTGATTATTCCTAGGCATTTATAATGCCACCCATCACACAGGTTTTATCCTAGCTAATTTTGTCTTGCATTTCTTGATGGTTTTGTCTATTATTTTTTACTTTTGATGCTAAATAAGCTCAAATATGCTCCCAGGAGAAAATGCAGCTCTGGGAGGTGGTGTAGTTTGGGATCAGGCTGTGCCCAGTCTTCCCCAGGCCAGCAGAGTGGCTTCTGCATTGGTCGTGTGTACCAGCAGGTCTGTGTGTCCCCTTGCTGCCACCACCCTGGGTGTCCCCATCCCCTGTGCTCTAAATGGACTCCTGAATAGCTCTTGACTTTCCCCCTCAGCTTGAATGGCTGCAAACACAAGTGGCCCTGGCTGCTCTCAATGTGCTCTCGTGAGCCTTGGTCAGGCAGCACAAGGAGGTGGTTCTGATATTTCATCTCCTGAGTAAAACCAATGGAGTCCTGCAGGTGAGACATTCACCTGCTGCTGGACTGGCATGTGCCCAGCTCATTTGGATCTGGGAAGGAAACCTGGACTGCTGCAGTAATGTGGCAGAAAGGAGGAGTAAAGGGTTAATAGGTTCCTCTGCACGGAGCTGAGCAGCTGCTGTCTGTCAGTCTGTGAGCAGCTGCTGTCTGTCAGTCTGTCTGGGGAGTGGTCTGCAGAAGAAGCTGTAGCTTTAGCTGAGCTGTGTCCTGTGAGGGGGCTGAACTCTGCAAACCCAGCTGCTTTTTGGGGTGAAGGTGGCATGCAGCATGAATAGGGCATGAAAAGCCACAGCCCTGGGGCTCAGCCATCTCAGAGATGACCAGACTGGATTGAGGCACTGATCCCACAAAGGGCTGTGCAAAACTGCCTGGTTTCAGTGAAATTCAAACATTAATCCAGTCACAAGGGAAAACCATCTGCAAGTCAGTGTTGAGCTGAGCTGTGCTCAGCCAGTCCCTGCAGGTGGCTTTGGGAAGCACCAAAACTCTTTGGGCAGGAGGAGGCATCAGAACCATCCCCATGTGCTGCAGGGCTGAAGGGAGGGTGTGTGGCCAGGCTGCCTGGATGCCCTTCCATGCAATGCCTGGAGCAGCCTCATCCCTCCCTTCACCTGGCTCTTGGTGACTTAGACTGGGCAGGGGACATTGAGGATTTGCTGCAGAAATTGTGTTCACTGAGTCAGATCTGAAGTGGGGTTTTCTTATGGGCCTCACTCATGCTGGGGCAAAATCCTCATGTTCCAAAACCTCTCCTGTCCAGCTGGCCTCTAAATACATATCAGACAAAAAGTTTTCTGTTTTCCTACCGAAGTTACCAAAGCAGCTTTTCCTAACACTGCTTCTTTTCTTAATATTCTCCCTCCCTGTCAGCTGCCTATGCAATCTGCTTGTTTGCATATAATTACTTCATTAGACCTTTTTTGCTCAGATTGCTAGTTTTTAGTTTTGAGGTGGTTTTTTTTAACATTAAATTTTTAATCTTGTAAAATGGCTGTTGTCAGGATAGCTTCAGACCAAGTGCAAGTAATGAGTACTAGAATAGAAAAAATGAGATCAGAAGTAAAAAAATCCCAGCAAGACAAACAGTGGCAAAAACCCCCATGAAAGCAGATTTATTTCTTTATCTCACTGCTGATCAGGAATTTATCCTGCAGGAAACCTTGCTGGTATCAATGGAGTGAGTATGGTGGGTGTAAGCTGACCTAGAGAAGAACATGCTTCTGCTTTCATTGTTGGGAGCTCCTTGGCTTCCAGCAGCCTTTCTGAAGGTGGTGATTCTCCCTGTCAGTATATCAGGGGTTGGAAGTCTCCAGAGCTGCTCCCTGTGACTGTGGGTGAGTGATATCCCTGCCTATGGATATCTGTTCTCTCTCATTCCTCTGTAAATGGCAGGGTGCTCTTGTGGGGTTGCATCAGCAGGAGTGTTTGCTCCCTTCTCAAGGGCCATGGGCAGTGCTCTGGCACCTGAGGAAGCAGAAATGCTTCCAGGCAGCTGCTTTGAGGATTCTTCCTTCTGGATTTGCCCCTTTGTGCCCACGATGTCAGTGCAGGACAGACATGATCCCAACAGGTCTCTTCTAGAACAACAGCCCCTCACAGGGCTGTGAGGCACCTGTGGCTTGGCTAAAATATTCTGTGATGAAACACAGGAGCAGCACACCTTGGGCAGCTGACTCTGATGTTTGATCCAGCGAGGGCATAAGTGAAAAAGGGTTTGGAAAAGGGAACTTTCAGGGAAGTTTAAACTGTAGCTGGGGGTGCAGTGGGTTTTACAGCTCCAAACACAGTGAGCTTCTGATAGCTAAAACAATGAAGGGTGTACAAACAGTCACTTTAGGAAGTACCTATGACTTCATCACCCAGCCATCTGTGCCAAAAAAAAAAAAAAGGGAAAACAGGCAAATTGAAAGAAGTTGTTTCTGCTGGTGAGTGACACCGATGCTGGGTTTATGTAGAGCCTGGAACAAGGAGCTGTGCTGAATGATACACAGCTGATTTGGGTGGTGTATGAATGCAACCCAAGTTCAAACATTTCACAAGACAGTTTTCAAGGCAGAAATGGTTGAGGGGTGCCCTTTACACATCACCAGCTAAATGGTGTGTGCTCACTGTTTGAGAGCTCCTGTGCCAGCTGGACAGCTGCCAGGCTTGCAATGCTGCTCTAAAAGGGAGCACTTGCCATGCAGAGATTTTGCTTTTTCTGCTATCCAAACAGACTCACTTGAATGTTAATTTGTTCCCAGCTGCCTGAGACCCATTTCTGCAAGGAGCTGAGCCCTGTGCCTGCTGAAGGGCCTGTTCCCATCCCTGCTCCACCAGGCAGGAGCCAGGTGACCGTGGCTTGCTGCGCTCAGGGAGCAGCGTGGCCCTGGGGTGCAGAACCTCTGGCCACAAACACATTTCCTTCTCTCAGAGTCC
This sequence comes from Molothrus ater, assembly GCF_012460135.2. Taxonomy (NCBI): domain Eukaryota; kingdom Metazoa; phylum Chordata; class Aves; order Passeriformes; family Icteridae; genus Molothrus; species Molothrus ater. The sequence goes on from NC_050491.2 coordinate 7,695,090, forward strand.
AGTGCTGTGGCCTGGGCAAAAAAAAATGGACAGCAACTTTTCTCTCTCATGGGAGGTGACACCTGGAGAGGGCACATGGGAGTGTTTGGAAAGGAAAAAGCCCCTTGGGTTTTGGAGCTGGACTATTGTGATGTGCTCTGTCCTTGGCCAGAGTGTGCCAGGGGACAGCAGTGACACTGGGAGTGTGGCACTTGAGTGTGGGTGATCCAGCCCTGCTAAAGCCACCAGGACTCCTGTGCCACCAGCTCACTGCTCCCACAGTGTCTGGGCACACCCTGGTCCTTCAGGGGCAGGTTGGGGATCTCTCTGGCTCAGAAAAAACTGAAAAAAACTGATTTGAGCCCCCTGAAAAAACTGATTTTCATCCTTCTTTTCCCTTGTCATATTCCAAGTGGCAAAATAGCAGACAATGGCCTTGGCCTGGGTTCCAACAGGACTGTTTGACATCCTCTTTCTAGTTCTTTTAAATGTTTGCTATATCTTTTGATGGAAATTTATAGGTTTTTCAAGTCCATGTGGCAGAAGGGGACAACCAGGGGATCTCCTGAACTGCTCAGGGGCTCCATCAATATTTAGTGGACACCAAAGCAGGTGGGAGAGGGCAGCAATGCAGAAGGTTTGATGAGAGGCAGAGGGGGCCTGTGGTGAGGTTAATGCACAGTGTGTTTGTTCTCTTGCCAGCCTCATGCCAGGGCTCTCAGCTCTCTGGGGATGGGTGGTGAGAGGGCTCCAGGCCGTGGTGGTGGTGCCACACTGCTTGGTGGGAGGCACTGGAGCCATGGGCATGCAAGGGAAAGAATTCCCCCTCTTTGTGTCACTTGTGGCTGTGTAAACCATTGGAAAGTCAAAAGGCACAGGCAGATCTCTGTTGGGTGATGTGTTTGACAGGGAGCTGGGATCTGCACTGAAGCTTCACTGCTTTGATTAGAAGGAACCTAAATAGGTTCAAATTTACCTAAATCTTCCTTCTTCTGCCTAATTTCTCTGTCAATATTTTTGGATGCTTAAAGAAAAATGTAAATTTTTGTGGGTTTTTTTAGACAAGGAAAAAAAATGGAAGACTGTTCAAAATTTGATTAAATATTTAAAGCACAGTTTTTATTTAGAAACTAGCACTTTATTAAATTAAACAACCCATTAAGCTTGTAATCATGCTCTGTCATTTGGGGCACAATGCCTTTTGCATCTTTGAAATGAGAATTTGTGTCATCACTCAGCACGTGCAGAGGAGAAAATAATCTTCCATTGCATTGTTTCATTTTTCTGCTGTCTGAAATAATATTTTCAATATCTTTTTTCATTGTTTATTTGCATTCTTTTTCTGACAAGTGACTTACAGAGGAAATTTGAAATCAAGTCACAAAATTGAGATCCCTGATAAGATTCTGAAACTCCTTAAATATTCAGCTTGAATATTCTTTCATCAGTTGGTTTGAGTAATTGCTTTTTCACTGCTAGCAAAGGCAGTCATTGCAGCTTTGAGCATTCCTGGAGTCTTGAGGCTTTTTTAAGGTTAGGTGATCAAATACTTCAAGGTGTGGCTTTTGCAGAGCAGCAGTGGCCAGTTCCGGGGGATGGAGCCCGCAGAAAGCCCTGTGAAGGCCAGGAGGAGGAATTGAATCCTGGATTTCTGTAGGCAGCAGGGATGTCAGAGCCCCTGCCCAGCCCTGGATGGGAGAGGGGATCACTGGAGCCACAGCAGCTCCAGCCACCAACAGCTGCGGCTGTGCCTGCCCCATCCCCAGGACTGCCTTTGCAGGGAGGGAATTGAGGCCTCTCCCACACTCCTGATGCCAAGCAAGGCCCCTCTCTGTGTCAGCTGGGTGATCACTGCAGGGCTCTGTTTGCAAAGTCAGGGTACACCTTTATCTATTATTTATTGCCATTCATCAGCATTACTGTGTGCACAGTAACAGTGATTTGAGCAGAATTGTTCTCCTCCCCAGTCTGACATTCAAGGAAAGTTCTTCTGGTTTTGTTACCTCTAAAACTAGGAGAGGCAGGCTGCTGTTTTTTAGAATGGTGTTTTTTGAATGGTGTTTTTGAATGGTCTGCTTCCTATGACAAGGCAGACTTAGAAATGCGTGGCATTCTTAGGCTGCAAGATGTGACAATGTTTTAAAGCCCTATATCCTTCTGCAAATGTAATCTCTTTCATGGAATAACTACAAAAAGTGTGTTATTTGCATTAAGAGATTCACAATGAATGTTTGGCCATTAGTCTTATAGCTTATTGTCACTTGGGGATGGATAAAGACAGACACAACACTTCAAAGTTCAAGTTGCAAAAGCAGAATCTTTATTACACACAGCTTATATTTATATGATTATTTATATGATTATTTATATGATTATTTATATGATTATTATATTTATATGGTTATCAGAGGGCACCATGTTTAATTCCAATTGCTCAGCAGCTCCTTGTAGCTCATTCCATTGGCTGGTAGTGGCCAGTGTAGATGTTCATCAGAACTTTTCTCTCTAGCCATGTTTACATGTTTGCCAGGTTTTACCTCAATGTGACAGCAGCTAAGTGTGGCTGTAAAGGATGGTGGCTGCAGCAGCAAAGCCATCACTGCACTTTGTGTTGGGAGTGATAAGGTTATATCAGCAGAGCAAGCAACTGAGCAAAACCTCTTGTTATTTGTGGGTTGGAAGGCAGTTTGATATTGAAGCATAAAAAGACATGCAACCAGATCATTCTTTGCTCTGTGCCTCATTCTTGGAATTAGTGCCCAGCTTTTCAAAGTTGTTTTCTGTTACTGCTGACAGTTCATTTACCATGAGGAGTCCAGGCATTTCCTGGCATCCAAAGTTAGATCCTGCCTATGTCCCAAATCCCTGAGAGCCAGGTTTCCTCAAAGGGAGCTTGCCAGGACAGACTTTCTCTGTCAAACCTCTCCCACAACCATTCTCTCCCAGGGGCTAACCAAAGACAGGGCTGGACCAGCTCAGACTGAGCTGCTGAGATCCCCTGCAGCTCAGCCCCTTCAGCCTCTGCCCTTCAGCAGTGCCTTTACATGTGTCACACAGGTTTGGGTTTTTGCTTGGGTTTCTTGTTGCTTTGTGGCAGTTCCTGTGAGAAGCCTGATCAGCTTGTCCCTGCTTGTTGGTATGTGATAAGCAGGTGTGCAGTCAGGATCAGCTCCAGGGCCAGAGCCTCTGAGATCACTGTTACTGCTGGTACTAATTAAGTTTCTTTATTGCTATTGATGACAAGTAATGGAGCTTCCTGCTTTGGCTCTCATGTTGCCATTGACTATTTCCAGGTTCTCATACTGGTTTTCCACAAACCTCATTTTTCCCTGCAATATAATAGTCATACACAAATCTTTCCAGTGAGCAGTGTGCAAGAAAACATGCTTCAAAAAATACCCAGAGCACAGGCCAAGTCTCTTACACATGCAGTGCAGTTTCTTTCTGAGCTAATTCCCAGTTCACAGAGTAGGAGGAATATTCACAGGTGTCACTGGAATGTGCTGGTTCTTGGAAATTCAAAATGATGTTCTTTCTCATAAACTGGGGATAGCATATGTAACCTTATGTGAAAATTATGCAATGCATCAGTGAGCTATTCTTTTTTTCAGAAATGAATATTGTTTATTAGATGAGGTATTTCTTCATCCCAAATTTTCAGAGCACAGTTATTTCCTTGGTGAATATGAGTAATTCACACATATTCTGCTACATTTCCTGTTTAATTCTAAGGGAAATACTTGCAGCATCCAGCCTAGAGGGTCTGATCCCCAGTGGGAGGCTGACATGACTTGAAATACCAAAGAACTGAGGAAAAGATAAGAAATATGTAAATATTGCAGTTGTTGCTGTCAAAACTCATAGACTCATTTAGACTGGAAATGATCATCGAGTTCAAACAACCCAGCACTGCCAAGGCCACCACTAAACCATGTCCCCAAGCACAACATCCAATGTGCTTTAAACCCCTCAGGGATGGTGAGCCCACCCCTGCCCTGAGCAGCCTGTTCCAGTGCTTGATAACCTTTTCTGTGAAGAATTTCTTCCTAATATCCAATCCAAACCTGCCCTGCCACAGCTTGAGACTATTTCCTCTTGCCCTACTGTTTGCTCCTTGTGGAAGAGACCAACCCCTCCTTGTCACACCATCCTTTTGGGTACTTGTGGAGAGCAGGAGGGTCCCCCCCAAGCCTCCTTTTCTCCAGGATAAACAACTCCACCTCCCTCTCCCCAGCAAATCTTGCACTGTTGTAGGATGCTATTAAACACTGAAATGACAGGGGTGAGGTGAAGTGTTAGCAGCACGTTTGCATGGGTGGGAAAACCAAATGAGCACTGTTAAAATTGAAATGAAAGCGCCAGTGATGCAGCAGATTGTAGTGGGTTACAAAATAGGAGAAAGCTTAAACATGTATGGATATTTTATAACTCCATCATAGGATATTTTTTAAAGCACATGGCAAGCAGCAGTGAGTAAATATTTAGGGCTATAATTTTTTGCACAGTGTTTAGTCATATATCAAATGTTTACAATATACTTCTCTCTCAAAATTCAGCCTACAGGGAAGAATATTCTGCTTTTCTGGAAAGTGCTTGTCTAAGTCATAGAACAGGTTAGGATGGGCTTATTTACCCTTTATGCAAAGATTGCAATGCTTGCTAGGAGGGGCAGTGGGAAGGGGGTTTGTCTGGACCACTCAGTTACACCCCCAGGTGATGACTGGAGGTTATAGATTATAAATAAATAAGTCCTGGAATTTGTTCCCGTAGTGAATATGTTGTGAATTGGGCACTAAAGCAGGAGCTGTGGGTGCCCATAAACGAGCCCAGCTATGAAGAGCTGGGTGCAGAGATGTGCTTGCAGCTGTGCCTCAGCTGTGCACGGGAGGTGGGAGTGGTTCTGGTGCCTCACACTCACTCTTGCTTCCTGTTCTCCTCCTACTTGTGGTGGCCTTTCAAGAAGATTTACTTCCTAAATAAAAAATGCTGGACAGTAAATGTGAATTGCAGTAATAAAGTAATTTACTCACTCTTGTTCTGTCTGCTATAGACCTTGAATAAGAATGGATGTGCATTTAGAAAGCCTGACTGCTTCCTAAATCCTGAGAATTTGGGATTCTGTTGGATGCTAAATACTGCAAATTAGAGCATGCATTTCCTATAAATGTTCAACAGTTTCAGACTGGCCATGATTTGCCTTTATTTTTACTGGTACCAGCCAGGACTGGAAAGCACACAGACACTTCTCCTTCCATTTGATCTGTAAACTCAGATGTAGCCTGTTCTACCATAGCAGATGCAACTTCTTCTTTGTTGGAAGGACAACGTGACCAGGTCTTTCTCACCCAACAGCTGACTGAAGGACCCAGCAAGCTGCTCCTGGATGCAGTGGAAGGTTTGATTGCTTCAGCAGCCCTGAACTGCCCCCAGCTCCCCAGCATGGTGACTGCTTGAAAGGAAACCCTGCAACCAGGGCACACACCCAGCTGCCTCCCAATCAGCGCTGTCCTGCATAAAGGTATGCTGCTCTTTTAAACCCCTGTCACTGCAGTGATGTGGATATGTTATAACCACCCTCTCTACTTTTCATCTGTCTGTCACCAGCTGGCAGTTGTTGATGATTTATAGGATTAGATTTCAGACCTCATTAACCAACATAAGAGTATCTATGTGCTAATTTCATCCTGTCACATATTATTTGTAATAAACATGCTGGTAATTTCACCCAGTGGGGATAATTGACTAAAACTGCAATGAGGCAGTGCCCACACACTGCTCTGGTGGGTCTGTCATTAGTGAGCAGGCTGGGTGGCACAGCCCCATGTGCTCCTGGAACCCTGCTCAGCATTTGTCAGATGAGAGAGCCTGATTCAGCAATCCCTGCTACTGTCAGTGGAATGGTGACACTTAGAGCCCTTCCTTTCCCTGGTAATTCCAATGCCTTTAAAAGCATCCTCAGAACACAGGCCTATACATGGGCATTTTCTTTTAACCAGAAAGCTCATGCCAGCATTTGTAGCTTAGGCAACAAAATGTTATTTATTTTGAGAGCCTAAGGTACCATCTGTTAGCAAAGCAAGGAAAATAGAAGGATCTGAAGGCACATGGTCCCATGGCTCCTGGCTCTGGGTGCTGGGACCCAAAGTTCTTTTCAGTAATGTTCCACACTTGCTCTGAACTGTGAAATGCTTGGAGGTGATGTTCTAAACCTGCCTGATATTCCTCATGCCTCCCAAGCCCACCTCTGGTGTGTGGTTTCTCTTCCTTTCAGGAAGCAAGGCAAGGTTCTTAATCCCACATCCGTGCTTAGGGCAAATCACTGTTGCCAGGAAAAGCTCCATTAAAACAGTGCTTGTCTTACAGCCAGCTCCAGGGAGTCAAAAATCAGTGAGTAGAAACTCCTGAGAGATATAAGGGCACAGGACAGACCTTGTGAGACTGGATGCTGAGAGCTTGGGATGGGACTGTATTGTGACACTTGTGACAACTGTAAAACTAGAAGACAATCCAAATTCTCTGTGATGGGAGTGCTGGGGTCAAGGAAAGAAGGTGGTGCTGGAGAAGGCTGAGCATGCAGGGCCAGGGATTCATGGGGTGCATGTGAGCCCCAGCCTGTGCCTGTAAAGCCACAGGGGAAAGGTTCTGGAGAGAGTTGTCTCCTCTCCAGGCTGCTGCTGGGGATGTGTGGGGCAGGAGCCACCTCCACCACAGCTCACACTCCCACTTTCAGTGGGCACAGAGTGAGGAATGGGCACCCAAGCACCAAGGATTGTTACAGGACTCACCACTGTTGCAGCAGCCTGGGATGTTTGTTACAAAGGCAGGCTGTTGGTGCAATACAAACAACAATAAACCCTGCTGGCATCGCAATTCTGGGGTTGGGCCAATTCCCCATATTTAGAAAAAATGATTTCTATGTATTTATTAAAGTCTGTAACTGCTGTGGTGAGGACTGATACCACTGGTACCCATTAGATGAACAGATGGTGCTTCTCCTGTGTTTTGTTACTGCTGTCACAGATGGGAGAGCTCCTGTTTGAGGAAAGCCCTGCTTGGCAAGTGCTACCTGCTGGGGCTTGGGATGAGGAAAGCAGCCTGGATGTCAGGTCCTTGCAGTCTCCATCCAGGAGCCCATGATCACTGCAAGCATCCCCAGTAGTCAGGGCAAAGCTGGCTTAGGAGGAAAGTGTCTTGGACTTTCTGTGCTTCTCTTTGACACCTCTGGTCTTCCACCCCAGCCCAGGCAGATTTACAGAGGGAGGGAGGGAGGCTTTTTCAGTGATGGAAGCTTCTGCAGTGCTTCCCTGCCATGGTGCACCCTCCACCTGCAGGGCAGGGTGTGTGGCACCAGTGCTGGGTGAGCAGCTCCATTTCATCCCTCCCAGCAGAGCCCAGTGCTGTGTGAGCAGCTCCTGTTCATCCCTCCCAGCAGAGCCCAGTGCTGGGTGAGCAGCTCCTGTTCATCCCTCCCAGCAGAGCCCAGTGCTGGGTGAGCAGCTCCATTTCATCCATCCCAGCAGAGCCCATGGGCCCCAGCCACAGCAGCCTTGCCTTGCCCCTGCTATTCCTCCTTGGCATCTGCTCACCAGACTTGGCTGCCATGCCCTGGGTTTTCCCAGATATTAACACTTGGGGCACATCTGTCCTGGAATTATCTGTCCTGGCCCCTTAACTTGCAAGCCAGGCAGGCTGAGCTTTGGTACTGCAGAGGCACACGTGGCTTTCACCTGAGCAGGCTTGTTTTAGAGTAGCCAGAGCTGCTGGGGATTGCATTGGAAGGAAGTTTTGTGAAGTTTTTTACAGGTTCCTCTCCATTTTGCTCCCTGAGCAGCTCTAAAAGCTTTGTTTGGCACATCATAAAAGCTCTTGGGTGGTTTGGCAGCCAGTTGTCTTGTCCCAGTAGCCAGGCCTGCAGCACCAGCTCCCAGCTTAGCTCCTGTGCTGGCTGGGTGCATGTCCTGACGCTCACTGAAGCTGTCACACCGCCAGAAAAATGTTTCAGCAGCTGCAGTCTGACTCCAAATGCTCTTAAAATCCCATTTACAGGATTTCCTCTCTGCTTTGCAGGGAGACAGTCCTGAGCAATGTGCTTAGCTGTTTGACAGGCTCTGCTGGCAGCTTCAGCAGTGAAACATGGCAGCAAAAGGGCAGGATGGCCTGTGATCCTAAACTGTTCTTGCTCCTCTGTGCTTGCCATTGATTCTGCTGCTCAATTTCCCAGCAAGACTAAGTCTAAATAATTTATAGGTAGGCATCTTTCCTGCTCTGAAAAGCTTAATAGATTTTTAACCTGAAGGAATATTTTCTATTTTTTAATGATAGGAAAAAAGTTCTGGAGATGATCACCAATATAAGCATTTCTCCAAAGGTCACAATCCTAAAACTGTTCAGGATTTATTTTTATTTTTACTTAATATACAATTTGAATGCAGAACCAAAATAATGAGAATGAAAATCAGAAGAATTTAAGGAAATAGGCTTTTTTTCTCCAGAAGCCTGTTAATGAGCAGAGTATTGATATTCACTTTAGGAATGGGCCTTGGAAAGTTCAGTAATAGGATTTCTATTTTAACTCTACTGCCTTGAAGCTTAATTTACCTCTGCAGTATCTTCAGTTTTGAGGTGAACAAGCAGTAAAGGGGTTGTCCTTTGCTGGGAAATGCTTCTGATATTTCTGCATGGTGGCAGAGGCACACCCTGCATCCTCAAGGGGACACTTTGTCCCTGCACTAACACCCAAACTCCTGAGTGCCCTGCTCCAAGCTGGCCATGCAGGTGCTCAGGGGTGCTCACCTGGCTCAGTTACAGCTTGCCAGCTCTGTAGCACCTTGGACCCACAGGCAGCTATTTTCATAGATTGTTTTATTTCATAGCTGAATGGAAGTGTATTTATTTTCAGGACTGTTTCTCTTTTCCTGCAAAAGTTCACCAACCATTTTTAATCAAAGCCCTGGCTGCCCCTGCATCACCCCCAGCAGTCCCTGCTCTCTGCCCAGCTGTGTGCAACACTGTGGGCACTGAGCCCAGGCACAAAGTGACACCCACTGCCCAAAGCAGTGACCTCCAGCCAGCTGTGCCAGGGGCTGTGGTACCAGGGGGATCAATCTGGCTGTGGTGCCAGGGGGATCAATCTGGGTATGGTGCCAGGGGGATCAGTCTGGCTGTGGTGCCAGGGGGTCAATCTGGGTATGGTACCAGGGGGATCAATCTGGGTATGGTACCAGGGGGATCAGTCTGGCTGTGGTGCCAGGGGGTCAATCTGGGTATGGTACCAGGGGGATCAATCTGGGTATGGTACCAGGGGGATCAGTCTGGCTGTGGTGCCAGGGGGTCAATCTGGACTCACGTCCCACTCTAGCCAGTGCCCCCACAGTGGCCAGAGTGGGATGTGAGCCCCGAGCTGCAGTGCCCACTCCTGCCTTCTCCTGCTTCCCAAAGGTCCCCACCACTTCACCAAGGCAATTTAAAGAATGACACTCAGATGATTCTCAGTACCATCTGCCTAAACAGTGCTTTTTCTAGAAAGTCAATTAAGCTGCAGTGCTTCTTTGCTGAGAATGATGGCTGCACTCTGATGAGAAATGCACTTGATAATTTAATAGGCATTTTGTCTTTTTCCCAACAAGATGTGTTGATTTCTGAGAGGTCTGTTATTCACTAAGAGAGGAAAATATATGAACTGAAGGAAAACACAGAATATTTATTAAGGTGAAGGATATTGAATCTTTGTGGACTAAAAATAAAACTTGTGAGCTATTCAGATTATTGGCATTTCCTAAATTTTGTTATCATTTAGATGTTAGGACAGTGGGGTGGGGGAAATGGAAGCTCTTTAAATTAAAAAGAGTTGATCTGAGATAACGGAAAGAAAACTGTTTTGACTTTTGAAGTAAAAAAAGGAGTAATTTCAAGGTCGAAGTCAAATGTTCAATAATTTTTTTTAGGGCTCCAGTTTGAATGAATCAGTCCCAGTCTGCAAGAGTATTCTTGACATTTCAGTTCACAGAAGTTTTTGATTGTCTTTGGTGCTGGAATATAGAACATTTTCCAACTCTCAAATGCAATATGATTGGAAAACTCTTTTTCACTCAGCCCTGGTAAAACTTCCCAGGAAGGGGGTGAAGACACAGGCTCCCTGCCAGAGCACAGGAGCCCTGCTAAACCAGCATCTCCATATTCTTTCTCTTAGAAAATGCTTTTTCCTCCAATCCAAATAGTGGAGGGCTGGAGGGAAGAGCAGGAGACACAGTGACACTGTCCCATGCTGGCTGGAAATCCTGTGGTGCCTCTGGGGCACAGAAGGTCTGAATTTAAGTCTCCCTCTAGTTTAAATCTCCTTCAAACAAGTACCAGCATCTCCTGAAAGCACTGCCCTCCCGAGGGCCTTTCTGCTCAGCACTTGCAGGCAGACTCTTAGAAGAATTTGACTTTATTAGTGATTTAAGCCTTGGAATGGAGACTGACAGCAGGTGAGTGTTGGGCAGAGTGTGGGTGAGCTGTGGGGAAAGGGAGAGGCTGAGAATGAGCCACATCAGGAACTGACCAAGGCAGGACCATGGCAGGAACCAAAAGAACAGGCAGGATGAAGAAAGCCACAAGTTTACATCTGGCAATCCTTGTTTTGCCTCGTTCTGTTTTCCTAATAAAAGTTAAATATGGAAAGTAGCATGTCATCTAGAGGGGGCCACACTTTTGTATTTACTGTAAACCCACCTGTGCAGCTGGTAGTCAGTCCCAGCGTGGTTGCAGGGCTGGAGCCACCTTGGTTTGGTGCCTGGTAGCAGAACTGAACTGAAATCCTGCAGAAAGCAAGCAGCCTGTCATTCCCTGGCACAGCAGCCTCCTGCCAGCAATGCAGCAGGGGCTGCAGGTCTGTGACTGGCACAGGGTGCTTGCAAGCAGCCACTGCTCACCAGGTGATGCAGCATCTGCAGGGGCCAGCAGAGGAGATGAACAGCTCTGCTACCTCGTGGGGAATGCTTCAGCAAACCCAGAACATACTCTCTGAAACTGAGCTTCCACCCCAGGAACAGGTCACATAAACTGGTACAAACTTTAGGGTTTATAAACTTTATAAGGTTTTATAGGTTTTGTTATTATTTATACAATTATATAATATTATATAACTATATAATATTAATTATATATATATAATCTATTATGTATATAATATATATTATATGTATAATATATAATATTTATAATCATATAATTATGATTATCATATTAATTATGATTATAATAATGATTATATCATTATTATATATGATATTATTACTATATAATTATAAATATAATATATATAATGACATATAATATATAATAATATATTATATGATATATAATATTATATAATTATATAATATAATATTATATTATTTATTTATTATCCTTTATTATTTATAAGGTTTTAAGGTTTTTATTTGGTTTTATAAACTTTAGGGACCTCTGCTGTACGTGGTCCAGGATCCCCCTGGCACAGCTGGAGCCCTGTCAGTGCCTGCAGTGGCACCACCATGGGCACCATCACAGCACCTGGCCAGAGCCCTTCCTGGTGAGCCTCTCATCCACATGTCCCAGGACACGAGCACAGTGTCCCACAGTGCTCTGCTCCTCTTTCTGCCCTTCCCTGCCTTGTGAGCCCGTTTTTCTTGTGTCTCCTTGAATCTTCTCTAAGCCCTATTCGCACTAGACATCTGTTATACATGCTAAACCAAGAAATTATGTGATAGGATTGCCACATTTTCCCTTGGACCAAGCACATGCAGAGAGAAGAGAGATAAAAATCACACACAACTGTTCTGCAGAAATGGGTTTACTTTTGCACTTTGCTGTTGAAGAAGGTTTGGGGCATTCTGACATTTTATGGACTTGACTAATGACTCACCTCCAGTTACTCTCAAGTCTGGAAACTTGTCTCTCTGCAGCTCCAAAGATGTCTGAAAGATCAGCCTCTGGATCTCAGGGGCTGAGTTCAAGGTGTCCCAGGATTGCTCCTGGACATCTCCTGCTGGGCCACCAAACATCCCAATGCTCTGCTTTCCCTTGTCAGGAGGTGTTCCCTGTCAGAGGGCTGGGAAAGGCCCAATAGTCCAGTTGGTGTGGCACAGTCAGTAAAAGACAGAGCACACTTCATAAAGGACACCAGGTTTTAAGATGTTTTCAGGTAACTTGAGAGCAATGTAAGGTTTATGTAGTTAATAATATGATATAGGCTCCTTAGAGGTTTCCTGGTCTCTATATTTTTGAAGTCATAGTTTTTCCTACTGAGTTGGAAGCTCTGACTATAATGTCCTGAGACTAAACTCTGATGTTTTTTCAAAGTGTGTTTATGTAAATGCCAGAGAGAGGAACAGAGATTAAAAGTGCTGAGATTATGCCTGCAGCAAGAGCAAACAGGCGGATTTCATTTTTAGGACACTGAAGAAATGCAAACTGGCCACCTGCCAAAGGTTCCTGTGAGCTCTCAAACAGTACTGTGAGGTAAAACAATATTGTAATTTAACCAGAGGGTGACTAATGCTGCTTCTGGCAGCTGCACAGGGGCTGGAAATATTTGCACAGCCTACACCTATGGATCTTCTCAGGATCCTGTTGGCAGTGCTGCTATGGAAAGGTCAGGTCCTGCTACCTGGGCAGGGACCCAACTGTTGTGTTCTGGGGCTTCAGAATCAATGTTCTTCTGGTATTGACAGAGATTCCTCACCTGAGCATCACCCAACAGAGGCCCTGGAACCATAATTGGAATGTATGATTTGTTTTTTAAAAAACCCAGTGTGTTAAATTACTGCAATGGTTGAGGCAAGGACTGAATGAAATGGAGCTTCTTCTTTTGATTAAAAGGTGTAAATTAGTTTTGGAACAGGCTTGAATCTTGTGGCTGGATGGGACAAAAGTCTTAATCCCTTTGCTGGTGTGTACCACAGGACTTTGTGCTGAGCTTGCCTGCGTCCCATGCTGAATCTGCATTTTATATGGCAAATCCTCTCCCTGTCCCTGCCCTCCCTACCTGGGAAATTGCATCTTTGAGTTCAGATAAAGGCTGTAATTCCTGTGTTTCCAAAAGGCCCTCCTGAAACATGTGCAGCATTCAAACAGTGCTTTGAGACATCCCTTCCCAGGCACAGCCACAGCTCAAGGCCAACCTCACAGGATTGTAATTCCAAGTGATTAGAATTTATGGTGGCTAATCTGTCACAGGGCATATGTTGGAGCAGTGTTCAGCTGATCAAGTGCATCAGCTGATAACTGCTGCTACCTCTGCTGTGTGATCTACAGCCTGATTCTGAGTGCAAGGTATTTAGCCTGTGGCAGATTATGAGACTAGAAAGAAATAATAAAACCCAGTGTAGATTTAGGAGGAAAAGATAAAAGTTATTGAAAAGCAGCTGATGAAATGGTTGAGGTGTTCCAGCACCAGCAGCAGTAATCAAGAGCCCTGCTGAATCATTGGGCTGCTGCTCCATTCCAGATCTGGCTGGAAGCAGATTTGAATGAAGGTGCCCAGCTCGGGCTAGCAAAAATGCAGGCAAATGAGGAGATAAAATAGCAGCCCTTTAAAAGTGATCCTGTTCAAGGGTACCACAAGGGATTTCCTAGGCAATTTTTTTGCAGAATTTAATTAAAGTGCTTTGAAATTTCTGGGAAGTGAGAAATTGCTTGGCAGGATTGTTGGATTTTGGTGCCATGAAAGCTGAAGAGTGAGCCCTCACTGGTGGCCAGGCAGTGGAAATGTGCTTGGCTGGGACTCATTTTGGAAAGTCTGAGGGTTGCCATCAGCAATGTGGGCATCCCAGGCATGGAGGGATAGTGGGAGGAAGGGATCAGCAGCCAGGCACAGACAGGCTTGGCCTTGGTGCTGAGGAAGATTCCTCTTTCTCACCCTGCTCACATGTAAGGTTACTTTGACTCATTTCAAAAATGTTCTGGAGATTATGTTGGCAATCCAAGCTCTGTCTGTGGGGAAGTATCAATGAGTTTATGCACTTTTCCTCCAGGCTGCCATGATGCTGTGCATGTCCCATTTCTGCTGCTGGCGCTGTCTGAGGGGTTGGACTCCGTTCCTCCCCAGCCACACTCCGTGAGGACAGGGCACAGGTGATCTTCCCACCCCTGCTGTCACTGTGTGCTGCTGTCATGGTCCCTGGAGCAGCTGTCTCCTAGGTCAGGCTGCAGTGTACCCAGAGATTCATTCACCAATGGCCCATGCAGTGCCAGCCTCAGGAGGACACTCATTCCCACCTTCAGGCAATGAGTCCAGCAGATTTTGCCATCACTGCTCACTGTGTCCCACTGAGGAGTGCTGGGGTAGCTTTGCTTTAGAAAGAGGAAATGTGCTGATGAATTAGGAGCAGTGCCAGGCTCCCAAAAGGACTTGTCCTTTCTTTTTAATAAGGTGGTTTTCCTTGTAACCTCCCCATCATTTCTAATAAGCTCTTGCACTGTCAAAGCCACACTTGACTCTCTTTCTCATTTTCCATCTGCTTATGAGAAGGGCTTATGGGAGATGAATGTGAACAGGAGATTCTGCTGAGGATGGCTGACCTGTGCTATCAGTTCTCATCTGGCTTTCTTTGAGCTTTTTTGGTTAGGTTTTCTAAAATAATGTTTCTGAAATAGGGAGTAGACCCTGGCACACATATATGGCCAAGGTTCCTTTCCAAAGGGGGCCTGGGAGGGAGGGTTGTCATGGTGAGAACTGAGGTAGCAAAGCAAGGTTTATCCCATAAATTTAATTTTCTATCCCTTCTTGTGTCTACTGGAACTGTACCTGTACTGCTAAGGGGGAACACGGTGGTGCTGCCCAGGTGTGATCACATCAGTCAATCTTTTTATAGCAAACTTTCTTCAAAAGGCTTAAGTGTGATATCAAACCAATTCATCTTTAAATTTGATCTGAATGCTTGATCATTGCTTGCTAAACTGGAAACTCTTGTGCAAACCTTTCCCAGACAGTCCTGTGAAAAGCAGAAATTGCCCAGCAGATTGTGCTTACCATGCCTGCCTTGGAGTGATTTGTTACAGTAAAATAAAAATGTCCAAAAGTAATAAATTAAAAAAGAAATCCTCTTCATCAGTGCAAGGAGAATGTAGTCTGTAATTTATGATGGCAGTGACAAAGAAGTCTGTTGCATGAATCTAACTTTTGGAGCCCGTAGAGATTTCCTACTGTTCTCTTCCTTCTTGCAGGACATTCGATTGTACAGAGATATTGGCTGTGTCCTCCAGATCCCACAGGGACCAACAGGAGCTGTGGTTTTGGCTCAGAGAGAAAAGAAGACAGCTTATTTTTAGTCCTATTTATGCCAGCTGCCTGCGAGTGCCCATGAGTGCTCACCAGTCAGGATGAATCCCAGCTGGGGATTCAGAGCTGGCCTGAGGGAGCCTCTTTCTGCCCCAGCACCTCGTTAAAGTGAGAGGAACTGTGCAGTTCATTGCACAGAGTTGTGTCCCAGTGTGCAGTGGTGTTTTCACTTGCCTGTGGGGTGAGTGTGTTGTTCCAGTCCTGTAACTCATACAGTGTGTTCAAACCAGAGGGGTCTCCTGTGAATTCCTGCTTCACTGCTCAGAGAATGAGCAGTCATCTGACTTAATTAAGCTCAGCTAAACCTAAAAAGTGTTAGTCAATGATAGTTCCTAAAGCTTTGTCTGGGTAAGTTTATGTATTTTGCAGTTCTAGGAATAGCTCAAATAAAAAATTGAGCTTCTTTAGCCACTATTTTTGCTTCTAAGGGTCTGAAACATATTTTTTGTCCAAAAATAGCAATGAGCTTTATGAGGGACTGCAGTACATTCAAAACAGTTTCTGGTAGCCTTTCAAGTGCAATATTCCATCTTGTCTTGGGGTGACTTTGTCATACTATATCCCCCATTGTCTGCTTTGTGCTCAGAGAGGGGTCCTGAAACTTTAAGCTCTAAGAGGGGGCAGCCAGGGGAATTCCTCAGTGCCAGATTTGTGTTCAGTTCTCACAGACTCCCCTGGTGGTCTCTGAGCTGGGTTGTCTAGCACGGAGAGAGCAAGTACATCTTTGCTTTTCTTTAGCTTCTTGTTCTTTAGTTGAGGCAAGAAGCTTTTCCCACGACTGTGGCTTCTTCTTCTGGAACTGTTCAGCTTTGCTCCAGTCCAGAACACCAGACCATCTCTGGGAGCCCTGTGCCGTGGCCTGGCTCTGGACCTCAGGAGAAGCCCAGTAGGACTCGAAATATCCACCAGTTTTCTCCACAATGAGAAGGTTTATTATCTAACTTTATTCTTTTTCTTTTTTTTTTTTTTTTTTTTTTTTTTTCTGTTCCTATGTGCACTCTGCTTGTTAAATAATCCAGGTTTTTTACTTTCCTCCAAGAAATTTTTTTTGAAACTGTGGGGGAGAGGCTGCTGAAACCTACCTTTCTTTAGAAGAGACACCCTTTCAGGGAGTTTCCTCCTAATTTGTCTCAAAACTGAGACACTTCTCTTCACAATGCCCCTGACCTTTTGTATGCTTTCAATGGCAGCCTTTTATCTCCCACAGCTTGGGAAAGCTGCTGTGTCTCCCTGGAAGGGGAAATGAGCTCTGTGCCCCAAACCAGCCTGCACTGCTCTGTCCTTGCCTGGTCCTCTGTGCCCAAATCTGCTCCAAGACTCCTCTGTGCCCAAATCTGCCCCAAGACTCCTCTGTGCCCAAATCTGCCCCAAGACTCCTCTGTGCCCAAATCTGCCCCAAGACTCACCTCCAGCCAGCTGGGGGCTGTGGCAGCTGCCACAGGGCCCTGGGGGAGATGCTGTCGTCAGGAAAGGCACCAAGCCCCACTGTCCCCTCTCACTCCCTGCACATCACCGACATTTTCTCTACATCCCCTTGAGGCAAGGGGGAAAAGCCCCTGATCTCCAGGCTGGATGGGGCCATGCAGCTGCCCAGCCATGGGTAACTCAGACTGAAATAGAAATAATGCCACCTCCAACCATAAACTGCCCTTGAAATTTTAATTGGGTTGTTACTGAGATGAAATGTGCTTTCTGGTTTTTAATGTGTTTATTAAGTTGGCATATATGATTTATTATATCCTTAATTATTAATTTTCTTGCTCGTAAGTGTCTGGATTTTTGTAAATTATGAGATAGGGAGGCATAATGCTATCACAGGGGAATCTTAAGTGAAATGAAGGCGTTGGCTTTTTAATGCAATTTATATTTATGAGAAACTAATAGAAGATAATTTTATATTATCAAAGTGATATAACTAATCCAAGATGATTTAAGGAAGGATGATCAGACAGGTCCATGAACTGATGAGAGCAGAAACTGAACAGCTGAAGGATTTAGGTCCTAATTTTGCAAAACACTTTAAAACTCACTTTTGTTCTTAGGGAGGTTGTCCTGCATTAAGTCCTAAGCATGAAGAATGTTACTAAGCATTGCTCAAGGCTGCCCAATATTCTGTTTTCTGTGAGGTGTAGGGTTTGATCTAGGACAAAACTGAATATGAGATGGATTCAAGCACAATTTTTGCTTGGGTTCATTCTCATGAAGCTTCATCTGCTGAACATTTGCAGATTATGCATGTCAAGAATGGGGTGAGCAAGGCTGGGTTAAATTGGTTTAATTCAAGTTCATAATTTCAGGTGGGTTTTTATACCACTGTGGGTGAAAAGAGAGCTCAATTTGTGGATCAAGTTGTAGCAGCAGCAAGTGCCATTCAGCCAAGGAAAGGAATGAGTATTGTACCACTTCAGTAAGTCATAAGCACAGGGTACAATCAACATTTTTATTAATACAGGTGAGAAATTCTGAGCCTGCTTGTAAGTGAGCAGTAGTTACTCAGGCATTTCAGAGTTCCTTAGTCAGTGCTGTATCTGACTGTGAAGTTTCATATTGAAGTAGTTCTGAATTAACAAGTCATTGCAAGTAAATAAAATTAATCCATCTGAATCCCTTGCATTAAATGTTCTTTTAATTCACAGCAATTTAATTGGTTTTTTTGGTACAGCATGTCCAAAATGTTACAGCATGTCCTGCTGTAACAGGACAGTAATGCTTTTATTCTGTAATCCTAGTTCAAGATGGGGAAAAGCAACAATATTTGAATCCCTGTTTCAAACTAATTCCTGACAAATAAGCTTTTCCTGATATAAATGAAGGAATTGTCAGAATCCACTTTTCTCAAATGTCAAGGTCAGCTAGATGTTTTTAAATTAGTTCATGCCAAGAGGAATTAATGAAGCAGTAAAAAGACAGATACAGAGGTTTGGCGCTGTGAACGTGTTGGTTAAATCATCTGAGAGTCCACTAAATATGCTTTTGATTACTTTCTTGACTTTATTCCTTTATACAATTTGAATAAATCTTAGTCACATCTCAGTTTGCTAGGAGACATATCTCCACTTAGGTCTTCTTGGAACCTTTTTTAGTTTTATATTAGGTAAATATAAAGTTCTATAACCAGTATGTGGAATAATGATAGCAATTATTCTGCAGACACTTTAGCTACATCAATAGAGGTGTAACATAAAACAGGTTAAAGGGTTTTTTTAAGGAGTAATCTTTTGAAGTGAATGGGTTGCTCTGGTGGACTTTGGGGAATTATCACCCTGTAGCATTTGCAAAGATTAATTCCCCAGATGCTGCCACAGCTACTAAAACTTCCCACCCACACTCTGGAGAAAAGAGGAATAAGGATTCAGTTCCTGTCATCCATGGAAACTTCATCCTCTCAGAGCTCAGAGGATCCCAGCAGGGCCAGAGCAGGCAAAGAGCAGGCAGAGTCCCTGCCAGGAGCAGGGTGCTGGGCACACACCAACAGCAGGAGCAGCTGAGCTCTCTTTCCTCAGCTAGCTCAGCCTTTCTGACGTATTTTTAATTCTGTGTCATCACCTTGAAGTCTTTTCATGGGTTGTTTTTCATTGCCTCTCACTGGAGAGGTTAACAGCAGATTTGTAGAGGCTGCACAACTTGTGCCTGAGGTTTTCCTGGTGACAACTTCAGGACTGGGCTCTTTCCTCTCCTGGTTTATTGCACTGCATTCCTCTCAATTTTCATCTGCACACTGAAAAATCACAGGCACTGACTCATGAAAATGCAAATTTCTTTTCCAATTCCAGCTTCATCCTTTCATAAGAGGGGAATTGAGGTTTTAAGTCAATAGCTTGACTACATCTAATGTGAATTGATGGTAGATGCAAGAAGCTTAATACAGCATTGCAGCTCCTTCACTTCTGTTGTGAACTCAAGAATATTCTTCAAAAGGAATGTCCCCCAGGCATGGGCTGCTCTGCTGACACCCCAAGAGATGAGCTGCTGCCTTTTGCTGGGAATCACAGCAGCCCCAGATGTGCCAGGAGGGGGAGAGTCTGGCTGAGGATCGCGGAGGTGTGAGAACAGGTAAGTGCAGACCATGAGGAGCCCTCTCCCACACCCTCAGGGAGGGGACATGGCCAGTACCTGGCCCTGAGGGAGGCTCCCCTGCACAGCTCTCAGAAAAGGCAGCCCAGGGATGCAAAGGCAGGAGGAAATTTTCCCTCTCCCCTGCCCTGCCTGTGGTTCCTGGATGTGGCAGCCAGGGCTGGACCTGACAGACCTGGCCAGGGCTCCCCAGGAGAGGAGACCAAGGCCCTCCAGGAGGTTGGTGGCCACAGAGGGACATCCCCTCCCAGGGACCCCTGTTCCTGTTCCCTTCCTTTCTCGAATCAAAATTCCCACTAACCTTGGACTGCCAGCCCATTCAAAGACTTGCAAAAGGAATGAGTTAAATAAACACAAGATCTGACCTCCCAGAGGAGGGCAGATAATTGAGCACTAATTGGAGCAACATTTTAAAAGCCATTATGGATTTTATTTGCAGTTCAGTAACTGCTTAAATGCCTGGCTCTAGGGCAAGGGGATGATGCTCATCCTTACTGGGCTGGTAAGGGGCTCTCTGTGGGCAGTTGTGTTTGGGCACTTTCTGGTTGTGTTTCTGAGAGCTGAAGGACATACTGGTTCAGTGATAGCCTGGTTTTGCAATGCAGGCATTTTAAAATCAGGGCTAAGTTGCTGACAGCTTATTTGAACACAATGATCACACATTTGTTTCACTCATCACCAACACAACTGGTAAACCAAGGCAGATAACTAGAGCCCAAAATAAAACAAAGTACAGTAGGTACTGCTAGAGGAGCAAGTGGATCTCATTTCTAATCACAGAATCAGAGATACATTAAAGTTGGAAAAGATTTTTAAATTCATCAAGTCCAACCATCAATCCAGTGCCACCACCATGTTCACCACTAAACCATGTCCTAAAGTGCCAAATCCAAGTGGTTTTTGAACACTTCCAGGGGTAAGTGACAGCAAGGTCCCTCCCATCCAATGTGACACTGGAGCTATGGTCTCTCCAGTGTCCTTATCTCTCAGATAGGATGGTGGGCAAATCCCAGAAAAAAAACCCCAAAACTACACCCTGTTGCATTCATCTGATCTGTCCTCTCTTGGTGCTCCCCTCAGGGCATTCCTGCATTGCCTTATGGTTCAAAGACAGCTGGTTATTTGAGAGAGAAGTAAAAACACTTCCCTGATTTAAGTAATTAAATTTTAAGGCAACTGAAAGAAAGCAGAAAATTTCACTGTAGAGCAACAACAACAAAAAAAAAAAAAAAAGAGCTAAGAGAAGCCAAAAAAACCCAAAGAAAAATAATGCAAGGTGCAGTTTTATTTATCTATCTAAGGGCAGCAGGGAAATGCTGATGTCACTGATGCTCTGACTACAAAACATGGTGCAGTCTGTGAAGGGTCAGTGAGCTGCTGGCCACCAGTGCCCCTCTGCCCCATGGCCTGCCCTGCCAGCACAGTTCACCAGAGGGACAGACTCACTTTCTGGCCTCTTCTGCTCCACAACTTGGGAGCAGATACTTCTTTTGGAATATAAAGCTTACAGGGCTTCAGATATTTTCAGAGCCCAAATAAATGTTGTGCCCATTAGTCAGAGAAATATTTCTTCCTTCTCTGAACTCCTGAATTGCCTTTTGGTCTCAGATCTTATGCCAGAGATTACCACTGGTTAATTATGTTGGTTTTCCATAGTTCTCCCTCTAGCTGCATGTCCAACAGTGAATTGCCTAGTTTATCTCTGCAGTAACCCACATTCCAACTCTGCTATGTTACATTAAACCATAAAAAAAGAGCACAGGAATGACAGCAAAAACAACAAAAAAGTGGCTACATCCTTAGGAGCTCTGAGACCTGTTAACTGAGGTGTGATTAACCACCTGATTTGTGCAGTACTCAGCAAGAGCACTCAGGGAAGAATTAGCATCCTGAGGAGAGCACAATAACATCTTAAATCTTGGCCCTGGCTAAGTAGCAACTTACATTAATATTATAGTAGTGGAAGCTAAACCAAGGAACATAAATAGGAAGGACTATATCACATTGGTTTCCACATGGATCCAGAAAAAATGAAATACATTTTTGGATTTGGGAAAAAAGTGAATTAAGATCAGCTTTGCCTTGAAAGGCATACCATACCTGCTCATATTAATCACTGTTGGCTTTTACCTGTAATAAAACATATTTGGATTATTTTCTAGTTATTCTGTAATTGTAGTAGAAAATAAATGGAGACAATTATATACCTATACTAAAAGTGTACCATGACACTGAACATCTGTGAACTCCAGGTCAGGCAACAAGAGCAGGTGACACTAAAAGTGCAGCTTTGGGGGCTGATAGTTGTTCCATGGGAGGGTTATCACCTAGAATTTGAGCACTTTTCAGTGGGGCAGCAGGTGAGATGCATGGCAGTGCAGGAAACAGGGAGGTGGGAATCTGGGCATGGTTTTGGGCATGCTGAGCTGGATCCATGGCTTGCAGGGACCTGCACTTGCCCTGTGGCAGAGTGTGTGCAGGTTGGGCTCCACACCTAACTTCATGTGCCCTTGCACTGTCTTCTCACTGATAAAAGGATGATGGGATGAACAGTTCTCAGTGAAAACCCACTGTGGAAACCACTCTGAAGAGGCTGTACTTGACAGAAAGACACTGCAGGATCCAGTAAGCAAGTGTTGCCAGAGGCATGGTAAGAGCTGGGCTGTGTTCTTAGAGGAAGGGCTGGGTTCTCTGGGCAGCCCAAATCCCTGTGGGAAAGACACAGAACTGGTGAGACACACAGATTTTCAAGCAAATGCTCAATTACAACATCAGTGTTAGCCTCTGATAGGTCTCCAAATGACTCCAACTGGCCAGGCTCTTCCTCACTGCCTCCATGACTCACACCACTGCCCCAATTAGCCTAATTGGGACCCAGCCAATTCCCCATTGCTCCTAGTTAAATTAGTTCCATTCAGATGGAGGTGGCCTTAGCAGGGGGTTGCATTTTGGCTTTGCTCTCCCTGCTCTGTCACAGGGCAGCCAGGCTGATTGTGGTGGGTGGGCTGTGCAGAGCTGGGGGAGGCTCTACCTGCTCCAAGGCCCCTAAAGGCTCTGGGGGCTTCCACACCCACCCTCCTGTGAGAATGGGGCACTTCTTGGCCCTTTCTCTCTGCAGTGAGAGGCAGAGGCACAAGGCCCGTGAAGCCTTTCTTGTTATCTTCCTTTCTGGTTTGTGTTCATCTGGAGTGAATTCAGCTGCAAAGAGATAGATGGAGCATGGAGCTCTTGTAGTTTAATTTGAGATTGTCACCCAGAGGTATTGGGGTAATTATCTTTCTAAATCTGTGTGTTTTGACAATGTAGAAAACAATTTGGAGTCAAACAGGGGTCATTGACTTGTTTTGTTCTTGTTCAAGAATGACAGATTATTACACCAACAGTGTGCCAAGGTTGACGGTAAGCACAGAAATGTGTCATTTCTCTGTCCTGTCTGGAATGAAGATTTCACCCTTGTGTGCTCTGGGCTCAGTTTATTGGAATACATCAAGCAGCATGAAAAAGCAAATAGGAGCTCTGCACTAGCTGTGCATGGGTTTTGCAAAAAGACACAGGTGGAAACCAAAATGCAGGTGGGAGAAGAGCTGAACTATCTCGGCATGCAGAGGGGCTCCTTGCTCTGCTGCAGGGTGGGAGGTGACAGAGAAGGTGAGAGAACAAGGGTGCCTCAACAGAGCTCGGGACTGATTTGTGTAGAAAGCGTGTTTGCAAAGGCTAATCTCTGAAAGTAATTGGCATGATCAAATCTAGCTCTCAATTCATGTACAGTCAGGCTACTGCCTGGTATTTCCTGCCCATCTCACTTAACACCCAAGAGCTAGCAGCAGTTTGTGCCAGGAATATGGGATGACTCATTTGAGCTGTTTTGTTTGAAGAAATCAGGTCCCTGATTGCTCTGGTTATTCTGAAGCCTTTCTCACTGAGAGGAACAAAGTATGCCCAGAAGATATGGAAGGTTTCTTTTTTAGTATGCAAATTATGTCCTTCACTAAGTTTATTCTTTGTCTTATTCTTTGAGGTGAAGGGTGCCCCCCATGCTCTGACAAAAGGTGGTACAGCACACACACACCAGGTTGTTCTTAGGCTGGCTGTTCTTGTCTAATTTATCATCAGGGGACAGCAGGGGTAGCAGGCACCTCTGGAGATCACACGGTCCAGCCCTGCTGGCAGCAGAACCAGCCAGAACAGGCTGTCCAGGGCTAGCCCTGCTTGTGCTTTGAGTGTCTCCAAGAGCAGAGAGTCCACAACTTCTCTGGACAACCTCATTCTTGTGTTTGACTACCCTCACAGTAAAAAAGTAAACAAAAAGCTTTTACTTTTTGCCTGTATTTCAATTTTTTCCTGTCACTGTGCTCAGAAGAGTCCATGATGGAGAGTTCTTTGCTGTCATTCCATCAGGTATAAGATCCCCAGAGAGACATTTTAAGCCTGGATGTATTCTTATCTTTTCCAAAGTATGTGGTTCAGCTGCCAAACTTGTGAAAACACAGACTGTTATATCCATCTTTTCCTGTCTCATCCCCCAACACCACATTTTTATTGGTCTGTTCTTGCCAGCTGTTGCTCTGTTTGCCATCATCCTTTTCTGGAGACTGGATGTTTCTCTGGATGCCAGTCAGCCTCTTTTGCCCTTCTCCTTGCCCTCTTTCTCATGGCATGCTGGCTCCCAGGATGAAGGGTGGTGGTGATTTGGTGGCCTGCCTCAAGTTAGGAACCCACAAGGTGGCCAGAGTTTGGGCCTAGAATTGAGGGAGATTTTTTCTGAGGAGAAAAAAAGGTGATAAACTTGATTTTTCCTAGTACATATGTTCAGTAAGGCAGCAGCTGTAGAGCTGCCAAGAGGAACTCAGGAGAAAAGTGAAATGTATGGGTTTGGGGTTCGGTTTTTTCTGTTTTCTAATAGGAGAAGGCATTATTCATCTAGCACAGTAAATTGCTAAGCTTCTAGTTCATAAACAAAATAAATAGTTTAAATAATGAAATGATCCTTTTAGAGCAGGCCCAGAGCTGGCATTGCAGCCCTGCTTCTGAGATCTCAGCGTGTGCCCTGGAGCCAGCACTCCCAGAGCTCCATTGCTCCAACAAACACCCAGAGCAGGAATTGGCCCCTGAAAAGAGTGGTGGAAAACAGGGCTGGAGCTGGCAGGCTCAGCCAAGCAGGATGGGCTCCTTCCAGGCTGAATCCTGTGGTAGATGGGGCAGGTGAGTTGGGAACCAGCTGGACATACCCAGTTTCCTCCTCCTCAGCTCTCAAATGAGCAGAGAACTGTTCACAGCTCCATGACCTCCACAGTTCCTTCTCCCCCAGGGGTCAGAGAGAGAAAGCAGGCAGAGGTTCATATTCCTTTACAGCTGCAGAATTTCTATACAGACAAGGAACTTAGAAGTAGAACCTGAAAATATACAGGTTTTATCCTTTCATATCTGATTTCTTTCCCCTCATAAACAAACGTTCTCTTTTACATGTAAACACCAAGATTTTCTTCAATAAACTTCCAGCAGAGGTCTGAAATAGCCACGTCTCTCCAGAAAGTCACATTATTTGAATAATTCCTGCTTCAGACAGGCATTTAGGAAACAAAATTGTCTGTGAGTAAAGCACCCCTTCTCACAGTGAAAGAAACAGTACTTCAAAGATTAAGACTCTCAAAGATTCATGTGTTTTTACTGCTGAACTTATGCTGCATTCATATTTTACTGGAAATTACAATTCTGTGTTTAAGGGGTTGGCAGACTGTTTGTAGCAAGAGAAATTTTGATGTTGCAAGTTGTGTAGGGAAAGTAGGAAATGAAGCTCTAAACCACAGGATAATTGGCAGAGTTTTGATGTTTGTTGTGGGGTGGGCAAAGTGTAAAAGTACTTACCTGGTTTGGGAAGCAAAACATCCAGAAAGGTTCTCGTTTCAAAGGAATCCACTTTTTGATTGGCTCACCCATCAGAACCACTCCCTATTACCTGACTGAAGCCACATGCTCAGAATCATGGAATCATTTAGGTCAAAAAAGACTTTTAAAATTGTTGAGTCCAACCACTGATCCAGCTCTGCCAAGCCCACCACTAATTCATCCCCAAGTTCCATATCTACACATCTTTTAATCCCTCCAAGGGATGGTGACTCCACCACTGCCCTGGGCAGCCTGTTCCAATGCTCTACAACCCTTTTGGTGAAGAAATTTTTTCTAATATCCAATCTAAACCTCTAATGGCACAACCAGAGGCCATTTCCTCTTGTCCTATTGCTTGTCACTTGGGAGAAGAGGCCAACCATCACCCGGCTACAAGCTCCTTTCAGGTAGTTGTGTAGAGAAATAAGGTTCCTGTGAGTCCCCCATCTCCCTTAGCTGCTCCTCCTCAGGCTTGTGTTCCAGACCCTTCTGGAACTGCAGCTTCCTGCAGTCACCACAGGGTTTTGTTGTAGTAAGGAGGAACCTTTCTGATAGAGGCTTTTGGCTGTCAGGTCCTCCATCCTCTCTGATACTGGGATGTGTGCACCACTTAGGTTATGTTGAATGCAGCCCTTCCCTATCCCAGCAGCTGCTCTGCATTTCTGTGTTTTGGGGATTTTGTAACTATTTGAAGAATCTCTCTGTAATCCTATATCATCAAGCACACTGATCTGGTTTTCTGCTTATTAGCTTAATATATCCTGCAGGTGGGTGTTTTTATTTCATTGCAAGTCAGGCTGGAACTGCCAAGCTTCTCCTTCCCTGTTTGTGGCTGTTCTAACCATGAAGAAATAAATTTTGCTCACTCTAACAGCCATGACCTTTTCAATCTCAAGTGCTTGCACTGAATTCCATTTGAGTTAGCAATTTTTCCTCCAGCACCCAGAAAAAAATTTCTTCACCCTACAAATAACTTTCACAAATGCAAAAACTCATCGCTAATCAGTCAGGAGAAACGTCTGGCATTTGGTGAGACTCGTTAAGCTGGTGGCTCCCAACACGTGCAGTTCTGTTAAAGGGCAGCAGGGAAGGAGGTGAGATGGTATTTACAGCCAGCCTCTGCTGCTGCTGCTGGAACATCTGGGGCAGGGAGGTGATTGATCAGTAGAGCTTAAGCAGCACTTAATTTGCTGTTATTGATCTTCCACCAGAGGCAACAGATACCGTGATCCAAACCAGGCTGTTGGACCAAGATAAAAGGTACCTACTTCTAATTTCCTTTGCTGATGACATGGCTGGGCTCATTGTGGTGGAGAAACCCGCCCTACACAACGTGGGAAGAAGGCAAAGGAGAATCCCTTGGTTTTCAGGGTGAGTGGACAGTGAGATGGAATGAGAACAGGCTGAATGGCAGATCCCAGAGGGGCAGGGGCACAGGATCCAGCTGGGGGCCTGTCACTGGTGGTGTCCCCCAAGGTTCAGTACTGTGCCTAGTGTTGTTTAACTTGTTCATCAGTGGATGATCATGGGATGGAGGGTAGATGCCTCCTCAGCAGCTCTGCTGACAACACAAAGCTGGGAGGAGTGGCCAATAGCCCAGAGGGCTGTGCAGCCCTTCAGAGAGAGATGGCAGAGAACTGTCCAAAGTTCAGCAAAGGGAAATGCAGGTCCTGCACCTGGGGAGGAATAATCCCAGCCACCAGTACAGGTTGGACTTGCAGAGCTTGGCTTGTACCAGGATAACTGGACAGTGGATGGAGAGCAAGAGGAAGTTGAACCAGTGTTTGGCTGGAGGGAATTGGCCTGACAGGGGGAGGTGAAGCCATCAGAGGCACTCCCTCTGTCCTAAGCTGGCTGAGACACTTCATGTTTGTTTTCATAGCCTTACACAGGAAAAAAGACTAGTTATTGAGAGAAACGTGCCATATGCTGTTGCATATGGCTGAAACATCTGCATATGTACCCGGGGATCTGATATATGTGATGAGCTTCTGTTACAAATCTAACAGTGAAGAAATTATCTTTTGGATTTTTTTAAAATTCATTTTTTAAAGCTATCTCTAAGGCTCTTGGAAGGAAGTCAGCCTCCTGGCTTTGTCTTGAGGGGATTTCATGGAACCTGCAGAGTGCAGTGAACATAGAAGGTGCTTACAGTTGTTTGTTGAAGAGTTACCGGTGCTCCTTCCATTCCTGGGGATGACTGGAGGCTGAGTGAGTTGTCCCAAACTTTTCCATTAACCACTGCTACCAAGCAAGCAGCAGAGGTGTGAAGCAGATGAAGGAATCTCCCATCCTGGAAAAAGTTGTTAGACAAAAAGGATTATGGAAAATACCATATATGGGGTAATAAAGTGGTATTTGTCTAGTTCCCCACTGAGCTAGAAGGATGCCATAGGGGTCTGAGACACAAAGTGCTTCTGGACACAGAGAGCTCTTCATGAGAAAGCAAAACATTCCAGCTCATTCAGTTGAATTTGTGGTGCAAAATTCTCAATCACATGTAAATTCCCCAGAACTTTTAAGGCAGAAGTCATAGAATCACAGAATCATTTAGGCTGGAAAAGAGCTCTAAGATGATCAAGTTCAGCTGATAACCCAGCACTGCCTTGCTCACCAACACACCCTGTCCCTCAGTTTCCCATGCACAAGTATGTGGATCTTTGTTTTTTCCACCTCTCAGCTGGAACCAGTGAGCACCTTTGTGTCTTTGAACCCCTCAAATTTGCAGGTTTTGCATTTGCTGCAGGGAAACTGCCTGTGGGTTCAGATGGGGTGAGGGGGTGACAGGGAGATTGGAGGCATTTCCAGGCTCCTGAAATGTTCCACTTGTAGCAGTGCCCAGAGGGAAACAGTGAATGAAATCTCTTCATAATGAGGTTAGTCACTTCTTAATTCAGTATTAAAATGATCTGTTTCAATATTGAATCAACATTTAAGAAAAATCAATGAAAAATAGATTGTAAAACCATCTGATTTGTGGATGGTCTTGGGTGACAACTACTGAAAAATGAAAGAAAAGAGCCCAGACTGAAGCCCTGTGCTTCAAAATAACACAAAGTAAGAAATAATATATCATCAGTTCATTCAGCATTGCTTGCAGCCTGCTCTTTTGTACCAGAGATATGAGAACATAAGATTCCTACAGAAGGTTTCTTGGATGGCAAAAATTCCTAGATACTGCTTGAATTATGTGCCAATAGCTCAGCATTTGTGGAAGGTGTCATCTAATTAAACCAGAATTTTTAAGTACCAGACAGCATGAAGACCAGTAATAAGAGAGCAAAATTCATCTGTATTACAGATGGGATATGCAACTCTAATAGTATGGCTTTAGGCAATGTTTAATTGAGTAGTTAAATTATCTTTTCCAGACGGGAAAATAAATTACTGCTCATCTTTCCAATTTATTTTAGCTTCTCCACATTCTGTTTCCTGAGGGAGTGGTGAGGGAGTGTGGGACATCCCCAAATATGTCTGGGATGATTTATTCACCCCATGTACCATAATTTCCCCTTCAAGGAGAATGTCTTATATGCATGTGGAAGTTGGTGTGTATGTAACTGGCTGTATTCTGCTCTTTTCTTGCAAAGAATCTCTGCTAATCACTGTGGTGCTAATCACAGCTGTGTGTTACATGCATGTGTTTGTGTGGTTTTAAGTATATTCTTTCTAAAAAAGCAAGAGAGAGGATTGCTGGTTCACCATGCTTCAGTCAAATCAGGAGTGTGTATCTCAGCAGAGCCA
This sequence comes from Molothrus ater, assembly GCF_012460135.2. Lineage (NCBI taxonomy): Eukaryota > Metazoa > Chordata > Aves > Passeriformes > Icteridae > Molothrus > Molothrus ater. The sequence continues at coordinate 7,724,077 of NC_050491.2, forward strand.
TGCAATTTGAAGTTTTCCCAAGCTTTGGGATAGCCTGAAAATCTTCACATTGACTCACAGCATTTTGTAGAATGGGATCATTTGTGTCAAATAACCTGAGGACTGTTACTCCTCAGGTTGCCTAAATCCAACCAGATGAGCAGACAGCAATGTGTGATACTCTGTGTGGTACATGGGAGCAGAACTGAGAATGTTGGACAATTCAGTTGAATAAGTATTGGATCCATGTGATTCCATCTGCCTGAAAGGGTCAAATGTCTGCACGCAAGCACAGCCATGCTAGAGTATGCTAGCTTGTGTGCTTTATGCTGGTTACAGGAGCACATCTGGTGTTCCATCTGGGGTGGAAATTTCTGCCCCAAAGTCACTCCTTGGAAAGCCTGGAGCAGATCTGAGTTGGTTGGTTGGGTTGGAACCTGACTGCTGGGCTGTGTTGTGTGACTGTGATGTTTTTGATCAAGAGCTCTGAGCCTAAAAACAAAGTTCTCACATCTTGCAGAACTACAACCCAAATCCCTATGATGTCTGAATATTTGTGAATGTAGTAACAGGCTTCTGTGCAGCTGGGCTCAGTCTACTCCTTTCCAAACAAAATCATGATTTTTTGGTCACATCCTAGCCATGGTTTTGGCTGTGAGCTGGATGAGATATCCATGTTCCCCTTGTGTGGCCCAAAACTGCTGAAATTCTGGGAGACAGAGAAGTGTGAAGCAGGTTTAAAAGTATTTGGGGAGGGAAGGCTCTGTAGTAGTGCAGAATTTTGTTGCTATTAGAGTATTAATACTGCTGAGAATAACTGATGGGACTAGAGAAAATTACTTTTAAAATTACAGGTGGTCTATTTTTCTCCTTGGTAAAAGTTTTTTCTAGTAAAGTTAATAAAGATTGTTTTAATGAATATGGATGCTTATTGCCCAGAAGCTCCATGGGTTTTAGAAGATGCCCTCAGGGGAAAATGCTGACTGGAAGAGCTGAGGGTGCAAAGTTGATACCTCAAATGTTTCTCTGCAGACATGTTGAGTTCAGAGTGCTTCCAGGCTGTAGAGGTCAGTGTGAGCCCTGAAAAACTCCTTTGCTTGGTGTGAGCTGTCACAATTTAATTTTAAAAATGAAGGTGCACAGATGCTTTTTAAGCTGCCTGGAACAGGAATCTAACACACACAATTGTGAAAGGACTTTACTAGCCACTGCTTTTCAATAAGCCTGTCTCTCCTAGACCAGTCCAAGTTTAGGGTTTTCAAGCAAACAGCCCTGAGGAACTGCTCTGTAAGGATTGTTCTCCACTCAGGACTGTGTGGAGCAGTAAATACATGTTTTACTGCATGTCTCTGCACATCCATAACTGATGTTCCATATTGCAGTGCTTGGAGGGATCAGAGCATTGTGTACCAACTCAGGCACTGATCCAGGCATGGGGCATGTGCAGCTCTCCAAGGGGACAATGCCTAGTCAGGAAAACACATGGAGCAAGTGGCTGAGGCTCCTGCAACACCACCTCCATCTCCCCACAGTCAGGCTGCTCACAGCTGCACCTTCCCCACTGCTGCAGTAATTTTTCCCTCATGGAGCATCACCAGTTGTCTTTGAGAACCTGAATCTGACTTCTGCAAGTTGTGCCTGGTACCAAACCAAACTGCACAGTGCTGGCTTGCTGTTTGCTGCCCAATCCACCCACCTGCCATTGCCTGGGGGTTTGACCCACCTCTGAGCCAACTGTTACCTCCTAATTTGGGGTGATGAGTTTCTCAGGGCCAAAACATCACCTGAACAGCAAAGACAGTGTAATTTTAGAGTACATGCACACCCAGGGCCTTGCTTCCCTATGCTTGCTCCTCAGTGTCCCCAGTTTAGTTCTTGCACCCTAACCTGAGCTCTTCTTTTCATTGTGCTGTCTCACATCCCAGGTGAGAAGAAGAATGATGCTTCAGTTCATAACCCTGCCCTTTTTAGTGACACTTCAAAGAAATCAGTGAGTGATACAAGTGATTTTATTGAGTTGTAGGACTGTATTTTATGCTCTGAAGGAACACTTACTTGCATAAAGGCTTTGACATTTTTATAGAAATGGCTATAACTGTGTTATTCTATACGAGGAAGAATTTATTAAGCCTTGATCTGGATCTCCTTTTATGTTATGCAAATGACTAATAACAACCCTTCTTCATTACCAGCTCAGTGCCCAGGCCAGGGTTATTAAATCCCCCCTTCCCTTCCTTCAGCCTGCATCTATCAGGCTGCCACATTAGGCTGCAACACATCAGAATTCATAAAACCAGCCCAGACTTGTACAGGGATATGAGGCTGCAAATTTAAAGCCCAAGTTGCAGAACACTGTGGGGTTTTGCCTTCTGTGAGAGGAGCAAGCCAAGGTATTTTGGGGCATGGTGTATTGAGTGAGGCACGACAACACCTTGTTTACTCGTGATTGTGAAAAATTTCACAACCACCATATAGTGGGGGGGGAAAATAAGGGTTCATTTCTCTCACTAGCAGATAACACATCCTGCTTTTTGTATTTTCAGGAGTGGTTTCTGCTGTGTTCCATCCAGATGTGCAACCATCCCCTACAACTCCCTGCTCTGATCTCATCCTGGAGCTGGCTACAGAGGGCTGGGGTGCCTGTGACACCAAGCAGGGCTGAGAAGATGTTTCTGCATTCTGGGTGATGTTTAGACATTCACACTTGTAAGATGAATCTTATTTCTCAAAAAAATCTTTGAGTGTGTTGAGATTAGTTTAGGTTCCGTGATATGCTAAAAGCTTGAAAGCAATAAAGACTTTTCATTGTGTAAAGTCAACAGACTAAGAAAATAACCATCCGAGACTCACTTGATGCTAGATAGTTGGGGGCAGTCCCCTGGAAGGCTGACGTGAATTAAACCTTAAAGGTGCATCCCAGAAGTAAAGCCCATTTCTCCTAAGTCTGGGATGACCATACAATCACTGAAACTGGGTAAATGAGCTGAGGACAATTGTTGCTTCTCTGGCTTCTGTATGCTCTGAAAATATCAGCTGAATCAAGTCCTGTAGGTGAGAAAAGTAAAGGAAAACCTTGTTTTGTGGATGTGGATGGGATTTTGTGTGGGCTAAACACCAACTGTTCAGCATCTTTTGTGGATGGATCTAGCCCAACTGATCAGAAGTGGCATGTGCTGAGTGAAAAAATACATATCTGAGGGAGTTCCTGGCCATCATTTTATGGATGAAAGGGAGAAGAAAAAGACATTCCTGCGAGTTTCATTTTCTTAGCAGGGAAAAGTTACCAGTGTTCTTCCCAGAACAGTTTCAGGAGCTATAATTATGTTTTGTGTATCAAAGGAGAAGGGTGTTTACCCCTGACCCAGTCTCTGGGTAGATGAGATGTTCTGTCTTGGGAAATTGTCACCTTCAGGGTGGCTGCTCTCACACAGCTAATGCAGAGCACAATTTTTCCCTGCAGTGTAGTTGTAGCAACCTGCCAGTCTTCACCCAAGGCAACAGCAGTTTTCTCTCTTCCATAGTCTTTAGGTCAGACTCTGGCCTGGCAAAAAGTGCTAATGTAGATTCTTCAGAGCTCAGTCTGTGATTTATGCTATGTAGCACTGACTTCTTTAAGGAAAGAAAAGTATTTGTATCCCAGCAAAACACATAATAAAAATTATAATTTAGATAGAATTTTAGGGTAATTACCTATAGTGAAGGTTGGATTGTTGCGAGCATCACCAGCTCCTGCTCTTTCTGAACTCATGTCCAGCCTTTTGTTGCACCCCTGGGCCTGCAGAAAGGGCTGTGATGTGCACGAGTGGTCCCAGTGCAAGGACAGCCATGTGCTGGGGACCCTGCTGCTGGGTCCTCACAGGTGCTGGTGTGGTTTGAGCCTCTGTTCAGGTATCTCACACCTCACTGATGAGCAGAGCAAGTAAAGACTACAAAGCTGCAGTCTGGAAATGAGAAATAGATGTTGAGTTATAAAATATTATGCAAGTAAACTAACAACCCCCTTTAACAGCCAGAAATAAACTTCTTTGATGAGGGCTCAGCTATGATTCCTTCTAAACTGAAATAATTTCAGAAAAGTGCAGCCAGCTTCTAGAAAAGGCTTCAAACAAGGGATTTAATGAAACAGAGTTTAAAAACCTCCAGAGCCAGCCATCCTTCCAGGGCTGTCGGGTCGGCTGAGCTCCCCCAGCACCCCAAGGCAGACGTGGGGGCTCAGCACAGCGATGCTGAACACGGAGCCCAGAGCCGGGGGTCGCGGGCAGGGTGGGTGGGAGGGTGGGCTGTGCCGGGTGCCCATTCCCTGCTGTGCAGCTCCATCTAGGGGCTGCTCCTGCCCGGGAGCAGCCGGAGCCTGGCATCTCCGGGCAGGATTCCGGGAAATGGGCTGCTCCTGGCAGGGACGTGCCGGGGATGCTGCAGCCCCAGCCTGTGCCGTCTCCGGAGCTGCCCCCAGCCCTGCCGGGCAGCGGTGGGAGAGAAGTCCCTGGCACCAGCAGGGACTGAGCCTGGTCAGTGCAAAAAGGATTTGGTGCTTTGGGCAGGCAGAGGTGACTCCTCTTTGAGATGGCACCGGACACGAGGCTCTTGGAAGCATCCACTTTTCATCAGGTGTCTTCTCGAGCTTAATCTGATTCAATTTCTTCAGTGAAAGGGCATTAGAAGAGGCTGCCCAGGAAAATAATGGAATCACCATGCCTGGAAGTTAAAAAATGTGTGGGGGACATGCTTTACTCAAGGACCTGGCAGTGTTGGGTTAATGGTTGGACTTGCTGGTTTTAGAGGGTTCTTTCAACCTTAATGATTCTGCAATTCTAAATTAACTCAGGCTTACCTCGATTTAAGCCCCATTTGGTGCAATTCACTCTGCTTCACTGATCCTCATCCCTGTGCTGAAAGGGGCTGTGAACTCCAGGGCTGGGAGCAGGCTCAGGGCACTTGCAGTTCCCCCTCAGTGGAGGCATTGCTTACAGGGAGGAAGGGGAGAGCAGAGCAGCCAGGCACCACCACGCCCCTCCATGCTCAGGATGAGAGCTCTGCTGTCTTCTGGGCCACTTCTCTGCAGGCAATAGTGACCTACAGTTAATAAGGCTTGGGATGCTGACAGGGCAAGTTTCTGGTATGGTTTTCTGTGTTGAACTACATAGAAAGGACTTTGGTGAGGTTCTCTGAGGAGGACCTTGTTTTCCAGCTCCTCAGGAGGCTCTGCATCACTCATGTCCCATGAAGCTTCTCAGGTGGGAGGAAAACACATGAACAATGTTGTGCTCTGTGAGGAGTGGGGCATTGCAGCCTTCACATGTGGCACGAAGGGGAGTGTAAAAAGCTGACCCTGTGGTATTGTGCATTATCCTTTATAGAAGAGGTAAACCTAAAAGCATGCAGATTCTGAATACCTAACATAGAGAAAGGGCTGGGGAACTCAAACTGTGAGTGAAGGTGCTCTGCTCCAGGCTTGCTGGGGAGCTGAGGAGTGGTAATATATGATCAAACACTAATTGCCTTCAAATAAGAGGAAAACCAGCTCCAGGCCAGCTGACAGGGAAACTGCTGGCTCCATCTGATGCATATTCAAAAGCATATCAGCAGCAGAGAGAGTCAGCACATAAAGTCAAGACTCATAATTATTTGCTAGTTAATGATCCCAGGGGAAAGATCACAGTTTTGCCATAGCAGTGAAAAGAACACCCTAATCATTAACAGAGTTTACAGGTAATCACAGTTACATCATACTTAGCCATTTTCCAATATATCAGAATCATTTTGAGGGGGTCATTCTAAGCTGAAGAAGAATTGGCCACAAAACCAGAGTTTTCCTGCTCTGTATTCAACAGTCAACATGTCTTAACGTGACATTTCATTAAAGGCCAAATTTCTACTAACCTCAGCAGAAACAGTACAAGCAAGGGAAAGACCAGCAAATGAAACATCTTCTGGCAAGAAAGACACAGCGAGATTCAATGAAATGTGAATATTATTTATTTAAAGAGTGATTGCCATATCATTGGTGGATGCCAGTAAAACAGAAACATCTGTCACCTGGCCTGGAGCTAATGCTCTCATGCCCATGTCCTGTCCTCAGTGTATGACATTTGCTGCAGTCTTGAAGCAGAGCTTTTAGTGTTTTATATTTTCCAACATGCTTAATTAGCAGCTTTAGTAATTGTCTCTAAATTTCACCATGAGGGGATGATAGAGCAGAGACCTTTCACACAGCACCAAATGGATAACTACTGTGGGCCTGCCACTACTGCTGAAGCAGCCAGTTCAGTTCTGGGTGAGGGAGAAGAAGGGGGTGCAGTCCTTTGGTGCAATGGTGAAAAGCCTGACAGAGGGTGTTTTCTCATTTTCACACAGAGAACAGGAATGTGTGCGTGTGTGGGGAGAGCAGTCATGGGGGAGAGACATGAGGTAATGGAAAGTTATGACAATGGAAAGAAGTAGAACCCTGCCCAGACTTCTGCACCTTCAGATCCTCCAAGGCTCTCTGTTCTGCAGCAGCTTCTCACAATACACAAGTACCTACATGCAGACTAATTAGATGAGCACTGATGTGTTTTCCTGAAAAGACTAGAGGCAATAAGTCTGAAAGGAGGGGCCATCCTGTCAAAAGGAAAGGCTGAGAAACACTGGTCTCTGCTCACAGGGGGCTTTGCATCCTTCATGTCTCCCTGTGGCTGCATCCATCCAGCCAGGGTCTGTGAAGCAGGGTCCTTCACTGCCTGCCAGAGAGCCACTCCAAGAATCCGTCTGTCCCTATGTTCACCAAGGGGTCTTCGGTAGCAGGCTTGAGTTTTTTGTCTCTTTATTGCTAGTTTATGTAAAAAATCAGAAAAAAATTAAGCCTAAGTCCTGAAAACCTTCAAAAGCCTCAGCTGTTTACCCATGTGAGTTTTAAAGGCTGTAACTTGTGGTCCTGGTGAGGTCTCAGAGGAGTTTCAGGCAGGGTTTCCACATGCCTAAGAAGAGGATCAGCAGTTCTGGTCTGCAGAGATACTGGTGACTTTCTCCAATCTTTTTGATATCTTCGGATATGAAAAGCTCCAAAGCTCCAGATTTTCATATCCCATATCCTTCCTGTGGGTAAAGACAAAACAGATCTCTATTTGCATTTTTAAGGTGTAGAAATGAACCATCCGTATAGATAATTGATTACACAGTTGTACAGCAACTGCTGCTTAGTGACACATGCTGCACTGCCCTTTTCCCAGAGCAAAGCTGCCATGGGTGCTTTGGATAAAGCAAAGCTCTTCACTGAGAGCCTTCCCTGAGTGAGGATGCTCTGTTGATTCACTCTGCAGCATCCCCTGGTGACTTTCTACTCCATGTGCCTAGTGGGAAAGCTGGGCAAAGAGAAAAGCCTGACTTGCAGCTCTCCATCCTTCTTGATGGGGAAAATATGAAGCATGCTACTCAGTAAATTAAATCTGTATATTCATAGTGTCCTTTGAGCAGTGTTCATTCACCTGAAAGCCAGCTAAGGTTCTGGCTGGATGCAGATGTCTTTTGGGTGAGTACTGGATCCAAACAAATAACTCCTGTCACTGTAGCTGACCTTGGAGAATTTTATTAGTTAGTGAAGATGCCAAATGGAAAGAACAGAACTGAAGCCACAATGTCAGTTAAAATTTAGCTACTCTATTAATTGAGTCTGGCTTACATCCTAAGCTGCTGGTATCCTGTATGGCTATAAGCATATTACCATTCATTTTACTGGGGAATGCAAATAACATCACTGTAATACTGATGGATGGCTTAGTATGTAACAGGATGGTGGAAAAGCTGGTAATTTTATAAAAGTATAAATTTTGTTGTGTGGATGGCCCAGTGTGCTGGATCTCTGCAATGCTTTCCAGGACACAGGATGAACAGGGACTATTTTTTGTGTCAGCTGCAATGAAAATAAAATAGAGATTTTCAGGAGCAGTGGGAAGAGGAAGCAATTTTCATGTAACTGATGTTATGAAGCTCATCAGAAATTCTTCACTTTTAGGGCTGTTTCAACAATGAAATGACAGGTTTTTAAATCCTCCCACGCAATGCAGTCATATAGTAGTATTGCTAATTGTTGTACTATAGTATTATTTACTCCCAAGCACTGTCTTTCTTATTGCTGGTTTAAAGTACATGTGTACGTATGTGTTCATATCTATCAATCTTCTTTTTAAACCAAAACTTTCTGCTTTCTGTCTGCAAACAGCATCACCCTGTTTTCATCTGACCCCAGGTGCTGAGGAAGGTGGTAATGTAACCACTTGATCAACCTGATTGCCAGGAATTTTCCTCTACACCAAAAGGAAAGCCACATGGCCATGGCTATGACCCTGCCTCTGCAAAGGACCCTTTCCCTCTTATTCTCCACAAATACTGATCTGAAAGCCAAGGGAGAATGCTTCATACCAGGCCCTACTGAAGAACTTATTGGAGACCCAAGTTTCTTCCTGCTTCTTCTCACCTGCAAGCAAGGAACAGCTGAGGGCAATTCTGCTGCTGAGGGCATCTTTTGAAGGAAAAGGGCTGTTAACCCAGAGCCAGTAGGCATAAAGTATTACAGTTCCCATTGCATCGAACAGCATCCTTTTATGAGCTGACAGTATGCAAGCCATAAAATCCATGGATGTTTCTGTACTCTGTAAAATGTGTCTTTAGATCTGTCCAGGGAACAACAGCTTTTCCAGTTTATTTGTATGGGTGCAGTTGAGGAACGCATTCAATGTTTGTTGCACAATCCCCTGCTACTGTGACTGAGGGATTGCTCTTCCCCTGCTACTCCCAGTGCACTGAGCCCTCCCTGGTCTAGAGGTTAATGTGCCAACCCCAAAACCTGGTCTGCTGATCCAGGTTATTGCCTACTTGCATTTGCTGTAGCCACTCTCTTGCTTCCAGTGGTGCCTGTGAGCTCAGAAACAGAACAGGGCTTTTTCTCTGTCTCCTGCTGGGGTCTGGTGCTGCCCAGCTGTCCCCACTCAGAGCCTGCAGAGCCCTGGCTGCCACAGGACAAATCCACTCCAGGAGCAAGCCAGAAAAGGGGAAATGGGCAGGGTGGCAGGTAGAGCTCATGTCAACCCTAATTGGTTTTCTAATATAGGTCCAGGTAGTATTCCTCAGAGAGTCAGACAAGGAAGATAAACACCAAACATAGGATAAATGCAGAAGACACCACATAACCCTACACGAACAGTTTAGTGCTTCTGTGTTGGTATATAAAAGTAGAAGCATTCCCAGGTTTTCATGGTTTTCCTGGGCCCTTAGAGCAGTCCAATGGTTCTGTCTTTATTGAATTTTTTTTTTCTTACAAAATTTCTGTTGTAATTTCTGTAACTAGAAAACAGTCTCCCCTTTGTGACCCTTTTGGCTAAGGTGGAAAGTGTTTGTGGTCTGCCTCAACTAAAACAATAATGTGAAATTTTATCTAATCATCTAGTGTGAAATTAGTCAGATATGACATTTTTGCCCAGGTGATCAACTTGCAATCAAGGAACACACTTTCAGTAAATGAACAGGTAGAATTTATCTAAATTTATTAGTCATTGCACTCTTCTATCCTGCTATGGTGGCAAATAAGTTAGAGAATTATCCACAGTTCACCCGTCCCCTTTTTCTGTCCCACAAAGAGAGTTACACTTATGGCAAAAGGATAAATATAGCCACTATATAGTCTCAGCAGCTGGGGGTAATGAGCTGAGCCTCAGTCCATCCATTGGAAGATCCTTGAAGAGAATGCTTTGATCCATAACAACATTCCTGGTGAGAAAAGAGGCACCACCTGAGTTTCTGCACAGCCAGAGCCAGGTGCTGGTTTGATGTTTCTGCGCTTCAGATGGGAACAATCCCTCAGGGAGAGGGTGCAATGAAAACAGCCCATGAACTAGTGGAATGAGGTCATGTCTAGAGAGCTCAAAAACAGAAACTGTGGCCATGCAATGTAAAGAATCCACTAGTTGAAGACCCCACTGAAACTCCTGTCATGCCTTACCAATACTAAGATTTCTTCTGTTTCAAGAGCTTTGTTGTGGTCTCCTTTAGGCTGTGAGTTTCCTTTCATGTATTGGATATTCCTGTTAGTCAAAGCTAATTGTCATGACTGTTTTTAAATTGTTTAATGGCCACTGTATTAGAGTTTAAATAATTCTGTACTGTATTGGGTTTTGTGGCAAGGCTTTGGTGGAGGTTGAGAAGACTCCAGAAGCCTCCCCTTGACAAAGTCAATATCACCTGGCAACAAAATGAACCCATCACTGGTTGAGGATGAGGCCATCAGAAACACCACCCCTATAAACACCACCCCCATCCTCACAAAAACTTTCTGCATTTTCTGCAGCTAACTATAGCCCAAATAGCACTGGGAAGGGGATATGTTTTCCATGCATTTGTGCTAACATACACTAGTTTTTGGAAAAGTACTCCTCCAAACCTGCAAAAAAATTTGACCCTACCCACTTTGTAGTCATCACCATTTGTCTGGGCAGGGGTATAGAATGTCACATACTGGTTAAACTGTATATAACTTGTAAGACTTTGTTTACATTTACCTCTACAGAAAAAGCATCTGTTTCCTTCAGTATCTAGAGTTTCACCTGAAATTGGTAAGTATTGGTTAACTTGTATCAGCTGTGGGAATGAAACCTTTCCCACTCTGTTTATGAAGGTGCCACAGGTATTACACAATGCATGTGGAAGGCAGCTCTATGTTTTCATTGACAGCAATACTAGAGAGAGGTGAAAATTACATTGTGATACTTCCAAGTTCCATTAGCTAATAGGGGTGTCTGAGCTCTTTGCTCTTATCATAGCCCTGTAATGCCCAGATAAATGTTGTCTTTGCCAACCCAAGCATTAATGTCTCTGTGGTTGTATTCCCACAGAAGATGGGTGGCCAGCTGTGTAACATGCTCTGTGGTTGCTGGGCTTTCAGCCTGGACTATCATGGAGAATTCCAGAGTCAGCCAATCCATCATCTCATCTTTTTTGCAACATCTTTCTGGGGTGTAGAGGTTCACAGAACAGATAAATATTTATTTGTATATCATCCTTTTTGATATATTACCATGGAAACAAGTAATGAAAAAAATACTGTTAAGCAAGTGGTTTTGTTTTCAAATACTATTTCAGCTTTCACCTTTCCAGCTCTGCTCCTGTTGGGGGATTGGATTCTCTTTCTGCATCTGCCACTAGATGGTATTGCTTTAACAGGCACTTTGCTGCCTCTTCTGCACCCTTGAGACACAGACCCCAGAAAAGCAGGGGCTGCCTGTGTTTTTAATGTTCTTCAAGCATCTCCTAGCAAATGTTGAGGACACAGAATAGCAGATATTTAGTCCCACAGCTGGCAGCTTCTTGTGCTTGCAGCACATTTTCTGCTTAAGGACAAGTTTTATATTTTCTCCATAATCCAGAAGGTAAGGCAGGTCTTTGTTCATCCTGAAATTTCAGAACACCTGATGTATAAAGTCTGAAGCAAACAGACAAAACTTTGTATCCTCCAAGTCTTTTAGCTAATACAAAAATGCAAATAAAAGGCTTCTTTTTCTTTCACAATTGTAAAATTTTTCCAACAGTTTTGTATTTCCTTTATGTGCTCACAAAAGAAAAGCAGCTAATATGCAGGAAGTCATTCAGCAAAATTGTTATTATTCAAGGAGATAAAAACATCAGTGTGGTGAGATATGAAGTAACTTTATATTAAAAGTTAATGACTTGGACTGTTCAGCCTTAAATTATTTGTTACTTCCTAATCCTTGATATGCATCTTTATGGTAAGTTTATATGATGTGAGACTTATTCCACTTTTATATTTCCTTGTTTTGTTGTTCTGTTATTAAACTTTCTTATGCCATTGCTTTCCCTACTGGGGAAACTATCAAGAAAGTCAAACCAAGAGTGGAAAGAACATCCTCTAGTGATTAGATGTTCTCTGTACCCACATTCATAATTTTTCAGCAATCCAATTTCTATCTTAAATTAACTTTCTGTCTTAAATTAACAACTCTAAATTAACTTCATTGATTTGCTAAAATGATTGGTAATTGCTTTAATTGTTTATAAGTAAACAAAACCTGTTCCCACATTTAGGTTGAATATTGGGATTGGCTAGCTGAGATTTTATTAGGTGTTTTGAAGAACTCTTTGGAAGTTTTAAGCTTGAGTCACAGAGCAAACCTTCCTTGCTGTGTAGGGGCTACAAAGATCCTCCCTGGCCCATGCCAGCCCCTGCTGCACCCTCATGCAAGCTGTCACTTTGCTGGCTCAGGTAGCAGTGGATTCAAAGATGAGGAGGGCTCTTCTGTTTTAAAAGAACATAAAATTGGTTGGTTTACAGTGAAAGCATGACCCCAAGAGCCAGACCTGACCCCATAAGTGCTGAACAGCTTGAACTGTGCTGCATCTTAACAAACACAAGGGAGCTGCCAGCTGAGCTGTGTTCATTGCTGGGGAAAAAAAAAAAGTGCTTTTAACAAAATGCAATTTCTTCCTCACGCACGTTGGAGAAAACAAAATAAAATGCCTCAGTATTTGTAATCAGAGTGTAGAAAATCAATGCTGCAGACAGTGCTGCCCCTTGCCTTCCACTACAGCTGCTGGTGCCCATTTAGTGTGTCCTCCAACCCAGGTGAAGGAAACTCAAACTCTGAGTAAACTCTGAGAGGCAAGATCACAGCAGGAACTACCAAAACCAAAGTGCTTATTTCCCCATCTTACTGATTGCAAGGAAAGCAACCATCTCATATTTCTTCTCTTCCAGGGTAGCAGGATGCCAAGGTGGCTCAGGAGGGAAAGAAGAGGCCACTGTGCCATGTCATGTGCTGTTTGGCACTGCAGCAAGGAGCAGGGCAGAGCTGCAGGAATGCTGGAAGGCTGCACCCTGCAGGAAAAGATGAGGAAGGAGTCCAGTGGTGTTAGTGACTCACACAGTTATGGTTTGTTGTGGCTGTGGCAAGATAACAACATGATTTTACCATAAAAGGGGCAAATATGTAATTACTGTGGTATATGAGATTCAATTAAATGGCAACATCAATTAAACAGCTTCATGAGCTTTTGTTTGGAAGCTTGCAAGGCTTTATTTCCTGCAAAACTGTTCATTGAGTGTCAACAATTAATTCCCCTGCAAATGAGACTGATTGCACAGCAGAGACTGTAATATTCCAGGCTTCTGTTGGAAAGCTGGGTTCGAGTTCATCCTTTGGTGAGTATTTAAGTGGAGTAGCTTCAGCAGGAATGCGAATGAATAGCTTGAACAGAGTGTAACCTTGGAAATGCTCAGTGCTCATCAGGCTGGAGGAGAGTGAACTCTGAACTCTGCAGGAGTCCTTGGACTCTCATTTGCAGAACCTGTTAGTTATGATGGGGATGGTTTCTTTCAGATTTTGATCAGAATTTTTTTCTTTGGCTGGAGAAGGAATTTCAATTTAGTGGCAGGAGAGCAGAAAACCTTTAAGTGAACAACCCTCCCTCCTAACAGGATGGCATAGAGACAATTTGCAGTCTCCCTTTCAGAGAATGCCTTGGCCTTGTGTTATTTCATTTGAAGTGTTTTGTACTGATGAGTTCATCAAAACATCAATACCATAGGTTTTGTTGGCTCTGAGAGCACAATCATTTCCTGGAAAGCCTCAACCTTCACCCAAGACATCTGGCAGCAGTTGTGCCATACACAAACACTCGGTTTCTTTCTCTCAAGGAAAGCACCTGCAAGCAGCACAGATGGCACCACTGTTCCAAGCTGGCAGTGAGCCTGCTCAGGGAAGTTTTCCCTGTAGAGATGATGATTTTGCTCAAGCCCAGCTGAAGCCACTGCTGTGGTCCAGGTCCCAGGCTGCCTTCCATCCCCACATCCCTCTGGCCCTCCATCACTCCATCCCTCTGTCCCTTCATCCCTCAGTCCCTCTGTCTTTCCTTCCCTCAGTCCCTCCATCTTTCCATCCCTCCATCCTTCTGTCCCTTCATTCCTCATTTCTTCCATCCCTCAGGCTCTCCATCTCTCCCTTCCTCTAACCCTCCATCTTTCTTGTCCATTCTTCCTTCCGTCCATCCCTCAGTCTCTCCATCTGTCCTTCCCTCCATCCACCTTGACCCTCTGCACCCCTCTGTCCCTCCATCCCTCAGTCTCTCCGTTTCTCTGTCCCTCCATCCCTCAGTCGTTCTCTGTCCTCCCCGTCCCTCTGTCCCGCTGCAGTGCTCACCGCCCGCCGCTAGGCCGCGCCAGCCCCATGGTTGCTATGGCGACAGCGGCGGCGCTCCGCGCGCATGCGCGCCCATAGCCGCGGTTTCCGGCGGGCCGAGGCGGCGGCGGCGGCGGGCGGTGATGGAGCGGTACGGGCCGGGCCCCGTCAGCGCCGTGCCGGTGGCCGAGTTCAGACCGTGAGTCTCAAGGCGGGCGGGACAAGGGCCCGGGGGCGGGAGGGCGCGGCGGTGGGGCGCGGGGAAGGCTGCGCGCCCGGCTCCATCAGCCCGCGCTGGGGCTGCAGCCCCGGGGAGAGGAGCGGGAGGGAGCGGGGCTCGGGCCCGGAGGAGCAGGAGCGGGAGGAGGAGGAGGAGGAAGAGGAAGAGGAAGGCCCCGGTTGGCCTGGGTCACGCTGTGTAACCCCGGGCCACCCCCAATGCCGAGCGTGGAGGCTGCCGGCCGTGGGGAAACGCGCCGAGCTAGGCTGAGCTTATACACGAATGTTTGTTTTTGCTGCGTAGGGAAGCGATGAGAGTATGTCAGTGTAAGAAAAGTATTTGTCAGCAGTGGACAAAGTTTTTAACTTTGGTAATAAGCTGGAGGTCATCTTACTCTTCTGTGGGTAAGTGTGGATAGAATGGTTTCTAATTTCCCCAGGGAGATTTTTGAATGCAGTTTTGTCCTCCACCCTGACAGTCCTTCAGGGAAACGCTGATAAAGGAAAAGAATTCGGATGTTTTTCTTTTTTAAAGCTGCCTAAATGTAAGGCAGTACATGAGCAGCCAGCAGGGCTGTTGGCTGCACTGTAGAAGCTGTGCATGGCTGCACAAAACTGTTAGAGGATGAAACCATTTTTTTCCCCATTTCCACTTTTTTTCCAAAGAAAAACACATACATTTGTGTTTCAACGCCCTAAGGACTCATGTCCTTGAATGAGGCAGTCTTTGAAAGTCAGAAGGGTATTGCTTGGCTTACATGTTTACTTAATCATAAAATAATGCAGTCAGCCAGGCAGAGTGAGTGAGAACTGGTGGAAACACACAGAACCAGGCTGTGTGTGGTGTTTTGTAAACACAACACCTGTTCTAGCAGGTCAAGTTCGAGGAGACCCTACCAAGTACATAAAATTTCTCTTGTCAAAGGTCTTCCAGGTTTAGGTCTATGAAGGCAAAGTTTTGGTATAGTGGGTTTATGTTGTGACTGTTACTACACTTATTGCAGCTTTCTCAGTTAAAAACTGAGAAATTATTTTTAAATAGAGGAAGAAGACCTAATAAAAAGGAACTTGGAGTGGTAAGCTGTTAAATTCATTCACTGTACTTCCCTTTCTATCCTAGCCTGTAGGATTTGTCATTTTCCTGGACTTGTAGTTACTTAAAAGAAAAAAAAAGGAACTTGGCAAGTTTTAATGCAGGATACTGTCATATGACATGTGCATGTGTAACTAATATTAGATATTTAATAATTATGCAGTAATGGACTGATAAACATATTAACATAACCCCCCTATGTTATAATGCTTGCAAAGCAGTAACAGGGGAATGTCTAAAGATTTAATTTTTGATTTTGTTTTTAATTTTGTTTGTGTGCTTAGACTGGCAGAATCATTACATTGTTTTGAATACTCTCATTTTTATTGCAGCCAACAAATGCTTACTTCAAGTCTTTATTGCTTCCAAACAATAGACTTACTCAGTTTTTGAAAAGTAATCAGCTTCTGTTTGGAACAAGTTCTTGTCCTGTTTCAGGCATATATATTGTGACTTTCTTTTGTGTGTAACTTCTCTTATTTATTTCAGAAATGAGGGTTCATTAACATCAACTTTAAGAACACTTCTATTCTTCACAGCTCTAATGATTACATTACCTGTTGGGCTATATTTTTCATCAAAGGCTTATGTATTTGAAGGTAATTTTGTTTCTGCCAATTAATATTATTATTACAAAAATAGAGGAGAAGCACAATCCTCTAATGGCATCTTTGTTCTTCCTGTTTTGAATATTTGTTTCCATGTATATACAAAAGGTCCTGTAATGTCTTAATGAGAACAGAAAATTATATGAATGGTCAATGTATCTTTCCCTGCATTGTGGTCTGCAATCCAAAATTTGCTGTTTATTATACAATGATTTATATTGCATAGAGGTGCATTGTTCCCCTTACCTAAAGGGTTTTCAACACTACTGTGCAGAATACTTTTGTCAGAATCATCAGAGTAATGTTTCCTGCAGGTATTGCAAACTAATTATGAGACAGAATAACGTTGTTTCTGAGGTTTATATTTTGCTTTTTGAAGCATGTGCATTGAAACAAGCTATGTGCAATTTCAAATATTGAATGTGGTTGCTTCTGGAGCTTTCTTTCAATTAAAAAAAAAAGGAAGAGAGATTATGGCTGTTTGTTTGAACAAGCAGCCATGTTGTAGTCCTGATTCTGCAAGGCTTTAATACTTACCTCCTGCAGTTCTAGAAAGTTATCTCCTTCAGAGGTGGGGAGGAGAAAGGGAAAAAGCAGCTGCTTTATGAGCAGTTTATGAGTTGTTCTGAGATGATTCTCCTTTGGTGTGTACTGCTGTATGTAGTACATGAAGGCTCAAAGCTCATTAAGTAACTTTCAAGATCATTTTTAGCTTTTTTTTTTTAATTTGATGTGTAGCAAGCTGAGCTTTAACTTCACTGTGTCAGTTAATGAAAAGATCTGTTGGCACTGAAAGGATTGTGTTTGCAGGGTGATGGTTTTGGAGTGCTGTAATGTGTAGGTTTTGTTTGCTTTTGGGGAGACTTTGTCGGGTTTTTTAAATTAATTAAGGGAAACAATATTTCAGTGTTTGGATATTTGAAAGCTTATTTCATATGAGATCCTTTCATGTATCTTAACTGGTGGGGCATTATTGTTTTATAGTCTAAATACAAAAGGTAAAAGTCTTCTAAATTTAATTGTTCTTCTACTGTTTTCTCCTGTTTTAGTGGCAAATTATTACAGAATTCTCCTCCTTCTTCCTGCCACCTCCCTCCCCCATTTTACTGCCCCACAAAGAGAGTTAGATTTAGGAAAAAAGTATATTGAAGTCTGTTTGGTGCTGAAAGGTACTATCAGAAAAAGTGAATATTATAGAACTCTAAGCTGTTGACATCAAATCTAGCTTATTTTATCTTAAATATTGAATACTTGAGTGATGCTTTGCTCCAGAAATGGTTTCAAGGCCTTTAACTGTCCCAGTGAATTGTTTCCTGTGAATCGTTTTGAGCTCAGACTTTTGATACAGGAGTAGATGTAACTTTGGTCTTCAGGGAGAATTGTGATTTGCCACGTCAGAGTTCCTAGCTCATAACTAATGTGCTTTCCTTCTTTGTTTTCTCAGGTTCCTTGGGGATGTCTGACAGGGACAGCTATTTCTATGCTGCCATAGTAGCTGTGGTCACTGTCCATGTGGTGCTTGCTCTCTTTGTTTATGTGGCCTGGAACGAGGGCTCGCGGCAGTGGCGCGAGGGCAAACAGGACTGAAGTGAAGATCCCCGGTGTCTGATGTCCACAGACTGTAATTCAGATTTTTTGTGAGCTGAAGGAAAAGCATTCTTCCAAATGTGTAATACACATGCACTAAGAGGAGGCTGGTGCCTCAGTTATGGTTAAAATAAGACTTGTGCTCATCTTGACTGCGTACTGGTGTTTTCTGTAATGGTGATGGAAGTTGTTCTTTAGCCAGCTTCTACTATGTTGAGCAGAGGAGACCTTAACTTGCAATTAAAGTGGAATAATTATATTCTTTTGAAAACTCCTGTAGCTACTTTTGCCATGCCTAGTATTTTTCTGGCTTGCTCTGAAAATAATATTGGCATGAAGCAAGCATTAAATTTTCAAGGAATTAAATTGCTGTTTAAAAAAGCTACATTACTTACTTTGCAGCTACAGTGTAAAAGATGGAATTTCACTTTGCTGTGAATAGTTTCCTGATTTGTATGTGTTGTAGTTTAACTCCAGCCAGCAATTGAGCACCATGCAGCTGCTCACTCACTGTGACCCCTCAGTGGGATGAGTGGGGGAATCAGGAAAGCAAAGTGAGAAAACTCATGGGTCAAGATAAAGATAGTTTAATAAGTAAAACAAAAGCTGCACATGTAAGTGTGCTGGTTTTCAGTATAAATTCAAACCATAGCCCCATAGTAGCTATTATGAAGAAAACTACCTCTATCCCAGCCCAAACCAACACAGTGGGATAGGCATAATTAATCTATTTCTGTGTTTAGAAGTAATTTCAAAACCAGAATTGTTTAGAAACTCAGGTAATGTCTTTCTAATGTGAAGTACAATTTTTTTTCAAATATATTTTTATTGCAGTATAAAATTCAATCTTTAATTTCCTTTTGGGAGGTCTGGTCTTACACATTGCTCATCTTTCTCCTTTTCTACAGTTTATCCTGGTAATGTAAAGGAACGGGCATAGCATATTTTTTGTATGTCTTTAGACAGGTATGTATCTCCTTGATATTTGCTGAAGTGTGCACTTGGATTTCCTATGGTAAAGCAGTGTCAGTAGCAGTTATAAGCTGCTGTAATGGCTGGTAGGGGAAGGAGCAAGAGAAAACAAGCTGTAGTTGTCTGCAAATGGTGTTCTTTTTGAAGCAGAGGACACAAAAATGGCTACTTGGAAAATTGACTTCTCTTCATAACTACTTACTTGTACACTGTGAAATGATACAATATGTTGATTGTTTTCTCTTTTCCTTGGTTGTGCGTAGAACTTCTGTAGTCAAACCTTAGTGAGATTTTTGTGCTGTAAGATAACATGAATTTCATTCCACTGTTGTGCTGTTGTTAGCAAGCTTTTTAATCTCTGGCTAAAACGTGTTTCCTAAAGTTCCAGCAAAGCAAACTTTCTTAAACCTAATGATGGCTGTTAAGCTGCTGTGCTTGAGGTCATTCTGTTAATTTGAATTTTCCAGTTTATTGTATTAGTTTAGCCTTTCTTAGAAGTTTTTTGCTTAATACGGGGCTTGGCATGGTTTTGGTGCTGCATGTGTCTGTGGTAAAACTTACATATAAATGAGGCAAAAATTGGTTATCTGTGCCCAGTGGCTTAAGAATTATGTTCCCAAGCCTCATTCTTGTCTTGTCCACCCCAGTCCCAGGTGTGCACAAGCATATGCACCATGGCACACTAATGCAAATCAGTTTTTACTCTTTGTTTCTGCCGTGTTGCCTTTTCTCATCCAGACCCCCCTTGTCAGGTTGCTGCTGGCAAACTGCAGAATCTTCTCAGAGTACTTGAAGTGCAGAGTTAGTTTGTACATGGGCAATTGGCTTCCTGTTCTCCAGTGTCTGATGTGTACCTTGTGGAACAAATACTGCCTTTTAATAAAGACCTACCCTGCAATACAAGATCCAGTAAACAATATGTGCTGAACACTTTTTGAATAATGTCTTTAATATTCCATATGTAGAGTACAGCTTAAAGCAAATATATAGCCCTGCTCAATAGCTTAGGTTTTTTGTTTTAAATTTATTCACAGTGGAGGATAAATGAAGAGTTACACTTATGAAATCAAGACGTTTATTTGGTACTAGAAAAGTTGCAGAAAAAATGAATGTTACAGAAGTCTAAGGTGTTGACTTAAGGGGAACACACCTGTTATACTCTATTAGCTGGGTCCTGTGCTGTGTCTGTTTTATGTTTCATGTAGCAGAATCCCTAGACACAAAGTGAATTTCCTAGGGATAACAGGAAAATAATTCGTTATAACTGTTGAGTTAAAAAAATCTGACAAGTTTGGCCTCTGCTGTACATGCAGGCACTGTGATATCTCAGCAGTTGGGGGTAATGAGCTGAGCATTAATCCATCCATTGAAGGTCTTTGAAGGTAATGCTTTGATCCACCACAACGTTCCTGGTGAGAAAAGAGGCACTGCCTGAGTCTGCCCAGCCAGAGCCAGGTGCTGCTTTGATGCTGCCTCTGCTTCTGAGTGGGAACAATCCCTCAGGGAGAGGCTGCAATGAAAACAGCCCATGAAGGGTTGTCCCCGTGGAGCCCAGGGAGGTCCATAGGGAGCAATTCTGTCCCCTCCCTCCTTGCCAGCAGTGGGGAGCCATTCTGGAGCACTCTGCTCCTGAAGGATGCACCCTGGGGAAGGAACCCACACTAGAGCAGTTTGTGAGGGATTTCCTGAGGAGGAAGGAGGGCAGGAACTGTGTGAAGAACTGACCACAACCCCTATTCCCTGTGCCCCGCTGCCACTGTGGGGGAGGTTGGGAACTTGGGAGTAAAGTTGAACCTGGGAAGAAGGAAGTGCTGGGGGGAATGGGTTTTATTTTGCATCACCCTACTCTGATTTGATGGGTAATAAATAATTTCCTCAAACTGGATCTGTTTTTCCCATGATTGTAATATTAGTAAATTACTTCCCTGTGCTTTTCTCAACCCAGGAGCCTTTGTTACATTTTCTGTCCCCAGCCAGCTAGAAAGGGGAGTGTTAGCAGGATTTTGATGGGTGTTTGGTGCCCAGCCAAGGTCAAGACCACCACATTTAAACTGATAAAAGTTGTGGAGAGATTAGAATTTTTGTTGGTTTGATTTTTTTATTTTCTATAGACTGGTGATATAAACTTGTTAACAGTGTGGTATTCTAAAGTGGTGCTGTAAGCTTGTTAATTTTACTACTAGGAATGGATTTGAGACAACTCTTCAAAAGACAACTGGGAAAACTCTCTGCACAAGTCCTTCACACTTCACAGTTGCCTCTCACTTAATGGTCTATCATCATGTGTTTGCATAGGTTGACAACTAGTTTAGCTAAAGCAAGCAATTGTATCTCACTGTGAGCAAATACCTTGAGACAGATTTTAGCAGAAATTTTCCAGAACATTTTCCAAGAGTGAATAGACAGTGAATTGGGAAGTGGGAAATGAGTGACTTCTCATTAG
Organism: Molothrus ater; assembly: GCF_012460135.2. Lineage (NCBI taxonomy): Eukaryota > Metazoa > Chordata > Aves > Passeriformes > Icteridae > Molothrus > Molothrus ater. The sequence continues at coordinate 7,745,137 of NC_050491.2, forward strand.
TTTTTTTCTTCTGTACTTAATATCTCTGGTTTTTCAAATGCCTGCAGGACACTGTGATGGTAGGTACCCAGCCTGTGACTGTGCAGGTGAGTGAGCAGCTTTGGTTTGTGCTTAGGGATACCTGACTAAACTCATTGTTAACTGCCAGCACTGAGTAAGAAGTGTCCAGAGCAAATGGTGATGCTGGTGATCATGCTGCTAACAGGAATTATTACTGATTAAGGTTTATGAACTTGAAACAGTCTTTATGGTATATTTGAAACAAAATAAAACACTGCCTACCTGTTTCTTGCATTGTAAGAAAGGTCTAGTAATGACACTCAACATTAAAAAAACAAAACAAAACCCCAAGAAAACAGCCAACACAAAACCAGCCCTGCCCTCCAGAAGGCCCAAGCTCCTGTGCTATTTTCACCCTCAGGCAGAGGGCAGGCTGTGCTGCCTGATCACTCTGATGGGCCAGGGGAAGTTGTGGAGCTCACTGAGAAATTCTATTCTCACCTAGTGCATTGGTGAACAATAAAATGTTTGGTGTTACTGCCAGTTTGGTGGGGTTTAGCCTGCTGTGAGTACTGCAGTTCAACAAAATGTGCTTAGGCTTCTGACAGCCCTTGCAGCTGGACAGGCTGCACTGAGAGCATCAGGCAGGGCTGTGGCTGTACTAGTTCAGGGGAGTAAGGGCCCTTAAATAACCAACTGAGCCATACTTTGTGGTATTCCAAAATGCCATATTTTGGGTATGGCAGATGTAGGGAGGGTGCAGCCCAAAGGAGTGACTTGGGGAGATGGGGTGAGTCTGGAATGTGCTAGCATGGCTTGATATATGATGGTAGAGGCACCATATGTTTTGTTTGGAAGTGTTCATTCCACTGTTTTTCAAGGGATTGTGCAGAACCATTGGTCTGTAATATTGAATGTAAATAATGCAAAATAGTAAGCTAATTCCATTTTAAATTTCCAGCTAAAGTTGTTCATAGGTTGACAGCTTTGCTGTGTGAGATCTGGGACACATTTATTTACTTTGTCTTGTACAAACCTGCATTGTTACCGGCTCTGAGTCATCTCATAGGGCATGGTCAAGCCCTTGGAGTGTAAATATTTCTTTAAAATACCAAAGAGCAACTGCCACTCTAATGTTTCATTAGCTCCAATCAACTGTCAGTTTAAGTGTAATACAGAAGCTGCTTGTTTGAAGGTGACAGAAAGCAGAGCTTCTTGTGTCCCGGTAAGAGGAGGCCCTCAGGTTCTTGAATGGGTCTTGCAAGAAGAAATTGCTGTGTGATTCAGGGCTCCCACAGTCATTCTCTTATCTGAAGATACACCAGTGTCTGAATTTCTGGGCTGTTGGCATAGAGCTTGATTCTCTTTGTTAGGAGAAACACAGTTTGTGTAACAATGCTGAGCTGTAGTTGTAAAAGAGGAAATGGAGGTAAGCTCGTGGGACTTGAGCTCTGTTTGAATCTAAGGCAGTAAGAAAAGGGATGGAGAAAATGCATGTGGATTCCTGTAGAAAGCAGCATTTTCAGGTGCTGGTGTCCCAGTTCTGAAACCATGAGACAGAGCCAATTGAGGTCCTGTTTCAAAAGGCAGGGATACAGGCTGGGAAGTTTTGTGGGGAAGGATGCCCAGGGTGAAGAGCTAGGAAAGTTGAGTAGGTAATTTGGGGACTGCCTGGCTGAATGCCTGGGATGGAGATTTTTTTAGTGCAGGTTTGCTGTCATGCTTCACAACCCTTTTGTCCTACCAGCTTTGGATGGTTCTTGCTGAGATGATTCCCACTGTTTGGAGGGATGTTATGTGCTTACCTGCAGCTGTGCTCTTAACACAGTACAAACTGCTCACAGGCCTGCAAAAAAAAGCTGTTGCTGCTTTTAGTTGCCACATGAGACTCTGTGGTTTAATAGTTTAAGTGGTAATGGCCCAGGGCATAGGCACAGGGGGTATGTTATTAATTAAAACTGTTGTAATTGAAGCAGGATTTATGAGAGAGTAATAGCAGTCAGAGATTAAGAACAAACACTCCTGTGGGTGTGGGCCCATGCTGCAGGCACCATGGAGATGTTTAATACCTTTGCATTCTTCATCCTCAAGATGCAGTTTTTCTTCCTGTGCTTAAGTCATTAATGTGGCTCTGCTAATGTTAGAGATCAACTGTAAGTTTGGCTTCACAGCTGGAATGCTGCTCATTTCAGGGAATGAGTCTTTGATGTGTACCTGGTTTTGTGTCTGACTGAGAAGACAGAAGAACCCGCTTTGCCCTCAAACCACGTCACACTTTGAGCCCATTCCTAGAATAATTCCTACAGAATTAGCAAGTGTTGGGTGATTCTTAATGTGAAGCATTATCATGGAGCATAGAGTTCCCTTTACAAACTTGTGTTACGTCTGCAATGCTTTTTTCTTCAGAGTCAACTATGCCCTGACCAAAAAATTCAAACCACAGGTGATTTTGATGCTCTGGGAGTTGGAACTATTTTGATGGCTGTTTGTGTTAGGTGCAGCTACCTGTTGAAATGTGGAGTGGCTGTAGCTCATCATCTGCAGGTTTTGCCCAGTATCCCTGAGACTTGGGTAGACACCAAATCCTATGTGTCATAGGGATTCCTCTGCTGGCCTTAATGCTTAGGGGCTCCAACCCAGCTCTCAGTTTTACTTAGTGAAAACTGGGCCTTGGGTTTTATATTTGAATTATAATGGCTTCTTTCTATGTGGTAATGACTGAATCATTGTTAAGCCAGTTCCTTTATTCCTATCATTTATTTTTAACCTGTTACAGTTCTGCAAACAGCAGCAAGTCACTCACTCCTTTTAGTACTTCTCCCTCTTCACCTTTCCTTAGTAAGTGCTTTCTGTGGAAGCACATAGTGCCTGTGGTGAGATATCTCTTGTGATCCCCAGTTAAGATAGGGTTGAGCCTTGTAGGGCAAGGTGAGGCTTTTATAACACTTGGTAGGTATTTTGCTTTCCTACCTGTGTATTTTTAGAATTGTTTGTTCTATCAGCTCTGATACTTAAGGCATGAAAACAGTGATTTCAGAGGAAAAAATTTCCAGTTTTATAGACAATTCCTGTATCAGTTATCTATTTGTCATGGGCCTTTGGGAGGAGTCATTAACAACACCAAAATAGCAGCATTTTTCTGTGTTTTCAGATACTTACTAGATTCAGAACAGTGGTCAAACAGTGGTTCAAACTCTGTGGTCAAATGTAGTTTTATTTTAGCACATTACAGGACTCAAGGACATGTAAGTACCCTGAGTAGCTTGGCAGTGGGATCCAGGCTGCTTTCATTTCTCCAGACCTAAAAGAAAACTACATTGAGCCTTTTGATAAAGAAATCTTAGAGATCCCCTCAGGAATATGTGATGGATGCAGCTCTTCAAGATACCTACCCATGCCAAAATGCTGTGTTTGCTTTTCATCAAACTTATGCAAGGGATTCATTTGGAAGGAGAGCTGAGTGGCTTATGAACTTTCTACCTCAGCTTAGCTGTGCTCTAACTGCATGGTCCAAATTGCTGTTTGATGGGATAAATGATTTTTGTGTGCTTTTTATGGACTTTATTCAAAAAGTGAACAAGTAATTAATCTCAGCAGGTAATTCTGCAGAGCACCAGAACTAATTTGCTGCAGTTCTATTCAGTTACAGGTGAAGCAATGGAGTAATGTGTCTGATTACATAAGCATGAGCTCAGTTGATCATATCTGTGTGTGGATATAATACATGAATTGATTGACCAGTAAAGCAGACAAGAGTAATTTATTTTGTGTTGTCTCCTTGATTTGTGACAAGACAGTTTTCCTTCAGTTCAAACTCGGCAGTTTGCTCATCTCAGAGATTCATGTACAGGCTGATTGACCTGTAAGAGGAATTGGTGTGTTTGTAGAAGCCAGTGTGCTCCAGATTCCTGTGAAAAGCAGGTGAGGCTTTGCATTGTAAGGGAAGTCCCCTTGCCTGCAATTCTGGCTTTTGGAGAATTAACAAGGACTGGTCCTGAATCAGATGATAATTGAAATGCAGAAAATGAGGTATTGGAGGTAACTGCGCCAGAACTGCTGTGGTTTGGGTGGGTAAGAAGATTTATCCATCAGTAACAGAATGTCAACTTACTCTTCTTTTTCTCATTTGCATTCCTAGCACTGTGAAATCAGTATAAAGCCATCATTTACTCTTAACAGTCTTTGAAAAACACAGTCTGTCTGTAACATTTCCTCAGAAAAAAATTCTGCTTTAAACAAGACTTTTGAGACTTGGTACAAATTTAATCTGCTTTAGCCAAAAAAAGAGCTTTTGGATAAAACTGGTGTTGTTGTTGATGGATTTTCCTCTCCAGAATACACTGCTTATTCCTTTTGTGCTAAAAACAAAGGTGACTATCACAGAATACTGTATATGGCACATTGTACAGTATCCAGGTACCACTTGCCTTGCATGTGCTGCCTGCTCTTCTTGCAGCCATTTCCAAAGAACAAGGCAGGATCCAGCTGCACTCCTCTGTATGAGCACACAGGAGAGCTCTGTCCCAAAGAAGTCACCACACAGCAAGATCAGTCTGGCTAAAGGGGTTGCCAACAAACACAGCAAATGTGTCCAGGTGGAAGTGTTAGTGCAGTTAGCACAGGATAGCTCCTAGAGCTGGAGTTGGAGCTATGTTGTGTTGTTGGACCTGGCCTTGGAGCTATGGCACATCTTGGAGAGGTAAAGAGATTCACTTTGCTGGCTGTGGCAGATCACAGGGTCAGAGAACTGGAGGGCACGTGGGGGAAGGGACTGGAACTTGGATTTTTTGCCCACTGCCAGCAATATCCTATCTATCCTATCCTATTTACTACCATCCATCCACAGGGATTATCTAGGGATTTTTTCTGGTGAGAACTTGAATCAGTGGATCCCTGGACTTTTACCTAATTTTCCATAGCCTGATGCTGTCATCAAGTTCTGCAGACATTGTAGCCCATGCTTTCCTTTCTTGTCAGTTCTGAATATTCCATTAAATCCCTGTTTCAGTACTGTTTTGCCTTTATTCAGCTGGCTTTCAGTACTGTTTTGCCTTTGTTCAGCTTTTTTCTAGGTTTCCTTCAGGTATACCTTTTCCCTGTCTCATCATTTCCTTCCATATCTAAAAACTTAAAGTAATAAAAAAGACTCATTGATATTTGCACACCACTGGAGGATGGTGCTGCACTTGAACAATGCCATTCCATTATCTTTTCCATGGTGTTAGTGCTGGACTTTTGCCCTGCTCCACACTTGAAGAGCATGTCCCTTCATTTTGTCACAAGGTTCAGCTGAGAATGGGTTCAGTGGTCAGGATGCAGTATATGCATATGGTGCTATCCAGGGCAAGGCTTAGCATGAGACAGGAAAATGCAGCAGTGAGCAAATGATAAAGGAATTAAACTAATATACATTCCCTATTTTTTCATGTGTGCCTTGGGGTATGTGCATGTCTTAGTCTTAGCTCTAAGCAGTGCATTGTTTGGGAAAGTACATCCAAGCATGACTAATCTGCGTTTGTCTCCCTCTCCCAAAACGTTGTTTCATTTGAAATGTTTTATTTCTCCGTATTTAAAGAATATTCTTTCATAATGCAAAAGCTATTTTTCATTTTTCTAGAACAATTGGTTGAAGTGTTTCTATTAATCTTTCTATTAAGCACTTCTATCTGCAATACACAATAGAAACGAATTTATTTTGTTTGAGACAAGCTTGCTTTTTATCCTACAGAAACAATGACTCATGAGATTCATCCAACCCTCATCTGTATTCCTCCCCCAACTAATAAGTTAAATGTGAGTTTTGTGTTTGTATTAAAAGCCAGCCTGTGCATACCTCACCAGGGAGCTTGTTTGAACATGGAGTTCACAAGAGGAAAATTCCTTGCCACAGTAAAACTGCTTCATTGGACATTAAGGAGCTTTGCAAAGCTTCTCCTTAAGTGAAGAAACAGCATTAGATTTAATTCATTGCTTACAGTGATCCTGGTCTGGTGTGCACTTCACCAGGATGCCAGAAGGTTTGTGGTGCTGATGAAGAGACTACAGAAGGCAGAGATCTGTAATGCTTTGTCTTTGGGCCCGTTAGTCCTGCAGATGGAGAGCATCAGGATGTAAGATTCTACACTGATCTAGGATGGAAACACCCTCTATTTTCATTCTGACACAGCCCTGCAGTGGTTGTGCTGGTCTAAGAAGAAGGGAGTGTGCAGGATGGGTACAGGTGTTTGTAGTCAGTGTACCTGCTGGAGCCCCATGTGGTGAGGAGACCCTGAGCTGGAGCTGACTGCACATAATTGCAGAGAAGATTTTTAAAGCTAAAATGAGGTATGGGCTTGCAACTCCATGGTGTGGATGGACCACAGGGGTTTAGCTGGGAGGAAATAGACCCTGATCTGTACAGTGCACTGCATGAAAGATAGCTATTTTCTCTGCAAAGCTGTGGATTTTGCATTGGGCTTTTTTAACTGAGCAAAGTCAGTTAATTTTTGGTGAAATCTGGAGAGGATTGCTAAAGAAGCTTTAAAAAGAAAAATTTATATCCTGTACATCAACTTGTTCCTGTTTGGACACTGCTCACAAAACACTGCCTTGCAGATATTGGGATAACTGGTACTTAAGTAAGAAAAGACTTACGAGATTGATTTTCTAGGAACAATAAAAACTTCACACATAATTATCTCCTCCCTTCACCTTTCCCTAGGGATGGCCTGTATTTGCACAGGCTGCACAATAGACATGTCCATTCTCCTTGCCAGCCAGAGCTAAATGCCTCTTTCTGTATAACCCTAAGGCCAGGCTATCTATGGATTCCCATTAAAAGGGCTTTTGAGATTTTGCAGCACTTCTGTTTTCCTGGAACTCTCCAAAGTAAGTGTGCTTCTGTGAATGGAGTTCTTGATAGGTGAACCTGCAGAACTGCAAGTGACCCTGACCTGTACAGCAAAGGGTTAAGAAGACATACATCTGCAAAACAGAAAGATTAAAGCAACCTAGACCATTAATTTCACATTTTCTTATGGAGAAAAACGCTTTGAGCAGATACAGCATGTGGAAGGAAGAAGAAAAACACCACCACTGGCAGAACTGGGAAGTTGAACTATGTGTTAAAGCTCAGAGATTGAAGGCTCCAGAGGGTAATTCATACTCCTCCCTTACAGCTCAGCCAGAATTATGGCTGCAAGTGCAGTGAGAACCAGAAGCTTACACGAGAATTCTGCCAGAAATATGTTGGGCAGCTCTGTGAATAGGCAAGGAATGTCTTTAGTTAGACAGGTAATATTTACTTTCTCCCATCCCATCTCCAGACAACTGCAAGAGAAAAAATACTGTGACTCACTGCAGGCCAGTAGGCCAAGAGAGATTTTTACATTTCTCTGACAGAGTGGATTTCATTTGGCTTCAATGGATGTGGTTTCATGGGCACTTCAGCACTAGGACTGACCTAAGTTCAAGTCAGGCAGGGTTTTCTTTTGGGTGGATTTCTCTTGGCTGTTATTGACAGCTTTCCTTAATTTGATTTTCATGAGTGATGTGTTGATTTGACATAGTCCTATGCATGAGTTGAATGTAATATTCCAAATTTAAGACTGCAAGGTAAACAAATTCCCAATGCAAAAGGCAGTCTCAAAGACTTCCAAAGTCTTCTCATGATGAAAGTAATTTCAAAGTAAAAATCTGTGTGCTGAAAAATATTTAATTTCACAGAAAAGTAATTTAAGCAGCATGTATTTTGCAGTTTGATGGTTTCCATACAACACAGTATTAGTTTCCTTGTTCATTTGTAGGTGTCTGCTCATTAAGATTTTCAGAAAGTGTAGAGGCTGTTTAAATGCTTTAGGGGATGAGTATATTTATTATGAGCTGCTAATCCTTGTAACTTGTTACATTAAAATATAAATGGATTATATTTCCATGAGAAGCATGAAAGTGATTACTAAACTGTGGCAATAAATGTGTTAGAACCCTAAATAGTGTAATAATCCTCTAAGGGGAAATTGCACCTCATTCATTTATAATGGTATTGTGATTGGCTTTGTTTTAGTCCAACTTTTGAGTCAATGCTTCCATGAAATTCTCATGAGTTGCCTTCCAAAATGACATCAAAGACAAAAGGAGAAAAACAGTCTTGACAAAACCAGGTCACTACATCAGCAAGAGCAGAGTGGGCTGAGCAGCTCTGCTTCCTAAATCAAAGCCTTGCTGCAGGAGCACTGCTGTGCTCCCATTAGTGTGTCACAAATGCCATTCTCAGCAGTGAGGGACCAAAAGTGTCACAACTACAGGAAAAAGGCTAAAGGCTTTGGCAAAGCCTGGTGCCTATCTCCTCAGAGTGCTGCTATGCTTAAATGAGGATGGGGAGGTCCTCAAGGTATGGATTTTGGGGGATGTTCTGGTCCCAGCTGTACTTTGTAGCCACGGATGCACAAGGAATGAGGGGGACTAATGAGTCCTTGGTGCTTAAATCAAGCAAAAATCCCAGCAAGGGATCTGAGGTGTTCTGCCAGCCCTGTCCTTCCAGAGGTCCTTTCCTAGTCTTGGCCAAACTGCCAGGTGTGGGAGAGACAAAGGGTCTTCCAGAGGAGACACATCTGGACTGTGAGGGAAATGTGTGGGCCAGGAGCCTACCTCAGTCTGCCTTCAGAGCAAGGAGCTGTCCAGGAACCATCGTCTCCCTCTCCTGCCTCGGTTCCTGTGTGTCCCCAGAAGAGCTGTCCCTCAAGGGACACAGAGGGGGATTTCAATACATACACAGGACCATACAGGCTGCTTTGAAATTGCCATTTTCTCAGAGTAACTCCATGTACAGTTTGGCTGTCTGCAGTGGTGGGGTGGGACCCAGAGTACACTCCAGGAAAGGAGTCTCCTCCTGAATCCTGTGTGGCTGTATCCTCCAGGTTTCTTTGTAAAGGGCCAATATAGTGTCTATAGCCAAAACTCATCAAGATAATTATAGCTGGAGGGCTTGGTAATTAATGTCTAGTACAGCCTACTGTAACATACTGCTGCTTTATGTATGTTTTGTACAAAGTGGGAGTGCTGAGATGTGCTCGTTTGCTGCTGTCTGACAGGGAGAGGGTGACAAATCCTACAGGAAGAAGGAAATGTGCCTCCCATCTTTTGGGTTTTTAATTAAATTAACTGCAGTGGCAGAAATGGCAAAGTGCCAAGGCTTCTCCTGTGACTGAGCAAGCACTTTGCAGAGAGGGAACCTGGGCACAGGAGGCTCACACAGGTGTCTGTGCTCAAGAACAGCATCTGTTCTGGCTAACAAGCCTCACTCTGTGTTGCTGATTTACTTAATGAAGAAAATACCTTCACCTGTGTCTGTAAGGATTTGGTGTTTCCAGTGAATAGCAGTACCAGCACAGGGTCTCTGGCAGGTTTCACTTAAGCCATCCAACAGCATATGTGGCAAATGCTAATGGAAGCCACGTGGCACAAGCTTTGCTCTTTCTATGGAATACCTCAGAGAAGATTTAGCAGAAGTGAAGACCTGTCCTGGGGCTTGGAATGTCATGCTGTGCAATGTCTCCTAATGGAGCTACTGCTGCCTGCTGAAACCTGGAGTCTGCTCCTGCGCTTGAGATCCAGAGTTTCCCTGGCTGCACCTTGGCAGAGACATCCCAGTTTCCAGGTGATGTAGCTCACAGAGAGGTTCAGATCAGCTGCCTCTCCCCACACCCTTCTGATGCCCTGCAAGGGCTGCAAGGGCACGAAGAGGAGGCACCTGGGCATGTGGGTCTGTGTCCCAGGGGAGGCTGTGATTGTACACAGCAAATGCCAAGCATGAGCTGGCATCTGCTCTGACCCAACAGGTTATCCAGAGGAGGAAACTAGGGAAGGAAAAGAAAAACTTACTTTTTAACATTAGGAAGACCTGCCTATCTTTATCTCCATGCAAAATAGATTACTTTTATCACCTGGGCCTTCTCTGTGTAGGATTTTGAGCAGAGCAAGCTAATAATGACTGAGTCTCATTGGGGTTTAAAATGGAATTCTTGCTTCTCGGTGTAAATAGGAATTGATAGTGTAGCACGTAGGAGGTCTTTAATTTTCTGGATTTATTACATTTTGTAGGATTATAATTTTTTAAAGCTTTTTGTTTCATCTTGAGCACTGACAGAGGCAAGCAGGTAACTGGAGGGACACACAGAGCATTTTAATGGGGCTTTTTCCTGAATTCATCTGAAGCCAAGCCCCCTCTGACCACAGCCCCACCCTCTCATCTGCATTTCGTAAGGGTATTACCACTGTAATTAATAGGACTTGTATAACAGTACCTAATTAAACTCTGATCATATAGTGTAAATTTAACTTGATTATCATTAGCCTCAGTGAACTCTGCAGGAGATTAATCCCAGTGATTCACTCAGCACAGAGAGCAGCAGCAGCAGCTCTGCGGAGGACCCAAACATTGGTGAACAGCAATGCTCTGTGCCCCCACACCCTGCAAGGTAGGTCTGGGTACCAGCAGCAGCACTGGTGTCAGGGAGGGGGTGGGACAGGAGTCTCCCCCATTTTCAAATTGCTTAAAAGCCACTGGAATGCCAGAAGGCTTCTACAACGCCATTCTTAAAATCACTGAATAAGGAGTCTGTGAGAGGATTATGGCTTACATAAGAGTTTTATGTGTGTCCTAAAGCTACAGCCCTATGCATTTGTCCACTGCATAGGGTGTCTGCCAGTGATTCATGGACACCAGAATGTCCCGAATGACTACAAGCCACATTTTGTTTAGGATTATTACAGATACAGGACCTGCTCCCAGTCTTATGAAAGCTGATGAGGTTTAGTCTGTGGGAAGAGAGCAGAGGCAATAATGTTATATTTTTTTATATTAATTCCTGCATGTTGAAATGCTGTATACTTTGCTTCTGCACATTGTGCTGGAGAATCTTTTGCTAAAAAAAAGAAGTAAGCCTTTTATATAGTGGGGGTTTTTCTGTTTGTAGTCCTGAAGTACAGAGCATGGGGTTTGTCCTGTCTTTGGCTGAACACATCTGTTTGTTTGCTGCTAATAATAGTTTAATCAATGGGACTGATTCCTGCATATTCTCTGTCTGACAGTAGCCCAAAAGCCCCAGATGACAGCAAAAAAAGGTGTTTTCTAGGTGTCACTTTTTCATTCTTTTTTGTTGTTGTGATGCTCTTGCTTAATTAAAAGCAAAGAGAAAGTTTTACTCCTGTTTGCATGAATGGTCACATCAAACAGTACAGGAAAATCTAGGCCAAGCTGCTTTCAGTGGGCTAAGGAACATTATACCATTGCACCACTTCCTTTCATAGTAGCAATGCCTCTTCATAAACATCAGGCACCTTTTGAACTTTCTTTGAAACCGCTGGTTTTGCTTCCCACAAGTACCCGTAGCCCACCTTGCCCCCGCTGTGGCCCAGCTGTTGCTGGGAGCTGTGTCCGTGTGGGATGGGGAGGAGAGGGATGTGCGCGGGGCGCATCCCCGCTGCCGGCAGAAACGGTGCTGGTTATGTAACACCCTCGCTGGCTAACGAGGTGAAACTCTGTCAACTCTTCTGCAGGAGCTTTCAGAGGGTTTGGGGCTGCTGCTGGCTGAAGGGTAAGTCAGGGCTGTGCTCCTCAGGGGGGCTGTGTGTCGGGGTGCACAGGCAGGCGTGGTGTGCGCACTGCTGCACAGGGCTGCAGCGTGAGTGACTGAGATGTAGGCAATGGTACCTCGAGCAAACGCTGCCACTCAGCACCTCACCTGAAATAGATCATTTTGGGTATTGCTACTTTTTGAAACAGCTCTGTAATTTGCCTGTGCTGTCTGTCTGTTTTGGTCTAACATGTCTCAAACACAATTAAAAATAAGCTGTGCTAAAGCCATAATGACTTTCCTTTAATAGTGGTAATAATGTTTTGTGAGAGAAAGCTGTGCTCAGGCAGTGAAAATGCTTTATATCAAATGATCCAGGCTGCTGTTACTATTCAGAATGTAACCTGCTGGGGCTTTGCTGTTGCTCTTTGCACTTGCTATTGTTTCTTGCACTTGTACCTGTTTGCAGCACAGTTGCTGTGTTTGCTTGTCCGAGTGCAAATGTTCACATTGACTGATGGGTGCATGGCATGCTGGATAATTGTGTCCATGGGTGCTGGATGTCTGTGTCTGTTTTAAGACTGGGGCTGTAGGTCTGGATGTGCTTGCCACTGTCATGGAAGAGTTACTCTTAGGCATAGCACTCTCATGGAGCTACTGTCAAATGTGTGTCTCAGAGCAGAAAGTAATCTTGGTTTGCAGCAAGATGAACAAAAGGAATGCCTGAGCTTTTCAGGGTGATATTGTGGAAGCTGTGTTTGCACTGTAAGTGCTGTATGTGCTTCAAGTACCTGAGAGTTACTGGGAGAGCTGGTTCCTTACAGACACAGAAGGGCTGAGAGGAGGGGCTGGGCAAACACAGCACGGGCTGCTGTGAACTCAAAAGGTTCCAACAGCGAGAAACAGAGCCTAAATGAACCTAAATAAGCAAGGGATCTGAATTATTCACAAACAGAAATGCATGTTCCTGAGCAGTCAGGTGTCTGAATCCAGAGCAGCCTCAGGCCATGGGACTGGCATTGTGAGGGTGAGCGTTGTCCTAAAATGAACTGTGCAACAGAAAAATCACTTGGTATGAGATACAGGCTCGTATTCCTCTGGGACTGAGAATCTCTTGTACTCAATTTTTAGATTCTTTTTGTTACTGTCTAAAAGGCACTTGATGTCACAATTCCTGTCACTTTGGCTTTTGCATTTGTTCCTCGCAATATTCAGCTGGAATAGCAGCCTGCCAGGGCCCACAGCCTATATCCCGTTGCATCCTTGTTCTCTTTCTCTTGCTGTGCTTGACTCCAGTGGTTCCATAGACCTGGCTGGCCCCTGACTGGTTGTGTGGCCTTTGTGTGAGGAGATGAGTGTAAACACAGGGGCTTAACCTGAGGGCAGTCTCTTGCTTCAGACTCAAGGGAGCTGCTCAAGGACTGGTTGCCATGCTGCACCTCTGGGCTCACGGGTAGTCAGGTGTGTGGTGGCCACTTCTTTTGCATCTCTCCATTTCTAGGGCTTCTGGTGTGCTGTTAAAGCTTTGCAGGGAGCAGCTCTCCAGTGTTTTGTACCCCCACCCAGGCACCTGGGAGGGCTGTGGTGGGGGCAGCCAGGGCTGTTGGCCACAGTGTCCAGGCCTTGGACCCCAGGAGGGGAAATGAGCTGATGAAATCTCATCTTGGTGGCAGGTGTGGCATATAACCATCTTTGCACCGGGGGATGTGGCTTCTCTGTGCTGCACAAACACTGTGTGACCTGGGGAGGATCAGGAGAAGATCCCAGCATGGCAAAGAAGCAATGGGGTTAGGCCATCCAGTGCTGTGAGCTCCCAAGCATTGTGTACATCAGTGAAGACAGGCAGATTGCCATAAGTGATCACAGGTGGAGAAATATCACTGCTGCATAGTTTTAGTCTTTCTTTTCTTAGTCTTTCATAGTTTTTCTCACATGATCACTGAGGTGCTGGTGGCTTTGTAACTTTTGCAGCCCCATAGCTGAGCCTGCAGGGTTGCTGCCCACAGATGGTAAGCCTTGCCCTATATATCAAGCAGACTTCTCTGTGCACATGCCTGTGTTTAATTACCATTATGAAATGGTAATAAAGAAATCTAAAATGTCATTACAATGTGGAATGGGGCTGGGATTTGCAGTCTAACTGCAAGCCTCCTGCTGGCAAAACTGCTCCAAGTTTGTCTGAACACTGGACAGTTGTTGCCCTCTGTGAGCTGCTCTCTAAGCTGTCTCTGATGTGGCTTGGTGTGTTTGTCACTGACTTGCCAGGATATGTTGGTGTCAGCACCTCTCCTGAGCCTTTCCTATGGTGGAAATTCTGCCTGGCTAAAGATCCTACCAGCCAGATGGCTCAGCAAGAGCAGTGCTAGGCATGCTTTGCCCAAGGAGTAACTCCCTCTTGAAGGAGAGTTATTTTGATGTAGGTAAGGGTGGTTAGGACTGCCCTGACTCCCTGATGCTGGTACCTGTTCTGAGAATGGGCACTGATGCCACCTTACCAACATAAAGCCTTTCAATGCACTTTGCAGTAAAATGACTCTGTGGTGTTTATAAACCTTTCAGGGTACTAAAATGGTCTTAAACCCTCTTGTGTTTCTTGCTTTAGCTTTGAGCTGGCCCAGAGCTGGGTTTGACTGGCAACTCAGTCACTGCTTGCAGTGTAAGTTCCTTGGGATGGGGTGATGGATCCCTGCCCTGTCCCAGTCCTGTTCCCCTGCTGCCCTTGGTGCAGGCTGAGCCCTGAGAGTTCAGCTCCAAGCTGCAGCCAGTGACAGTGTCCACATGCAAACCTCAGCAGCAGGATCAGAGCCACGTTTCTCAAATTGACAAGGAAAATAAAGGCTTTTATTCTGTGGGGAGGAGAGGACAAGAATTATTTCAAACATTTTAATAAGCCCTTAAAGTAAATATCTAAATGTTCTTCCATTTTGGTGTAGCTCTTGGAAAATTTCCCAGGATGTCTTTAAAGAGCTCATTGTAAAATAGTGAGGTGTTCTTTTCCCACAGGTGTATGTTAGAACAAAAACATTTCACTCAGAATTATTACAGAATTACCTGGTCTTGGGATTCCTGTGAGGAGCTTTGGGAAATCATTTACCTGGGCTGTGTTATGTGGGAGGTGCTGCTGTGCAGGTCCATGGTTTGTGTAGAGGGGAGGCAGAGGGTCAGAACATGATCTTGCCTGCCTGGCTTTAAATGGGAAATTGTGGGGGTTCTTTTTCAGCACTGAAATTAGTTCTGTTCTTTAACTTTTTAGCATAAAAAGGGAGGCCTTACTACAAATAATGTGGTTTGCAACAACCTCATGGACTATACAAGTTTTTTTCTGAAGTATTTTGTTGCAGGAATCAACAGAGAATTACTTCACAACTTGTTTTAACATTGTAACACAAACACCTGTACATAGGAAGCAGAAGTCTTTCTCTTCCTTTGCATCCTTTTCTGTCTGCCTGGAAGAGCAGTGTAGTCCTTACCTGCTGCCACAGAGCACCTTGGGGAAGGTGCTGAGCCCTGTTAGGGAAAAGGAGATCCTGATTCCTTGGGGAGCTGAGCCCAAGGCACACCAATGAATTGCATTGTTTTCATTGACTCAGGTAACCTTTTTATTAGATTACCATTCCCTTCACAGTCTCAGGGACCAGAGTAATAAAGGTAATGAAGGATGAGTAATAAAGGCAAGCACAGATGCTTATCTGTCCTAGTCCCTCTGACATGCCAGTCCATTGATACTGTTTGCTGTTTGGACCTCATCTTAGTTAGAATTCAATTCTGAATCTCCATAGGTTGTGAATTGGGAACTCCCCTGCTCAAAGCCCCGCTTCAGCTGTATGGAAAATTCTGTGCCAGGCTGTATGGTTATTAATAAGCTGATTTTGTTAGAGAATGGAGCACCATGTCTGAGCTCTTGTGGCAGGCAGGCTAATGATATTGGACAGCGAGCAACTGTCACTTTTGCTAAATCTGTCATATTGCAAGTAATCTGCTTACAGCATGCAGTGAGGGTGGGCAGAAAGACAGGCTAATCCACCTTGGGGCTCTACCCAAAGTGAAATTTGGAGTCTGCTTTTCTCAAGAGCACAGTTATCCCTTGGAAACTGTTGTCTCAGAAGCACAGAGAAAGCTAAAAACCTAAACAGGCATCAATTTAGCTGAATAAACTCCATCTGTGTGTCTACTCTAGGTCTTCTAGACCCTCATTCCTGAGCAATTATAAAATAGGACTTCTGATGAACAGAAGTGACATAGAATTTGTCAGAAAATGTGTCCTTGCACATTGCTTAAAAATGCACCACAA
The DNA here is from genome assembly GCF_012460135.2 of Molothrus ater. Lineage (NCBI taxonomy): Eukaryota > Metazoa > Chordata > Aves > Passeriformes > Icteridae > Molothrus > Molothrus ater. The sequence goes on from NC_050491.2 coordinate 7,760,980, forward strand.
ATTTGGAAGCAAATCTGAGGATTTTCTTTTCTATAAAAGGGGAATGAGACTTGGTCAACAGTACTGGACTCTCAGCAAAGCTTTCATGGGTGGGATCTGTGGATGTAGCACACAAGGAGGCTCTTGGTTGTCTCTTTGTGTTTCCAGAGCAGCCAGATGCCAATTCCCAACCTAGGGACTCCACTGGGATCCCATCTGCAGCAGTGTGGGCGCTGCCCATGGGCTCTGGGATGGGTTTGGAGAGGCAGGAAGGAGGTGCAGGCACCCACTTCTGCTAACAAACACCTTCCTGCTAACAAACACCTTCCTGCACCTCCTCCTGCTCATGTTCAGCCCTAGGTTGTTCTTCCCTGTTGCTGCATTAGATCTGACTGTCTCTTCAGGCCTCTGTGTAGAAAAGCAGCCCGTTTCTCCCAGGTTTCTCTCTTTCTTTTTACAAGTGAGACTTCACCTGTGTACAACATGTTTTTCAGAAACAATCCCCCATTTTGGCCTCATTTGGCCAAAGTGCGTAGCAGTTCCTTGAATTGGAGTAGATAAATAATCATGTTGATGGAGGTGCTGCTTAATATTAAACTAAGTCTGTTGCTGAATCAGGTCCTTGATCTTTGACAACCTTTGTGCTACAAAAGTATTTATGTGTGTAAACATTAAATTGTAGATGCAGTTTCTTCAGATAACTGCAGCATATGGGGCACAGGGCTGGATTTTATAGGGCAATAAAGCTCAATGCTAAACACTGGGAATTGCTTCCTCTTCACAGGCCTTTATATCCTTTATCATATTGTTGGAATTTTAGTTAGTGGAAATGTAATGTTCTCTAAATGAAAATTGAAACAGTTTATAAGGTGGCTTTTTCTACACTTCCCACAAATTTCTCCTGAAGAAGTCCACAATATTCAATTTTGGGACAAAGTAGGGCATGAATTGATAACCTTGGGAAAATCTGGGAATACGTCTTCAGCTAAATTCGTGTTCTGGAGTTTACAAGTTTGAGCAGACTTGCTCAAACAAAGGGAATTGGAGAAAAAGCCAAATATCAAGGAATGTACCTCTGCTCTCCCTGTTTCTTCCCCCCCAAGCTCTAAACTCTGTATCCCAAAACTTGGTATTTTAAAGAGAGCACACCCTGCTCATTCCCCAGGAAGCCAGCTAACTGAGTACTTTAAAATGCCTGAGTTCCTTTGTCCACAACGCCCTGGCCAGACCGCATGGAACCTTTCCCAAAATCCTGCGTCCCCCCACTCTGAAACCCAGAGCCTGGCTAGCTCAGTTGGTAGAGCATGAGACTCTTAATCTCAGGGTTGTGGGTTTGAGCCACATGTTGGGCACCAAAATATTGAGATATGATCCCAATATTACCGGATGGAACGTACCTGGGCTTGTCTGGCCCTTGCTTCTTGACCAGAGGTGGCAGCTGAGATAGTTTTCACCTCTGAGATGCCTTTGGCTGGCTGGATGTTGCAGCTGGGTGCTTAGAGCAGGTCCAGGCATGCAGGAACGGGGGGAAGGCTCAGGGGACAAGTGACACCTGGATAGGCCCATGATCCCAGGGCTGAGAGCATCTTTTGAACTTTTGCCAATCAGACAATGCCCTTGCTGGAATGCCAAGATTGATGGACAGCTCTCAGCAGGGGCAAGGGGAGAGGAAGGGAGAAGGTATTGGCCCACCTGGGAAAGGAACTGGGATAGCTAAAACAGGATATTGCATCACACTGCAACAATCCTCTTTTAACAACTGTTCCTCCATTGCATTTAGTAGTTCTTAAGAGTATCTTTGTTCCCCTAAAATTGTCCTGTCACCTATGCAGTGCTCCACAGGAAGATGGCTGGTATTATTGTCTTTCCTGTGGTTGCATGAGAAGTTCCACATGAGATTGGAATACTGTATTAATCTGGGACAGTAGATCATGCATAGGGATTGAAGGCTCTCAATTACAATATGTATTTTGCAACGATGAGGCTGTACAAAATATGCTTGCAGTGAGCTTCAGCAGATCCCCAACTTTGTGACTCCCCACAGGGGATCCACAATAGTCAGAGGTAGAGAGATGCCTACATGACTTGCATCTTAGGAAAACCAGCCATGAAAGTAGGTTTAAATGCTATCAGAAAAAGGAGGTGGGACATAAGCTAAATGGCTTATTAAAATCATCCAGTGGCAGAGCTCTAGGTTCAGTGTAGAATTCCTGGCTGTCAGCCCACCAATGCTAACAATAATCCCAAGCCTCCAAGGTACAGAGCTGAGGTCCCTCTGTTTCCTGCAGGTACCAGGCAGCACGTGAGACCCATTGATGGCCATCACAGGCAATAGGTTGTGCCACCAAGGAAAACAACTGTCTTGGAGTGACTGTATGGGACTGTATCCCTTATAATCTGTTTTATGCCCAGACGTGGCTGCTGTAACTTTAGGCCAGGCCTGGGGCAGGGGGAGCCCCTTTTTTCAGCAGGATTTCACACAGCTTCTGTACTCAGCCCTGCAGGGAGGGTGTGTGTGCTTGGCTTTTAGCTGGCTCTTGTTTGTGAGCTGAGGAGGGGGTTTCCTGGGACTGCATACAGCTTCTCCAGTAATTTCTGTGGCTTCATCTGGAGCTGTTCAGCTTAGCTCCAGTCCAAAACACCAGACCTTCACTGGGGGGCTGCAGGGGCTGCGCATCCCGGACCTTGGGAGAAGCCAAGCACGACCCTAATGTCACCAGCTTTCTCCACAGAGAAAAGGTTTTAATATCTAACATTATTCGTTGGTTTTCCCATGCCTGCATGCACTCTGTGTGTTAAATAAATAGGTTTTTTTCATTTTCCTCCAAGAAATTCCTTTGTTTGGTGGGGGGAGGGACTGTGAAAGCTGCCTTTTTTCAGAGGAGACATTCATTCCAGGACATTTCCTCCTAACTCGTCTGAAACCAAGACAAATTCATGAGGAGCTGGTTTGAAACTAAAGAAGGCAGTTCTGTCTTCTGCTCCCTGCAATCTCTGCTGTGTTGGCACAGTAGTGGCAAAGTAGTTGAAAGCTGATCTTTATAAAATGTCTCTCCAAACATTAGCTTTCAACCATGCAAGCCTGATTTTTCACACAGAGGAGGCTGGGAGTAGCAGAAGTGCCTTTTCAAGGATGAATTTTGCTTGAGCTGGTCATGAAACTGCACCCTGAGGGCTGCTGAATCAGGTTGCTTGTAAAAGTCAAGAGCATTTTGATATACAAGATATTTATGTTCCTCTTGAAGTGTTATAATGAGGATAGAGTGATAACATCAGGGAAACGGGGTCACAGAGCAGAGCCCTGGGGAAGTGCATGCCTGGCTCCTCTGGTGCTTACCCAGGGATGTGTTTTGGTTACCAGCTGCTAAACATAGCAAAGCTGGAGCTGCAGTATCATTCTCCTGAATGTCAAAAAGTTTGTTGTGCCTTACTGGAGAGCACATCTCTGTAGTCTTAATCAGATGTAATACTGAAGCTCTTGAAAAGCACAGCTCTGTTACCATCACAGTGCTTTTATTTAATTTTACAGTCAGGAGGAAGTATTTGTTGAAATTAAGCTTTATTTCCCAAAGATGAAGATGTTTCTAGCTGGAATGGTATCTATGAGTACGTGTAGCTTTTTTTTGAGGATAGAAAAATGTTTTCTGGTAGGGTTATACGTTTGGTGTGTGTGTTCTCTGCAGTCTTCATGACCACAGAACTGGGGTAGCTGTTTCAGATGGTTTTAACAATTACTTAGGAGTTGATGGAAAGTCTGAGGTTTTGAACACTCTTTAGATGATGCTTTGCTATGAGGCCCATGAGGGTGAGAATGCTGCACTGCCACTGGAAAGATCCAATGAGGCATTTATGCTTGAAAAAACACTCCCCAAGTTAGCCCACCTGTCATACAGGGGCTCCACCTTGAAGGCACTGTTGGGCAACCCATGAAAAGTGCTGGAGAGCTCCCCAGACAAGTGATATCTTGGAAACTGGATCCTTTTCAGGCATTTCAGTTTGGATGTCCTGAGCCACTTGTCAGAAGTTTAATAGTATTTATCAAGTTCATCTGGTCATAGGTGTTGGGATTTTTTTGAGGAATTTTGTGGAGGGATAGAATGTAAGAAAACAAAGATAGTACAGAAGGTAGTCTCACACCTGAGGAGTTGCAGCTGTACTAATCACCAAAGATTAGGAACAGGCCTGCTCTTAACAGGCCACAGCTGTGTCCAATAAGAAGAAGAATGCTACAAAAGAGTGGGTGAGCTGGGTGAGGAGAGAGTTGGAGTTTGTTGGCTGTGCTGTGAAGAAGAAGGAGTCAGTGCTGCAAGGAGATGCCCATGAGAAATCACCGAGAAGGTATGGGAGCTTTGCAATAAGATGACAACAGAATTTAGTTTTAAATAATATTTCCCCTGCCTAGATCTTTGTCATTGTTAGAAGGTATCTCGCTCTGCATGCATGTTATTGCTGGCTCTCACAGGCCTGTTTTACACAAGTCAGGATTTTTTTCCTGGAAGGTGGAAAGGTAGGCATTGCTTCCCCAGGCATGTTACAGGGACACTTCTGCAGCCTGGCTTCATCCTGCTCACTTACCTGTGAGCTCTCATTGGGCTCTACCAGAGGGCATTCCTGCAGTTCTGACCGTCTGACATCTTCCATGTCAGGCTAAAGCTGTTAAATTTATTTGTGGTGGTTTTGTTTGGTTGGTTTTGGGGAGGAGATCTGGGGTGGGTTTGATCTTTTTGAGCCGGACACTGGGGTTAAGGCTTCTTCCTGAAGCTAACCAAGGAAACTGAGCCATGTTAAAAATAACAGAGGTACCATTTGCAATCTTGCTTCTGGTGAGGGATAAGTACAGGAACGCAAAACCTGTGATTGAATTTTTCTGTTGTGCAGCAGCACTTTGTTGAACAAGGATGAACCTAAGCATGAGTTTAGTTTCAGCACTTGCTGAATAAGGGTCTAAGTTAATAAAATCAAGTAATAGCTGGTGCTAGAACTGCCTTCAGCTATGCAGGAAATCCAAGGCTATATTTCTCAAACACACAAGCCCATTGCACTGCATTGCCAAGAGGAAAAATTCAGTTTGCATTCAGCAAAGCTGAAATTCGGTGGTTGTGATGGATCTGCTTTGCAGTAACAATGCACAGGGTGGCAGTGCTGTTGGAACAGAAGCTACCATTGGTGTTTTGAAACAGCTCTTGTATGGAAGGAAAAAATATGCTATTAAGATATTCTTCTGTGAAATAGCTTTAGACAAAGCACTGAGCACACAGCAGTGTGTAGGAGAAGAAAAATGTGCATTAAGTCTTCTTTATCTGTTGCATGAGTAATCAAAACTTATGTAAATATGCCTTCTTATAAACTTATTCTTATAGAGGAAGCAATGGTAATGCCTCTGTCTTTCAGATGTAGGTATGGAGAATAGATAAGTAGCATTACATGTCCATTATCCCTGTGGATATGGAAGAAAAGAAACCAACTAAAAGCAATTCCCCATGACCATTCCTTGGAAACTTGAACAGAGTCCCAGACCCTCTAATCCAGGATGGTAATGCTATCAAATCTGTATTTGAAAGATAGCTATGAGAGTGTGAATAACCTGTCAGTTTAAGATGATCTTCCTTTTTTTACTGGTACATTCTGCATGTGCTTCAGCAGGGAGATGATGTGAAGGTTAAGAGGATTTGCTAGTATAGTTGCAGTTTTCTTGAAATATATCTAAACTGGCCAGTGAGAAAAGGATTTCAGATTATGTTGATTCAAATTCAGAAAAGTGCTGTGACAGCCTGCCAGCATGAGTCATGTCTTTTGGGAGTGTTTGTACTTCATAGGCTGTTCCCCAGTAGAAGACACTTCTCTTTTGGACAACTTTCAGCCTTGTGCAATCAGTCCATCTGCTCTAAAGAGAAAGATATATTAATAATGAGAGGGGTCCTCACAGATTGACATTTCATGGGATTTTAGGGATGAACCTCTGTCTGGTAAAGTCAGAGGCAGCTTTGCCATTAACAAGTGTGTTTGGTCACTGCCTTGTCTAACAGTGCAGTTGCCTTTATAGACCAGAGTTATCCAAAGGCATTCTGTAAATGTCATACAGCGTTTGACTGGAGGTTCCTTGTGCTTTATTTTGTGAGTTATTAGGGTTTGGAAACCAGATTTTAGAAATCTATCCATGTGTGAAATACTTTAGAAATTCACCTAAAGATAAATGAGTAACAGACCTGATATTCCTTGGTTTCCAGTGCCTGGATTTTGAGAGCTGCAGTCTCTTAAAGGGTTGGCATCTCCAAAGAAAAGAGGACTTTTTGCTCTGATGTACACTGAGCTTTGGAGATGGTTTTGTATTTGGACCATCCTTTCAACCACCGACATAGCCCTGTGCTAAAACCATAAATCATCCAGGGAAAAGCATGAGGTCTTTGATGTTGTACCAAAGTTCTCTGCTGCCACAGAGCCTGGCATCAGACCTGTGGGTTTTATCCCAGCTCTTTCCTTCCTGGTGTGTTTGCCTGATGTTTGAACTCTCTGTAAGTTGACTCGGAGGATCCTGGAGTTTCAGCTCTGGAGTCCAGGAGAGCAGAAAGGATGCTCTTGGCTCCAGTGCCCTAACTGGATTGTCCTTTGTCTAGGATAGTGCAAATTATTCTTTCCAAGCAAATATTTACTGAGTAAACAGCGGGGGAGAGTTCCTATACAATTTGTTGCCATTACGTCAATAAAGATTTATTCTGTTGTGTGTTTTAGAGGTTTAATTAACATGAGCTTTGCAATATGTGCTGGAAAGTAAATAACAGGCACATTTACTTGGCAGAAGAGTAATGCTTCTTGAGAAAGTCATGAAAGCTTTTCCTAGTGTGTGCAACTCTGTTCTCTGGTGCCATGCAGGCCATTCCTCAGGGCACACGCTTTATAAATTCCCTCTGTATCAGGCTTAGGGAAGACTGAAGTGCTGTACAGATCTCACAGTGAGCCCTTGCACAGGGAATGGGTTTTATCCCACTCTCTGAACACCATGCAAACAAGCAGTGAGACCTGAGACTGAAGAAGATGATCAACTCCATCAGTTTGGCCATTGTGCAGAGATGTTCATGGAAAACATATCAGATGCACAGGCTGATGCTACCTTGCAGATTTTATCATGTTAGTGATCAAAAATATCCACCATAGGCAGAATCCCCACAACTGAGCTGTTTTCATTTGGAAGGATTCTTGGCTGAGGACTTGGCTGTCCACTGAATTATAAATTCCAGCCAGCAACGTTTTACAATGGAGTCCTGATATAACCTTTAGCAGAGAACCACAGATGGCAACCATGTGAGGAGGTTACTGTGCTTCTGATGCTGTCTACCCTGTAATGGCCCCCATAACTGATGTGTCCTACCCCATAAGTGATACATCATTCTCTGATGTCTCATCCATTGTCTGTTCTGGGGCCTTGCTGATAATTTGCATGTGAGGTTTCCATTGGGGATTCCAAGGTTGATCAGTGGTGAAAAGTGACTGCCAGCAATGGGAGCTCTTGTTAGAGGTAAGGAACCACACCTCTCTGTAGCTGTCAGCCCTGTGAACCCTGCTCTGTGAACTTTTAGCTATCTGACCAAGGAACCCTCATTAGATTCCCTGGAATTGTCTGTGTGCTCAGGGCCAGTTTGAGGTGTGAATGTCTTCAGAACTTGTGCGGGGCTCAGCTGGAAAGGAGAAAAATCCTGTCCTGGAGAGTTCTCTCCAACATGATCATATCCTGGGCTCACAGACAAGGTCTCTTCTTACTGGACTGCATCCCCCAGTCCACTGGAAATGTTCTCATGCTTCTTCTGGTCCTTTTGATGTAACATCTCACATCTGGGATAGTGATGTCTTTGAACTCCTATTTTTCCAAGACAACTTTCATCTTTGCATAAGCAGCTAAAATGTGCACAGGCACTAACTTCACCATTAACATAACATTTACAACAGGCTTTACAAGGAACAGATTTCTTGTTCATGGTCAGTCATGTTTGGCTGAACTGAGAACAGCAGTCAAACTTCTCTTACTTTTCTCAATGCTTCTATTAGTGCGTAACTGACCTTTCCCCCTGCTTCATTCCTATTCCTCTTCCTGTTTTGTTCTTCAGAGATTATTTAAATGATGTTTGATGCAAGTTAAATTATACAGAAACACTACTGATTGCTCTTCTATTCAGATTTGTCCACTCTGTTATTCTCAGGCATCAGAATGATAAACAGGTTTACAACACCCTGAGGCAATGGCTATTTTTCCAGGTTGACACTGTAGAAGAGTAGAGTAGAAGGATATTTTTTCCAAGGTTGTGCAAGAGTAGGCACAGTGTTTGTTAATTGTCTCTCATCTCCCCGTACATCTTTATTGCTCTGCTGCTGTGACCAGGCTGTTACCGGTTGGTTTGTTTGTAGCCATCCCCTGCACTTTGACAAAGAAATTGCAGTGGGTGATAGTTTTATCTCCGGACCTCTTTAAAACTCTTCTTTCATCTGCCTCCTGATTTTGCTCTGCCTATTGAAATTTCATGTATTCTGGGACGCTGGCAGTCCAGATGTTTTCATGACAATGGTGTCTTTATCATCAGGATTTCATAATTAAGCAATTATTTTTTTTACAATACAGTCATTCTGAGATTTTTGTGTAATAAGCAGTTAGATACTATAATTTTCTAGAAATGCCTTCTTTGTGTAAGTATGGGTTAGAATAGATTTTAATTTTACAATTTCAGAGATCTAAATTAGACATTGTAGTAAAGAAAAATTACTTCTTATGTCTATTAGAACATTTACGTTTGTGTTGTGCTTATGCCAGCCCGAGTAAAATAGTTCCAGGTTTTTAATCTTAGTTTAAGTTAAAACTGCTGGTAGGAGAGATGGTGGGAAAATGGATTGTGATGATGCAAGGAAATGTAGTTAGAATTTTTAAGATACTGCAGCGCCCTGTCCCCTCTGGCTCTGCAATGGGAAGTTCAAGTGTCAATAGAAATAAAATCATGGTCATTTTGAGCCAGCTGGAAGGTGGAATAACTTCAAGACACTTTGTTCTGATTACTTCAACCACTTCTTTTTGCATGCAGCAGGAATATTCAACCAAAAGTAATTTCATTTCTACCTCTTCCTATTTTGTGTGTGTGTGTTTCAGCTGAGAGATGCAGTGGAAGCAATTGCCTGCAAATATGGGCATATTTTGGTACAGAATCATTTCCCATCATTTCCCTAAAGACCTCCCTTTGTAATGTCTCTCACTCTGTCTTACCACTCTTATTTCTTTTCCCTGATGTGCAGTAAAGTATTAATCCTTTCAAGCGTTGAGCCTGAGTTTTGTCTTAGTTTATGTTTTACTTCCTAATGGTAAGTGTTAAACACTGATTTCTAAGGATGTTCACAGTGGCAGATAGAGTTTCAAAGAACACTAGATAAGTATGATTTCAGATTTTTTTTCTTTGTAGTAGAAAACTGCCTGAAAACTTTATTACTAGTCCATCTCCATTTGTGTTTTGAGGGGAAAAGTCCTGATGGCTTTAGGCAAACAAAATGCTTTGAAGATGTAGGTGTTTTGCTGAACTTAAGCAACTGTTAAGCTTAACTCTTAAGCTTAACCATTTCTTAAGCAGGGACTGTTTGAGGATGACAAGTGCCACAGGTTTCTTCTCTGCAGGCTGGCAATGCTGTCCAGGTGCATTTCAACCAGTGATGCCACTCCTGTCACTGAAAAAGAAAGAAGATAAACTATGTATAAGTTGCAGGAGAAAATCCCTTGTACCCCATGAGTTATCCTGGAGAAAAGGGATGCTGCACATCCTTGAGAACATATCTTTTCCTGCCATATTTAGCATTCCCCAAAATCCTTTACTAACCTCATCAGAGGTAAAAAAGTATGTGAGCATGGGGTCAGCTTTGCTGATTGAAGGAACGACTGTGGTGGGGGAGAAATCTGGGAAGGGGAAGACAGATGCCATCCCAGAGGTGGTGGGTGTTGATGGCTGCAGTTGTTGCCCTGTTGAGGGGAGAACAGGTATAGAGAGCACTTTTGGCTATTATATCTTTGGCTATATCTTAAGTCTTTTCTGCCTTTGGAAACTAAGCTGTGTGCCGTCTGTGCTCTCATCAGTCAGATTGAGAAGTTGGAATGCAAAGAGCTAGGGCAGCTCTGCAGAGGTAAAACAGGGGTCCTTCATGAAGGGTTCCCTTGGGCAGTTTCCTTGCCTGTGGCTGTGAAGCTGATGGTGGCACTAGTGCTGTAGACAAAATTTAAGGCTGCTCCGTGTTGTCAGCACGATGGACACCAATGTCCAAATTTTGCATGGAACATGTGTGCTCAGGTGGTGGCTGTGAATCACTTGAGGTTGGAAACCACTCACTCTCTGCCTTCCTGTCTAAACTAAACAGATCTTTGTGGTCAGCATGAAGTAAATGATGACCACGTCTCGTCTCACTCTTTCCAACCAGCCCCACTGTTTGCCTCTAAGAAGTTAAGTAAGAGGTGACGTCGCAGTCTGAGCCAGGGATGGCTTTTGTGTTACGTGGTGCTCAAAAGTAGGTTACTGGGTCAGGAACAGCAAGTTCTGACTGTTTGCCAGCTCGGCCCTTTTTTTTTTTCCTGTGATGTTTATACTGCTGTGACCTGCCACGCTGAAATGAGTCTAAAATGAGCAGGAGCAGTGCTCCAGAGCAGCGAGATGGGCTTGATTGAACTCGTGCTTCTGTACCTGCATCCCGTTATCAGTCTGCAGGATGCTTGCTGTATGGGGGCTCCCTTTTTGAAGAGAAAAGTAAAGCTAATTGGAATCCAGTGGCTAGGAAAAAAGACAATCATTTTTAAATTATTAGCTTGAAGCCAAAAATCTTTCAAAACTCATTGAGGAGTGAAGAGATGCAGGCTCATAAATTCAGTACTTGGAGAATTTACTCCCAAATCTAGGATTATGTTAGAGAAGATCCCTTGGGACATCTGGAAAATTTGAATCCAGCTCACAAAAGTGAATCTTGGGACAACTGAGTTTTGATTCCAGTTGTGATCGGTTTGAAATACCTCTGGCTGTTTGTGCTGCTTTGTCCAAATCTGGTCACTCCCTCCCTCACCCTGCCCCTTCCCACCTCCACCCCCCCTCCGTGTTCTGTCCCTTTAAGCCTCCACAAAGCCAGAGCTCAAGCCCTGCTGCAGGGCATGGGGACAGAGGGCAGCTGCTGCCAGGAGTCCCTGCAAGGGAGTGGAGTGCCAGGCTGAGGGTGGGAAACCTGACAGAGAATTCAGCCTCCTTCCCACACAGAGCACAGGGGCAGGAGGATGATGGTTGGACTCAGAGATCTTAGAGGTCTGGAGCAGCATCCTAAACACTGCTATGATTTTGTATTGTTATGATTGCCAAGGGGAAGCTGGCTCAGGCTGCATGGGGGTGTGCACCTGTCCCAAGCATGGGACCCCACAGCTCCTCCTGTGCTGGGTGATGGCAGCCTGGAGCAGATCTCTCATCCCACTGCTGCCATAAGCTCCATCATGCGTGCAGCATGAAGGCAGCAGCAGTGGTTCCTTCCTTTGCAGGGCTGGCACGAGCCCTTTCTGGTCCTGGTCACATCCAGCTGCCCTTCACACCAACTGCACGCAGCTGCACTCCCCAGCCTTGCAGCTGGACATACAATGTTATATCCAAAGGGAAATTCCTTTGGGTTGGAGGCAAGTTTTCCTCTTGCTCAGTGCCTTTGTGCCCGGATTTCTAGAGCATGATACTCCAGCTCTCCTCCCCCTGGTTAAGTGCAAAGAGTGGGGTACACAAGAAATGGGTGGCCTGGCCTCAAATATTTGAATAATCTCACCAATTAAAATATTACTCAAAGCAAAGCCTCAAGATGTGTTTAGTGGCTCATTACCAAAGCTGACTTAAGAGGAAACTATGTGGGCCATTCAGTCAAGTGATTTGTCAAGCTTTCAGTGCTTCTGAAAACTCTTCTAGAAGGAATTAAAGTTAAGGGGGAAAAAGAAAAGCAGGATTCAAAGAGAGATTGGACCTCACAAAATCTGTGTCTTAAATCACAGAGAGCTTTCTGCTGCTAGACCAGATGTAGCAGGACAGAGAAAGAACAGCATCGATTAATGCTCATTGCTGAGTTAAAATGGCATCTAATCACTATGCATCAGCAGCACTCCCAGAAAATGGTCCATGCAGCCTGCAAAAGCCACCCTCAGCACTCTGGTTTGCACACACCTCTTTGTGTTCCTTGTCCATGACTTGAAAATATCTGCAACTGGGGAAAACTGTTGCTGAAAGACAGGTGAGGTGGGGAATGCAGCTAATAAACACACAAACCTTGTATTTTAAAGCAAGGATCAGCTCATCTCCTTACATTTAATGAAATGCACTCAGACTGCAGTATCTCATAGAAGACCTGTTATTTATGAGACTATCAACCTCTCAGAGCTGCAAAGGTTCCCCACTGGTGATGGCTCAGCAGGGCCCTGGTTATCACTGCTGACTTACAGTTCCCTCTCTGCTGGCAATCAGTTCAGCCACTGCCAGGGAATAGATGTTCAGCCTCACCCCAAAGACCCCAGTCCTGCACGGTGCCAAGTGTTTGGTGTGGGAAGCAGCATTAAAGAGACAGGACATCTCACCCCTGTGTGCCCCCTCTTCTTAGAAGGCTGGATCAGATTCTTAGCTGATAAAAATAAACATGGCTTTGTTGCCCTCAGTGGAGCTGTGCTGATGTGTGCTGGTGCAGAATTTGGCCAGGTGTCTGTTTAGAAGCTACAGGTTTAAGGAGAGGTGTGCATTTAAAACACAAATTAAGTCCTTGCTGGCCTTGTTCCCTAGGGGATTGTGTTGATATTAAACTGTCCTGGAAGTTGACCTGTATGAAAACCCACATCTTTCTCTGTGTGCCATCCTTGGTGGGTTTGCAGGCACTGCACAGCTCCATCCTGCCTTTCCCTCCCTGGTTAGCAGAGGAAGTGATGGTCTCTTGGTCAGAGAGAGCTGCACATTGCATGTGCTCACTTCTGCTTCTGCCCCTGCACTGCTTTGGGCTGTGACCTGATGCAAAGCCTGTAGCTGTGCCTGGCCTTGATTTCTCTCTCTGAAAAACAATGACAACAGCACTATTGGAATGCTTTTACCTATCATTGTTTATTTTTTTGGGTGTAAAGTGACACAAAGACCAGAAATCTGTGTCTGCTCTTCATTCCCTGCTGCACAAATGGCTTTCCAGCCCAGCTTTGTCCCTTCAACAGCTGAAGCATTAAAGCAAAAATAAAGCCTGACATTGGGCTTCTGCTTTGGAACTCACAAATCATTATTACAGCAATGGAATGCCCTAGTAATACTCTGCTTCCAGTCAAAGATCTGATGGAACTAGATGATCTTTAAGGTTCCTTCCAACTAAAACTGTTCTGTGGTACCATGATACTCTCCATGTATGGGATTCTGATCTGTGAATATATAGTTACACTTAATGAGATGTAGCAGTTGCTCAGGAGACTGATAATAGGATACAGAGTCCTTTATCTCTGATTCATGTGTTGAAATCCAGACCAGGCCATTAGCAATTAAAAGGTCTTACCATCTGATATCTGTCCAGTGACCTGTGCAAGAGGAGCCTCAGCTCAGCAGTCAGTGCATAAACTCTTCAGGTTTTAGATTGCTGGAGTTTTTTCCCTTTTATTTTTTCTTTTTCTTTTGAAGGGGTAAAATGTCTTTTTCAGTCCCATCCCTGCCTTCTTTAGCACCATGACCAGCTGTTTGTAGGCAGGCAAGGAGCCAGGCAGACATGGGGCTGTGGTGTTTTCCCTCCCTAAAGATGGTTTTCCAAACCAAAGCTGAAGTGTGTTAGACCAAGGCCCTTGGGAAAGCAGCCAGCACTGGCTCTACTCATACTGAGTTTGTTTTGGGACTAAATACACAGTTGCTTTTTCTTGACGTTTTAATGCAGCAGCTATTTAGACATATAAAAATAATAGCTCATAAAGTAATATTAATGGGTTTCCTCTCTTTCTGTCTATATGAAAAATACACCAAATATTTATTTTCAAGAATATTTGAAAAATGGAAAAGAAAGATGAAAACATTTACTTATTGCTGCATTTTGATTCAGACACAGACATGCTTGTATTCCATCAATTTATGGTGAGATTTTATATTACATATTTATATCTTTCCCATTTATTTTTACCTGCTAAGATTTATTTTTCCATCTGAAAACCGGCAACAAGTGTGAAAGATTCCATAGCTACCATTCATTGTAACAAGTGTTGTGGGAAAGGAGGCATTTTCTTTTTCTGCCCTCAAAACAAGGCCATGCTAATGTTCATGCACAGGTGTTTGTGTTTGAGAGAGTTTTATAGCAGGAAACACCATTGTTACAATGGCTGGCCAAGCACAGAATTCAAATTCTCTGTGAGCTGAGCCCAGGTCTGTGATTTCCAGCTGGGGTTTGAGCTGTCCCCTCTAGGGGATGGGAGCTGGGCTTCTCAGGGGCTGGGCAGCCCCATCGTGGTGCCCCTGTGTGACCTGGGGCTGGTTCCTCTGCCACCCTCCTTCCCCCTGCTGGGAGCACCAGGGAGGATCCTTGGCTGCCCTTCCCTGCAGGACTCAGACCTGGCACTGACTCCCCAGAGCACAGCCAGCCTCTGCCATGGCCCCCACCACCCCACACCTTCAGGCTCTTGTGAAACATCACCGCTTTGGGAGGAGAATGGAAAGCAGAAGAGAGGACACAACTGAACCCTAATTGACTGGAATATTTTAGCAAAGATTGCCACTTCCAAGCTGCTCTTGAGCCATTTTTTCTTTCTTGGTGGAGATCTGAGTCCTGGAAGATTCCCTCAATGGGAAATATTGCAGTGACAGGACATTGCTCCTCTTTCCTCTGATCTGAAAAGTGCCCCTACTCCCAAATATGTCCTAAGGAACACTTGCCAAATGGCCTGCCAGAACAGCACGGGTAGGAATCTCCCACTTCCCTTTTCTCAGGATCTCTGAGAGCTTTGAATTCTTTCCTCAGAGTTTACCCTTCTTGGACAGCCACTGACATTTCCATCAGCACAGCCTTTATCTCATGGGAGGGAAATGCAGACTCAGTGAGCTGATGTGCATTGCTGTTGGGCTGCTGCTGCTTCACACCAGTTGAAATCATGGCCCAGCAGTCCCTGCAGCAGTCCAGAAAGCTCCACAATTATTTAGGTGTTACCTTTTAGCCATCTCAGGATCTAAAATTTTGGCCCAGAACCTTTAGTTTCATGAAAACCAAGCAGGAGAACTTGGGATTTCTCCCATCCCATGCATTTATAATACATTGTGATATTCCAAAAATAGGCAAGCATTTTCTTTCTGTTTTAGTAAGGAGGACCCCTGTTATAGCAAGAGAAGGTTGGCAGTACAAACTCCCTAAGCTTGTAGAAGGCAGTTTGTAACAAATTCTTTCAGGTTATCTCTTTATGTAAGTTCTGACCTGGTGCACCTGCCTGAGCTCCCAGATCCAGGTGGGAAGATTAGCTCATGTGCAGAGCACAGTGGCACTGGAGCTATGTGAGCTGTTCTCACGTGAAGAAACCCTGCCCTACATTAGACTCCCAGAAGGAATCATGGCCTCACTTGGAAACTTTTGCAGAAATCAAGGCTGGATCCAGCCTTGCTTATCAAGCTCAGTGGTGGCCACACAAAATCTGTGCTTATTCTATGCCTCCCTTACCTCTGCACTGCACCCACTCACTGGTCCTGTTCCACCCCTCCAGGACTCTGCATTTGGTGTAGCTAAACTCTTTAAAGAAGCTGAGTTGAACTTGATCCAGACATCCCAGGCAGACCCCAGTTCTGTTGCCTCCATCACCATGGCATGGCTAATCCCGGACCTGGGATGATGCTGAGTGATGCTCCTGGAGACAGGGATGGTGCTGATGGAGCTCCTGGAGACAGGGATGGTGCTAATGGAGCTCCTGGAGACAGGAATGGTGCTAATGGAGCTCCTGGAGACAGGGATGGTGCTAATGGAGCTCCTGGAGACAGGAATGGTGCTGATGGAGCTCCTGGAGACAGGAATGGTGCTGATGGAGCTCCTGGAGACAGGAATGGTGCTGATGGAGCTCCTGGAGACAGAGATGGTGCTGATGGAGCTCCTGGAGACAGGAATGGTGCTGATGGAGCTCCTGGAGACAGAGATGGTGCTGATGGAGCTCCTTACTCAGAGCCCAGGGCTGTCAGTGGTCCCACTATGTCATTCCCTCTCTGGTCTTCGAAATAAAGTCAGCCAACACCTGGAATACCTGTCTGTGACATGGGAGGTGGTTTGCAGAATTTCCATCAGGATATGATCAGTATATCTTCAGGGAGAATTCCTCACTGAATATTTTTGTTTCAGATTTTGGAACTTGCCAAAGGTGAGGAAAAGGAGAATCTCCACTTGAATGAACTAGAGATTAGAATTTTCCTCCTTTGTGGGTTTGCTATCCACTCATTCATACACATGGGTCCATACTCTTCTTAGACTGTTCTTGTGTTTTTCCCTTTCTGTGTTGAGCAGCCTGAGCTGCTGATGGACAGAGATGCCATTAAGATAAGCACATGTACTGTACACAGCAGGATCACAAGCATCCTCTTGAACGCCCTTAATGAAATGTTCAGCTCTTCTGAAGGTCAGAGAAGGCTCTGATACAGATCAAATCCTCAGATCAGCTCTTGACATGCTCACTTCTCAGCATCTTCCCAGATGCTCAGTGCTGCTACTCCAGGTGAATTAAGTGGGCAAAATCAAGCTTGAGCATTAGGCATGTTTTCTTAATTGCAGCAAAATATGGTGGGTTTGTGGTTTTGGTTTTTCTTATGAATAGGAACGAAGTAGGCTTTTTTTGCATTTTTTGGCCACCACAGGGAGTAATTAACCTTGTAAATACTAGACTCATAGAAAAGTCTTAAGAGCTCACAGCAGGCTATCTTCATGCCTGTTGCTTCTGGCTATTTAATTGTCCCCTATGAAGCACCACGTTAGGTAGGTTGACTGGAAATTGGGAAAATCAGCCATTTTCAGGGAGAGTTTGAGCATGGTTGGAGCATTTAGTCACCTTGCCCCAAGATTTGCCAAAGACCACAGTGAAGGAGTAGCGGACAGGTGAACACAGGGAGCCCTGATCAGCCTCTTCCCTGGGCTGTGCGGCAACAAAAATTGGTTTTCTCTATATTTCACCTGAAATTACATAAATGACTTTTATTTCTGCTCCTTGTTCTCATGCCTTTCAACTTTGTGTTACCTGCTAGCAAGGTTTGAGATGGGGCTGGCATTGCAGGCATGTCCATGGGGCTGCCCAGCTCTGGGGGCAGCAGCTCAGGGCTCTCTGACTGCCTGTGGGGTTTGATGGCTGAGGAAGGGGCACTCATTCCAGCTCCACAGCTGAATCCCAGCAGGAATAATTGCACAATACCCACCTGTAGAGCCCCCTGTGATTTTGGTGGGCTCTCCTGCACCTCCTGCCCTGGGTCAGTCTGTCCTGCTACTTCCCCGCTGCCTTTTTCCCCAGGCTTGGCTGGGCTTACCCTGCGGATGTGTGGTTCTCCATCCATCCGGATTTGTCATTGCCCTCTGGGTCTCCCTCACATGAAAGGCTCTGCTTCAGTCTTTTAGGACTTTATTTCATTCCTCTGTGGCTTGGGGCTTTTTGCAGGCAGGGCACTTGCCACTTGTGCTCTGACACAAGCAGGCAAGGGTTACTTAACTACCCACATCCTCTCAAAATAGAAATTCACAGCCCTGCAGTACTTAGACACATTTTCATTAGTGTATACAGGGAGCTTTCTTCCAGCTATCCCAGACTATTAATAACAGCTCCAAACCTTTGGTTTGCCCAGGCATTTAGGAAAATTCACTTTTTCCAGACAGGGTATTTCTGTACTCTGAGATCAGAGGTGCCATCCTGTTCAAATGCTTGGTGATGGAGAGAGGGTACATGGCTCACTCACCCAGCTCTTTCTTTCCTGTGATCTGCTCTTTCCCAAGGAGTATAAAAATACATGTCTTTTACTTTTCCTTTAACTAAGAGCTGACCACAGAGAAAGGGACAGAGAGGAAAATTTGGATATACATTAAAGTGTAGGAAATGGCAGGGAGATAGAAAAAATAGCGGAGAGATGAAAAGGTGGAAAGAAGGTGCCTTTTTGTTGTGAAGGGATTAGCTGAGAGTCAGCTTTTCAGATGCTTTTTAAATAAGGCATTCTCCTGGAAAATACAGATTCTGATCGATTCCAAAAGCCTCAGGGATTTTTGAGGTCAGAGCTCCCCTGGGAAAGGGAACAAATTAAACTGAGCAGCAGTGCCATTTGCAAATGGACTTACTACTTTTCAGTGAGAAATGCAACCTAAAGGTTTCATAGAGTTCAACCTGAAATTTCAAGTAAAATGTTCTTTTGTTATTTGCCCCATGAATAAGGAAAGGTTCTTCAGGGGTGGAAAGAGAGGCTTGCCTTGGATGGTTCATACAGGGAGAAATGCATGGATGATGCAGGGAGAACCAGCTCTGCAGGGGGTGAGATTCACATGGACCCTTCTGCTCCACACTGGTGAGGGCTGTTCTGAGCATCCTGCAGCCCCACAGTGCCACTGTGCACCTACTCCCCAATGTGGGTCCTAAGGTGTGCACTTGGTTGTGCTGAGGAAGGGATGGTGCTCCTTCTCTGCTGTGGAAATCACCTCAGGCTGCTGGCTTCATCTCAGTTGGTTCCCTGAGGATAATTTTAGGAGATCCTCTGAAAGTCCTTTCTCCTTGGCACTTGTTTAAACAGCCTTCACTGCCAGCAGATGAACTTCAGCACCTGGAGCCTACAGACTTTGTGTTTCAGTCTTTTAGTGTCCAGTCAATGGAGACACTTTGGGTACCCGTGATCTGCAGGTGAACACCTAAATTAGCACATAGACTATGTGCTCTGAGGGGATTTCATGTCTTTGTTACTGAGCAGGGAGGTAAGAGGGTGCAGCCCTGGGCCGATGATCCCCTCAGGCTTGGCACAGCAGATGCTCAAAGCCTCTCCACACTCTGGATCTGGGCCAGTGCCCCAGGGAGGATCCCTCTGCAGGCTCCCCTGGGTCATCCCTGCCAGGTGACCACAGACAAAAGAGCAGACAACCCAGGCACCTATACCTTCCCACTGAGGGATGGATTGTCTCCTCCATTTCAAACCCGAGACATGGCCTGGCCACATGCTGCTCACCAGCTGGGGCAGCCTCAGAGACAGACCCAGCTTTGGGAATGCTGCTGGAACTCCTTGTGAGAACTTACAAACAGAGTTTAAATTTCCTCAGGCTTTAAATTTTATCACTGCAGGTTTCTCCCTGTGGTGGGTGAGGCAGGTGCTGTGGCAGTGATGTTCTTGCAGGGGGCAGCTGCTCAGGGCTGTTCTTTGCAGTGCTCTGGTGTGGTTCCCCCCCAGCCCTGCTCACTGAGCTGCCACTGGCAATTGGAAATGCTCCATTATATTTTAAAAAGCTGGTTAGAGGTCTGATTTATAAAACACAAATCTGTCACACTGTTTTGACTTTTTCCAAAGTTTTCTTTTTGGCAGCTCAATTGCAGTGCTCCCTACTGGGGCTGACTTATGGGGAGTAAGGACATAATGTACTTACAAGTGTAAATGGTGTATGTTTATTCCCCTGAATAGAATAAGTGGCAAACCCAGAGGTTGAATAAGATAAGTTCATCAGCTATGTACTTGTAACTTTCTTTACACCAATTATGATGAAGTTTTGTAATTTTGTGTCAGTTTTGACACATATAATAATAGTGAGTAGTCATGTAGCTTTTATACTAACTGCAGAGAGTGAGGGCACTTATCCCAGCTCTGAACTACAGAGCTCATTTAAATGGAATTGAAGGCATTTAATATCAATTGTTGTATTTTCTATTTGTACTCAAAATGGCCAGCTTCATTATATGGGGAAAATTCAAAATAGCTCTGCTGAAGTCACAAAGCCCAAATTTACAGCCTCAGAAACACAAAATCAGTCTCTCCTAAGTGTTCTCGGAAAACTTGAGTTTCTTGTTTCTAGATGAGGTTATTTACATTATTTCAGAAGAAATTTTTTACAAATACAGAAAAAGAGAGAGGGAAGGAGAGTTCCTCTTTCCTACCTCATAACCCCAAGAGACTGAGCAAGTGGGGGCCCAGGGTTGGACACAGCCCACAGTACATGGGGGGGGGTCAGGATGCACAGAGATTTGGGGACATGGCCCAAAGTGCCAGTGGAGGTCCCAGTGCTGCCTTGATCAGTGCCTCTGTGCTGCTCATCCATCCATCTAAGCCAGCACAGTGTCCTGCCCACTGCTGCCATCTCCAGCTCTGCAGAGAGCTCTCATGAGAAACCAGCTGTGGTTTAGCCACTGCAGGGCTGCTCTGCCTCCATCCCATCTTCCATTCGTCCTGGTGCTCCTCTCTGCTGTTGTGGCATCATTTCTGTCAGCTTGAGCTCTGCTTGTACCCTTTCCCTTCTGAGCTTAGAGATCCATGTTTTGGCACATCCTCTTGAACAGCTTTGCCCAAGCATGAAGGAGGCATGGTGCTGATTGGTGACAGCAGCTCTGACCCTGCAGCTTCCCACACAGCTGGATTTGCATCAGCTGCTCAAAACCCCTTTTGCTAAGCACTGGAGTCCATCTGCTGCTGGGGGATGCTGACTGTGTGTAGCACAGGCTTGCCTGGGACATGATGAACTTCTGTCCTTCTCAGTTGGTTTGTAACTGGTCACTGAGATCTGCACTCCCTTCTGGCAGTTTGCAGGAGGTTGTTTTTTTACTTAGTGACCAGCTTGTTGTTTGGTGTTGGTTTCAGTGCTGAAGGTTTTGCATTGGTCCCTGTTTATAAGAATTACAGTCATCAGGCTCAGGGCTGTATTTTCCCTTCTGCCCTGCCATGAGCACAGAAAATGTGGTGCCAGGGCACAGAGAACACTGAATCCACAAAGGGCATCCTCCTCTCATTCCCTGACCTGTCCCAGCTACTCTGTGCAAGAGCAGAACAGGAATTGCTGGTGCAAGTGGCTGGCAGAAGGGACTGGATCCGTGAGGCACAGGGGGACATTCCTCTGAATTTCCCAGCATGAGATTTAACCCTGAGCCCAGCAGTGATATAACTCCAGTCCTTATAGCTCTCCCTCTGCCAGAAGAAGTCAGAGTTATGGTTATGATTAAAAGGCTCCTGACCCTGGAGTGAATGCTGGCAGAGTTCAGGTGTCCCTCCAAAGGCTGCTCTCGGGGCTGGCTGCCTGCTGTCAGCATGACACCACTCATCCAGCCCTCAGATGGATTAACCCTCAAAAATAATAATAGAAAAGGCTTCCAGAGCCTTCATAGGTGCAGTCCCAAGGGTGCTGGAGGTGGCACAGGGATGCTCAGGAATGGCCTCAGCTCCCATTTACAACTCCATGGGACATTTGGGTTGGTTGTTACTATCAGCAGCTGAGAAAAATCTGCTGAATCTCACTTGAGACTTTCATCTTCATAGTTGCAGCTAATATGCACTTTTGTCCCTGTATAACTGAGAATTTGATTAACAGAAGACATATTTTGCTGCCAGACCATTAGAGGGAAATGAGAATTAAGATGTTACCAGTGTACTCATTTCTTGTCTCTATGACAGTGAGTACCTGGGCTATGCTGAAGCCCACATACCGCTTAATTCTTTTACCTACCTGCCTGAAGACCTGTCTCAACTTCAAAAAGACAGCTCAGAAGAGGGGCACAAATTGTCCTTCTGTCCCACTGAAGCCCAGCAACAGTCTTGTCCTCTTTGTACCTCTGAGAGGTACAAAGGTCTGCATGCAAACTCCTTTGAAATTACTGGCCTTAAAAGTTCATGAACAGGAATTCAGTTCTTTCCTCACTTTGTTATTTATGTTATATTTTCCTCACTTCATAATTTATGTTATGTGAACATAGAGAATTGTAGTTAAGAACATATCTTAAAAACCAAAAATCAAAGAAATGTAACCCAAGAAGGAAAGATCACAGCTTTCAGCTGGGGCTGAATCATGTCCCCTTTCCCAGTTGCATTTTTAAGTCACCAACAAAGTACTAGGCTATTCATTAGTCAGATGGCGTCTCTTTTTCTAGGAAGGCAATGCAGGAAAATAAGATGTTTCTTCCTTTTCCAAATTACAGAAGAAAAACATGCTGCCTTTATGCAAGCTGACTAGTTAAGTTTTGCAAGGCTGCTACTGCTCAAAAAGGGTTCTCCCAGCTTTGTGAGTACCCTTTTTATATACATATAATATATATGTAGATGAGTAATATATATATGTCTATCTATATATACACACATATATATTATATATATGTTTTAAGCTCATTACCATTTAAACACACAAGTGCAATACGCATTTCAAAATAAAATCCACCACCAAAGAACAATTTCCTGCCCATTGTGGAGGGTCTGTGAAGATAATGAAATAAACCCGCTTGCAATTGTTGTTTTGCAGCAAGTGCTGGTACATTTTTTAAGCTACTGACAAGCCTGTTAAATAACTGGCCATCTTTTAAGCTCAGACACCCTGGAGTGTAGGAGGCGAATAATTCTCAGGGGGGATTTAACACAGTTATGTAAAATAATCTGAAGCCATCCTGGTTGCTCCAGAAAGATTATAATTAAGCATGGGGTTGTTTTTTAAATGTCTGCTATCATCAGTTGATTCTCCTTTGCAACAAAGCAAAACAAAAGTCCTTTTCTCATTTGTTTGAGAAGCGGTTTCTGTTCCTCTCCTGAAGAGGAAAATGATTCGGACATGTTGCTGAGTGCTCTGCTGTCAGTCTGGGTATTTATGTCACAGAATATCTTTTGAATAGTAATTTTTAACATCTGATTAATCTTCCATGCTGTTTGAGCAGAGAAGCACCATCATGCTGGGCTAGGTGCAGAAGGGTTTCAGCACTCACTAACCAGTGCTGTCCTCTGTAAGGGCTTGCAAGCAAAATCCCAGGGGTTGTGTTCAGCCTTGCCAGTCAGGAGCCTGCTGGCTGCTTAGCTTAAAGTTGGAGGAACAGATTTTTTTTTTCCATAGGAGCCTATGGCAAGTAGATTTTACAGCAATCCTCTGGTATCCTAACATGTACCTAGGACAGACACAGAGAGCAATCTGTGTTCCTGTGCTGTGTCCCTGTGGAGGGTGAGGAGGGGGCCCCTGGACCAAGCTGTACCTTGTGCATTTTGTTACCTTCTGGTTTAACACATTTCTCTCCTGTGTCCCTTCACTATGTCTTCTGCTTCCTTGCCCTCCACATTACAAGTTTCTTTACATCCTGGGTAAATTAGCTTTTGAATGAACCTGGGCATATCATGATTTAAAGAGAAAATCCATCCCCATGCCAGGTGGTTGGGCTGGGAGTTTGGCTATCTGTGCCATTGCATCAGCTGCCACCTGTGCCACACATCTGAGAAGGAAACCCTCAGCTTGTGTTTGATAAGCTCCTAGCCAAGGCAGATAAGCCACTGTGCTGCTGACAGTCTCCCACAGCTGCATGGTTTAACCACAGTGGCCAGAGTGGAGGGAAAATTGTGGAAGTTATTAGCTGGTACCCAGTTTTTTTAATGATGCTGTCATTTTTTTATTTCACTATAACTAAAGCAGAACTTCTCATAGATGACTGTGTTTAGGGTCATTTGGGTGCCCTGCAATATGTTCACATATTTTCCACTGCTGAATGAAAAGGAGAAAATGAATGTGATACTTGTTGTGGGTGTCTGTCTTGCTTGTGGATTTCTGCACAGCTCCTTTTCTGTTACATGGGGCTTTCAGATTCCACTATTGATTAGAGTGGTTGCTTTCCTAATTAAAAGAATTCCCAAGTCTAACTATTGACTTGGACAGTAAATGTGCCGGGTTATTAAAGATAAGAGGCTTTAGTCAGAAAATATCGCACCCTCTCTCACAAAAGAGGTCAGTGTAACTCGAGCAAAAGAGTGTCCTAAAAATCAGAGAACAAGCAAAGCAAACGAGAAAGTAGGAGCCAGGCAAATGCTGCTTATGTAATGACAGCAAAGCAAGTAGGACAGAGGAGAGAGCAGGGAGCCAAGCTCAGCCTCCTCCTGGTGCTGCTCAGGGCAAGGCAGCCCTGCGTGTGTGGCTGCTGTTCCTCCCCCAGAGAGCCTGCATGGCCAAACACAGAGTGCATGGACCTGCCCCAGGTGAAGGGACAGTGATGGGAAGTGTCTCTTTTTGGGATGAACTTTCACAGGGCCTCAGTGTACAGCTGCTTGTGGTAGGTTCAAGGGGGTTTGAAGGTACATTTCAACCCCTTCTGTAAAATATTCCTTCTCAGCTCTTGACACACCTCCCCAAAATATTACAACAGCACAACCATTTCCAGAAAACAGAATTTCCTGCAATGGGGTTGAAGTCACTGGGCAGCCTCCCATGCCTTGCCCAACAAGCTGCTATGGCAAGAGAAGTTGCAAGCAACGCTCGTGCCTCTGAGTCAAAGCCTTTGAAGGAACCTTTCTTCCTCCACTGCTCCTAGAAACAAGTCAGCACAATTACCTGGGACTAAGCATTGAGTTCTTAAATAATTCAGTTTGGTTGAGATGAATCCTGCCCTGGGGAGCCTGAATTCCTTGAGGTAACCCATGGTTGCCCTTGCTGGAAGTTATCCACACCTCTGGGCACGGGTCTTGTATGAGGTTCTCAGTGTGTTGTGACCGTTACAGGACTTGCAACATTTTATTTGTATACTCACATCCATCACCTGGGGACACGGAATTCCTGCTTATAAGGGTCAATAGACAGGTATTTGCTGCTGGGCAAGCAGAAATGTGTGCAGTTAGCAATGATGATTCTAAAACCCAGTCTTGGCACTGGGGGTGTGATTTGTAGCTCTGCTTGGTCTCAGGCTCATGGAGGCCCTGGATCCTTTGGATGCTGAGCAAACAGAGATCTCAGGCTCATGGAGGCACTGGGTCCTTTGAGCAAACAGAGATCTCAGGCCCATGGAGGCCCTGGATCCTTTTGGAGCTGAGCAAACAGAGGTCTCAGGCTCATGGAGGCACTGGGTCCTTTGAGCAAACAGAGATCTCAGGCTCATGGAGGCACTGGGTCCTTTGAGCAAACAGAGATCTCGGGCTCATGGAGGCACTGGGTCCTTTGGATGCTGAGCAAACAGAGGTCTCAGGCTCATGGAGGCCCTGGGTCCTTTGAGCAAACAGAGATCTCAGGCTCATGGAGGCACTGGATCCTTTTGATGCTGAGCACACAGGAGAGCAGCAGTCAGGACCCTCATCAGGGGAGTGCAGGATGGTGCTGGGGCAGTGGTGCAGCCAACAAGCAATGAGAGGTGGGCAGGATGACCAGGAGGTGTTGCCAGGGTGGCTCTGAAGGGTGTCTGGGATTTTGTGATGCAGCTGCTTCTGAAATACTCTTTCACAGTGACAGCAGGGTTATGAACAGTAAGGTTTTAGTAAACACACAGCCATATATGTAAGAACCAAATGTGGTTTTGGTCCTGCTCTCTTCACATCGTTAACTGGTCTTTCTTTCCATTTTCCACCTCAAATTTTTCAATTTCCCTATGCTTTTAGAGAACTTCACCTTACATCAGATGATTTTTTCCACTTTCTTGTATAAATTTTACCCTTGTCTCCACTCCTGAAGTATTTATAGCTCAATGGCACACATAACCATTTGGTGTACAGCAATTTCTCTTTGAATACTTTCCATATTTCTCCTGTGTGCTTTTCCACCCACACGTGTTCCATTGCCTCATCCCAAAGGATGTCTTTTATTCCTCCTTTATGCTTCTGGTATCTATTGTTTTTCTCATGTCTTTCTTCTTGATGGGTTGAGTGTTTTTGCACATCACACAGCTTGAAAAAAAAATTTCCCTTCAGACTCTTTCATTGAACCAAATCTTACTCATCTGATATGCACACAGACTGAAATTCAATCCTGAGTAAAAGAGCAACCTAGCTGCTGCTGAGAACCTGTTTTTGAAGAATTTTTGTGACAAAGGCCTCAGATTGGCCTCTGCACAGGGAGTAACTTCACCCACAAGAGTCCCACTGGCCACAGTACTGTTGTGACCTTGAGGGTTGTAATTGTACCTCAATTTTATTGTTGGCATTTTCTTTCCTATGGTATTTTTGCAGAATTTTTTTTTTTTTAACATTGACAATTTTTTTCTGGTGGGAAAGCAAGTGTAATGGTGATTGAAATTGTGCAGTTATTTTTTTCCTGTTTTTATTTAGCCCTGTAAGGTAATACATAGGGAATAGCTGCCTGTGGCAAGCACGTGGATAGGGCTGATAGAGAATCAGGCATCAAAATACATAGATGGGAAGGCAAACTCACAGGATTGAAAGTAACAGCTCTGGATGAGATTTTAAGAGTCACAGTTAAACAGTAGTCACAGTGCATTAGTTAGAAGGACTGCAGTCAGGGATATTAAGTAATATTACTTCTGTTCATACAAGCCTTTAATTCAAGAAGGATGATGAAAGTCTGCAGAGGAGCAAGACAGAGGGATTGGAAAAGGCATAGGTTGGTAAAGTGTCCACACCTTCCACCAGCTGTGCTTGCCAAAGAAGAGGCTCAGGGCTGATTTGACTGCACAAAGGGCTGATATTCCCTACAAGGAACATTTCTGAGTAGGGACTCCTCCTGTTTAGCACATAAAGGCATTATGAGAGTGTCAGCATGGAGAAGCTGGAGTTGTCAATTCAATTTGCACAGATCCTTGTGGCTCATCAGAGATCAGATCCCCCTGTGCAGGGCAGTTCCAAGTGCAGACAGATTTTTAATGTGCTGGTGGCCAGCCCAAATGTGCCCCAGCCAGAGGCACTGGCAGCCCCTCCTCGGGTACCCCACACAAGGACAATGGGGTGGCCAGCAGTCACATCTCATGCTCTGGTGTGCTCCAGCAGCAGCTCAGGGGGAGTTACTGCAGAGGCTGCATCAATGCCCAGAGCCCTGATGAGATGGCCAAGGTAGATTTAGCTTGTAAGGGCAATAGTCTCTTAATAAGGAAATGCTGCAAGAAATAGAACACTCTTTGGCCTTACTTTTCAAAGATAAAGAGTGCCAAGAATGAGTTGAAATTTCCTTAGCATTTCTGAAAATCAAGCCATGACTAATTAACCCTGCATTATTTTTTTCCACTTGATTTAAAAGAGGAAAAGAGAAACTTTGGACTTCCCAAAACTTTGCAGCAAGTTTGTGGTCAGAACTTGATATATCCTGAATTATCACCCCATCACTCCTTTTTTCCCCCCTTTCTAGCTGAATGAGCTTTTACCATCACCAGTGCAACCTATTGTGTAGCATAGACCATGCAAGCTACAGGACAAACTCCAGGAATACCCCTGACTGCATTCAGAGCTGGGATATGGCAGCCAGGAGCACATCCTGCCTTTAATTACACTGAAGAGGTCTTGGTGATTGGTGTCCTACATCAGTATTAGGAAGCTTGGGCATTGAATTGCTATAAATCAGGAGCTTTGCTGCTCTCACAACAAGCCCAGTGGGAGCCTGACTTTCTCAAAGAGCTTAATTAAAGAGTGCTTATTGTCAGCTCACCCCTGCAGCCCATTAGAGCTCCACAGAGATTTCTGGTCTCCAACATCTCTGTGAAAAGTGGGACAGTCCTTGCTTCTGAGGAAGCTCTGTGTTCATAATCACTTCCTAGCATGTCAATACAGTCCTGGTGATCTGATAGTCATGTTGCAATTAGTTGGTGATAGTTGTGAACAGGGCATATCTGAATAACTCTTTATGGAGATCTTATTAGCCAGACAGTTATCCAACAGAGTCATAATTTTCTTTCTAGCTAGTACTTTCTCTGGCTGTATCTCAGTGTGCTTAAAAAGGCAAAAGTAATGTGTGACATTTCCAAAAAACAACAATTTCCTTTCTTCAGAAGCACGTACAACCCTGCTCTCTGAAGGATGCAGCCTCTTGTGATTTACAGAGAGAACCCAAGCTCCCCTGTCATTAAGGCCCTTCAAAACATTACTTACTTTTGGCTTGAAATCCATGTCAAGGTAGAGTTGCACTGTAGTTACATGAATTCTTCAGTGTGTAACCTCTGCTGCTTTAGAACCAGCTTCAGTTTTTTCTGTGCATAGGGCTAGTGTACCTGGGCCCCCATTAGTCCCATCCACCTTCAGCAGGCTACTTGTAGCCTGTAAAGTACTAAAGTACTTTTATGCACTTTATTACTGAAGCAACAGCCGCCATCAGACACCAGGATGCACAGCTGCACAGTCAGGGATGGTGAGGAGAGAGGGTGCTCTTACCCCAGCCATGCTGCAGGGCCTCCTGTGGGCCAGCTCCTTCCTGGGCTGGTCCCACCCGCCTGCCAAGCTGAGGCCACCAGGCACAGTCATCACTGTCTGTGTCCCAGGAGTGCTGAGAAAGAGTTTTTAGATTTGATTCAGAATGGACACTTCCCCCATTACAGAGGCACAAACAGGCACCTCCCTGCATGCTGGAATGGGGCAGTGCTGCAGCCAGGCAATCAGGAATTGTGCAACTTCTGCCTCTGCTGGCTCACCCATCCCAAAGGAGCTGAGAGGACACATTGATTCAGGCTTGTCCATTACTGAGTGTTATTTCTCAATGCGTTTATGGAGTCATCCTACCTCCAAATTTCAGCCTGGAGAGGTCAGAGATGTTTGAAGGCTCCAAAAGAAATTTTGGACAGCAAAAAAAAAGAGAGGAAATCTCATGGATCTAGACTTTGCAAGTTCTTCTTAGAACTTTCACATCCTTCATGATTGCAGCTATAAATACATCTAGTATCAATCAAAATCATGCCAACTAAATGTGCCAATAAGATTAAGAAACAAAGTGTAGGCTGTCATCCTGCCAGTGGCTATTCCCAGTGCAAAACTGACTTCAACAGAGCCATCTGAGAGATGGGAAGCTTTTTTGCAGTGATACCACAAGGAAAAGACTCCTCTGACTTGTGTTCTTTGTTACTACAGTAGTGTTTCAAACTTGCTGAGTTCTTGTGTTCTTCACTCTGTGCTAAGCAATCCCTAAATTGTTTTCATTATATTGTGTCATCATTGTCTTCCTGATGGCTGCTTCCCCACCCAGGAAGTGTTTACAGAATCCTCATGGAGGGCAGGAGTTTATCCTAGAGAATAAACAAGTGGCCCTGAGAGGGAAGTTTTGCCTGTCAGTAAGTGATATATTGTAATATGTAAAGCTGGCAGCCACTTGCTTATGGCTCATGTGGTGGTTTGTCCACAGTCCCTCACCCTGCTGTTTCATCATGATGTCTTCTGTGCAGATATAGATCTGTCCAAACACAAACTCTGCAACTTTCTTGTGGCACAGGTGAAGCACTGCAAACCCCACCTGCACACCATGCCTCAAATGCCTGCAAAACCAAGTGGTTTTCTGGCATGAAGCAAACCCTTTCCCTGCTTGGCACTCTGCACACAGCAGATGCTGTGCCACAGGCTCAGGGGGCAGCTCAGAGAGCCAGGTTTGGGAACCAGCCCAGGGTAGGGAGCAAGGGAAGTGCCACCCCTGGGCAGGGGCAGGGCCTGAGCAGGGATACCCAGGGAGGCAGAATTTCCCCATGCAGCACAATCATTTTTCTCAGTGGAACTGGGGAGCAAGTTTGACTCATCAGGCACAGGGAGAGCCCAGAGCCCTGGAAAGGGGAAAGGAAATGCAGCTCCAGTCCTCATTGCATGAAAGTGGTCTGGGTTTGCAGGTGGGCTCCTGGCTTTGGATGAAGGGATGTTTAGCAGCAAAAATTCCTGAGCCCTCTGATGCCCTCTGAAGTTTTGTGTATCACCTTCCACTGAAAATTAGCACCTAATAATTTTCACTGAAAATTCTATCTGACTAACTAACTGAAGAAGTTTCAAACTCCTGGAGTTTAGCTGTTCCTTTCCCCCAAAAGGATTAACACTGAAAGCTCTGCTCAATTGATTAACCACAGAACCAGGAATTAAGATCTAAAAGTTAGAGTACACTAAATGTCACAGTACTTCCTATGAATGCACACTCAAAGCTACACCTTCATCCCCACTTTAACCAGATTATCTATGACAGTAAGTAGGATAATATTTTCTTCCTTATTTACTAAAATAATACTGGCAAGGAAAATGTATTTTGCATGATCACTTCTCAGTCTGAAACACTTCTAGGCTAAATATATTCATCTAAGATATGTGCTTTGGGCATCTGTTTTCAAGCTGCATTCTCCCTGCAAGCAGCACACAAGATGCTGTTCTTTGCCATCACTGTGTGCAGCATGGGTAGATGTAAGAAAAGAATTCTGCCTGAAGGTTTCTGTTATCTTTTTGTTCAGTTGGAGCATATAGCTCTACTTACTCCCATTTTATATTGCACATAAGATGCAGTCATACACTTACCTGGCTGAAAACCTTGGTTATACCTTCCAAGTTAATCTTAAAATACAGCTCATGCCCTGCAGTCCCAAAAAATAAAATCCAGTGCTCCAACATGCAGGGGAGCCTAAGAGAGAGACTGTCCTTCACAGCACACAGGTTCTCTCTCCCAGAAGAGAATTGATAGTCACAAATGCTTATTTCCCTTTAAGATTTTGTCCATTATATGTTTTATGAGGACACAGAAGCAAAGGTCCCTCCTATTACCATTCTGAGAGGATTTTAAGAAAATGTGATTAAGTTCTATCCCCACCAGACTTCGTGAATGAAGAGACACCTCACCCTCTGGGAAGTGTAAGCAATACCATTTTTGTGGTAAAAAATACTGCCTGCTTGTTCAGCTTTATTTTTACCAGTGTCAGACTTAAGCAAAGTTCATCTTTACTGGGCTGCAGTGCATATCACTCCAAAACACTCTCCAAGGCAGCTCTTTTCAGCTATAGAGGTTGTGTTGAAATGAGCCACCATGGCAAGGCTGAGTCCCACCCTGGCAATTTTGTTCTGTGAAAAATTCCACATTTCTTTCTAGCATTTGTGTCTGGGCTCTTGTTTGTTAGGTCGAGCAAAATGCTCATTTGCTTACACTTGTCTGAGTGAGGAAAGGTCACGATACAAAGACATTAAGTCACAGGATCATTGAATCATGGAATAGTTTGGGTTGGAGAAGACTTTTAAAGGTCATCTGGCCCAACTCCCCCGTACTGAGCAGGGACATCTCCAACCAGATCAGTTTGCTCAGAGCCCAACTTAACCTTGAATGTTCCTGGGGGCAGGGCATCCACCACCTCTCTGGGACACCTGTCAGTGTTTCAGCACCCTTTTGGTAAAAAAAATTGTAGTCTAAATCAACATTTTTTTCATTTAAAGCCTTGTTCCATCACAACAGGCCCTACTAAAAGGGCCATCCCTTTGTAGCTGGGAACAGCAGAAAAGCAACACAAAGGAGGAAATTATTCTTCCAAGGATGACAAATAAGCACTATCTGGGATGCCTTGGCTCTGCCAGCCAGCCTCAGGATGAGGAATCTGTCCTGTGGATACCCACATTTCCAGCACTCCACTACCCACTTTACATCTTCTTTCTGTAACTGTGCAGAGTGTCAGTGCTGCAGCCACTGTGGGCAGGGAAGCTGCACACCAAACCCTGCTTTGGCCTGGGCAGGGGGGGAAAGCCTGCATTGCTCCTGGTAAAGCTTCTGAAATCCACTCTCTAGATGACTTGCAAAGACCCATGTTCAAAAGAATGGGCTCCACCTTCTGGTCCAGAAAAGCAGCCCAACAAAAACAGACCATCTTTCATTCCTCTTATAATTAATTGACAGGCAGAAGCCAGTACACTAAGGTCTCTGGGTGTGGAAATCTGAACAGGAAAAAGCAAGCTATTGTCATAGAGAGCAGAAGTTCTCCCAGCTCCCTCTCTTCCCAGCCTGTCAGCACAACCTTAGGCTTATCTGGGCTGGGTCACAGCCAGCTTGCCCTCATTCAAGCCCTGATCCTGGCAAGACAATAGGTAAGCTGATCAAGTGCTCCAGCCAGCTCCAGCAGCTGAGACCTGAAATAGAAACACTCAGCTGAATGTTGGCCATGCACAGGGACATCTCCAGGCTTTCATGGAGGGAGGAGGAGGAGAAGATGTTCCTCAGAGATCATTTCACTGCTCCCTGGCCCCTGTGTGTTTGGATCAGTGATAGCAAAGCACCTGATGTTCATGTGGGCAATGGGTTTTCCTGTGCCTAGCAGGAAATTACAAAGTCAATTGGTTCAGCACCTCAAAATGTAAATCCTTCTTTTAGAGGAAACCTGTTGAAAAGTTGAGGTTTGCCCATCTTCACCAGCAGTTGCAACTCTGGCCTGTACTGAGTATGGAGATTTAAAAAACCCATCCAGAGCTGTAGTCTCCCAGTCACTAATCTGTGATGAAAGCTGCTTTTCAGAAAGGACTGATCTGACTTCTGTGAAATGAAGAAATGCTCTCCCAGCTCTTAGGGGCTGCAATGAAACCCTGAGCCATGTGCTGAGAACTTCAGGAGCTGCATGGGACCATGTGCTGCATCTTCCCACCAGGAGGGCAGGAGCTGCAGGCCTGGGTGAATCAGGAGAGCTTTTGCTCCCATCCAGGCAGCAGTAGTGAGTCCCAGGCATTCACAGGCAGGAACTAAAAAGCTTGGGCTTAATCATGGCTGTGAAAAACTCCTTGTTCCCTCCTAACATAAAGGTCATGTTGTTAATCTCTCTTCTCCTTTGGTCCCATCACTGAGGCCCCTGAGCTCTCAGCACTATCAATGCATTGAGCAGCTCCTGCAGAGCCCCTGCAGCACCCACCTGGAGCACCCAGGATCCGCAGGGTGGTGAGACACAGAGTGTGCTTGTTGAGGGCTTATGAAAGGCACATACAACAGGAACAGCCTGTTCCTCTGTCACCTTTATAGATGAAAGTGTAATCTGCCCCCCAGAATGAAATACTGGTTTTTAGTGAAAAAAATCTTTGGGGCTTCTTACCTCTTTAAGTATTTCAGCTTGTCTGCAGCTTTTTTTGTACTAGTTCTCATACCTCAACCATTCTTAAGGGGCTTCTGCAATCTGATAAGACTTTGTTCACAAGAAGCTGCATATTTATTTACTGCGGAGAAGACAGCCAGAAAGGCTACAAATGCATGAACAGTTGCAGAGACTGAGAACAGCTTGTGTGACAGCATGACTGATGGACAGGTAACATTGTCAGCCACCTGCCTGGGGAGCTGGGATGGACAACACTTCACCCAGCACTTCTGAGGCATGGAAATCACACAGGCTGCTCCTGCCAGGGTTTGTGGGTGCCCAAAATTACTTCTCCTGTCATCTTTCCTCTTTAGTGCAAAGCTGGTCTGTCCAGGGAATACAAGTTGAAGAAAATACACAGAGCTGGTGGTAGCCATTATGTAAAAGTGCTCAACGTGGAGATGGAAAAAACCCAACCCTTCAGTCTGAGCAAAGGCCTGAAGTCACTGTTAATTCTTTGCAAAATTTACCTCCCACACGAGCAGGGAGGGTTAAAGACACCAATCAAGCAAAACTTTCTTGGCTATCAAGGCCACCATAACCAACTGAAGTATCCAGGTGATTTATATGGTGCTGTTACTCATTCAGGGCTGCACATGAGCAGTGTTGCCTAAGATGCCATTGAAGGATATGTTGGCTCCTTGCAATATGTATTGGAGTCTATATCTTAAGAAACAATTTCAAGTAGAATACAAAAAAAATTTGGAAAGGAAGCTATTGCCTCCATATGCAAATGAAAATTAATTTAATTATGAAACATAATTTCTATGCAGCACTGCCAAAAGGGCAAACAACTGAGAACTTAACTAAAAGGAGAAAATTGACAGTCTTTCAGCACATAACCATTTTGATCTGAACAGCAATAATTATGAAAATGGGCAGAAGACTGTTTGACTGATGATAAATCTGCAACATGCCAAGCAATATTTGAAGATTCATATTTAATTACTGTGACTACACAAATTAAACAGTGGAAAAAAGTTGTCAGGGCTGTTTTTTAAAGCAGGCAAATGGATCCACAGCCAAAAGCAACATCGTTAACGTCGGGAACTCAAAGAGAGAGAGAGAGTTTCCCTCTAGGCTAAATCTTGTGATAAAGGAGAGATGTCACTTATTATGCACTTTTGAACGTGTCTGGCAAGGTTAAGAGGTAAATAGCCAGAATAATTATTGTCTGGGTTGGTAATAGTTTTCTCAGTCACATATTTACTCCAAGCACATTCTTGGTGTTCCAGGTGACTCATAACTCTTGATCACAATTTGTTGTTTTCTCTTTTTTTTTTTCCCCTCCAGAACTTACTTTAAGGCAAATAATTTTAGAAAACTCTATGCTCCACTAGTGAACCAGGCATGGCAGGGCTTCAATGAGCTCTTAGGATACAGTGAGTGCAGCCTGGCCACCCAAGCTGGTGGCGTTTGCTCGCCCTGTGTCACCGGCTGTGACTGTTGGGGAGCAGCACGAGCTCTGGCATGGGGAAACCCATCTGCCAAAGGGCAGTGCAGGTTTGCAGGGTGCTTGGAGCTGCAGGGTGACCAGGATGAACTCAGCAAAGACAGTGTGTGCTTTATGTTACTGTGCTTACTGTGTGCTTTATTTTACTGTGTAAGATCTTTCCCCATTCACAGCTCTGATCAGCAGCAGCATGCACAGCTCCACTGTGTGGATGGGGAAAGATGTTTTCAGAAGCATCTTCTGGAACAAAATGCTACAGGGAGCACAGTCCTTTCTCTGCAGTGCTCTGGCTGGCCCAGGGCGTGCCCTCCATGCCCAAACTGCCCACGGTGTCCAGCAGCCATGCAGCCCCCCAGGTGCAGCCCAAACCAGGGCTCAAGGAGATCACTGTGGCGTGTAGTTCTTGTCTGATCAGAGGCACAGATTCCCTGGGCTCACTGAAGTTTGCCCCAGCAGCTGTTCTGCCCTGATGGTGCAGATTTTGGCTGCAGAGTTCATCCCACCTTCTTGCAATGCTCCTGTCCCTGGCCCGAGTGATGTAGGTACAAACACCAGTCCTGATCCTGCTCTTCTGTGAGAACTCATGTGATTTTTTTTCTTTTTGCCTGAATTTCTCATCTGTAAGATAAACAGAGAAGTTTTTGTAGGAATTACCTTTGCAAAGAGCTTTCAGATGTATTACTGAAAGGGATATGTAAGAACCAAGTAATAAATAGTATTAGACACAAGGAAATATGCCACAGTAAAGTGCAGATTAACCACTGTGCCTGAAAAACACACACTGAATTGCTCTCAAGGACACAGAATTTTGTAGGATGTATGAATGGGAGCGGTTGCTTTGGAAGATGCTCTGTGTGCATTATGTGGATTATGTGCCACATTCTGCTGCAGTTGTCATGGCAAGTATTCCTATTTCCCATGGCAACAGAACCATCAACTTTTTATGTCGTAAATAACTGCATAAAAAGCTACATTCAGTGACCAGGGCACAAGTTAATTCTCTCACCAGCTTCCTTAATGTCAGCCCTTGTATGGAGATGAAACACTCCACTGAAATAAAGTGTTTCCTTGGGCTTGTGACAGGTTTCCTCTTCATGGTTTCATTATGATTCAGCCACCAGTTGCTGGGCTAGTGACACTATCTGTGCTGGGTATGTGGTGCTGCACGGTGTCTGAATTCACTGAAGGAGATGATGACAAGGCAGCAAACCCACAGGGAGTGCTGCTTTTGTAGTGCTCTGTGCCAGTGCTGTCTAATGCAGGTCACCCAAAGTGCTGCCACTGAAAGGACTGAAGCTCCAAAGAAAAATTGCACTTTTAAACATTTATTTTTGAGGTCTCTTGCTTGTGTTTTTCCTCAGCTGAAATTATTTATTCTGCAAACTAGCACCACCACCAGGGTTAAGGGCAGGCATATGTGTTAAATGGACATGGGAAGGATGAAAATTCAGGGAAACTAGATGTCACAATGAGAGCAATGATGGTCCAAAGAAAGATAGCCTTTTGCTTTATTGAAACAAAGTTTGTTGTAAGCTAGAATTTTCCTAAAAGTGGTTTCCAGTGTTCTGAGAGCCCTCAGGCTGTGTTCTGAAGAACTATATTGTTTGCATACTGTGCTGAAATTTAAAAAAGCCAAACCCACCAAAAAAAAAAAAACAAACAACCAAAACCAACCAACAAACAAACAAAAAACAACCAAAACCAAATAAACACCAAAAAAAAAAAAAAAAAGACCAAAAAAACCAAACAAAATCTGAAAAAAACAGATCCACACCACAAACCTCATCAGGCTCATCTGGCTCCCTGCAATGTGCTGGGAAGGTGCTGCTTGGCTTGCCAGACAAGGAGCACCAGGAGATGCTCTCCTGGCATAAGTGAGAGGGGCTTTCTTAACGAGGTGAGAACCTGAAACTGTTTCTTAGACAGTCAGGGGTGCAGTGGAGGTTTGGGGTCAGGGTGAGAAGTGTAGCAGTACATAACTGCCCTCATGATCACCTCCATATCTGGGCCAAGTAAGGAGCCAAGTCCAAAGACCAAAAATGCAATCCATTTTTCATGGGTCTTACTTCTGCAAAACACTTCCTGACTTTCATGAAAACGTGCTCACTAGGTAGCTCCCCTCTCCAATCACAAGCCCTGACCAAAACTGATCTTGGATTCCCATTTAGATGAGGAAATTCCAACTGTCTCCTATACTCATTTTCTATAGACCCACAAAAATGCCATTGCTTAGAGCTGTATAATGAACCTGATTTCCCCAGGGAAAATCAGAGCCAGAGGTTCATTTCCTTTTATTAGGGATGACTTTTTGCAACACTGCTTGTAGACAAAATCTGTCACATAATACTAGTTTCCAGTACCATAATCAATTCACTGATGGTGTTCAGCACCTCCCCTGTGCCCAGAAAAACCATGTGCTTTTCTGTGAGTAGAGAGTGCAGTAACATCCCACGCAGTTCTGAATATCTTTTGGCACATTTCAGTATCATTTTGTGGTAAAACAGTGATAAAATCTCATAGACTTGCAATTTAACTTGCTTTTGTTTAGGTATGAGCAGAGTGGCACAGCCTCAGCAACACATGAGGGCTTTCAGCCCATGCTGCTCCCTGGGCAAAATCTCTGTTGAATATCAATCCACCCTTTTTATGCATTCAGGAAATTTTTTAGAAAGTTTCAGTGTTTTTAAAGAAAGGCAGAAGGAAAACAGTGGAAATTACCCAAGAACCATGTTGATTTTGGTGCGAGAATGAAGGACACATATTTATTTTTTTTCTGT
Source organism: Molothrus ater (assembly GCF_012460135.2). Lineage (NCBI taxonomy): Eukaryota > Metazoa > Chordata > Aves > Passeriformes > Icteridae > Molothrus > Molothrus ater. Next base: position 7,798,091 of record NC_050491.2, read on the forward strand.
GTATCCTAACAGACCATTAAGGAAGGTGTTTGGGAAGGTGCTCTGCCCTGGGGCTTGTGCTTCAGGCTTCTATCCTTTCCAGTGCCTGGGTTGTGTTGTCAGTGGTCCTTTGAGACCCTCAGTCTGCTTAGTTCTTCTAAAGAACCACTGGCCCAGCTTATGCCTAAAAATCCACTGTTTGACATTTATAATCTGACTGTCAAACTATGCCTGGCCTTTCCACAGTGGTTGTTTGAGGTGAGTGAGTTTGCATGGTATCAGGTACCTACACAGATAGATTTGTATTGTTTTTTCAGTGTTTTCCAATCAGGATGTGGTAGAAGTGTCGACCCCACTGTCTTCTCCACACAAATACCCTGTCTGCTTTCTGCTGCATCCTTATCCATCTTAAATAATCTTGATTTTAGTGTCTTCTTGTACAGAGCTGGGAAAGGGCCACTCAGGTCACTTGGTCATGAAAAGGAAGATTTTGCTTTCTTTACCAAGTGAAATCAGCAGTAGCTTCTCTCAGCACCCCATTGCAGGTGGGTCTGCAGGGGGAAGGCTGCAAAGGGGGCAAATGGAGCCTCTGGAACTGCCTGCAAGGCACAGCCACCCTAATGCCACTTTCTGACCCAGTTACCCAGTTTGGGGAGGAGATTAGGATATAGCTGGGATCCCTCTGGAAATAGCCCAGTCCAGACACAACAGAGGAGGAGAATGACAGTAGCTGTGAGAAAGATGGGGAGGTATGGATGGAGCAGCTCCTGTACAGCAAAGCCTTCCCAACAAGGGTGTCCTTTGTCACCCACAGGTACAAACTGGGTGTCTGCTCAGACTCTGGGTTTGAGTAGGAAGTCCAGGTGACATGGGGAACTTTCCATCTGGCATGTTTGGCCAGAAGCCCATTGGGTTTTATCTTGGCGTCAGCAGCTGCTGCTCTAATCCAATATGTTGAAAACTGTAAGATTATAATGTTACCTTTGCATGTGCCCTGAGTAAAGGCCCAAGGGGGAAAGTGGAAACCTTCAGTGCAAGGAATAGTTGACCTACACAATTCCAGCTGCTGTGAATGGGATCAAGTAACTATGAATGGACAAGTACCAGAGAGTAGCTTTAAAGTGTTACCACCTCGCATGAATAAATTTCAGCTAAATATTAATAGGAAATATCAGTGTTTATCAATGTGGATTATTTCATGTACTAACTAGTAACCACTGATTCATTAGGAAGGATGCACTTGCAGATGATGGACAGTAATTCTGCACTGACTTGTCTGTTCTTCCTCTGTGCTCTATCCAAAGGCAATACTGCAGCTGCTGCTGCTGCCTGGTGCTCCTTCTGCTCATTTGTCCTCTGCCTGCTGAATTCAGTGGGATTTGTGCCTTTAACATAATTATTATTAAGTTTCTATTTTTTGTCCCTGTTCAAGAGGCTCTTTGGTAGCTGATTATACTAATCAGAGGTGACTTAACCCATATTTAAATGCAGCAGTCTGAATTTGTCTTCAGCGCAGTCTCCAGAAGATATGAACCAAGCATCAAAGAAAATTAATTCATAGGTACATTATCCTGTGGGATCAAGCTAAAATGTGGTCAAAGAGCTTTAGCTTTAGCTTGTATGCTCTCATGTAAGGATATGGGCAGGAGAAGGCAGACAGGCTCTTGTTTGTGCAAGTTTCCCCCCTCCCTTCTTTGAGTTAGGCAGAATAACAGATCACAAGAATACTTATCAGAGAATATTTTACTGCAGTTAAGTCAGAACACTTTATTCCTTTACAAAAACAATAATTATTTTTGGAAGTACGATCAGCCACATGAAAAGTATTCTTTAATCTTTTTCTGGGCCAAAATTGTGACTTGGGCACTTCTCAGCTTTTCAAATAAATACATTCATTTATCTGGCCAAGGTATTACTCCAGCACAAGGCAATACAGGGCCTTAAATACACACAAAATTTGGGTACTTCTGTTGCCTCTATAAGAACCATCTTAAACCATTTTCTACAAAATAAGGTGCTGGATGATGGAAATGAAAAAATTCCAGATGGTTCTCAAAAGCTTAGGCAGAATTTTGTCCTAAATGGTGATTAACTCATTCATGTATGTTCATAATCCTTTTAAGCAGTTGCATAATATTCCAAGTGGCCCTCAAAGATGCTGTGTAGGACAGTAAGTAGCTCATTTCAGCCCACAGGAATGCAAGATCATATGCTAGGGGGGAAATACTGTTCACACTGGAGTAAATGTGTTTTTTGTTCTGCCTTTAATGGTGTTTCTGCTCCTTTTTCTGAACTTAATTGAGAATGGGATTTTACCCATCTCCTCACATGATTCTGGCTCAAACCTGAATTCTAGCTTTGAGCATTTTTAAATGGGGAAAATTAAAGTGAAACTACATAAACCCAGTGAATAGATCCATCTCCAGGTGGAGAAGGACTGTGATAACCTTCCTGAAGCAGAGGTGTGCTCCAAGCAAACAGTCCCTCAGTGCCAGCCATGCTCCAGGTCCTGGGACAGCAGCTGTGCCATCTGCCCTACAGGTGGGCAGCGTTCTCCCTGGCCCTTCCTCCTCCCACAGCAAACACAAAAGGGGGTGCTTGAGGTGAGGAGGTCATAATGCCACAGAAGGGAAAATGCTCTATTTCCAGGAACTTTCAGTGAAACTTCAGACTTGACAGAGATAAGGCTAGATAAGGAATTTCAGGGACAGAGTTCACACTGAGGGTAAACTCTCAGGCAGTATATTTTTATGTTGCAATTGAGACTAAAATATTCCATAAACTTTCACTATATTCTTTGCATTAAATCCAATAATTAGTTATTCATCTCCCAGCTTTGATTTTGTTAAATAACCAATACCCTAATTCAGAGGCAAGAATTTAATCCATAGAAAATTCTGTCCTGGGAGAAGATCAAAGTGAGTCCCGTGGTGTTAAGCACACACCTACAGCACTTGATCCTGAAAAAAAAAAAGTTAGGTGCACGTTTCAATCAGCCTATGCCTTCTTCCTGGTTCCCATGCATTAACCTAAGCCTCTCCTGGAGCATTTTTGGGGTCAGGATCAAGGACCTGTGGAAATTCCCACACCGGGAGAGCAGGGCTCTGAAAAGGTAGCAAGCAAACAGATGAGAACCCAGCAGGCTGTGATGGCAATGCCTCCTCATTCCTCTGCATCTACCAACGCTACAGGAAGAGATTGAAAGTCTCTTGGGCGACATAAATACGCACGATAAGCTCGAACAGAAAACACAAAGGTGAAATGGCCCTGCTTATCAGGCACAATTAAAATGAATAGAGGATGACTAATAAAGAGGCAGTTTAAAATCTTTACATGACACAGTGTCAAGGCAACAGTGTTGTGCAATAGCGCTGACACAATTAACTCTGTGTCCCTGCCTTGGGCTCCCGCCCGCACCCTCCGATGGCGAGCGCGGGGTGGGCGCTGCCGCTCTCCGCTCCCTGCCGCGCCCGGGGCCGCCGCGGAACCCGGCGGGAACAGCGCTCCGGACCAAGGCAAGGCTGCTCTCCCCTCTTTGCCATCTCCGCTCCTCTCTTTCCTTCTCGCTTGCGTGATCCCAGCCCTCGCGGTTACTGCCGTGTGAAAAGGGGAAAACATCACGCTGGATTTCTGGGCACACTCCGGAGGGAGACAAGGCTGAGGTGCCTGATCCTGAACCGGGGCTGGTTGTTGACTTAGCGCCGAGGAATGCAAGCGTTTCCTGCGTAGGAATTTTTGCAGTGTGTAATTTACAAGCTAGTTTGGACAGCCCTTTGCTCGGGATGATGGATGGTGAATGGGAGTGTGATCTTCCAAAATACAGCTCAAGGTATCCTTCTAGTTCTTCATTTAATTATGTTGCTCCTTAGTGGTGCCTGTCAGGCTGCAGGATCTCCCAGTCCACTGAGTGAGTGCAGCAGGCTGGATTTTATATGCATATATAAATGAATATACATGTATGTACATATTTTTATATATACATAGATACTATATATATAGTACATAGTATCTATTATATATATATATAATATTTATATGATATATGTATTATACATACTTCTATTCACACACAAGAACATATACAAAACCATACGCAAGAGCGACAAAGATTTTTTTTTCTTTGATGTTCTTATTTTCTGGCCAAAACCAGCTCTCTCTTGGTTTTATTGCTGCTGGCATGTCTTTGCAATGCAGCACTGTCAAAAACTAACAATATAAACAAATTTGAGGCTATGCCAACCATTGCTGAGCACAGCCAAAGCTGCCCAATGCCACAACTTGCTGAACAATGTGTGAATTTTGCAGTGGCAGAAATGTCTGTTTCCCTGTTCTTTCTTAACTTTTGGAAAGATCTTGGTGAAAAGTGTGTTATTCTAAACGAGATAATTAAAGTAATTGATATAAAAACTCCTTCACCATTGCTGCAGGAGGAGAGGCCCCTCTATTTGCCCAGCCTGCTAGCTCTACCTGCCGGGGGCTGCAGGGGTGCTGGAACACTTCAAATAAGACATGTTTTCTGGTCAGCAAATAATGGGTTTTTTATGAGGTAAAGTGGTACTTCTGAACAGTTTGCTTTATTAGAAGGCAGTGTTGATGCTGTTTCCTGTGCCTGTCAGACTTGTGGGACTGGGGGTGGCCAAGGAAGTGTCCCAGCACCCCTGGCCAGCTGCTAGCACAGCTCAGGGCAATGGCTGTAGCACTTGTACCTTGAGGGGAAACCTGCCACAGCCTCTTTGGGGCCACATCCTGCCTGCCTGTGCTTCCCACCCATCCATCTGTGGGTACTCATCTACTTCCCCAAATGTGTATCTGCATGTCCATGTAGGGAGGCAGTGACATCCATCCATCCCATTGGTGATGGTTCCTGCTGGACAGGGCTGCACTGCAGGCTGCAGAGGCACACCTGAACCCAGGTAAAAGTGGAGAGAAACGCTGCATTTGACATCTGTTGGTGTCTTGCCTGAAAGTGAACAGGAAGGATTTTTACCACATGAATGAGGGAAGGGTTGCTGTGTTTCGCATGACCCACTCTAAGTGAGAAAAAGAGATTTGCCACTTGTGGCACAACCAAGCTATTTTCTTTGCCTCCGATAGCAAAGTAAATAAGAAATATTAACTGTGTGCAAAGGTGCCCTTTTACTTGTGCTCATCAATAACAGCTGATGTCCCTCAGGGTTATTGCTGTAACATCACTTTCCTTTCCTCACTGGCATCAGGTTCATATCAAAAACCTCATGGCCCCATAGCAAAGTCGTTTGTCCACTGCTGTGTTTGTGGGTTGTGCTTTTGTCCCCCGTGCTGTGCTTTGGGACACTGGCACATGTGGGAATGGGGCCGTGCAGGCTGCCTGCGTGCCTGCCCCTTTCCTCCTGCAGAACGAGGGCTGGGAGAGGAACAGGAATTTTGGCTGAGCAAAGAAAGCCAGCGGTGAGAATGCCAGCTGTGGGAAAGGGCTACTAGGCAGTAACATACTCCCAGAGGGAGCAGATCCCCCAGCATTGCATAGGTGAAGGAGCAGCTTTCCAGGAGGAAGCTGCTTGGAGTGGACAGGGGGGAAAGGACCCCAAAAATTAACTTGCTGGTAAGGGAGTGCACTCTGTTTTGGAAGCTGCTTGGAGTAGCCCGGGGCCGGAGTCTGGGACCCAGCGATGTTCTCCCAAGTCGTCCCAGCTGTGGCGTCAACCAGCGGTTTCCCAGCGCAGCGCTGGTGCCTTGAGAAGAGAGAGGAAGAGACTCCAGAAGAGTCTTAATGCCCCAGATTTGGTACCTACTGCTTCCAGATACAAGAGGAGCATAAACCAAACTCTGGCGATGGGCAGGACCACACGGCACTTCCGAGCAGCGGCCCCAGCCCGACTGTCCGGGGACACCGTGGCAGCGCAGGCGGGACCCCGCTGCTCCTGCCGCCGGCTGCGGCTCTGTAGTCACGGGCAGGGAAAGGAGCTGCCCGCTGTCCTTGGAGAGGAGGGTAAACAGTTACACCGGAGAAAGGGAATTAAAAAAAAAACCAAAAAACCTATGAGGAAGGAAGCGGCAAATGTTAAATGGGTGACTCACGATGCGGGATGACTAATCCCGTCAGGGCACAGCTCGTACTGCGCAGGGAGCCGGTGCCGCGCTCCGGGCGGGGAGCGCAGAACGGCTGCGGCTCCGTCGGGGCAGCCGGGGCCGGGCCTCGCTCCGCACGGAGGGAGGACAGGCCGGTCCCGGCAGGGCTCCGCGGCCAGCCCTCGGCCGGTACCCGCGCATCGGCGGCGTGACCCACTTTCCGCCGCTTCCTCCCGGTGCACGGCACCGCCGCCGCCCGCTCCACCGGCCCGGCCCCGTCCGGGCCCCGCGCCCGCCGAGGTGCGCGGCTCCTCCCGTGCGGGGCGCTCCGCTCCGCCCCGCGCTCTGCCCGCGGCGGCCGGCGGCGGGTGCCGGTGGCGGCGGGGCGGGGAAGCAGCGCGCCTGTGCAGTGCCGGGGGCCGGGCCCAGCCCGCCGCGTTACACAACCGGCCGCCGCCACAGCCGAGTTTCACAAGTCCCGCAGCCCTCGCCCCCCGTGCGCCCACCGCCGCGCATCGCCGCGGATCCCCGGCACTGCCCCCGGCCTGCCGCGCTCATGCCATGTCACCGCCGGGCAGCGGGACCCCGCGGGCAGCGGTAACCCCTGCGGCCGGGGGGACATCGCGCCGGGGCTGGGCATGGCACTGAGAGCGGCTCCGGGACGCGCATCTTCCTAGGCGGTACGTACGGCCGCGGGGCCGCCAACCCTGCCGGGTCAGGCGGGAGGGAGGGAGGGAGGGAGGGGACCCGCACCTGCAGCCCGTGGGAAAAGCCCCCGCTGCAGGGCCGGGACGCGGCACTCGCCGCTCCGCCCTGCCTTCGGACACTGTCAGGATGGTCCCAGGTAAGTTCTGAAAAGGAAAACTGACAGCCGCAAGTCCTCTGGTTTTTTCCTTTAAAAATCCATGGACCCATGGACCATCAAGACGGGCCGAGGACGCAGCGCAGGGTGTCCGGGGGGGCTCTGGCTGTAGAGGGCAGGCGGGAAGGGGACCCCGGGACTGGGATGCAGGAGCGCATCCCGAAGCCGGCACCGGCACCCCCGTCCCGCAGCGCCCGCGGACCGCGGCGCTCGGAGCCGCCACGGGCTGAGCACCGCTGAGAGCTGCGGTGATTTGGGATTGAGGGGAAGCTGATTTTCAGGAGACTGAAATGGGTGCGATCGCAGCCTTCTCGTTCTGTCTTGAAGTTCGTTGTTCGTGGAATGTATTTGACTGAAATAGGCTGGAGAAAAACCTCCAAAATGAGTCTTGCACCTAAAGGTAACATCTAAAATCCAGGTGGAAAAGTCATTCTTCCCACCAGGGTTGTTGTGTCATTTGATTTTACAGAATGTTTACATTATATGTGGGGAAATAAGAACGGTTTGAAAGTCCCTCACATGTTTCAGCCACGGATTTGTGAATGGTAACTCCACGCCTTGGTTCTTAGTGGCAGAAATTGTGAAGTGATTGCTCTGGGTAGCTCGCACTGGAAGCGCAGGTCGGAGCTGAGCCCTGTGTGATTCATCAGTGAGGTGTCGCACGCGGTTTGCTGTAGTCCTTTGTGAAGTGCCACAGTCCCCGAGGGCAGGAGGCAGGTCCCTGCTCAGTGGATTTTGGAGAAGTCCAGCACATCAGTCCCTTTTCGGAGACAGAACTGGCACTCGAGTGCCAAGTACCCCGAGCCGTGGATGAAGTTGTCCCCTTCAGCAGGGAGGGAGCTCCGGAAATAATGCCCTGAAATCAAAGCTGTTGAAATGCCCCATGCCTTACCTGCCTGGGGGAGAGTAGGGTTATTTATTAGCTGAAGTTTATTTTGCTGAGTGCAGTGAAAGCTGTGGTGCTGATTTCACTAGAGGGATGAGACTTTCTGGTGTATCCATGAGAAAATCTTAGGAGTCACTTCCTGCTTTTTTGAGCAGAATGCTGGTGCTCCCCTGTCCTTATTTTGCTGGATCACTGCTGGCTAATCCCTTGCTCTGCAAATGTGAATTTGGCTTAAAGAGACAGCTAGCTCTTCATGGGTTTGATGTGTAGGCTTCACAGTCCTCAGAGATGTAAGGGATGTTGTTTGAAGCTGCGGACACTTCCAAGAGTACGCAGTGTGCAGCCCTGGTACTGAATGTCTGACAATGTGGTGTTTTGGTTGGGAATTTGTGTAATTTTTATTAACTTCCAAGGCTGCAGTCCCTCACCATAGTTATTCAGTCAGAATAATACATTCTGACTGAATTTCATGTATTTCAGAAAAATACATTGGATTTTGGGTTTTTAGAAACTGTATTAAAAAACCCCAAATAACTAGATCATTCTCCTGTAATGTGCTAATCAGAGTAAGCCTGAGTGTCAGTGCTGCACCAGGGAGGACCAGAACAACTGCACTTGGGACTCTGCAGCTGATGGAGCCTTGAGAAACACAGCAGGCACTAATGAGGACAGGAAGCTCCAGGAAAACCCAAAAACTGAAATTTGTGTGGAAAGGAGGCGTTCGTATCTCTTGGGTTAAACATGTGTAGTACCAAATCTTTAGAATTTTTTTGGAAGAGGTAATAGGAAAAATGAACATGGCTTTAGGAGTGATTGCTTGCTGCTCACTTATCCTGGTTGTTCCTAGTTGTGGATTACAATTAATTGATTTAGAGGAAAAAGTTAAATTGGTTTGAAATGTATTTATAAACTGCAAACTTTAGTAAGATATGTGATGGTTCCTGGGTTTTAGCCACTGAAACTATATCTGTATTAAATTATTCTTCTGGTTTAAGACATACATCAAGTATACAAAAATAGCTCAGAGTTAAAGATTAAAATTAGCAAATGAGTAGTTCATAATTAAAGTCTCATGATAGAGGAAGTGGCATTACATTGCAGAGATACTGATGTCAAATCCAACTTCTGCTCATTAGTAGTATCAAAATATTGGTAGGATGTCTTTACGGTTTGGAGCCAAGGCTTGTCTGTGAACAGAAGTTGCTTTGTTTTGTCCTAAATTACTCAACCTCCCAAGATTCACATGTAATGGTACAAAGGTTTTAATGCCAACATAGATCATTCTTTCAAGACTGGGGGAATAAGCTGTGTGCCTATATTAGAATAACTGAATTCAGGCTTGTACTGGAACGCTTACAGATCCTAGTGAAATGATATGGCTTTAAACAGAACAGTAAAGCTTACAAACACCAAAATAGTATGAACCAATGCTTTCTGGTATTATTGAAATGATAGACCTCTCTACCATTTCAGTTCCAAATCTCTGTCAGGGAAGTGAGGCAGGTAAACAACTGTATTTATTTGTTAGGACCTGGATGACCCCCTTCTTTTGGGTGAGTCCTGGCTCAGCTGGGGCCATGCTCAGGCCACCACAATGGCCCTGGTGATCAGCTTTCCTGGCTGTAGCTCCACCAGCTCTGTCCCATCCTCAGCCCAGGCTGAGGCCATTCTAGGTTTTTTGCCTTGTTTCACTGCTATTTTGGTGTGACCAAAAGAATATGGCCTATATGTCCTGTGTCCTATAAGCTGAAGGAGCAATGTCCCTGTAGAAAAGTCCTGCAAGACCATACTTATTGTTACTCCAGTCTCATTTAAGCCCGGATTTAAGGGAGGCTGAGGTGGTGACAGGCCCCAGCAGGAGCTCTGTGCACAGCTGGGCATGCTGGCTGCACATCTGCCCAGCCTCAGAATCACCAGATTCAGTCAAACCACAAAGGTGTGTGCAATTAATGAGAGACTTTGACCTATTTGATATTCCTTTATTGTCTTCGGCCGTGCCTACATGGGGAAATTACACCAATTCAGTTTAAGTCTGTTTTTAAAGTGATTTGATTAACCTGATGTGACCTTGTGTACGGACATTCTTATTTAGGTTCAAATGAGCTTATTTGGGTTCAACCAAAACCTGCACTTAGTCAATTTGCACAGAACTGAAATTAGACATGCCTAAACTGGAAGGGGAACTGATGTCTCTAAATAATGACACAACTTTCTCATGAAAGCAGAACCTTCTGTAGAATCTGGAACAGAGTGTAATTACTGACAAATCTGCAGGCAAGTGAAAGCTATTCATAGCAAAGGTTTCAAAAAAACCCAGGGAAAACAGGCAAAACTTAAATATCTTGGTGAGACAAATGAAGAAGTGCCAATAATCCCAGTCCTGGAATACTGAAAGCAGTGGCACAAGGCTTGCAAAGCTTGCAGCAAGGCTCTCCCATGGCTCTTCAGATGCAGAAGAGAGCAAGCATTTGTGTCCTTTACAGGGAGTCCCTAGAGACTCAGCAAATAAAAAAGCAATGCAGGAAATGTTAGGCCAGCTGGTTTGAACACAACAGTACCCAGCGTCTTATGACGTATTTTGTAGGAAAGAATAATTAGGCATGGAAATAATGAGGAAGCAGGGTAAATTACAACAAGATTTGATCAAAGATGGATTGTGCTAGACTAATCTAACTTCTTTTTTGTATAACAGATTATTTATATCGCGTAGGGTAGGAATGTCATTTATCTAAAGTCAAGTATGTGATACCATGCCCCACAGGATGTTATGGCTTAAAATGAAGATAGTGGTTCAAGACAAGAATTGAAAGGTAGAAAAGAACCTGGCCAAAGAGAAGATACAACCATTGCATGCAAATAAAGTTCTCTAAATGGAAAGAGATATTCAGAGAAAGTCACCAGGACAGAGGGAGATTGGTGGTGCTGCTCCCTTGGGACCAGGCTTGGGCCTGCTGAATGGATCCACTCTGACCTGTGTGCAGGGTGTGTGCCCAGGAGCTGTGTGGGATGACAAAAACTTGGGAGGAATTGTCAGTACAGAGGAGGGTCAGATTATCACATGAAAGCTATTTAGATGACTTTGTTGATTGGGAGTTATAGACATAAAATGGCATTTAATAGTGCTGAGTGCAAAGTCAAGTAAAGTCGTAAGCATGGAGACCAGTAACAAGAATTTCCAGTGTGAAATAGGAGCCCTTCAGTTGTACATGACAGAAGGGAGAGATCTGGATGCACTGTTTGCTCAGAAGATACCTGGGAGCAAGCACTGAGATGCAGCTGGGAAGGGGACCACTGATGTCCTTGGATACCAAAGGAAAATAATGTGAGAAATTCAGAGCAATGTGATAACGATCATTGTACAGATCATCATACAGGGTGTCAGTACAAGAGCTCCACAATGTTTTTGGAGTGGTTTACTGATGTTTTGCATAATTCCAGACACCCCTGCCAAGAAAACATTAAATTCCAGTGGTAGGAGAGCGAGAGATGTGGTTACACAAACACAACTGTTGTACAAAGCGAGGTTAAAGAGCATCATCTCTTTAGCTCTGGCCAGGTGAAACAGTGAAGGGACAGGCTACATTGGGGTATTTTGCACACAATTGGCACTATATAGCAAGAGGGCAGGAAAAAAAATAAGCTAAAAGATAGCATCTGCACTAGGTCAAATTTTCTAAACTGGTCATGAATAAATTTGGGTGGAGAATTAGAAGAAAGCTTGTATCTACCCAAGGATTGAAGTTGCATAAGAGTCTTTCAATTAGGGTAGTTTTGAGATAGATCTTGACAATCCTATGAAAGAGGTTATACAATTAAATTAGAGAGTTCCTGGAGATAGGAAATTACATTTGCAGAATTAGTTCTTTGCTCTGCAGTGTAGTCATATTTTTAATGTATGCTTGAAAGGAAATGGATCTTGTCTGTTTACACTTTTAACCCCATGTATCAAGTCTTCTGCTGTTTTCTTGGGAGATGAGGCAAGAAATATTATTCTCTGTTGCTGCAGGTTTGAATCTTTTTTCTCCCACACCTGAGTTCCTCTCAACACTAGACATTGAAAATGTACCGTGCAGATTCCTTGTAGCATTAGACAGGCACAATTGCCTTCAGATTTTTCTGGCATGCTCCCTGGTTCAACCTGTTCATCAGATTTTGGGCCAGAGACATTTTTCCTTCAGACTGTGTTGCCAGTCACCGTTTTACACTTCAGGGTGAATTTTCTGGGCTCTGTTGCTGGCATAAATGAACTCTGTGTGGCTCCATGGGCTTGCAATACTGGCAGTGATCTTCACCTGCCCTTTGCTGTGTCACAGAACAGTTTAATCTTACATGCTTCTTATGTGAATCATAAGTTTATTGTATGACATGAGGATGTGTTCTTGGGTTTCTGGTGCCCCTTGGCAGGTTGAAGAGATGTTGTTGTTTTCCAGCATTGTTTTCCAAGACAATGAGTGCTGGGTTGGGGTTCCCTTTTAACCTGATATTCCTGAAGTAAGTTGGGAACCTGGACTTAGTATCAGCTCTGCTCTGGTGCTGATGATCAGAGCAAAGTTCTCTAAATCATGCAGGATAAAATCTAGAAGAAAGAAGTGACTGCTGACCACTAGTGATGAATTAGTCACTTTAAAAACACAGAGTGGTTAGTGTAAAGTTGAATGTATGATGTCTATCTTATTGCAAGAAGGAGAGAAGGGAGTAGATAAAACAAGACAGAAATTAAGCAGGCAAGGAAGAAAAAAAACAGCTCAACTTAGCCTGCAGCAGAGATCGCCTACCTGCCAATGTGCCTGTAAAGGGAAATTGAAATATTGAAAAATGTCAGAGCTGATGAGGGTAACACTGAGGTGGTAGAAGAGGAAGTACGTTAACCAAACTCCATGGAGCTGTTGAAATGCATTGAATCATCTGACTGACTTGTATTCTTAGGCAAACACAATTATACAATTGATTAATTTGTCGACATTCCTTTAGTGCATAACGCTATGGTAACCGAGAGGCTCGCTAAACATTGCTGTGGAGAGTGCTGCCAAACATCTTTGTTTGGGGGAGAGGGAGGGGGGCAGAGCCAGGCCTTGGAGCCCGGGCTTTGGAGGACTGCTGCACACACAGAGACACACAGAGACACACAGACACACACAGACACACACAGACACACACACAGCTGTGCACCGGAGCTGGGCTCCTGTTGCAGGTGGTGGAAGGTGAGCATTGGGTGCTTTGTGGGTCACACACGTGTTCTGGGATGATCAGAGAGGTGACCTGGCTAACAACTGCCTTCAACACATTTGCTACCTGATCTTTGCAGAGCTGACAGGCTGCACCACCCTCCTGCTGGGTCCCTGTCATCTGCTGTGACAGCAGGCAGGGACAGCAAAGGATTTGGTCTTTCCTGCACCACTCTCCCATGGCATGCAGGGCTCTGCCACCCTGCACATCACCTTTCATCAACTCCTGGGACCTCAGTTCTTCAGGGCTGCTCTGCAGGGCCCTGTTGTGTGAAATAGAAATGTGTTTTTAGTTTTACATCGAGTTCCCAGGTTTTGGCTGGCTGCTGTGTGGTACCTGCACTTGTACCTGCTCTGTTCTCTGTGTCCTGGCTCTGGGCAGAGGCTTCACCTCTCTTTATCCATCATGGCTCAGCAGAGACCTGCACTGGGCCTCTGCCTCCCTATGATTGTGGAATAGTCAGAGTTGGAAGGATCATCCAGGTGTTCCCCCTCACCTATAAGTAAATGTGAGGTGGTTTGCTGAGTGCCAGTTATAAGGAGATTGACTGATTGACTAATAGATAAATGCAAAGATATTTGTAGGTGTGTTTATTCTTGTTTACAAAGTGCCAAAGCCTAGGCAAGATTTTCGAGTATGTAGCAATGGCAGGAATCATATCTATAAAAATGCTAATCTCCTGTCTTGCTTCATCTGTTCAGCCCACAAACACATGCATACACACATGCTTGAAGGAAACTAATAAAAGGTTTGTTGGTTCTTTTCTGGGCTCAGCCTACTTTAATCTTGGTTTAATGCAGAGCACAATGCAGTGCATTGCTTCCGGACAATAAAGTTTTGATCATAAACAAAATACTAAGTAAACCATTTTTTAGAGTAATTAATGTGCAATAGATGAGCTGATAAGAGTTCCCATTGCTGATAGGTATTTTGCATAGATATGGCAGCATTACAGGAAGATTTCCAAGCCAATGCAGAGGCTTTATCTGAAGGGGATGAGATAAACCCCTGGCCCTGATGAAGACAAAGGTTGAACTTCCACCAGCTTCTTTGTGGGGACCTCTCCCAAAGTATCAGCTGAAGAGAAAAGTAGGAGTCAGTCCTTGTTTTTAGGCTGTTCTAAGCTCTGCTGCACAAACTGCAAATAGGTGTTTATGTATAGAGGAGGATGCTGTGTGTTTGGTCCACTGTTGGCTTGTCACAGCCAAGGCAGCAATTAGGGAGGCTCTAATGGCTGGGGAGGGTTACACCCCTTGCTGAGGAAGTTTGACCATAAACCTGTTTGTCCTGTCTCTGAGGGCAATGTACACTGGCTCAATTTACAGTAACTTAAAAACATTCACTCTGATCAAACTGCTTCCAATCAATTTTTATTAAGTGATGTGTTAAGTGTGTGTGTTAAATGACTCACATGAGACAAAAAGGTGGGACTTGGGTTAACTCTGCTACTGATGTATATATTAAAGATGAGTATTAATAGTTTGCTTTTACTCTTGAATAATTGTAATGGCTTCCTTTTGGGGCAGCTTTTCCGTCCAAAGGGCACAGCAGGAAGTATTAATAAAACAAACTCTTTGTGCTAATCTTGACACCTACATTTTCTGTTTAATTTTGCTTATGCAGAGGGCTGAGCCTTCTCATTAGTGGAGACAATGTGTCAACAGAGGAAAAGTGAGTTACTGTATTTTCTTTCCGTCATAAACGCTGGGGTTAACCTCCCACACTCAGCAGGGATGTGCAGCTGTGTAATTGCACAGGGAGCTTGCTCGGCCTTGGGTGCCACTCCTGGGGCTGACAATTCCCATTGCTCATTCTGCTGCAGCATGGGCTTCCGAGAAAGCACTTTCTTATCTGAGCCATCTGCACATCTCGTGGGACTTGGCCTTTCAACTCGGCCTTTCAATGGACTTCAGCTCCTGTCCAGTGAGACCTCCAGGTGTCTGTGTCTCACTGGACTGGAGCTGAAGTCCATTATTTGGGGAAGGTTGTACCAATCGGGAAGCCTTGCTGAAAATTATGTTGCATGGGAAAATTGTCTGCAATTCTGTTTTTCAACTTTCTGGAAATAATTCAGAGTATGGAAGGAGAAGCTTCCAGAAGAAGGTGGTTAGAAGGAAAGTGTATATGATTCTGCAATAATCTTGGTGTATTGTCTGGAAAGGGCAAAAATCCATTGCCTAAAATGGGAGAAGAATAATTGCAAAAAACTGGACTAAAATTGCCACTAAGCCATTTGTAAACCTGAAATGGGCTGAGTCAGAGTTTTGTCTTATCCAGGGTACATGTTTTGAATCTGGAGCTGAATTCCTTATATTGGGTATATTCATAGTTAAACAGGTATGAGTGTTCAAATGGAGTCTGAAGTGTTAGAATGATGAGTTTGTTGGTAGTACGCTGTTGTGACTAGAGCAGAATTTCTGTTTTCACTTGGGGGATGAAAAAAAGACTAATGCCAACAAGAACAACTTCTGTGTTGTGATTTTTTTTTGAAGGAAAGCATGTGAATACTAATAAATGATCCAGCTGGGATAGCATCTTTCTTTAAAATTGTCATTAGAGATAGTGTATTATATTAACAAACATGAATTTAGTTGTACAGTAAGTAAAATTTTATAACTATAAATCATCAACTTATTTCAAAAGTTGCAGTGCTGAGGAAATTTTTCTGGGATTTTCTAATATAGGCTGGTTTGAATTGTTTGAATAAGAAGAGATATTGGTGAATAAATCAGATAATGGGCTGCTTTACATAGAAGGCATAATGCCTATTTATGATGTATAGAAGTCCTAAGAGAGATGAATTTCCAGTTTAATCTTCTTTGGATTGTGTTTGAAATCTACTTTTATGCAGCATTTCTGACTGCTTTAGAGATTACTCTTCAGACACTTACATTGACTTCATTTCTATTTGAATTACAGCTCTACAAGGTCACTGGCAGGCCAATGTTCATTTATTTCACTTAGTTTTTAGTCCCTTGACCTTCAGGTTAATACTTGATAAGTGTTGCCAAAATTTTTCTTCTGGCCGAGTTGCTCTGGTCAGAACTTTGGAGGCTGAGTTATCACCCTTACCAGAAGGAGTAATAGAGACCAACTGTTCTGTCATTGGAGTCTTTGCTTTTATTTGAGAAAAAATTTGGAATTAATTTTTGTCTTTCCTGACATGAGCATCATGCTTTGTGAGGGTAAAATGTCAACCACCTTTATTAGCAGCTGATTTTTCTCACAACCTTGCAACACTTGCAGCAGCTTCCATCAAAGGGCCCTGATGGGGAAACATTGGTGAAAGGATGACATGCAGCACTGGAGAGTGGAGGAGCAGGATTGCTACTCTGCATAAAGGAAGCAAGCATCTGGGAGATAATAAAAACTTCTGACAAGGATAGGAAGATAATTCTTTAGATAATTCTGCATTGAGCTCTGCTCTAGCTTCTGTCTCCTGCCAGGCTTCCCAAGCCCTGGGTCACAGGGTTAGAACTGTGGGCTGGTTGTGTCACCCTTCAACTGCAGATGCAGCAGAGCTCCCCCATTGCAGTACAGCACCAGCAGACCCAGAGAGTCTGTTATCACCCTCCTATTGAGGATGATGGTTTCTAAAGCATTAACATTCATGTCAGGTCTAGATAGGGATCAGCAGAGGCTTAAATCATTGTCAGGAACAGATGTGAGACACCTAATCACTTATTTCCTAAGGAAAATGAGTTTGATTGCATGAATAGTTGTAAATATTTCATTCAGCAGCTCAGCTACTACAGCAATGGTAAACAAGCTTCTGAGGCTGAAGAGAAGCATTTTGTGGCACTGTACTTGATTTCTTATTCATTTTAACTTCAGTGTAGAAGAAATAAGTTTGGGTACTTTGGATTACATTTTGTGACAGCTCTGATCGTAACCAGGGGCTCACTTTGAAGACAGCCAAAGAGAATCATTGAAAGGTTTGGGTTGGAAGGGACCTTAAAGATATCTGATTCCAACCCCTCTGCCATGGCAGGGGCACCTTCCACCAGACCTGGTTGCTCAGGGCTCAGGGTCACACCCAAGCTGGCCTTGAACACTTCCAGGATGGGTATCCACAGCCTCTCTGAGCAAACTGTGCCAGGGCTTCACCACCCTCACTGTGAAGGATTCCCTCCTAATATCTAATCCAAATCTAATCTCATTTAGTTTAAAATCATTCCCCCTTTTCCTATAAATATCTACCTATGTAAAAAGTATCTCTGTCTCTTTTTTATAAGCTCCCTTTAGTCTTTGAATGCCACAATGAGGTCTCCCCAGAGGCATCTCCTCTCCGGGCTGAAGAACCCCAGCTCTCTCAGCCTATCTCCACAGCAGAGGTGCCCCAGCCCTCTCAGCATTTTTGTGGCCCCTTCTCTGGACTTCCTGCAGCAGGTCCACATCTATCTTGTGCTGAAGACCTCAGAGCTGGATGCAGAACTCCAGGTGGGCTCTCATGAGGGCAGAGCAGAGGGGGAGAAGCACAATCCTTAACATCCCGAACCTGATAACCATCGTCCTCGGGATGAGCGCAGAGCTGGAGATCCTGCCACTGGGAGGTGTTCACGGCACCAGGGTAAATTCTGGCTTTGAGAGGAAGATGACAGCCTGAGCACCCATCCTCTGCCTCAGCTCTTGCAGTTGGTGCCAGGCTGTGGGGATGAGCACAGCCACTGTGGTGGCTGGGGCAGGATCGGGTGCTCTGTGCCCCTTCGGGCAGTGCTGCCTCAAATCTCTGCTGGCTCTTTGGAGCACTTGCTCTATGTAAGCAATAATTAGGGACACAGATTTAATTCCTTGTTTGTTTTGCACTTCTCACTTGTTAAAACCAAATTGAATTGGAAGAAACTTTGTCATTAAATCAGGGCGGGTATAAAACCAGTTTCAAAGTAGATAAAGAATTTCAGTACTGCTCTCTTGCAGAGAGGCTGCTGAGAGGAAGGAAAGGAAGGAGGAAGTTAGCTTTTCTCTCTGCCTAATTGAATGTTTTCCCTGTTTGAGTTTCAGTTAAACTACTGTGTAGTTTGCTTGTGATTTTTAGCAGGTGTGCACGTAAGCGCTGCACTAAGGAAGGAGCCTGGGAGTACAGATGATGTTTACCTCTCAAACGTGGTGTGGAATTCTGAGGAAACTGGGACTGCCAGCTAAAGGTCATGGGCATTTTTAACTTCTGCTGCCGGCTTCATGCTCCTGTGTAGATGTTTGTCAGGAGTCTTGCTGGCCATGGTGGTCTTCTGTAGTCAGATTATCATAGAAAAAAGCTCCATGTGATTTTTGTGCATTTACATCACAATGTGATTCCTTTCATCAGCTGATTTTAATGTGGGTTTTCTCGGCCAGCCTAATTTTGTTCTGTTAAATACAGTAACAGACATTATTAGTATTTGGTTACACAATTTAAGGTGCTTTAGTCAGGAAAGCCCAAGGTAAAAAACTCATGTTTACCCTAATTCTGGAAAACACAAATATATCCTGCTTCTTTCACCCAAGAATTACACAGATGGTTAAAAATAGAGACATGTGCCAGTGGATCTGTCTGAATAGAGGGCCAAGTTCTGAATGCTATTTTCACTCTGTCCCAGGTGAAGTATGTTCTCACACTGCAGCCTTTTCTGCTGGGCTAGTCTCTTGCTTGAAAACCAGAGACCAGAGGTGTCAAACATTCAGATTCACCATCTTTGTCAGTCACATTCATGCAGCCAGGATTGCTGAGCAGGATGGCAGTGCCCACTGCTACTGCTATTAACTTGCTTGAGTAGAGGAGAGTTATCCTTTGGGAGAGAGGGACCCACATATTTCATTTAGTGGTCATACTGGAGTGTTGATTTTGACTGATAGTAGGAGGATTCTTACTACTGGACTATTGCAGATGTGAAATAAATCATATTTTAAAATATTTTGTGTGCTTGCACAATTATAGTAACCCACAGACACAATTTAGATGTCCAGAAAAGTACATATGTCCTTAATATCAAGGATGCCCATCCTTGAGGAACGTGACCAGTTCTCTGCCCTGCATCCTCCCTCCACCCTGAGGAGGGGATTTTGGGACAAATCCCCCTGTCCATGCTGCAGTGGGGGACCCTGCACCCTGCAGCATGGTCAGAGCTGCTGAAGAGGCCAAAGCCTCTTTGAGGGCATGGCAGTAGAAATGTTGCTGTTTGATCCATTCCCCTTCCCCTGACCTCTGTGTTTAATCAAATCTTTTTTACATTAACATTATCTGGGAGGGACACATCTTTTCTGGTCTTCAATAGTTAAAAAAAAAAAAAAAAAACTCCAAGAAAATCCCCAAAGTGAATTGGACATTCAGCCATGCTGAGTCATATTTTGTTATTATGACTGATTATCCAGCCAGCCATGCAAATAAACTGTAAGGGGAAAAAAAGGATGTGTGTGAATAGCTTATCTATGACAGAATGAGGCCTTGGGTCTTTGTGCATAATATGTGTAACAATAATGACCTAGTATGAAAGTGTTCCAGTGACTGACATATTTGCAGTCTAAAAAAGATAAGAAAGTAATGAGAGAGAGATCTGTAGATGTTTATCTTCTCTTTTCTTCTCCCTGAAGGAAAGTTTTATTTTCTCATTATATTTCTAGTGCATATCCATGGTACCATGCTGGATGATGAATATGATTGCAGTTAATTGTTTAAATATTCCTTTATTCCTGAAGCTTTCAAAACAAGTATCCATCTTTTGAGGAGCTAGTTGAGAAGTGATGTGGGCAAGATAGTGCAAAAGAGAATATTGGATGTGAAGTTAAAAGTGCTTCAGAGAAGAGAAAGAGAAACATGTGGGGGTGTTTTTAAAAAAAGGAGAAAATACCCCAGTTATATTATTATCAAGATCAGTTATATTATTAGCAATACCAGCATAAGTGGCAACAATTCTTCTTGAAAATAACTTGTAAACTTCAATAGTTCATCCTTGGTGTACCAGAGAAGGAATTAAAGTTGGGCCAACATCTTTTCTGCTGCATAAGTCTTCTAGTGTTACTTAATGCAAATACTACAGATGAGTACAACTTTGTCCAAAATACATTTGCTGACTATATTTATCATCTGCCTTCTTCATAGTAAACAAGAAGAGACATCTGTGGAGAAGGTCTGGTAGCCACAGAAAATATTTTGCATCACAGTCTCTAAGTGGTGCCATTGTGAGCTATTCTCAGCTCAAAGAGCTGTTCTCCAGGGCAGCTGAAATACAGATGGATATTTGGTGTTTGTGCCCCTTTGTGACTGTATTATATATTTGTAATGCAAGGAGTAAAACACTGGATGGAAAGTGCCACTTCAAGACACCTGAGAGTGATTTTGGGAATTGCAAGTAATGTAGTAGGTTTTCTCACAATAATGCTCAAATCTAGCCCTTAATCATGCACTTGAAAGAAGTGGGCTCAGGCCTTATGAAAGGTGTTTACTTACTCAGCTTTAAGGCACAGGCCAAGAAATAACTTGATCGGATTAGCCGAGTTTGAGTAGCAGCAGCAGCCAATGGAGTCAGATGAGTGTGAACCATGTTGCTGTGCTCTCTGTTAGAAAAATATCTGCCAGCTGCCATTGCAGAGAGTAATCCTGCAAGGTGCTGACACCTCCAGTCCACATTGCCTAGGGGAGCTGGACCAGGACACTTCAGGCTTGCAGCTCCCATTACTCACCTTAGCTGAACAGTGTTTTTCCTGTGAAATCCTACTTTTCCCTGTTATATAAAGGCTGGCTCTTCTCTGCCTCCTCCTCCTTGAAAGGCTCTTGATGCTCACAGGGACTGAGTGCATTGCTGGTTATTCTCAGCTGCAAGATTACAGAGATGGCAGTGGTCAGGTCAGTGGGGCATGAACATGGCTCAGCTGGAGCACAGATGTGAGCAGATCATGTAAGGAAAGCAGCTGAAATTCTGCCAAATGCAGAACAGGAGCCAAATGAGGATAAGACACATTTTGAAATCTAAGGGCTTTGTTTAAATGCCTTTTGACTTAGGTTCAGATTATACCTGAAATGCTCTAGAATTAAAAACACCAAGAGGGTAAGGATGTTTCTTATGCTTGAACTTGAATGCATGAAGGCAAAGATGGAAAATGAGGTCACTTAGCTCAGCTGCAGTGAATCCTTTGATATTCATTTAATGGATAAGTAGATATAACTGAGCTTGCAGGGAAGACTTTGAATTTTAACTACTAAAGCTCCTTATAATTTTCTCACAGGTCTTTTACATAAACAGGACATTGGGAAGCCTTTCTTTAAGGAGAGAGTGGTCAAAAACTGAAACAGGCTTCCTAGAGAGGAATTGTCAATTTCCCAAGCCTGACAGCATTGAGGAGGCATTTGGACAGTGCCCATAATACCATACTTTAACTTTTGGTTAGCTCTGGTCAGGCAGATGGACTAGCTGGTCATTGTAGGTCCCTTCCAACTGAAATATTTTGTTTTATTCTCTTCTGCCAAGCAGTTAAACTGTACAGACAGGTAGTGCTG
The DNA here is from genome assembly GCF_012460135.2 of Molothrus ater. Taxonomy (NCBI): domain Eukaryota; kingdom Metazoa; phylum Chordata; class Aves; order Passeriformes; family Icteridae; genus Molothrus; species Molothrus ater. The sequence goes on from NC_050491.2 coordinate 7,819,562, forward strand.
TTCCACTTCTGCTGCAATACCACACAGGTCTCCTCAACTTGTTCCCTCTTTTCTTCTGCCCCTGAACCAGAGGTGAGAGGTGGCCTGGTTCTGGGAGACCCATTGTTTTTGCAGGATTTGGTTTGAGATACTGGTCAAAATTGAAAAGTTGAACTCTGGATGAGGAACTGGATTCTTCTCTGATATAGGGAGTCTTTCAGTCTGGGTCAGACCTATCTCTAATCCTTTTGTCCTAGTATTTCCTTTTCTTGAATAGCTTCCTTATGTATTGAGTTCCAGAAATTCCAGGTTGGTGATACACATGGGAAACAGATTGCAACAGAGAGCAGATTTAATTACTCAGGTCCAGAATTAATGAGGCAGAACATTTTTTCTTCATGCTGTTTGAAAAGGGAGAAGAATCTTCCCTTTTTTATTTATAGGAAGAAGTTTGAGATCAAATGACTCTGAGCTGCTCTTTGATTGGTCATTCAGTGATCATTTGAGCAAAAAATAATGAACTGGGCTTTTCCCCCCTTCTTCATTTGAAAATCAGGTCTTACCAGTGCTGGGTGTTCAGGGGAGTTCTAAGACTATAGTCTTAGATGCTTCAGGAAGCTTATTTTAGGAGGGAAGACTTGACTGAATGCCAGTAGACAGAGCTAATCATGGGGACATCTGGATTCACTTCTTAACTCTCCTGCATGACCTTGGGTCAATGATTTAGGTCGAGTTTTTCCAAAATGTTCAGTATTTGTAGGTGCTTATGCTGGATTTCAGCATTGCTGAAAATTAGGCTGTAACTGCATTCACTGTTTCAAATTCACCTCCCAAAACTGGGACACTTGTAAAAAGGAGACAGAAGTAAAATGTGTGCCCCTGTTTCCTCATTTGTACAACAAGGATGGATAACTTTGTTAGTAGAGTGTGCTGAGGCTTCCTGAGGTAAAAGCACTAGACAGGAGAAAGGATGGCAGCAAGCTGCTTGCAAAGAGTCAGAAAAGCAGACATTGTTCAGCAGAAATCAAAGGATGCTGAACAAGAACCAATCTTCCCAGAGTTCACCAGCTGAAGGGCTCCCCAGAGTGTCAGAGGACCAAGCAGATCTAAGGAAGGGCAGAAATGATGAGGCCAAAGGTTGCTGGCTGTCTGCAGACTGTGTGCAGCATCCAGCCTATCCAGCTGCCTCCCACCTGCTCCCACAGCAGCAGAGGAGCAGCTGAATTGTCCTTTCTGGGAAGGGGCATCCAGAGCCTTTGGACTGATCACAGGCAGGGTGATGCAGGTGGAGCAAGCTGTGTGCTCCTACCAGACTCTGATTTGTGTCACACACAGTCAGCCCAGGCGTGCCAGAGAGGGGCAGACCTGATGTGCAGGTGTGGAGCAGTTCTGCTGAACATCTGCTCCGACAGTGGAAGAGCCCTGGGAGTGTCCAGCTCCTCTCCTGAGCAGGGCTCGGATCTGCTGGGCTCTTCCTGCTGTCAGGGGTGTGAGTGCCTCATGTCCATGGTGCATCCTGACTCCTGCCAGCCTTTAAAATGAGCTGAAGCACACTTGCAGAGCAATGGGAGCAATGCTTGTAGACAGAGGGAAGGGAAATCCTCCAGTCCACAACCAGCTCCTACCCTCTGCTGGTCCTGCAGGCTGGGAGTAGATGCACCATGGAGCCAAGTCATACTCAGTGGTTTTGCCCCACTTCTGCAGGGTGGTCCTGAAACCACCTAGGACCCACTTCTGACCCGGTTGAAGGCCCCTGCTTCCACTGTACAGAGCAAGCAGCCCCTCAGGCCTTACATTTTATTTTTGCAATATGAGTTCAACCTCTAGCACAAGCAAACACAAAGCACAAGTGCTCACCTCCTTATCTGTACCATCCTTGAGCATCTGAAATGCATTTTATATACAAGATTGAGAAAGGCAAAGAAAAAAACCACAAAAAATGTATTTTTTGAGGAGAAAAAGAGAACAGCTGAGGACATGAATGCTATTATTGCCTCTTTCAATGAACTGATAGTTGCTAGGAGTGTTCTCTTACTCAGAAAAGTAGAGAACTTATTTAGTTTAATTAGATCACTGATTTTCTTTGCTGTCTAATGATTACATTTATTCTGTGGACAGGGAGAGCTCAAGGAATAAAGGTAGGCAGTTCAATGACACATAGACTTCATGCAGCTCTCTGCTTGCAATGAATTTCACCCATAGTAAATAGAAGAGGAATTACAGGAGGATTTCAGGGTGATGCATCCAAACAGGCAGCTTTGACATGTTTGTCCTCATACCTACCTTGTTGCCAAAACAAAATCCAGAACCAAAAGAGGACCAAACGACCTCAGTTAATGGCACCAGTGCAGGTGATGTGGGCTGTGTCCTCTGGGTGGGAGTAATGCACAGCAGCTCCAGGGAGTCTGGTGATCCCTGCTCCAGTTGGCACTCCCTGAAAATGGAGCAGGAGGGGTCAGGGTGCCCAGCAGCAGCTTGGCAGGCAGATAACCCTGCAGAAGATAACCCTGCCAGCAGAGCAGAGTGCTGGCTTCTTTAAAAACTGACCTTTGCTGGTTGGCTCTCACAGTGTTAAAACTCTTCTGAATGAAACCCTGAAATGAGCCAGAATTTCAACACCAGGTTTGTGATCAGATGGTGTAATTGTTTTAAGCTGGAGAATCAATAGCTTTGGGAGGAATTATTTTAGCTTGTTATGTCACTGTTTTCATTACTGAAATTTATTGGGTTAACCTTCCCACACCCCCCATGCCTTTGTGATTTGCCAGAGAAGTGACTATGATAGGAAGTGACCTGAGGCAGGAGAAAGGGCTCCCTGCTCACCTCCCCTCCCATGCACCCAGCAGCAATGGTTACTTAACTCCCAAGATCAGGAGGTGAGCACTGCAGGAGTCACCCTTAATGTCATCCCTGCTTTCCTGGGTAGAAATGGCTCTTGGTATTTTTTTGCAAATTGCTCTGAAGTAAAATATGTGTTTATGCACTCACCCCCACACACATGTATTTGCATCATTTGGATCAGCCAGAAACAGACTCAGAGCTTTAAGAGCTGTAAGTTTTGGAGAACACTCTGTTCAAAAGACTTTTGACCATTCACTTTCAATATTCTTGCCCTGAAAATACACAGTCTCAACTGCTGCTGAAGGATTGACTGAACAACTGCCTTTGCTCTCATCCTACCTGAGGGAGGGCCATGTTGTTATTTGAGGATTATTTGGCTCTTTGTCTGAGTCAGGTATGGTAAAGAATTGTTTATAAGTTGGATATCATCATTTCATATCACAACACACATTTATTTACCTTTCCTGTAGTAACTGAATGGCAACAAATGAACACAGGTATCCACCCAAGACTGCAGAAGAAATATTATTTTGCTTGTGCTAAAAGTACAATTTTGTATTTCTTACAGTTGTGAATCAGCATTCTGCTTTTTGCCATGTTTTGGGAATTTTAAGGGGCCATTAGACAAATTGGTAGAATTAATTAGATGCATGTTCTTCTTGTTACAGAAACCCCAGAGACATTTTGAATAATATTCCACAATGCTGTATCTTTACCCTGCAAGGTTCAGCAATTTGCTAGAACAGAGCAAACTTGGACAGCTATTTTCTCCAGGATTTGACAAAAATCCTAGAGAACAAAATGTTCCAGTAATCATCTTTTCTTTTTAAGTATCTGCTAGTTTTTAATCCTTTTTTGCCCTTCATTTTGCAGAAGCACCATGTATTGGTTGAAAACAAAACCAAAACAAAACAAAACCAAACAAACACAAAAAACCCCAACATACCACCATTGTTCCTGCCTGTATCTTTAATTTCACTTCTGTGCTGAATCACAGTGTTCCATTACAACCTTTTTTATGGTGTAAGTGTTTTGTATAATCCATTTTCTTTTGACATTTTTTAGCTTCTGTCTGAAACTGTTACTGCTGTAATGAATGTTGTCATAAATCTGTCACAGGTAACCTGCTAAATTTAGAGCTCAATAAACCAGGGGAGCTGTAGATAAGAGCATTGGGATGCAAAAGTTACAGTAGTAGCACAAAAAGTCCACTTGTGGCAGGTGAGAAAGGGGAAGCACAGAACATTTGGTTCCTACTGGCCACCATCACCCACACTGTGGCCAACAAAGATGCTGTGAGGATTCAGGTGCAGTCAGAGCAGCCCCAGAGCTGCAGGGTGTGCTGCTGCTGAGGAGGGCTCTGCTGTGCTGGGACACTTCCCTGGGGGTGTAGGGTGGTGTTTGTGTCAAGCTTGGAGCTGCACAGCTCTGCCACTGACCTGAGGCAGAGCCCAGTTCCTCCAAAGAGGGTCTGAGACTGGGACTGGGAGCTGTGAGGCAGGACAGGACCCAGAGCTCCTGGAGCTGGACATTGGAGCCAAAATCCATTAGATCCCCAGCTAGATTCCTCAGGCAGTGTGTCCCTAAAGAGGAGAACCTGTCAGACATGGGGGCCTCAGACCTGGGAAGCCAAGTTCCCCCAGTGGATGGCTGGATCATTGTCAAAACTGAGATCATGGTACATTTTTTCTCTTTTGAGAAGAAGAAAGTGAGGAACATGGAGGAGAAAAAGCAATGGAAAGATGAAGACAGGTGATGTAAGAAACAGCAAGATGGAGAGAAACCATATTCAAAAGAGATCCAGTTCTCTGAATTGTGATCCAATGGATGTTAAGTACAGGGGATAAGTGAGGGAAGGGCAGAAAAGAGTGAAGAACTGCAGGAGGCAAGGCATAGCAAGGAAAGGAGAGGGTGAGGTAGAGGCAGAAAAAATTAAGCAAGCAGATCAAATAACACAGATCTGCTACTCCTTTGCCACAGCTGTTCAGTCTCTGTGTTTCTGTGTGATGCCTCCATGCTGGGCTGTGGCACAGCAGAGGTGGGGCTGTGCCCTGTGGGGGGCTCTGGCAGATGGGGTGGCACAGCTGAGCTGAGCCCAGCTGCTGTCACCACGTGCTGGGACACTGGCAAACATCTGTCCCTGTGTGACAGAGGATGGCTGGAGCACAGCGTGGGGGGCACAGCAGGGCCAGGGCTTCAGGGCTGCTGGGCATCAGCAGAGCTGCTGATCCTTCCTGGGCTAAACAACCACAGGCACTCAGACACACTGCTTGCTTTTCAATTGCCATCTATGTAAGCATCTTATAGTTGAACCAGCACTTTACTGAAGAGGTTAAATTCTACCTTTTAAAGATGAAATCAGCTGTTTTGCTGCCAGGGAGTTGTGCCCTCCTGTTGCCTCAAGAATAATGAAACATTGGCATACTGACATGTAAATCATTGCTGGGGAATGTGTTATCTCTCTTATTTGTGACTGCATCGTGCCACAAAGTGCTGCATCTTGTAATTGAGGGCTCTCTGATGAATTCATTGCAGGCAAAGTCTGTGAAAATTATTAGCACAGCACATTTCCATAATTAAAGTGTTTCCTATGGTATATATTTGAAGACTCCCTAACTGCTGTATGTTACTTTAATGCAAAATTCTATGAAAACTCAAATACAAGCAGAACAAAAGCTTCTATGCACGGAGAATGTTTTTCATTAGAGCAGTTGTTATAGCTGGGAAAAGCAATCAAATCATCCTGCTTCAGGGACACTTTTAGGTGATGGATGAAAGCTTTATTCATTGCTGATCACAAAGAAATGGGCAGCATCTCTCATAGAAATATCTTTGCCTTGCCATGAGTGACATAACCAAATAACTAAAATTTAACCTATAATGAAACGTTCATAGGAACTGCTGGTTTCAGGACACAAGTCTGACTGTTCCATTAAGAATTATCCTAAGGTAATGTTAATATTTTGATGGTTTGCAGCAAGTCAATAAATAAACATTTTCTTTACTCACAGGTTTGCAGTTTTAGATAGCTCCTGGAGTCAGATAGTTTTGTGAAACAGAAAATTCCCTCTGCTGTTCTCTCTTCAGTAAAAAACATGCCAGAATATAGCAGATAGCATGGAATAATGCTTTAACTATTAGTTGTTGACTGCAAAGTCCATTTGTCTTGTTAAGGCTGTCATTTGGCTACATTACCCTTTCTGTAACCCTGGAAACAACTTCAAATGCTGTGATACTTGAAAAATCTGAAATATAATGTACCCTTAAAATGCTATGAGTGGTTTTTGAGACTCCCTGTACAAAGGAAGGAAAAAATAATTTCCCTTTACAGGGGTCATTAAGCAGTGATGGATGTGCATTGCTTTGTGAGAAAGCTGATCCTCACCTGTTGTAGGTGGGGTGAGAAACTATGCCAGCAGCACTGACAAGTTTCCTCTTTACTGCCCACAGAGTTCAGGAATCCCTCTCTCAAAGTGTTACAGAAGGGGATTTTCAGGAGGCAATAAATAAATTTTGATCCCTCTGGTTAATGCAGTTAAGGTCAAAGAGATTCTATCTGGATCTATTTAAAATACTCTTAACCTGCAGACATACTGCTGTCAGTAGTGCTAAGTGTCTTAGCTGGCTGAGGAATGTATACAACCCTTATGAAACTATTCTTAAGTATTCTGGTTACTATATTTAGCTCTGTCTTACAACAAGACAAAAAGCACTTAGCTAAATGCAGTCCTGAAGTGCTTAATCCAGTTAAGATTATTTTGTGCTTAGGTGTCTTCTGCTAAGACTTTTTCTTGCTCACCGTCCTGCTGCATCATGCAGAAAGCTGCTCTGTGTGGTTGGGCCTGTGAATTCTTTTATGGATATTTATTCTGCGAGCTCCTCCAAGTCTGCTGTTGGCTGAGGGCATTGCTCACTTTCATTAGGAAGCCTCATTCCTCTGGCAACCCAGATCTGCTGTACTGCAGCAGTGACAGCTCCTCCTGGGGACTGGAGAGCCCAGTTTGAGCTCAGTAGCATCAGCTATACTCTTGACACTCTTGGTGACCAAACTGCTTCCCTCAACTTGCTGCTGTTCCAGCTGGGTGGGAGGCCAGCCCTTCTAATGAGGCAGAAAACCCACCAGACTTCCTGGGAGCTTTTGGTTGCTAGACAACCTGTGGGCAAAGTTTCCATATAATGCTTTGCACTACAAGATTGGGAAAAATCCTTTTCTTTAGCTGAATTTTTGCATGGGCAAGTCTGCACACAAAGAATGTTCCCTGAAAAATTTTGATAGATCTTTCTGTGTATCCCCAAGCATTTTTTCATAATTTAACCCATTGCTTTAAAAAGACTTTTCTTTATACCTGTGTATCTCTGAGCTTATCCCCAGCCACCAAATCTTCTGCAGGGGACATTCTTCTATAGAAGAAACAACTGAGTGATTTTGATAGAACAGCACTGAGGGATGAGCAGTGGGGATAAGAGCCTCAGCTCAATTGGGTAACAAATAAGATCACACACTCCTTTTGAACTGGAATGAAGCATGACTGGGGTAGCACTGCTGTGAGAACAGAGACACAGCAGATCCACTGAGTTTAAGTTTGCTATGCAGGTGTTGTTTCCAGTTACAGCTTCACTGGGGTGTCAGGAGTTACATGATATTTTCTCTAGATTTTGTGTGTCCCATCAGTAGCAAGTACAAAGGGGAAGCCTTGAGCCCATTCACAGCTGGGTGGTTGTGGCTTGTGCTGACTTTGCTGATCACGTTGTCTTGAAGGCGGTTTTGGTTGCAAGATTTGATAGATGAGGTACGGGTTCTACTTCTGGTTTTCACAGCTCACCAGGTAAACTGTCATATTTGGAAGAAACTCCAGTTGATCCTAGGTGGCTCCTGGTCAGTAGGGCCATTCTCCCACCCTGCTGGGTCACACAGCTTTTTGGACATGAGAGGTCACATTGGCCTTCCCAGGTGGCTTCTGTGGCAGTAGGTGATGCCCACAGAGCTATGAGCCCAAGAACTTGGTCCAACTCCCATTGCTCTGCTGAGCTTTCATTAGTCATACTTGAGCATGGTTCTAATTTGTGGTGGTAGGCTTTTCTCAGCTTGAAGTGATTGCAGCTGTCTAGGCTGTCTTACCTGCAACTGTGTTTTAACTGGACTTGCTTTTCCTTCCAGGATCAATTTTTCTCCGTCTCTATTTACATGGTGATAAGAAGTGCTAATCCCACTCTGTCAGTCTGGACTGATGAATCTGAGGAATAGAACAGGTAATTTCTAATTTGGCTTGTAGCTTTTGGTGACTCAGGCAGTGAGAACCACTCCCTCTCTATGGGGTGCATTCATAACAAAAGAATTCATACAGCATCTTCTGCCCAGGTCATCTGCAGGGAGGGAGATCCTTGCCCTGGAGCAGGGAAGGAAGGATAAAATTTTGTGCTGTTGCTGTGAGCAGCATCCTTGACTTCCTGACAACTGTGGGTGGTTCCGTTTTGTGTTATTTTTATAGCTACCAACTTGTTTGAGCTTGGAGTAGTCTCTAAACAGAGAAACGTTTTTGGATGTACCTATTGAAAAATGCCCCTTGAGTTCTGGGCAGCATGGGGTGTTTTGCCAGGAAAGTGCTCAGTGGAGATGGGGGGCAGATTGGTTCTGATGGTGGGGATGGGTGTGATTTCCTCTTTGGAGGTGGCTGAAGGGCAATCCAGCAGAGCTGACCTGGGCAATGTGGAGTGGGGTGACAGCAGCTGCCTCACCTGCACCTCCCTGGCTCCTGTCCCTCAGACTCAGCCCATCTGAGTCACAGAAGGCAAGCCACCAGTGAAGAAGTTACCTTTGATTTGAATTTTCCATCATTTAATGGAGCTTGAGAGCACTGTGTCCTTACTGGGAGTTGTTGCCACTTTTCTCCTTCCCTGGTTAGTGCCAGGTGAGGATATTTTAAATTGAAGCCTTGGGCATGAATCCCAGGATGCAGCTCAGATGATGTGGGAGCAGTCCAGCATGGCAAGCAGCAGTCACTGGCTGCAGGATGCTCTGGGTGAACCTGTCTGTCTATCATCTCTTAGATAGCCTGATAACATGCTGCTGCTGCTGCCTCATGCCAGTCCTTTAGGGGATTAGCACAGTTTCTTTCTCCTCTGTCTTTCCACTGGAAAAGAAATCTCAGATATGTTTCAAGCAGGGTGGGCAGTGATTGAAATCAACCAGGAACTTATGTGACTTCCCAGAACAGGACCAGCTGTGGTGCTGCCTGCTGCAGACAGCAGGGCAGATTTCTCTCTTTTTTGGTCTTGAATTTGGCAGGAAGATGCTGATTCCTGTGCAGAGATGGGTGCTTCAGCAGGATTCCCTATGCTGGCTCAGAGGGCAGGACAAAGGCAGGCTGAGGGGCTGCTAGCTTTTAATCTTTCCCTTTAAAGTCCTTAAAGTAGGAGGATGTTTGGGCATGTAGCAGCAGTCTCACTTCTCATGCCTCAGTAGCTGACTGAACACGCAAAGAAAGACATACCAAGAGTGAAATTTGGGAAAGGGAAGATTGAAACATCCAGGAGGTCTTTAAGTACAAACCACTACACTCCATGTTTTGACATTCTGAGCAAGATAGGGAATGTGTCTCAGTAAGTGCTTCTGTCTTTCCCTTGCAGAGCCCTGTGTTGTGTAAACGAACTGATGGATGAAGATGAGAAGGACAGGGCAAAGAGGTATGACAGCATGCACTCCTGGAGGAGAACTGTAAATGCTGTGTTGTCCAGTGCTTGACAATGAACTTGACCCCACTGATGTCAGAGGCAAAACTCCTACACAGTTTACAGGCTGTGTACAGCTGACCACAAGCAGCACAATTTAAGTCACTGTTCAGGCTTCTCACAGAGTTTGGCCACCCCTACAATGGGTTATTTGGCTGAGTGGTCCTTAAATTCCACTGCTGTGCCCTCAGGAGCTGCTGCTATCCCATGGCTATTTATTATCTTGAAGGAGGATTCCTGACCTGTGATTTTATTGACATCAAGCAGTGCTGCCCACCTGGGGCAGAGCTCCCTTAGCAGTCCTGCTTTAGCCCAGGCCTGAATTAGTCTCCTGTCAGAGAAGCTCTTGGCTCAGTTCTGCTTAGTCATTGTACACTAGTGCCAAAAGAGAGGTGGCTGTGAATGCTGGATCTGAGAACAGCCAAATGCCAACCTGAATGTGAATCAAAATGCTTTCTGCATACCACCCTCAGTCTAGATCACAGCAAGTATGCATCATCATGAATACACTTGTAAAGCAAATTAATTACTACTGGAAGAGGTTGTATGAAAAGTGTTATCTCAGATATGAGCACTGGAAAGAAAACTTTGGAAGGAACTAAATGGATTTGCTTTCTCCTCTATTGTTTTTAATGGAGGGGGAAAGCCTAATAAATACTCTTGATTTGTCAACTGAAAACCCGTTGTAGTTCTGCAGCCAGACCTGTAACATTCCCAGTTTCATACATCACAGCAGTAGATTTTCAAGACCACATACAAGATTTTATTTTGCACTTCAGTTGCCTCTGCACACTGTTGTCTCTTGATAAGCTCCTTTTGCAAGTGCAAATCAGAGAAATCCTTCACATTTTGACGTTTATATGTTTGTGTACTAACTGCAAAACAAAAGTTCATAAAAATTAAGTGAGAAAAACATGAATATGCATGAACATACTTTTCTCTTATTGGAGGAATTTCTCCCATAACACCTTCACTGTCACTGCTTTTGAAACAGTGGGAACTGAAATGTATGAAATGTATGTCAGGATATGATCTTTCCCAAATGAACCCAAGCCTGTGTTACCTCCAGGTGTTCCTTGCTGCTGGTGCATTCAGTCTTGCTACCAGCAAAATCTTTGTGTGCAAGCCCAATTTTAAACAAATAAACATTCCCAGCAGAGTTTAGATTCTTTATTAAAAGTGTTTTGCTGGGGCAGGGTAGATACCTCACCCTGGTTTGTGCTGTAGGTCCTTCATTCTGCTGAGTGACATTTATGGTTTTGTCCCCAGGGCATCACGCAACAAATCTGAGAAGAAGAGGAGAGACCAGTTCAATGTCCTCATTAAAGAGCTTTGCACCATGCTGCAGGGCCATGGCCACCCTCTCAAGATGGACAAGTCCACAATACTGCAGAGGACCATTGACTTCCTACAGAAACAGAAAGGTACTGGGGGTCTGGCCCTGCAGCTGCCCAGCAGCCAGCTTCCACCAGGAAATGCAAATCCCAAGCATCTCAGGTGCCACCCAGAGAGGACAGAAGCCTGAGAGAGGGGCAGAATAAGGGACAGCAGTTGGCCTCAGGATAGCTAGGGCCGAATACATTGCTGACCAGTTAAACACAGACAGATTTGAAAAGATGCAGTGCTGTGCACCTTTTATGTGGCTACATTACCCTCACTGGCCTCCACATCCCCTGGCCTGCTTTGTTCCCTCTCAAACAGAAAAGCTGAGGACCAGCACCCTTACAAAAGTCAGGGGAGAGGGTGTTCTATGCCATCTTCCCAGGTCTCTTGGATTAGGAGATGATAAACCTGTCCTGCTGCCTGGGCACTCACAAGAGCAGCTTGTGAAACAGCTCCAGAATTGAAGGGCACAGCTCCAGAATTGCAGATACCCTTTGCTCACAGGAATTCTCTACTACTCTAAAATTAGCCCATTGATCTTAGTTTTTAAGGTTATCTTCAGGTCACCTAAAATGTCTCAATTTCCCTTTCTTGATTTCTACTGCATTTGTATCATGATAGCATGAAAAATGACTGTTGCATGCAAGAAGGCTTTGTGTGAAGAATGATATAAGGATTACTCCTCTAAGAGCCTCTTTAAAGAAATCTTACTTGAAAATAAAAAAAAATCCAAGTAGCATGAGTCATGTTGCTTTTTTGATATTTTCTCTTTAAGAAATCACAGCACAGACAGAAGCCTGTCAGATTAGACAAGACTGGAAGCCTTCATTTCTTAGCAACGAGGAGTTCACCCAGTTGATGTTAGAGGTAAGAAGAAATTAAATAGATTAGTGAGAAATAATCAGTTCAGTGGAGTAGATCAGGGATATGCAGTTCTTTGTCACCTGTAGGTCCCAATGTTAATGATTTCTGCTCTGCTGGCACATACAATGCAAACCTGAGACCAATGTTGTACTAAATGCTTTGCAGACACAGAATTAAAAATAAGATTGCTTCCCCTTGAAGATAAAGGGCTTTTCATTTGGGAATCAAGGCTGATTTGGCCCAGATTTGGCCTGGTGAGAGAGGAAAAAGAGAATTTCCTTTTTCAGAAGAGCCGCTAGAGCTGGCAGTTTTAGGAAAAACTTGAAAGGACCTGAAAAAAGCAGAGCAGCTCTGTTCCTCCCACATGCCATTAGGCAGGCAGCACTGCCTGTGCTGCCTCTGCAGCTGCTGCCTGTGCGCTGCTGTCCTCTCCTTGGGAGTGCTGCCTCTTCTGCTTGAATTGCCTTGAAGTGCATTCAGGAAAACAGCTCTTATACTCCCACCTCTGAAATGCTGTGCTGATCTAGAAACATCCCCCAAACCCACATTTGTGCCCTGGGTCTGTGCTGCAGGCTCCTGTGGCAGGGACATCTGCCCTGCGTGGGCACTGCTGCTCTTTGCCCCACCAAAAGAAGGGTGGATGCTGGGCTGAGCTGGGAGGTGCTGCTGTGTCTTAGTTACTCCTTTTCATCAGGATGTCATGAGTCACCTCTCTGGAAAAGTCTGTTAATTCTTTCTGGGAATCTCTTGCCAAACAAGTCAGCTTGTTCCAGCTGAATCCAAACAAATTCCCCCCTTAGATTGGAAGTGGTGGGGGAGAGCAAGCCCTCTAATAACTGCTGGCTGGCTGGACTCTGGCAGGCCATTGAACAGTTTGCTTGAAATCAGTGGGATTTTTCCAGAGAGGACCCAATTTGAGCAAAGGCAGAGTGTGGCAGTGAGGTGGGGGAGATGGGGAATGCTGCATCTTTGGATCCCTGTAGCTAAGCTGCAGAGCAGCCTAACAGTGTCTTTAGAAGAGCTGGCTTTGTGCACAGTGCTGACCAGCTATTAAACCTCCCAGATCTTGATGTTAGGGAGAATAAGGACAGACACTGCATAAATGGTACTAGGAGATACTGTGAAGAATAGGGAGAACACAACATCCAAGGAGAAGAGCATAGACAGTGACTTAAAAGGGACAGAGAGGTTTGACTCTGGGACAGAAACCACCGTGAGTGAGAAAGGGGAAACAGAACAAGCCTTGAAATTGTTTTGTCACTAACCTTACAAATCAGCGCTTTAAGCAAAATAAATAAGGCTTTAGATCCTTTTCAAATTGTCCATAAACTGCTAAAAATACATAATTGTATAATTTTTATGTCTCTGCTTATCCATCCACAAAGCTGGATTTGCCATGATGATGTCTGACATCTCCTTACGCACTGAGTTTGTTAACTATTGTGTAATTCAGAACACATAATGAAGTGACTGAAGTCAGCAGGATTGTGTGGGTGTTGAAATTCTAAGCATCACTGTCTCACTTCATGTTAAATAAATATTCACTGGGTGAAAAATACAAGTCAATTTAATAATCAAGAGAATGAGAAAGTAAGAATATAAAAAGAATGTTGAATTAGACAGCACGTGTAATTTTTATTTTTCCACATTGAACTGTCATTTCTTTGATTAATTTCTGCTAGGTTTAAGCTGTTAGAAGCATCACTAAAGAATCAATGAATCTAAAATATTTTAAGTTTTTCTATTGCATAATTCTGTTTTGGTTTTTTTTTTCCTTTTTCTTTTCCTGCCTATTATCATTAGGCACTGGATGGCTTTCTCATTGCTCTTACCACTGATGGGATTATTATTTATGTGTCTGATAGTGTTTCATCTCTGCTGGGACACTTACCGGTAAGTTCTGACCATGCAATACCCTGAGGCTCATTCCCCTCCTCAGGGCAAATCAGTCAGTGCAGGGCTGGAGATTGGTTTTGTCCAACCAAAGAGGGAACTGACTGTGGGTGGGAGGTCAACCAAGAAATTCTTGTGGAGTTTCTCAAGTTCCTGTGAATAACATTCTCTCCCAGGGTCTGTGAGTTAGCTTAAAAAAAACCCAGCTGTGCAAAATCACTGTGCTCATAGCTCATCACTTGGCTATCCATCTAAAGATCTGAGAGGTGTTTAACCCACCAGGTTAATGGAAAATCTTATGATTGTGAAATGAGTGCTGGAGCTCTTCTTAGATAATGTAAATATTATTTCAAAACTGAATCTATGCTCTTTGAATGACATTGGGTTTTTCTACTTTGAGCCCATAGTCTTCAGTAACAAATGTGTGGCCTCAGAGTTTTCTGGGGGAACCTCTAGAAACTAGTCAGTTGTCAGGTGCAGAAATTTCAGCTTGGCCCCTCAAAAACATTTTTCTCTTTATCTGGTGCCAAGCATGAAGCACCAAGGATGTCCTAAATGAGGGGAAATTGGAGCACATAGTTACCTGAATGTCATGTGTGCAAAGAACAAATCTCTGCTGACATTTTGGTAGAACCCCTTTAATCAGGATGTGTGGGTTGATGAGCACTGAATCACTTGCAAGTCAAGCTGATTTTGCCAGATGTTCAGCCTAGAAGACAAATGGAGGATGTAGGGAGGAGCTCTCCTTCTGTGTCCTGCTTTCAAAGAAAAATGTTTCACTTCTCATCATGTTACATTCCTGGGCTACCAGGGTTTCTTCTCCAGCCTGTATCTGCCTGAACTGAAGGGCAGCCTCTGGGACTCATTCAATGTTTTGCAAATAGACAGTAATCCTGGGGTAAAATAGTCTAAGGGCTACATTCTGCCCCAGATCCATCTGCAGATTGATTGGGCTTCCTTGTCTTAGGCATCTGCACCAGACCTGCAGTGTCTGTGCTCTGCTGAGGGGTGAAAAGGCATGTGGTTGTGTCAGGCTGTACTGCTGAACATGACAAAGCATTCTTTTGCATCAGTCAGATTTGGTGGACCAAAATATATTAAACTTTCTGCCTGAGGGGGAGCAGAGCGAGGTGTACAAGCTACTTTCTCCACATGTGCTCATGACAGATCCTGTTGCAGCTGATTTTCTGAATGGTAAGTTCTGCTCTTGTCTCTTGGTGAGAGAAGTTTGCCAAAGGTGAACAGCTCCCAGGGAAGTCTGCACAGAGCTCTCCAGCTGGCTCTTGACTGCCACTTCTGCTTTGCTGCATTTGTGGGTTTTAGTGCATCACATCTCTAATGTTCGTATGTGCTCCCAGTACTTGCTCTTTGATTAGGAAACTCTTTGTTTTACCATCTGCTTTGCCCCTTGGATGGTAGATGCTTTTCCCCAGATGGGATGCTAGACTAACCCTGAGAAGGGAAAAAAAATTGGAGAAATCCCAAACAGTTTTGGCAGAGCCATTATTCCTTAGGAAGCTTGAATGTCTCAGGACACAAGAGAAGCCCTATGGTAACTTAAGCAACTTCCTATCTGAACAGTCCATCAGGATCTGTACTGCTGGCTGCTGTCCCATGTCCCTTCCCCTCAGAAAATGTCCCCAGGACCAGAGCAGGCAACAGCATCTTCCCAACACCTGTATTTCATTAATTAATGTTTCAGCCTGTGCTGAGCCTCCACCCCTTTCCCAGTGGGTTTGGCAAAGCCACCAAGCAGCACTGGGCTCCCTCCCTGCTGCCCCATGAGCACCAGCAGGAGCTGAGCAGTCTGAGGATGCTCTGAGCACCCTGATGATGCTCTGAGCAGCCTGAGGATGCTCTGAGAACCCTGGTGATGCTCTGAGCAGCCTGATGATGCTCTGAGCACTCTCATGATGCTCTGAGCAGCCTGGTGATGCTCTGAGCACTCTCATGATGCTCTGAGCAGCCTGGTGATGCTCTGAGCTGCCTGGTGATGCTCTGAGCAGCCTCTTGATGCTCTGAGCAGCCTGGTGATGCTCTGAGTAGCCTCTTGATGCTCTAAGCAGCCTCTTGATGCACTAAGCAGCCTCTTGATGCTCTGAGCAGCCTGGTGATGCTCTGCCTGGGGGTGGTTTTCCTCAGGCCATGTGGTCTAATCCATAGAGTTCAGACTTGGGGCAGAAAACTGAATTAGAGCTTGGCACAGTGCCCTCCCCTGTTAATGGAAGGGCTTAGGGTGAGTTCAGTGCCCTTTGGTCCTACTGAGCCGTGCCAAAGCAGAGTGCTGCAATACCCTGTACCTGCCCTGCATGAAATCCTAGATCCATGGAGCCAGTGCAGCCAGGGCTTCACACTCAGCTCACTGGGGTGACTGCAAAGACAGAAAAAAGAGTGAGAATACATTTCCTTAAGCAGAAACAGATGATAATTGCTCCTAGTAGTTATATATTTACTTCTGGGCATCAGAAGCTTCCCATCAGGGTGTGCTCAGATACCACTTGGTAGATAAATTAAATATGTGAGCGAGCTAAAGTACAGACTTCTAATAACATTGTCTGTGTCTCCCTCTCTTTCTCTCATTTCAGCAGAAAAACAAATAGAGTTTTGTTGCCATTTAGCAAGAGGCAGCTTAGATCCAAATGAACCCCTGATGTATGAATATGTGAAATTTGTAGTGGATTTTAAATATTTTACTCATGGTAAGTTACTGTTCCAGCCTACCTTTGTCTCTCCACCTCTCTCCTTTAAATTTTCTTGACCTGTAGCATCTTAAAGGCTCTGTTTCTGCTGAAAATGCCCCATAATTGTCAGGGATGGAATGAGCTGTACATACATTGGGTATACTTTTCATACAAAAGTGGTGGGGAGTCTGTTGATCAGAAGAGTGCACTCTCCTGCATGTTGTGCCTAAAGCTGATACCAGACTGAAAATGCCTCTGTTGGACCCACTGCCAATTGTAAAGCAGCCTACTTATTCAAATACCCATTAAAAGATGGTATTCTGTTTCACTTGTGGCAGCGGAATTACACTTTGAGATTAAATACTTTGAGGTGCCTGTAAAATCCTGAATCTTGCAAATGTTGGCCTAGAGAAAGACTGACAAGGAGACAGCAGCTGCACACTGTGAGCTGCTCCGAGCTGTCTTACAAAGCTGCCCTGGGTAGGGGTTACAGCCTGGATCCTAAAGGGTCATGCTTCAAATAACACCAGCGTGGATCAGGGTGGCATCACCCTGTGGGCAGCAGGAGCTGGTTGCTGGGTTTCTCCACTCACTGTACCTGTCTTAACACAAGAAGAAACCTCTCCTTCCTCTTCTTCTTGAATAAATTGTCTGGTTGTTCCTAGTGCCTACACCCTCCTGTAATGGCTTTGAGTCAGCTATTGCACGGGCTTTCAGGTCAGCCCCAGAGGAGCAGATCTGCCTGGTGGCCACCGTGCGCCTGGTCACGCCACAGTTCCTCAAGGTGAGCCCTGAAACACCCACAGCAGCAGGGGCAGCAGCACAGGGGTGGTGGAGGAGAGGGGACGTGGCCTGTGGCTGGGTATTGGAATAATTGCCAATAGAGCTGGGCAGGACGTGCCTGAGCTTGTCTGGCACTTGGTGCTGAACCAAACAGCGGCACTGTGGTGTTTTACCCCAGAGACACTTCTGGCTGGCTGGATGTGTGGTGCTTCACCCCAGAGACACTTTTGGCCAGATGGATGTGTGGTGCTTCACCCCAGAGACACTTCTGGCTGGCTGGATGTGTGGTGCTTCACCCCACAGACACTTTTGGCCAGATGGATGTGTGGTGCTTCACCCCACAGACACTTTTGGCCAGATGGATGTGTGGTGTTTCACCCCACAGACACTTTTGGCTGGCTGGATGCTGCAGCTGGGCGCTTGGATGCAAGTCCAGGCCTGCAGGAGCTCTGGTGGTGGTGGGATAGAGCTTTTCCCCCATAACAGGGGCTGCTCCTCAGGTTTCCCTCTGCTGGAGAAGCTTTAAGGCGATGGTGAAGGAAAGGAGTTGGTTCTGATGGAGGGTTTGGATCCAAAGCTTTATTCTGGCCCTCAGGCCTCTGGATCCAGCAACAGCCCCAGCAGAACTCCCTGAGCCCGTGGCTGCTGCTCCTGTTAACCCCACGGAGAGGAGCAGGGAAGGGGTAGGGAGCCACCAACCAGCTACAGGGGGGAGTCTCAAGGGACAAAGGACACCTGGGATGGCCCAATGCTCCCCCAAGGGTAGAGGGCATCCTGTGACTCTGCCAATCACTCAATGCCCTTCTGGAATGCCAGGACTGACAGACAGTGCTGGGCAGGGGGCAAGGGAAGAGGAGGGAGAGGTGACTGACACACCTGGCAGGGAATTATCAGGGAGGGATCCGGGGTTCTGGAGTAAACCCTGAAATCACAACACAGCAGCTGGGAGTGGGAGATGACATAAGTCTGTATTTTGGAAAGATAAGGGATGAAGCAGAAGCTGCTTTTGAGAAGAGGTGGGTTTGTGGGGGGTGCCTCGGAGGGAAGCTCCAGGACAAGGTGACCAGCTGCACCACTTGGGAATTTGCAGCCTTCAAAGACGAGCATCCACCACTCCTTTGTGTAAGGATCTGCATCTTGAAACACTGAAAATGTGTGTCATGGCCTCCTCCTGCTGGTCTGTGAATGTCCCGTGGCACTGATGGCAGGGATAACAACCCTGGGTGCTGCTTGCTCAAGAGGGCATTACCAGCTCAGTTAGAGCCTGAGCCTGGAGCTCTCATCCATATTCAAATACCAGTATTTGCAAAAAGCTGGGGAATTTTGCCTAGAGTGCAAGACAAGACTCTTTGACTATTTATCCTAGCTCTGAAATTCAGTTCAAGGTAAACTATTCACCCGTTTTTCATCAGTTCATGCATCTATAAAACAAGTCTTACACATTCCTTAGAGGAAAATAAGTCAAGTGCTTTAAAAGCACTGTATTTTGCTATGGTTTATTTTATGAGCAAGATGCATGCTAGGTTTTGATAGCAGGCTCCTTTTGTCATTTCACAGAATTAAATGTCTGAATGTACCCACTCTTTTGCAGGAGCTCTGCAATGTTGAAGAGCCATGTGAAGAATTTACATCGAGGCATAGTTTAGAATGGAAGTTTTTATTCTTGGACCACCGGTAAGAGATTTGGGTTTAGTCACTGAAGAATAAATAAACTGTAGCTTAAAAATAAAAAACTGTGTGTACCTATTGCCTGAGATCCCAAATGGTATAGTTGTAATTACATGCAACTTAGTGAGTAGCAGTACTCTGAACTTAGCTATTAGGCATCCTTAAATGCTTCCCTGTTTTCCATACTTTAGGCAAGTAAGTAACCATGGAAAATGTCAAGAATGTCTAGAAAAATCCTAACCAAGATAATAAGTCATTGAAAGTGAGCAGTGTGGATCCCAATATGTTCCCCATATTGGTTTGTCTCCTCTGTTCTACAATTACAGCTTCCAGGAATCCTTCTAAATCTTTTGCTGTGTCAATAAACTTTTGACTTTTCACCTTGAGAAAGGATAGCGTTTCTAAAACCAAAATAAAAACCAGTGGGTTTTATTATTTAATTGTAGATTAGTTTTTGACAATGCAATATGGTGGGCTAGAATTCAGCTTGGTGAATGAAACAGACTGGAACCAGTTTATTAAGCTGCTTAATTCAGGATTAATTTTCTTCAAAAGAAGCTGGTGGGTTTTATTCACTCTCTGACTTCTCTGTATTTGACATATGTGCATAAGCACATGGTAAAATCCTACCCTCTTCATTATCCCTCCTTTGTGAGCTGTGCAAAGTGAAAACAGAAGACTAGTAAATAAGGCTGTAAGGAAAAAAATATTGGTGGGGAAAAAAATCTAAATACCATCTCCCATTAGAGCAAGAAAGAGAGAGAGCAAATAAAAATGAGTAATAACTTTCATTTCTATAGAACAGAAGGTGTGTGCCTCACATCATACCTTGAAGCATGGAGGAACTGACCCTGTGACAGCCCTACAGTTGATAATGTGTGGTTTGGGACAGACAGATAATTATTAATTCAGATGAGATCTCTAACAAAGCCACTCCCTTGCTGGAGTGGCTTTGTTAGACTTTAATTGGCCTGTCTGATAATGCACATTTTTAGAATCAGCTGATTGATGTTAAGATCTGTAAAAGAGCCCTAGGCCCCTCACGTCACTGATGAAGTGAGCTGCTTCTCCACAGGGCTGTGTCCCAGCAGCTCCTGTGAAAGGGTTGAGTAGGAGCTACTTTGAAACTTGTCAAAGAGTCCTTTGATGAATGTGGGTTATGACTCAGAGAGGAATCTCTGTGCTGGGTGCTTGCAGACACTCCAGTGCCTCTGATATCCCCAGAGAGGAGGCCATTGCTACTGAGAGGAAATTAAGATGATGCAGATGCTGAGGCAGAGTTTGTGACAGATCCAGATGCAAGCAGTGAGCTCAGACCCAAGAGTGAGCAGGAGATCATGGGAGTTGTCTCATTTAATCACCAATTCCAAGCTCTCTTCAGTACAGTCTGCAGGACACTGGAAATGTTGCTCTTTCTTGCTGATTTGCATCAGCACAGGCTGCCTGACACTGAGGTGTGCCACCAGCAGGGCAGAGGGTACCCAGCAGAAGCTGGAACCAGGACCTTTGCTGTCATGATCACAATTCAAATCAGAGTAAAGATAGATGCAATAAAAATGTTCCATAGATGTGGATAAACATAAGATAGGAAAAATCTGTATTCTGGGTCTCTATGTAAATATGTGTAGAGGAAGAAAAACCCATCAACTTTGATAATGATTTGTTTCTCTTCTGCACTGTGGTACTGTTCTTATTTTCCCTTCATTTATTAAGAGACTGCACCCAAAAGACTCTCTAAAGACTGTGCATTCTCATTTGCACAGCAAGCTGCAGATCTCAGGACTGGAACTTGAGCTAACAAGACACTTTTAAATTGCTCCACAAGGCATCTCCTTGTTAAATGACAGATGAGGAGCATTTTGTGGTTTCTTTCTTTTATGAAGAGCTCTGGTGATATTCAGGAAAGCATAATAATTTCCTGATCAGCTTAAATGTTTATCTGATGTGCATCTGAAAGACACTATTCTCTTGAATATAAGCATGTTATTAAAAGTAGGAGAAACAGTGATGCCTTCTGCCAAAGAGACAGCAAGGACACTTTAATAAATACACATATTATCATCATTAACAGAAATCTGGGTCACATGAGGAAAAGGAACAGAGTACTATGAAAAGTTACTTAAATAAATAAAGCTGTATTGTGACAGAGACCACATGTGTGCTCAGCACATTCTGTTCCAGGGGATTTGCTGTGGAGTGGAGGCCTGGCTCTCCCAGCTCACCCCTTGTGCTGGGACTCGGGAGCTCCTGCTCACACCTTGCTCCTCCTGGCACTGCTGTCAGGCAGATTGTCCTTCTCCCCCATTTCTTGGTGCCAGGCTGCCACAGCTGTGGGGAGGAGGGAGGTTACAGACCTGCCTGGGGTCTCTGTGGCTGAAGAACCAATGCCCACGGTGTCTCTCAAGGGGAGAAATGTGGCACAGCCAAGAGAGAGTTTCACACAGTAATAACCAAGAAACTCAGGACTGATCCATCCATTACATGTGTAATACAATGAAATAGCTTTTTCCTTGTAGTCTTCCTTAAGACTTCTTAACACTTCCTTAGGACTTCTTCCTTAAGAGCATTCAGCTCTTAAGGGAATGAACAGGAGAGGGGCAGCAGGAGAGGCAGGTTTGATAGGCACCATCACCTTCAGGCTGCCCCATTTTGAGTTATTTACCATTTTGCCCTATTCCTGAGAAACACACTGAACTTGGCAGGTGAACACTGCCAGCACATCCTGCAGCCACATCAGCACAGGTCCTGCCTCACTGAGTGCTTGAGTTGGTGCAGGCAGGGTTGGACCTGAGCTCTGGGAGATGCAGAGTGACAGGCTGATACAGGGAGCAGAGACAAAACCAGTGGTTTTCCCCCCACATTTCAGTGTTGTTTCATAATCATAAGCTGTCAGGCTGTGTTAGGATGCCTGCTTTTAAAAAACCTCATGTTTTGCCTAGAAAAAGGAAAATCTAGAATTGATAGCAGAATAGTGAGGTAAGTCATTGCAATGTGCCTGTCTAAATACTTCATCAATTCCTTCTCTACCAACCAAAGCACAGACAGGCCTAAATCAGCCCCATGCCTATTGCTATCTGCACTACCAGCACAGAAAGTTTTGTTGGCTGTAGTTTCCCAAGCTTTTCCAGGGGAGCAATTACTTTTTCCCAAGCTGCAGCTTCCCACTTATTCTCTCTTCTCCAGTTGCTACCCAGATGACACTTACATCCAACCTACTGGATAATTTTACTCTGGCTCCAAGTTGTTGTGTGCAGGATCAGCCATAGCATTTCTCAAGCTGTGTCTCACAAGCATCCTTAATGAATTGAGTCACTCACATATGTACATGCCTTTCTCTACACCCACATAATGAATAGGCTGTGGAACAGTAAACACACACCTTTTCATTTGCTCAATTTGCACCTCTCCCTTGCTGTCAGTTTTTTGGTTTGTATATGAAAATGCATCACTGCCTAGATGAAAACCCACTCTAGATCTCCCTGCCAAGTGAATGATGGTGTTTGTTGCTGTATCACAGCTTATCTGCCAGGATGTCAGAGTCAAGTTTTGTGCTCACTCCCTGCCCTTTGCTTCCTTTCTAGGGCTCCACCTATTATAGGATATTTGCCCTTTGAGGTTCTGGGAACGTCAGGGTATGATTACTACCACGCAGATGACCTGGAGCTTCTTGCTAGGTGCCATGAACACTGTAAGTTGTCCTGCCTCTGCAGCGTGTCTGTCTCTGATCTCCTTTGTCACTTGTGCAAAACCTTTCACTGTCATTGCAAAAGGCTTCTTCTTCAGGAACATGCAGGAACTCTCCCTGCCCATGTCAGACTGTCACAGCTGACACTTACCTGGGAGGTTGGAATCTGCAGAATTCCCTCAGATCAGGAGCTGTTAGTGCAGGTTTCCTAAATTGGCAGATACCTTGTTTGAGCACAGGCTGTCTCAGAGTGAAATGAGATTAGAAGACTGGGAGTCAGAACTATCCCCCCTCTGCCCTGTGAGTTTTGTTGATTTGTCACAGTTCATGGGGTCTTGCCATTGCCCTGGGCTCTGGAGTTAACCAGGAGGCTCAGCTCACCAAAACACCTTTTGAGAGCATCATTTGGATCACCTCCCTGTGCAATTAGGTGCTGTGAACCTCACTTACTCATTAGCAAAATGCTTCTGGAGGTTCAGAATTATTTTACACACAGAAGTACTGAACACACTTTCCCTGTGGGTGAAGATGGCTCATGTTTGGTCAACCTGAAAGGAAAACAACAAAGCAGAAGAGTCAAGTTCAGGCTAATGTGTGAACACCAAAGAAGGTCCATGAAGTTTATTTTCATGCAAGGAGAAATAGTGTGGCCTGTAAGAGGCAGGGCAGAAGGAGAACTCACCTGGTTTCCACGGCAGTGCTGAAGAGCTGTGTCCTGCTGAGGGCTGGAGCTAACATGAAGAAGGGCAGAAGGTGTCTGCAGGTGTGGTCTGCTCTTAGTCAGTGTGCAGCTCCTACCAGATGTGAGATGCTTTATCCCCAGGACCCAGACTTTTCCATTTTATTGGGTGCATTTCAGACTGAGATATGTGTCCTGTGGTGGTTTTGCATTGCCAAGCACTGCAATGAAAAATAACTACTACATACTTTGTAAAATCTAGGAAATCAGGTATTTTGCTAAGAAGTATTACTTACAGGTTTCTTGTGGGGGACACTGTCTGTCTCTCTGCTATCTCCACTTGAGAGTGTTCTGTTCAAAGGAAACAAGGACACCCCAGAGAGTGGAGCAAGCAGGATGCTGTAATTGCTCTGAGATGCAGAGCAGCACAAGGCTGGGACCAAGAAACTCCACCAAGAAGCCCCACAGCCCACTGGAGAAAACCTGCAAACCACCCTCATCTCTACCACACACCTCTACCACTTACATATATGAGGAGCTGAGGGACCTGGAAGAGAATGGGGAAAAATGGGGAAAATACTTCTCTGCATGTCAGGTTTCCCTGCTCCGCTTCCCTGCTGGCTGCCCTGCCCTGCCCAGGTGCCAGGGAACTGGGTTGCCTGGCTGAGCACATAGAGGAAGCTGTGACAGGGGGACACAAAGTTGTGTCAAATGCAGCAAAAGTGAATATTAACAGAGTATTATAACTACTCTCAAGTAGAGTACTTCTTAGTGCTGTTTGCTTAAAAGATAATTCAGATACAAGTGACAGCCTTTTGGTAATGGATGTGCAGTTTGGTATAGCCACAAACTGTACTGAGAGTGGGTCAGATCATTCAGCAGAGAATCAATTTGATGATTTATATTCTACATCTCTATCATCCAGGCATTCCTCTTATCTATTAGAAGAATATTTTCACAACACACTTGTAGGAAAGGATCATTTTGTTTTAGTGCACAGGGAAACAAAGTAAAGTTCTGGCAAAGTGACTTAGAGACATGTTTCAGGACATGTCTGCCAGGACTAGGAACTGAGGGATCCCCAGCATCTCATGTTAGCCAGAAAATCTCTGCTAAGTGCTTCATCTAAAGCCCATCACTGGTAATGGGATCACTGAAGAAGTCAGTCCTGATATTTTAACAAAATAGAGGTGTTCAGGTGAGTAAAAAAACCACTTGGGTTAGTGTGGCTTGCTAGGTTCCTGCTTGTCACATTGACACTTTGGGCAGACATCCTGACTACTGTCGAGTGAAATGGGTTTGTTAAAACCATGTTTGTATTTTACTTTGCATTAATTGTGGGTACTTAAGTGAGCATGTTTCATTTTGTACTCCCAGCAGTCTGGAACAATTTGTGTGGTTATTTAATGTAGTTCCCCGCACTATTTTCCAGTTGTATTACAGCACCTGAGATTCTTCTGCACATAGCCTGATAATATATACCACATTGGAGTAGGCCAGGTCTTAGAAGAAAACTCTCAACTAAAATCCACAATCTTGTTGTTTTGTGTCATTATTAGGATTCTTACTTCACATCTTCAGTCTTTGAAATGCATTCTCATGTACTTATGAAAGGCAAATAATTTGTTTAATTAATGTTATTTATGCTTATTTCAGGGAGCCTGTAAGTTATAAGAATGTAGTTAGTTATACAGTTATACCAGTTATAAGAGAAATCTCAAAATAGCAAAGGGCACTCCTGAAAGTCAGTAGGAATGACCCCAAACAAGAGCTGAGTACATGGTTATGTATCATCTGTCTTCTTCATAAAGCTCAAGAACCATTTTAGCACTGCCCAGTCTGGGAGAGGGCTGTGGGATTGAGTGGTGATTAAATCACCTTTGCACCATAAAATCCCCTTTTGCTATAAATTGCTTTCTTTCTGTTAAACAGTGATGCAGTTTGGAAAAGGCAAATCCTGTTACTATCGGTTCCTGACCAAAGGGCAGCAGTGGATATGGCTGCAGACTCACTACTACATCACCTACCACCAGTGGAACTCCAAGCCTGAGTTCATTGTTTGCACTCATCTGGTAGTTAGGTAAGCACCAAACTCTTCACAGTGTGCTGTGTCTCAGTGTTCAGCCACTGCTTCTTCTAGTTCTGTTTCATGTTGACCAACATGCTTAGTGTGCCTTGCTGTGCCTTCTGACACATAAAATTATGTGTAATTCCATAAAACTATTCTAACAGGGAATATGTCTTTTATTTACTCTTTTCTCTTTTTTCTTCTTTTTTTTCTTTTTTTTTTTTTTTTTTGCAACTGAGCCAAAAGCCTGGAAGCCAGCTTTGGCCAAATCTATCAGTGTGTTACATTCCCCTTTGGTCCCTGGTTGATGACATGGCCACAGAAAAGAATTAAAGCTGTTGGGAATCATACATATCTTTCTGGGCATGAATGAGATCATATAACTCCTACAAAACCTTTTGATCAGAGCTTTAAGTATTTATGACTTGAAGTTAGCCGCTGGCTTGCTGGCCTTATTCCTCACCCAAATCCAGCCCTGGATCCCCCCCTAGTGGAAAGCTGCTGGTGCTGAGTTCCAGCCCGTGCTGGAAGGCAGTGCATGTAGAGGATGCTCTGTGAATGCATCTTCTGGAGGGGAATCTGCTGGATTACCACAGCCAGCTCAAAAAGAACTATGTGAAGAGTAAGAATCTATTTTCTGAAGGGCTTGAAAAAATAGTGACACACTGGTTTGCTCTATTAACTTGAGTAAACTTATTGCTCGCTGTATTTTTGTATGTGTCAAGAATCAATTTTTTTTCTGGTCCCCCTCTTTTCCTGTCAAACATCTGGAAGAGCAAACACTAGTAAATGTGAAATATATGGGTCTGTTGGAGTGAGCCAGAGGAGGGCCATGAAGATGCTCCGAGGGCTGGAGCACCTCTCCTGTGAAGACAGGAAGAGATAGCTGAGGTTGTTCAGCCTGGAGAAGAAAAGGCTCCAGAGAGACCTTAGAGCCTCTTCCATGCCTAAGGGAGCTCTAAGAGAGCTGGAGAAGGAGTTCTGGAGTTGTAGAACGAGGGGGAATGACTTTAAACTCTCAGAGATAGATTTGGATTAGATCTTAGGTAGAAATGGTTCCCCGTGAGAATGGTGAGGCACTGTAAGCCCAGAGAAGCTGTGGCTGCCCCATCCCTGGAAGTTTTAAGGCCAGGTTGGCTGGGGCCCTGAACAGCCTGGGCTAGTGGAAGGTGCTCTGCCCACAGTAGAGGGCTTGGAACCAGATAATTTTTAAGGTCCCTTTCAACCCAAATTATTTTGATTCTGATTCTGTGATCTGTGGTATAAACTACACATGAAGTGCTAACATAAGCAAATGTTACACTGAGACATTACTTCTCAGTTGTCTTACTTCTGCCATCCTTTAGGGTATTCAGCTTCACTTTAAGGGCTGAATTTATTGTGCATGAACTTGTTTCTTCTTTCTGCTTCCAGTACCTCTTAAACCTAATGATGTAGTCCTAAGTAGATTTTGAAGTTCAATTCTGTCTCAGATAGTTAAGGCTTAAAATATGTTACTGAAGCACCCAGGTTAAAATCTTCTTTCAGGAAAATTCATTACCACAATGATATAAGTGAGGTCGGTTCAGCAGCTTCTCTTGCCTCCCACAAAGGTTGCAGTTCATTAATATTTCATCACCCTAAAGTCTGGCACCTCTCAGTGCCCACGATGCATGAGCACTCAGAGTCTTTGAAACATCCTCTCCAATTTATCCCAGTGGTGAATCATGGGGCATTTGTTACTGTAAATATTTCATTATTTCAGAGGGAAAAAAGTAAGGGAAGAAAATATACAGTTCCAGAGGTGCCTTATAGGGGTTCCTGCACTTGTGTAGCTGCCTGTTTGTATTTGGAGCTTCCACTGGAGTGCAGGATGTTAACTCTGATGCATGTACAGTTCTGTGCACCTTCAGAAGGAAGGACCTGCCCAAGGCATTGTGATAGGGATCACTGAACTACCATGCAAAAAAGGATGCTTGCTCATCATCATCAGGTTAGAAAATGAATGTACATTTGTTGTGGTAGTGTACCTGCACAGAAGCTGTAAAATATTTTTTGTTGTTTTTTGGGGGGTTTGTTTGGGGTTTGTTTTTTTGGTTTTTTGGTTTTTTATTTTTGGTTTTGCTTTAGTTACGCAGAGGTTCGGGCTGAGAGAAGACGAGATCTTGGCCTTGAAGAGTCATCAATTGAACTGGCATCCTCTTCTCTAAAGGTACCACGTTCCTTCACAGCTGATTGAGGAGATGTTCAAACCAAACTGAGTCATAGCTTACCAATCTGAGGGAAATATCTGTTCCTCTCCATTTTCTTTACTCTCATCTGATTCCAAGCCTTGAACTGGGTCATTATTCAGGCAGGCCCTAAGAAGCTTTCTGGTGCATGGCTCCAAATTGTCCATGTTGGTTTAGGACAGGCTGGATGAGCTTTGAACTTCCTGATCTAGTGGAAGATGTCCCTGCCCATGGCAGATGGTCTGTAACACCAGGTATTCTCTGATTCCACAATAGCTGTGAACTCAGCAGTTGCATTCTCTGTTCTGGTCCCTGTAATCTTTCTGAGACCAGGACACAAACCTCAGCTCAGAAGCAGAGAAGTAGAGCTGGAGCTGGAGGCCAGATTGCTGCACCTTAGCAAGGCACAGAGGATCCCAGAGTAGGGCAGTACCACAGGGTACCTGTTTTGCTTGTGCCAGCTCTTCACTGATACTCAGATGAAGATGGGAAGGCAAGGGAAAACACTTACCTAGATTTCACCTCAGCTGCTGGATCACATCAAGTGTAGGATTGTGACCTATAACTTCCATGAGCAATAATTTCCATGGCTTGAGTCAGGGTCATTTTAACTACTTTTAAGTTTCTCCTCTTGGTAGTTTACCAATAAGACCAGCAATCAAAGTCATTTCAAGTGGATCATTGTGTAGCTGTCATTCCATCAGCCTCATTGCCTTTCAGACATTATTTTATGGGGGCTCAGGCTGTTCCCCTCTGCTGCCCAAGGAGCAGTGAGTGGGATTGCAGCTCTCAGCACTGCCCAGTGCCTGTCCCCCTCAGGAGACCTTTGCTGTAGGTCCTCTTGGGGCTCTAGCTGATGTCTCCATGCCACTGCTCCCTGTCCCTTCCCAGTTGTCTCCATCTCTTCCACGGATGAAACCATTCCCCAGGTAGCACCTCCTGCCAGCATCATTCATTCCCCCTGCCACCACCCCCAGTGCACCGCAGCCAGCCAGCTGTGACATCCCTGAAGAGATCGGGCAGAAAGAGCCTGACCAAAGCAATTTCCCGTTGCCCAGGGCTCTGTGGGCAGGGAGAAGGAGCTGGCACAGCAGAGTGCGGGCCGTGGGCAGCAATGACAGTGAGGAGCAATGCTCCAGTGCTGCTGGCTGCCATCGGGTGGGTGCCCGGGGCTGGAGAGAGGCTCCTTTGTGCCCGCGGGCTTTGGGGTGAGCGCAGCGGCGCCGGGCGGGCAGGGTTTGTCTGCAAACAGCGGCTCCAGGAGGCGGAGGTCCCTTCCAGGGCCGTTCCCTGCTGCTGAGGGCCTCACCCTTGTGCTTCGCTCCCCGCAGAGCCACAGCAGCTACCTGGAGGTGGGGCAGTGCGGCAGCAGCCAGGACGCCAGCCGGGAGGGAGTGTCGCTGTCCTCGCACAGCTCCCGGCGCTCCTCGCACACCACCCTGTCCGACTCCACCTGTAGGTGCCGGGGCAGCCCAGCTTGGGTGGGCAGGAGGGCGGAGCAGCCTCCCAAATGCTGGGGTTGGGCTGGGAGTGACCAGGGAGGGGTGGGAGCGGGATGCTCAGCGCTGGGGCTGACCCAGCGAGTCATGGCAAGTCACAGAGCAGCACAGAGCCAAGTGTCACAAGTCACAGAGCAGCAACAGAGCCACGGCCACCTGCCGCCTCCTCCCGCTAACCCACCCCTGTGTGAGAGCCATTTCCCCGGGCTTGTCACCAGCCGAGGGCCACGGCTGTTTGCTGTGCTTCTGGGGACAAGAGGGGACTCGCTAGCTTGATTGAACCAAGCTCATTGGCGAAAGTTTTATGTTGAGATAATATAATTTTACTATGGGATCTCTCATGTGCAATCCCTGCAGAAGAGCATGGAAGGATGCCTGCCTTGCTGGCAGCTCCATCCCAGCTCCCATCAGCGCCCTCCTCCCCCTGGGGGAGGCTGCAAAATGACTGCAGTGCCCTGTGTAGGGCCATGGGTAGGAAACTCTGGGGACTTTTCTTGAGATGGTTGCTGTTGGGAGAGTGATCTCATCTGGATGCACCCATGGCGGGCAGGCTGAACAGGGGGTTTAGCATCAGGAGGAACGCAGCAAGTGATAGGGGGGAGCCAGAGGGACCAGAGAGGGTCAGGGAGCCAAGCTGCCCGTAGAGGGGCAGGCTGAGGACCCACTTGGGCGCTGTTTGGGTGGGTGGACAGGTGCATAGGTGGATTTGAGGCTCAGGCCGAGCACCCAGGCCGGGCTGTGCTGTGTCTCAGTGAATGTCTCTCCCACAGCCACGTCGTCCATGCGGCGCACGGACACCAGCACCCCCACGCGGGCGGGGGCTCCGGGGGACAAGGCGGCCCTGCGGCTGGCAGCGCCCGGCAGCGCCCAGGTCAGCGCTGAGCCCTCTGAGGCTGCAGGGAAATGAGCACAGCAAGCGCTGGTCTCACCCCCAGAGATGCTGGATCCCACACTCCGGGTGTGCTGGGGCTTCCTGGGGAGTGCCACTGGCTGGCAGAGCCATGGAGAGACACCAGAGGCTCCTCTGCTGCCTTCTTCCAGCACTCAGTTTGCTCCTCCAGGCTAAATGCCTTTTCACACCACCAACCCTCTTCTCTTGGGGTTTGTACGCGTGAGGTGGCCTTTATGCAAAATGGGTGCTGACACCAAGGACTTGAAATTATCAGGGACATGCAGGAACCTAAATTCTCCCTTCAGATTTAGCCTTGTCCAATTCCCTGCACTTGTTCATCGCTGGTATGAGCTGTTAAAGCACCAGCTCTGCACTTGAGGTGCTATGGGCCTACAGTAAGGCAGAGTTCTCATTTCTAGGCCACTCCTCAAGCCCGTGGTGAGCACCTGTCTGAGCACCCGTGGCTCAGCTGGCAGTGCCCTCCCAGCACCCTATGATGGGATGTGCTTTGGTTTTGTTCAGTGCACTGCTGTGGCCTGTCAGCAGGGCAGCCCAGGTGGCTTTGGTTCACTGCCCTCACATCCTTGCTGGCTCATCCCAGAGTGGGGACAAGGTTTCTGTGCCCTTTCTGTTGCTGAGATTTACCTGCAACAACCTTACTGCAACCACTTATTTCAGAGAGCAGAGAGAGCAGGTGAGACACCCAGAGAAATAGCACAGGAGAAGGTTTACACCTGTAAAAAGTGTTGAGGGCTGCTGAAGGCTTCTCCCTAAATCTCTAGCAGCTACCTACAGGCTGATACAATGCTGAAGAGTTTTAGTAGAGGAAGGGGATGTCATGGAAGGTTTGAGTTAGGCCAGGAAAAGAAAAGAAAACAAAAACCCCAAGAAAAATGAGTCATTAACCATAATGACAAGGTCTGTCCTTACAGGGCTTTGATATCAGTGAGGTAATTGTTCAGACTATAAAATGGAGATTGAAAATGGGCACTGTAGGTGTGAAGGATGGTTCCCCAGGTGGGATTGCAGCCCATATTGGGCCTGGCATCTGCCAAATATCATTAGCAGCACAACTGAATGCCCAGCCAGCAGGTGTGGCGAGGGTTTGGATGCAGTGTCTGCCCCAAAACACAAGTGGGCCCAAACCAGCAGGGTGTTCTCCTGAGGGGAGAGGAGAGTCCCATGTGTAGACACTTCATTTATGCAGAAATTATAGAGACCAACACCTGCAGGGAGGCACTGTAAGCCAGATGTGCTGCTGCTCTGGAACTGCAGTGGCACTTTGGTTAAATATGCAATTGCCATTTTTTGTCAGCATCATATTTTTTATGGCAAAAGCCAAAAAGCAATCATTTTTCTGAATCCAGCATTGCTATAGATGTGAGTAGCAGGACTGGTCCTACCATATGGTCCCTTTTCTCTGTTCTCTGCAGCCAGTGTACCATTTTCCCACCCAGCTGGGGATGATGCACCAGCTGAAAGAGCAGCTGGAGGAGAGGACTCGCATCCTGCAAGCTGACATCAAAACACAGCAAGAGGAGCTCCATGTCATCAAGGAGCAGCTCCAGCTCGTGCAGGACTCCAACCTGCAGGTACCTGCTACCCCTGGTGCCCCCAAACTCACCAAACGTTTGCTTTTCCTTTGAGCACACAGAGCAGTAACAAAATTGTCTGTGGCAAAAGCATTTGGGAATGAACTCTTGACAAATTGGTAATTTGGTTTCAGCTGTGGGAGTGGTGTTTCCCCAGAGATGAGTGATGTCAGTATCTGGCTGAGTATTGAATCAGTAATTTCTGTGATTTAGAAAAAAGCAATCCCAAATTAATCCAAAGTCTCCCATGCACAAAAAGCTTGGTGGTTCCATGTCTGGTTAGTGCAGCTGGATCCCCACTGCCACTCCTGCAAAAACACAGCTGGCACAATGGAGCTGGAACGTTCCTGCCTCTGAATAAATATTTGACACAAGCTAACATTTGATTTTCTGTTACTCATGGTTCATTTTGCCCCTGGATTTAGAGATACTGCTGCTGCTGCTGCTGCAGTGCTGTTCCTGCCAGGCAGCACAACCAGCAGCCACCTCCTGTGCCTCTGTCCCCCACAGATGCTGATGCAGCAGCCGATCCCCGTCATCCTCAACGCCGCCGTGCAGCAGCCCAGCCCCCGGAGGCCGCCCCAGGGCACACCCAGGCACAGCACGGCCAAGAAATCCCAGCAGCCAGCCCTGCCGGGGACAAAGCAGCACTGCAGCCCCCACCTGCTGTCACCGCAGCCATTCCTCAGGGACCCCTGTGGCACTGCCCCCCAGGTCACCGGCTGCTGCATTGTCCTCATCGTCCGCTTCTCTGGCTCTGAACACTTGTCTGCCACTCCTCCCCGGGGTTCCATGCGTCCCCTCTGTGTTGGTTTTACTGAGGAGTTTGTGTCAGGAGTCACTTGTGAACAAATGTCTCCTGACACAAATGTCATTCAACTGTAAAAATAAAAAACAGGTATCTCCTGACACAAATGACACTCAACTGTAAAAATAAAAACCAGGTAGCCAAAAAGCATTTAAACCCCAGAGAGTGCTGGAGCTCTCCTGGTGCCTGGGGAGGATGTGAATGGGAGGTCTGGGCTCTCATCAACACCATGCTCGTTATTCATAGCCAGTGAGAGTTGTGGTTTCATAACACAGGAGTGGGTATCATTTTAAAAGATTACTTTTGATCTGCCTGAGCAGTCTTGGAAGGCAGCTTTGAAAAAACAATTTTGTCACCACTAGACCTAAATCCACTATTAAGATGGGAAAGACTTGAGTTGTCCAAAAACAAAAAAGCCAACACTGCTGCTTTAAAGGACCAATGAGATACTTTCCTTGGAGACTTCAGATTTGCACTTCCCCTCTTAAGCTGTTCTCTTCCTCCTCAAGCCTTTTGCCCTTACCCTTGTACTCTAATTTCTCAAAAGACTGTCTGGGGATGCCATACCTGCCCTGCAGGGACAATAAATGCTAAGGGGTTGGTGGTCTTGAGTAGTTATACTGTTCCTACTGCAGTGTTCAGGGACAATATCCTATTGTTCCTTCTCCTTTTCCCATCTGCCCACTGTGAGTGGTTATTTTATCCTTCCATTAGGGAGGTTTAAAGTTTACATGGGTACCTATGTCTTCATTTCAGGTACAGCAGCAGAAGCAGCAGCACCCAATGAGAGGAAACCAAGGCCAGCAAACGTGTGTGCCAGGGCAGGGCAGCATTCCAGTACCCTTCTACAACAGCCCCATGGTGTTCTCCCAAGCACACCCCATCACCGTGGCTGCACAGGTGCCCACTGACAGCAGTGAGAGGCAGCCACCAGCTGACTACAGCCAGGACAGGAGCCTCAGGTACCAGAGCCCTGCTGGGACCATCCTGGGGCAGCGGCAGGAACAGCAGCAAGGAGGGCAGGCGTGGCTGGGCTCAGGGCTTGGGATGCCACAGCCAGCGTGAGGATGTTCCCTCTGTGGGGTGAGCCCAGTGTGCAGGCAGGCAGGGTGCTGTGCACATCCTGCTGTCATCAGGGGCCTTAAATCCTCTTCTCACCATATTTCCATCAATTAATGTAACCCTACCCTCTGTCAATTTAAAGTCAGTCCCCCATGCCCTTGCTGGAAGTCCCTCTCCTGCTCTCTTTTAGCCCCTTTAGGTGCTGGAGGGTGCCATAAGGTGTCCCTGGAGCCTTCTCCTGTCTCAACAATCCCAATCTTCTCAGCAAGTACTCACAGGAGAGATGTGAGGTGATAAGAAGCATCCTATTTCATTAGTTTGTTTTCTAGGTAGTGGTTTGCCTGCTTTCATGGAGGATTTTCAAGGGAGACTGGAGACTGACAGGACCTTGGACCCTGGACCTCTCCCTTCCCTGACCATTCTGTTTTCCTTCCACCACAGGATGCTGTTGGATCAGTCCATCCAAGCCATGATGCCCACAGCCAACAGCAGCTGCCAGCCTGTGCAGAGCAGTGCCAGCAGGCAGCAAGGAAAGTGAGTCTCTGCTGTCCCCTGTTTTCCTGCAGGGTCTTAGCAGGACACTTTATGGCATTGAAAAAGACATGAAAAAACTTGTACCTGGTCATGCAAACACAGTCTCAGTCTGAAGTGAAACAAAAGTTTAGCCAGCTAGGAAAAAATAATGATATTTTTTTAATTACAAAGACCTTTATGATAAATGAAGTGCATTTAAAAATTAACCATTTCCTGGCTTTTGCAAAACATAAAATGCTTAACCAAGACATAGAAGAAATGTACAACCTTAAAAACCTTAATTTAGTTCCAGTCCATGCTTTGTGGGCAGAGGGGAATCAGGGGCCTCCTGGGGCTGCATGGTTTGAGCAATCCTGCTCCAGGCAGGTTCCTGCAGCAGCTGGGCTCCCCTGTGCCCATTCTGAGGGAGGGTCTGGGTGTGGGTTCTCATGCCTGCTTTTCCTCCCTGTGGCAGGTTTGTTGCAGAGCAGCAGAGCCTGGCTCCCCCAGCAGCACAGGTGCAGCCAGCCACCTGCAGCCCCGCCCGGCCTCCAGCCCCGCCACCCATCTTCTCCCCATCCCTCATTGTCCCACACTCCAGCTTCACCTCCCACCAGCCCAGCACACCACTTCACCTGCCCCAGTGGCCACAGCAGCAGGTTCAGCAGCACCGCCTCTACCTTCAGGTATTGGAGCAGGAGCAGCTTTCTGCTGATGGTTTGGGATGGGTTGGGGTTTTTGGAAGAAATAGGGTTTATCTGGCTGATCAAACCTGGTCACGGCCTTTGCACATCCTCTATTCCCATTGTATCTCCACATAGCCAGGTGCTCAGCCCTTCCAGGCTGACTCTGCAACTGCTCAAGGCCAAATTTTCCAACAAACTCTGTTATCACACAGTGCACAGAAGAAATACCCAGTTTTTCAAACACAGCTTTCCATCCAGAGGAGCTCTGGTGGGAAGCTTGTTGTAGTCATGAAAAATTGTAAGAGAGAAGGTCTTTGGGAAACATACCTCCTGCTGTTACATCTCATCAGAGCATGGTTTTTATCAGCTGCCATCACAGCTTTCTTTTAAAAAAGGGTATTTCACAACACACATCTCTGGATGAGGTGATTTTGGTTTTTCAGCACACAGTTTACATCAGTACATGCTGAACTAGTGACACCACCAAGGAGAGGGGTAGTTGAAACTAATAATTCATCAGTAACACACTCTCCAAGCCTTGCCTGGATGGCAGAGGTTAAGTTACAGTCCTCCAGGCAAAGAATAAAGCAAGAGGAGGAGGTTCAGCTGAAAGCAGCCACACAGTGGGACTGGATTTAAAGTGAGAAATGAAGTGCTGTTGTCAGGAAATGTGGGCACGAGCTGTCCCTGCTTTGGGTGTGTCCTCATGGGCTGCATTGCTGTCCTGAGGACCAGCAGTGTGGACAGCAGAATGATGATGCTGGAACAGATAAATACCTCCACAGTAAACCAGAGTTTGATGTCACAGTGCCTTTAACAGGGGGTGAAACAGCAGGTCCAGGTCTTTGAGGTACCAGCCATGGGTGGATACATGGTTACTCTAGGACCTCTTCCTTGGTTGTCTGAAGATCTTTCCTGTGAAAGATTAAAGTTTCACATCCTGCAGAGTGTACCTCCAAGTAGCTTTTGGAGGTCTCCATTCCTGCTGGGCTCCCCAGGAGCCTGTTAGGACAGATGGGTCTGTGCTCTCCAGGCATTGTTGGTTTTGCTGACAGCAGCAGCATCCTGAGGAGCACAGCTCACACCCTCAAGTTTAGGACTTGGTGCACACACTCTGGGGCATGAGTCCCAGCATCAGTCCTGCAGCAGAGAGGGACAGCTGGGTGCTGGGGCAGGTCTGACTGCTCAGATTTGTGTCTCCCAACAGATGCAGGGTCCCGAGCTGGGGGCTCCAACGCAGCGCATTTTCCAGCCGCCCCACGCCCCGCAGCAGAACCCCTTGAGCTACTTCCTGCACCCGCAGCAGCAGAGCCACCACACACAGGGCCAGCCCTGCAACCTGCCTGACCTGCCCGAGATGCAGCTGCCCTGAAGTCACTTCTGGGGACAAGGAGCACACGGCCGCAGCCGCCGCGCCCGGCGCGCGCGAGAGCACGGCGCCCTCGGAGCATGGCACGGGAGAGGTCGGGCTCATGGGGAGGTGGTGCCTGCAGGGATGGATGGTCTCTGACAGGGATGCATGGCTGCAGGGGCCTGGTTTGGGGGGATTTCCATGCAGCCAGATGCATGGAATGTATTCGGTGATGCTGTTCCAGCAGCAGGGTGTGCCCTGGCCCAGCACCGTGGTGCCACTGCAAGTGGAGCCTTCTTGCTGCAGGGAGGGCAGGTATCGGTATCAGGCCGTCATGAAGCTCGGTTTGCAATGGAAAAAAACCTTTTTCCATTCAGGACTTCAATGCTGAAAGTCACTGTGAATTTAAGCCCAGCATTTGGAGCACATAGACTGTACCAGTCCGCAGGACACCATTGGATTACCATGTACATAACTCGTTTTGCTGTAGTAGGTCCATTGTGAATTCTTTTTCCTTTTTCTATACCTCAGTCCCGCAGATTTTTTTTCCAGGAGTTTGGATAATGCTGCTAATTTACATAACACCACTTTTGCCTGAATTTCTTACTGTTGTTATACCAGCTCACATCGCAGCTAGTTCAATATTTGTCGTGTTTTATTTTTGGTTAACAAGTGAAGATAAATTTGTATGGTTTTTACTCCCTGTAGCCAAATATTTTTCAGGTTACAGACAAAGAATCTTTACTCCTTTTTTTTTTCTTGTTGTTTCAAGTGATGTAGTTGTAAATGTTTCTATTCATAAAAACAAACAAACATTCATAGAACAGCATATGACAGCAAACTTTGTGGTTTTGCTAGGTCATATTTCAATTTGGCAAACCCAAAATGTATAATCACAACACATGATGTTACAAGCCCATAGGGTCAGCAATAAATTGTATTTTTGTAAATTGTCACTTTTTAACTGTAAGTTTATATTTATGAATTGAAAAGCCAGTTTATTCCTCAGTGGGTGTATAGTTAGTGTCCCTACTGTTCGTGTCTTTCCAAAGGAAAAATTTAAAAGTACATTTTTGGAGTGTTAGTAGCTGAGTACTGACTTTGGGCATTGTTAGAGCCCAAATGTAGATGGGTTTGGCCATTACTATAGACTTTGCAAGGCAGTGAAGGCAGTGGTTAGTTAGGACCGGGGAGCAGAGGACCAGAGCAGTAAAGCTCTAGCTGGCAGACAGAGCAAGGTTTAGGGAGGAGTTAGTTCCTAATGTTTAGTTCCTAATGTCTGTTGAAACCAAGTGAAGAATGCTTGGTTTTGCCTTTTTTTTTTTTTTAATATGGTGTTTTGGGGTTTTTTTGGTTTCCTTCTTTTCCTTCTGCAAGCCTGTTTCTGGGCCCTTG
This sequence comes from Molothrus ater, assembly GCF_012460135.2. Lineage (NCBI taxonomy): Eukaryota > Metazoa > Chordata > Aves > Passeriformes > Icteridae > Molothrus > Molothrus ater. The sequence goes on from NC_050491.2 coordinate 7,856,823, forward strand.
CAGCACTGCAGCAGCTGGTGTTCCTGTTGCTACTGGTGGGGCAGCTTTTGGCACAAGCAGCTGCCAGTAGCTCTGTGTTTCAGAAAAGGGCACAGCAAGGCTCCAGGGGCAGTTCCCAGCAGCTCCTCCTGGCAGGGGATGGGGTTTTGCTGTGCCACATTGTGGCAGTGGCAGTGGGAGGACAGGCTGCTGGAGCTGGGGTCAGCCAGGAGCTTTCAGGGACTGGTGCAAGGCCCTGGGGTGCTTTGGTGTTTTGGCCAGGGCAGAGGTGGATTTGTGAACAAAAGTTGTGCCAACCCCTGACTATTCATTGGGCAAAAGCAGCTTCATGGTTAGCTTTGACTGGGACACTGAGTGCACAGCTCCCAGGGCTCCCGGACACGATGGATCACCCTGGGTTAGAGCAGCATAAAGACATTTTTCCCCACATGCAGCATGCTGGGGAATGTGGCTGCCCACAGGATGGAGGCAATGAATGCCCAACAGCCTGTGTCCAATACCAGGGCTCGTGCCTTGTCAGCACAGCCCCTGGCTGGGCCCCTGTCCCCATAGCACAGGCAGCCCCTGGCTGCTTGGACACAGTCTGAGCCAGCCCCTCCATCTCACACCAGGACGAGAAATCGTGGCCACAGCAGAGCCATGGGCCAGGGCCACCTCACTGCTGGTACTGGGATTTGGAACACCTGCCTTTGGGGGGCAGTCTGGGGCTGAAATATGAACACCTGGGGCTTCCCTGCTCTGCAGGTTTGTTCTGCAGGAAGGGCCAGCACAGAGCCTTCAGGGTAGGAAACGCTTGTTTTTAAAGCACTCTTAGTTTTAGGGTCTCCCTTTCCCCATTCTAAGGCAGCTGGGTTGCTCATGAGGATGCAGTAGGAGGGAGTTGTCTTTTTGGGAGTTGTTTGTGGGATTTTTTTCCACCATAGCCTTGGCACATAACATTAGAGGGGAGGCAAACACATATCTGTGTTAGGGCTCCAGCACTGCAGAGTTTGTGGCTGGCTGGAGGGAAAGGCTGTGATTTCCCTGGCTTCCCCATTAAACCTGCATCACCCCAACATCCCCATGGCTGGTCTGCAGTGTCCCAGCACCACACAGCCCAGCCATGTGGCAATCACAGAGATCTCAGAGGTGGTGGTGGATGGGGTCAGGGCTTTGAGGGGTGTATTTTTGAACAGGGCTTGGTAGGGAGGTAGCTGAGGCAGAGCAGTTTTCTGGCATTGCTGTGGTTTTGACAGCGAGTCCAAAAAAAAAAAAAAATAGGGTTGGGAAGGGGTTCTGGGGGAGGTGGGGGGCAATGAGTGTGCCAGATGGGGCCATGCCCTGGGCACAGCCCTGCTGATGGCAGCCCTGGGCTGCAGGGACAGAGGGCTGGGGCACAGCCCCTGCTCAGCTCCCAGCGAGGAGCACAGGAGCTTGGTGAGGATGTTTACATGTTAGACCAGCCTTGCTAAAACCAGAGACCTAAAAATGCACTTTATCACGTGCCCCCTTATTCTCAGAGCCCCCCCAGCCACTGGCCTCGCTGCTGGTGGGTGGGGGCTGCACAGTCCCAGGCACTGCCTCAGGGCAGGGCCTTGTTTTCTCAACATGTTCCAAAGGACAAAATCCCACCGACCCTTTCTGGGGCTTGCTTGGTCTTTGCTCAGTCTGCCTCCAGCCAAGGGCAAGGCTGAGTCAGGGCCAGGGGGGTTTTGCCTTATATTGTCACTCTCAAAAAAACAGATGGATAAAAAATGTCTTTATTCAGGTTGATTTGTATTTGTTTACCTCGGTGTTAGCTATGACCTGTGCTTTTATGACTCATTTGGAATTGAGGGTTGCTGGTGGGTTTGGTTCATGCCCCCCCAGCCTCCTACAAGAAAACAAAAGTGTGACTTGTTGGTGATGAGCAGAGGGCAGGGACGTGACTGATGGCAGCAGGGTTGGCCTCCAGTGTCGGTGTTGACCTATCAGTCATAAATGTTCTGAGGTTTTCTAGTACACAAGTACCTATATTCCATGACTATATATAGATATACGTATTTTTAATGTACATTTATATGTATGCAGGTGTATATCTATATATAAATATATATAGGCCACACAATTCCAGACCTCTGAAAACACAGGCAGCTTTAAATAATAAAGTCTTGCACTTTTAGCATATTTGTACATATAAGCTAAAGCCTGGTGGGTATAATCAGGCTGATTTGACAAACACAATGAGGAGTTACTGTATATATTGTATATAGTCCATGCAAGAAAAAAAAAGAAAATAAGAAAAACTCTAGAATTGAGTATAAATCTTGGTTTATTTTATATGATGTTGAATATAAATACATTTATAAATGTTACTATTCTTAAAAGTATTTTGTAATGGGAAAAAGTAAGTGTCTTATGAAGATGAACAGTAAAGATTTTATTCTTGTTTTGAATCTATGTCCCTGCACAGCTCCATTGAATGGGAGCCCATGCATTTTGACAAGCTTTAAACAGATTGTACATAGTATTTAAAAAAAAAATTAAGAAGAAATAAAATAATACTTGTAGGACCTCTTACACACTATGTACTCTTGTTATTTCCTGGGTGGTGTGGGTCTGTTAGGGATCTGATCCCTGCTCTCCAGGAGAGACAAGAGCAGCAGCCATTGTGTCCATGTGCATGGACAGCTGCAGGGATGGGGCTCAGGACAAGGACTGGGATTTCTGTCACCAGTGCCAATAGGAGCAGCACATAAATTAGAAAGAAAAAGGCATCAGGGTCTGCACACTGTGTTTTAATTTGGATGGGAAAAGCAAGTGCCAGTACTCAGCAGCTCAGCACTGAAGCCAGCTCAGGCTTCAAAATTCAGGTCTCCATTTTTCCTCTTCCTCTGGGAGGCTGCTGTCCCAGCAGGGGCTTTGGCTTGCTCCTTGTTTTGCAAAGCACTGACTAAATGTGGCTTTAACATAACCAACACTCTTGAGGGAACTTCCACAGCAAACCATCACAGGAAATAATAATGCCTCAAACACAGGGGTTTTTTTACTTAAGGGAAACAATATTTTATTTAACACCCCATTTGTCTTACAGTACCTCTGCATACAACACATTGTATAAAAGCCAATCTGTCAACACAAACGTGTGCTGCCGTCTTGGTAAAGTGACAAAGCTATAGCAAAAATTACAAAATAGCCTATTTTTCTGGAAACAAATCAGAGTATTTCCTTCTGTTTTAGTCCAGATAACAACAGCAATCACAATCAAGAACCTTATATGGTACAATTGGATGAGAAAATTCTGATAAAATCAACACACAGCAATTTCTTAGTCACTACGGTAGCAAACTCTTCTAAAATTACATTATTATTTAGCCATTAGAGTGATGAACAAGTGGCTTGTTTTAGAAATGGATGGAAACAGAAAGTGATTATTCTGTATCACATGGCAGCAGCCACTTCCATGTCCTGGAAAATGCTACCAGTTTGATTACCATCAGTTGTCCCCCATGGTGGAAAGAGCTGGTATTTTTATTATTTGAGCTATTCCCTCCCCTGAGCTGGGCACACAGAGGCCAAGCAGCCAGTTCCTTGTGGGGGTCAGGGCTGTCCCTGGTCACCCAGAGCAGCACATTCCATATTTTGTACTGAATGATGCACCTTCATTTATTTCCTATGATTGAACCTGAAAATAAAGGTGTAAAACTTCATGGAAACTTACAGAAAAAAAGAAACACAGGTGAGTGAAATGACAGAACAGAATTCACTTAACCAAGCTGCTTCCTGTTCATGTGCACACCCAGCACCCTCAGGGGATGTGATGGGAGTCTGGAGCCATCTCTGTATCACCAACTTCACCTGGCCAAGAAGCAGCACAGCTCAGGGCTCTCTGTCCCTGGCTGTGCAGGGCTGTGCAGTCAAGGCATCACTCTCAGGACTGAAGGAAGGGAATGAGCTGCTGTTGCTCCAGCTCCACCAGTCCCAGCTAAACCTGCACCTATTTGTTAGCCAGCCTGTCTGGAATAGGGATGGAAGGAGCTGGAATAGGAAAGGGAAGGAAAGAAGCTAGACACTAACTCCAGAGTTCCTCTGTCACAAGCAGAGCTCAGCTTATGGTGCACTGAGGAGGTAGCTCAGCAAATACACCTCTGGCTTACACTCCTTGGAAATCATTGGCACTTGCTCCATCTACCTCTCCCCAGACAACCAGCCCATGATCCAGAGGTTGCAAAAGGAAGAAGCTGCCAGCTGGGCCATTGCCTGAGTGCTGCCAGCCTCCATCCTGCTGAGACTGGATGCCTGGTCACTGTGACTAGTCTTCCTGGATCAGCCTGCAGCTGTATTACAGGAAAAAATTCAAGACACCACCCCTTTTGGGAAAAAATATAAACAAATTTAACCAAAAAATCCATGCAGTTAATAAAAGTTAGTGTTCCCCCCTACATCATCACCTTAAATCTATTTTGATAAATATTCTCTTCATACATGGATATGATATCTGGCAAGAGCTACTACCCAGCTGGCAAAGGCTCTGCAGTCTCTTGGGTGGGCACTAAGAGCAAAGGGCATTGTACAAACTGAGCACCTTTTTACAGCCAGGTAACAACAGAAGGTTGTTGTACTTTGCAAGTTCCTTCACCTTCTTCTGCACTTCAGTCTTCACATCTTGGCTCTCAATCAAAAAATTCCTTGAGTTTTAAGACTTTCATATCTCTTTTCTTTCATTAGCAAATAGTTTACAGCTTTGACAACTTGCTGACATAAACAATAGCTCTCATAAACCTACAAAAGCTTTTGGTAGGGGCAGCTGTATCTGTTCTCATAAGGCTCCATTGATTTTATCATGGCTATTTGCAGAATTACTCACTGATCAAACTTATCTGGGTACATCCTGGCCTAGAAAAACATCATCTGCTTTGTATTTCTGAACAACTTTGTGAAAACATTTTTAAAAAGTAATACAGAGTGGCCCTATCCATATCTACATAAATGGATAAATTCAGATTTTTTTATTTTATACATAAAAATACAAATCAGCAGTATATTGTATCAGCTGCAATTACTTTGTGAAGGCTTCTGAAAAAAGCTTCCTCATCCTCCACATATATGATACAGCTTTTGGACTTCTTCAGTAAAACTTTATTTTACATTAATACCTGAGAGTATTGAGGAGAGTGTAAGACATAATTCATAAATTTAACACCAACTGCAATGATGGCATTTCACAAAGTGCCTGTAACACAAGTCAGAAATTTGTTTTATTCTTCATTCACACTAGTATTGCATAAAAAGCCTCTGAAATATACCATCATCCCCATTCTGCTTCTTTGAAAAACATGAACAGTATAAAAATAATGCTGCTTTGCAGAGAAAGATTGTCATATAGGCTTTGGAAACAGATGTTTTAAACTGGTTTAGCAAGACTCCCCACTTACTTTGCTGTTGTTGTTAAAATACAAGCTCTTACCCTCTTTCTCTAAATTCCTTCTAGCATCAGCTACCAAAAATTCAAGGTCAACATTTCTCAGCTTTTACACTGGCAGAGCTTTCCTCCACAGGATCTCTGCTATATCATATTTTATATATTAAAATTTTCAAGTCAGATTCAAGGGGATTTTCTTGTTGCCTTGAATCCTGACAGAGGGAAAATATTACAGCAGCAACAATCCACAGTGCTATAGAAAAGCAATAGCAATTACTGGGTTGAGATATGAACTCAGGGTAGGCAAAGAAGCAACTGCAATCTGTCCCTAAGCAGCTCAACAGTCAACACAGCTACAGATGGCCTGTGTTTGGGCTTTCCAAACACCAGCAAAACTCCACATTTCATCAACATGCTCCTAGGAAGCCAACAATGGCTCCTCTTGCCAGATAAACTACAACCACCATGTGGTCAGACAGATTTAACCACTGCTTTCCCTTGATTTTAAACAATCACTATTAGTTTCTGCATCCTTGTGTAGTCTGGATGACCAAATAAGCTTCCATCCTTTTCACCTTTTCTTTGTAGGAGGATTGGTATGAAAATGGGAAGGAGGGGCTGGAATCTACTAGAGTCCAGACCCATGGGTAACATCAAAGCAGAGGAACTGTGAGCAGGACAACTTCCTTTTCTAATCTCATGGTCCTGTCATGCTACCACAGCCTCTGTTCTTAGTCTTCACCCTGCTTTGGCCCCAGTCCACAAGCAATTTGGAAATAACTAATTAATGTGGAAGACAACCTCCAAGCTGTTGACACTCCTTTAAAGTGAAAATGGGAAAAAGTCATTCCTTTTATCACAGTAATAGAAAAAAACCTGGAGAACACCTCGTGTAACAGTGATTCAGACAGGTTTGCAACAGGTACACATCCAGTATCTCCAAGCAATGCTGCATGTTTTAATAACATGGTAAAGGCAGTTCATTATTCAGTTCCTCTTTTGGAGTGAAACTTATGAACAATGCAAGAAAGTGACTGTGCTTCAAACTATTTTTATTTACATTACATACCAGTAATCTGATACTTGAAGCTAATTCTTCAAATTTAATTTCCTATGTCAACACCAGACTTGATTTCCATAGTTACAGCCTTCATTTGTAAGCACTTTATGTGATTAATTCAGAATCAAATGTAAAGAAAATTACACTCTGGTTCTTGCTTTAAGTTGTAAATTTTTAGCACTCTCTATTTTAGCTTTTATGTCATGAGGTTTTTCAAAAAATCTCACAAAGGCTGGCTCATTTAATAAGGATGCCAGAATCTGTTCAAAGGCAAAAGACCATTCATGGTTCCCTTCCAAACTCTGCGTTCTACTGCCTTCAGTCTGCTCAGAGCTGCTTCCCTCCTGCCTCTCTCTGCCCTCAGCAGCCACTTCTGTCACAGCAACTGGGCTTCTGACAGGTGACATGGGACTCTGCAGCCTTCTGCCAACCTCTTCCATTTTCAGCAGGAGGCTGGTCACCACGGCGATGGCCCGGTACAGGAGCTCCTCCTCAGGATCCCCATGGAACAGATTGTAGAGAGTTTTTGAGAACTGGATGAACTGAGACTACAGAGGGATATAGAGGAGACTGCTCAGAGAAGAGCAACACAACTGTTCTGTTTCACTGCTGCTGCCTGGCACCTGGTGCAGCAGCTCTAACAACAGCATGGACTAGCTCTGAGAAACCTACGTGTGTCTCACAGTCCCTCCCTTGATACATTACAGCAGTTTTAAAAAGCCACAGTCTAATGATTGATGTGAAGATTTGAAATTAAAGGGATCCTAAAAATCCTTCAGAAATATTGTAATAGGACTTAAAGGGTCCTAAAAGGCATTTAAATAAGACTCAAACAGTTTACCTGATTCATTCTTGGCAAATCCTTGACATTTTCTTCTTTTTTAAGAAGTTCATCTTGCCATTGCTTCAGATATGCCTGAATATCAACCTTCCCCTTTCCTTTTTAAAGGGGAAGAAGTGTAAAAAAAAAAAAAGTGAACAAACAAGAACTGAGACCTTCCCATGAGGGATGATAAGCAAAAGAACTGGAATATTCAATGTCACTCCTTCTCAACAGAGTGGTGGGGCAAGGACTTACAGAGGACCAGAGTTTACTTTTGCCCTTTTGCTCCCATGACTACACTTACATAAGAGGACAGAATGTTAGCAGCATGCTAAGGTTGATGTTACTTAATATACTCTGTCACCACACACTTTCCCAGCTCTACTCCCCCAAAGGACACAGTTACCAAATGTGCCACCAGGAATCTTTTACCTTTTTCTGGGCTGCTCTTCAAAGAACCACTTTCGAGATTATCCCCAACAGATGAAACTACAATTTAGGAGGAAAAAAAAAAAAGTTACTTATTTCAGAAAAAAGGACCAATGTTTCATTTCCCTTATCAAAAATTCCTTCTTAAGGCACAAGACCCTCAATGTTCTCAGCACAGATTAGGTCAAGAAGAAACCACATGGCAAAATCTGCATACTTTCTATAAAACTAGAAACCACTGTGAAGATCCCAAATGAAACTGCTATCAATTAAATAATCTTTATAATGTTCATGGTGCACGACTTGAAGAGCAGCAGGAACAGTACCTATATATTTGTCAACTTTAGGCAGATTTTAAAACCAAAAAGGGATCTGTCTTCCCTATAAAAATTCCACAGGTTTCAAGAGTATTTGAAACAGATTATTTTATCAACTCCATAAATTTACTAAAGCTTTTTCAGCTCACTTGGTCTAAAATGAAAGCAAAGAATTTTGAAACACTTATGTGCCTCAAAGTAAGTATGGATTTGGTATTTTTAATTCCTGAGGCAGAAAATACCATTCCTTTATGCCCAGGAAAAATCAAACAGCCATCACTTCAACACTGCAACAGGCTGCCCACAATGCTGACAAAGCCAACCAAATCCACTCCCCTATTTCCATGTAATCACCCAGGGGCCTTTGAATTCAACCATCAGATGAGCTATCCACAACTTGTGCACAAGTTTATTAAATTGTACAATTTATTAAATTGTAACTATCTACAGAAGATCTTCACAAGGGATTCTGTTAAAAGGGGTATGATTTACTGGATTTACTTGTTTTCAGAAGAAAGCTCCCCATTTTTCACAGGATAATTAATAGATTCCTTCTAGTATTCTGCAGGCAAAACCTCACACTCTGGAGCTTACCACTGAGCTGGCTGAAGTGCATCAGTTCTTCTTTTGAAAGATCATCCCCTTTGGAAGGGCTTAGAGATTCTACTTCAGTAAAAGCTGCAATAAATGATTAAATAACGTGGGTTCATGGTGCCCAGGCATTACCAAAGCAGTGATAACAATGACAAAAAACAAATGACGCTGTTTCTCACTTACCTGGAGGGATGTGCAACTTAAAAAGAAACTTGAGTTTGTCAGTGAAGCTTCCATTATACATCGTATCTGTTAGGGGAAAGGACAGTCTATTCAACTGGACCAAACTTTAAAATACCCTCTTAACTTAAACAAATACAACCCAGAGAGGTTGGAACTGGACATGTGCCCTACCTTACAGGGATTATAATTAAATATGAAGCTTAAAGAAAGCTCTATCACCTGTGGCTGAGCCTGAGGTTAGCCTACACTGATGAAAGAACACTAATAATGTCTATGACTTACTAAAATAAAACCACAGCACCAAAAGAAATAAAGCACTAATGTCTTCAGAATTTCCCTTAAATTTTTGTTTCCTGAACATACCACTTTGAAAACAAGATGAAAGGAACAGAGCAGTGAGCCAAGAAAACTTTCAGTTTCCCAGAGGAATAAGGCATTGGTCATCCTGCACAATCAGTGTAAAAGATGACTTAATATGAAGAATTATCATAAACCAAACAGGCTGGGCAATGAGATCAGACCATTCTTCATTTGTGGATATATTGATGGCCAAGCCACATTTAAATCTAATCTCCAAGAGGAAACTATTCTGCCTGTAATAAAAATCACATTATTTGACCCTGTGTTAAGAGACTCAATCTCCTCAGCTTTTGTATAGAGTATGGAAGGTGATACACCCCAGGACTACTCCCAGGAGCCTTGTGAATGTCCTCATGTGTGTTTTGTTGCCATACCAAGAACACAGGCAAATTGTTTGAAGTTTATAAGGCAGTTGGAACTCTCATCCATCAGTCGGAACGTCCAGAGAGCCAGGGAGTCTCTGTTGGCACAGTGTGACCAGGGGCTCAGCAGGTGGCACAGAACCCTGAACTGCTGGCAATCAACCCGGTACTGCTCAAGGTAGGGCAGGCTGGCATCATGGTGCTGCAGCACAGGACTATTTACACTCCAGTAACAGGAAAGAAAATGCTCCTTCTGCAAGGCAAAGATAAAACATTAGGTGTCAGGAAACAAGAAGTCTCTCTGGGAGAAAGATGTGAGGAGTTAACTACATAATGAGTAGTACAGCTGGCATATAAAACACAGATTGAGTCCAACCTTTATTTACTAAAACCATTTCAAAGTCTACTGTTAAGATGGCTGTTTGGTAAGTGAGGAAAATGGCACATTACCTTGAATAATTCATAAAGCTCTTCAAGATCACTAGGACTGAATTTTACTTCTTGAGACACAACACGTAGCTGAAACAAAATCAAGAAAAAAATTAATTAATGTGTCTTCCCTCTTTGGAACAACATTATGGGAGATTTAACATTACATTAAGAGACAGTGTTTGCATATTCCAGGTTTTGCCATGTTACAATTAGAAGAAGAGCACTTCTTTTAAAAAGTAATCAGAAGATTATATATCAAAGTAAATAATGTCTCAAAAAAAAGACAAGCTTAAGGCTAGTCACATTACTAACATACATGGAGCCTACACTATGAAAACCAGGAGATAGAACTCAATTATTTATAATGACATAACATATAGCTTCCTTTAAATGCACAAATGCATGTTCAGCTCTCAACGGTGAAGCTGAACCCTCAGGTTTTTTTAATTAAAAAAAATTGTTCATCACTTTAAAAAAAAAAAAGTTTGCAGTAAGACCAGCTTCTAACTTCACATTATACATGTTTTGTAAAATTAAATACAACAATACCATCTTAGCATAACCACCAGCATTTAGTTTCAGTTGCTATCAGCCACATTTACTACAGAAAGAAGCACTAGGTGGTGGACAGACTAGTATCATCATCAGGTATGGAAAAGAGCCACTGAAGAAAACAGGCAAACAAAGGAAGCTTCTCACCTTCACTGAGCAGTCTGAATTGAAAGGATGAGATAGGCAGATAGCTGCCACATTACCAGACATTCACACACAACACAGACAAAAAGCAACCTCTGTTGAATGCACTACAATAACCTCTTCAGTGCTGCTTCCTGAAGAAAAAATGCAGGTGCTTAATTGTTTTACTGTATGGTGCTCTATGCCTCTGAGAGAACAGTATTAACACCAGCAGATAGAAATATAGGTCAGCCTGTTCCAATCCACACAAAGTGTGAGAGATGCACCAGCCTTTTGAAGTGGTTGGCAATGGTGCTGCTTGTAAGGAGACCAGAAGGTCATGCTGTGATTTACAGCCTGAAAACATCACAGGCCAAGCCTCAGTTAACAGACACCCTGCAGACATAAGGGGGTTCAGTACAAAATCATATATTTGGCCTGGAAACTGCAGCTCTTCTCAGAACCTTCCAAAAGGGAATTTTATCAGGGAGAAGGCTGGAACACTTGCCAGTCACTCACCACATTCTGCTTGGTCGTAGCTTCCAAGGTCTGGATCACGTAAAGTCGGTTCCTGCAGCGCAAGCTCTCCACGTCCTCATAGCGAATGTCACCGTACCTCTGAGGAGAAAAGCACCAGTCCATGCAATCAGCTGCTGGGAGACACATCTAAACAAGGACCTTTGTCTCTCTTGCATCTAATAAGCACATTACAGGCATGGACACAAAGGAAGATCAAAGAAACTCTGAGGAAAAAAATAATTTATTAGAGCACTAACATTCTCCTTAACCAGTGTAACTTTTAAAAGGGTGTTTGAAAGGGTGTTTCAGAGGGTGATGGAGAAAGAAGAAACTGGAGTAGTTCCCTGTGTGGGAAGAAAAAGGAAGAGATTTTACTGTGTGTTGGCTTTATACCCAACTCTGTTATCACATAGTGACTACTTCTGCAAGGCAGCAAAGTCTAAGATGTGCATGTTTTCAGGGACTGAAGTTCACTCTAGTGAAATTAAGAAATCAGCTAAGTAATTTCTGAATCATTCCTGGCTACCTCTGTAATTTCTAAAGGACATGAAAGGTGTCTGAGCACTGGAGTGAATAAATGCATTTATCTTTAAGGAAAAGTGGGATAGGAGGCAAGAACTAGAAACAAATTACCAGAGAAATCATGGAACAAATTATTAAACAATTAAAATATAAACAGAAACCAGTTGATCGAAACAGGATATTCTTTATCAAGACCATGTCAAATCGATTAAATTTCCTTTTATGAGGAAATTCACTAGATCCAACTTCTCTTCTGTAAGTTTTTTGACACTTTTCAGCAGCACAGGCAACCAGAAAGACATGGCCTAACTATGACCACCATGCACCAGGGGCAAAACTGCTTCTAATAACAAACTTTGAGAACAAATAAGTTGATAAACAAAAAAATTAGGCAGGACTTCCAGAAGCTCTTCTGCAATGTGTTTGTCCCCTTATCAGCAATGCTCTTTAAACAAGATATGAAAAACAACAACACAGACAAAAGAGTCTGAGCACATTAACTTTGATGAAAGGTTAAAGGAACTGGTTGTATTAAACCTAGCAAAAGAACAGATCTGGCAACTCCCTTTTAGGAGAGCAATCTGTTAAAACTCATGCTTCTCACTTGGAGTCATGATGAGGCTGGACTCCAACTGAGCAGCCTGATCTAGTTGTCCCTGCTCACTGCAGGGGGGTTGGATTAGATGGTCTTTAAAGGCCCCTATCAACCCAAGCTATTCTATAATTGATTCTATGACCAGACTTGAAAGGGTAAATGATGAACAACCACCTAACAGCAACAAGGAGCTATGGAGAAAACCACAGCCAACTCTCCTCAATAGTGCTTTCTGAACATCGGAGAGAAATTAACTCGATATTATCCCACATGGGCAGACAAACCCTATGATGGACTAGAGTTTCTGCAGATTTTCTTTTGTGGAACTGTTTTAACAACACTAGACTTTTTAAAGGATGATCTGGGAGGATGCTGGACAGGAAGCTGAACTGGATAAGCTGTTGAGTTTTCTTCTAGAACTGGCTTTCTGTGTTCCTGTGGAGACCACTACCAGCATCCCTCTGGTTTGAAACAAAGTGGAAGCAGAGAGAAATAGCATCTCTGAATTGTAACTCATTCACTGGCGTGGCTTCTGAGCACTGGTATTGGGCAATGGCCTTAGTAAGAACATACACACAATATATAATGAAAATCTGAATTAATTTAATGTGCTAAAATGTTATACAGTCTTCCATTCTCTAGGTACACATGACTTCTTCATGCCTGATTAGACTGCCAAAGAATCTGCATTTGTGCATGAGTCAAAGGAACGAAACTGAACTACATTTTAAAATTCAACAAAGTAAAGAGCCAAATTTCTACCAATCCAGACAGATTTTCTACCCTAGTTTGTACAATGCAACTGCACTGTTTCAAAGTAGCCCATGAAACATTAACACTGCACAGGATGCAAAAACATGCCCACAAGAGCACATACTTCATTTGACTCTCGGATCAGATCAGTGATGTCCACTTTTGGATGGTCACTCTTTGTATCACTGAGGTTGGAGCCCTGCTGCACAGCTGGAGGTAAAGGACTGTCTTTGTTAGTGACACTGTCAAAAAATCTGCACAAAGCAAACACATGAGAGATCAGCAGGAACCAGTTTATCACAATAAAACAATAACATTGGCATCTACTGAAGAAAAAGTGAGCAGAGAATAGGAAAAAACAAAGAATATCAGAGTCAGTAGCACAAATGTGCTATAATAGTAACAAAGATACACAAACATTGGAACTGCCCACCCAGAGAAGGTTGTAGAACACCTAACTTTGAGAGATTTTAGGACTGAGCTTATGTGATCTAGTGCCAGCAGCAATCCCCTTTTGAGTGGGAAGTCAAACTAGACTCTTTCCAAAGTCTGTTCCATTTGGCAATCCCCTGGTTTTCTAATTCATATAGCAAGGTTGTACGAACTGGGCTTAGAAAAAGGCTTGTCCTGAACAGTGAACAAGACAATCTTAATTCCCCCAGATGTATAAGACAAAGACATGCCTGATCTGTAGATAAGCAGATCTGATCTGATCTGCTTATCTCACCCACATAACCAGCCTAAATATATCCAGTGGGGAAGCAGATTTTACAATAAACACCAGACTGCATGGTCTCATAACAAAAACTACATTTTCTTCAATAATTCTGTAGCTCCTACCCCATTCAAACATGCAACATGTAAAAACCTCATTAAACAGAAATTCTTATTATCAGTTCTTAACAGTCATAACTTGTCAACTGCTATAGCACAGTAATTTTGCTGTTCTAATACTCCATGATACACAACCAGAGCATCAACAAGAGAATTTAGTTAGTGAAGAAAAAACAGTACAAGTTTTGTTTGCAGTACAGTTTAAAGTCAGTTAGAAGCACACTTCACGTTGCTAACATAGAACAAACATCTCATCATGACTGATGAGCTCATCACATTTTTTTTGGTCTAATTTCTGTCTTAAACCATTAACATCAGAGGATTCAGCAGCCTAAACTACAAGAACCAAGCTGAAGAACTTGCTGCTGTAAATTGATGCCTGAACTGATGTCTGGAACAGTCATAATGGGCTTTAGATATTCTCATCAAGGCAATCTGCCGTATATACATGATACAAATTCAAGGTTAAAAGCACATAGCTTTTTCTTTAAAATTCACAAAATAGTTATGGTTTTAGTAGAACTTTAGGATGGGATGCTCAGAGGATCCAGGCCCAATTTCCAGCCACCTCTTCCAGAATTTCAGCCTGAGATGAGCACTAATTCTTTTGAAGCCTTTTGAAGTCTTGGCTAGATGTCTTCTCAGCTACCTCAGAATGACTTATCTACATGCAATTATAGCAGCTGCTATGTAGCCTGAACGAGTAACAGTTACACTGATACCTGTTGAGAACAGTGACTGCTTCTGCATCATCCTTACAAGTGAGCAACTTCTCCATGTTGTATTCCAGCACTGCAAGGCCCAGCTGTAAGATTGCCTTTATTCCATCATAGAAGAAACAGTCCACCACATTGACTGCACATTCAATTGGCAGCACACTGATAAAAAGGGTAAGGAACCAGGAGAGAGAGACCGAGGAGAAAAAAGTCATGTCCGTCATGTGGTCTGTCAACTGAGGCAGGTGAACCCTGATGAGCTCCTCAAACACTGCCTGATCTACCAAGGCACCTGCAGGGAAAGGATAACAAAACCACCACCCAAATCTTAACACAGAGAAGCACACTTCTCAGAGCACCAGCCAGAAACAGAGTTCCTGTCCTAGTGCAGCTTTGTTGCACAAGCACACCCAGGCCCAGCTGCAGGGAGCCATTGGCTCCTTCCCCCATGCTGGAAGCTGTGCTCTCCATGCCTGGGGACAGAGCCTTGGGCATGCTCCAAGTGTGTTGGCACTTTGGTGAGTACATGGCTGCTTCCAGTGACTCTCCTGACAGCCAGTACAATCCCTGTGCAACAAGAGAGAAACTTCACACCATTTTCTTCTAATATATACACCTGTAAGAACTGCATATGAGATCAAAGTCCAAGTCTGGACCTGAAGTAACTCCTTTACCTAAACTGGCTAAGTTTCAAATAAATAGTATGAACTGCACTTGTAATTCCAAAAGAACAGTATAATAGTCTAACAATTTCCTGAATAGCTATGCCTAGAATACTGACAATATCTGAAAATCACATCCATGCCTATTTAAGGAGAAATCATGGGATGTTCTCCATTTTCTACTCCACAATACTGAAACAAATGCAATGGTTTCTCTCCACTGGTCAGTCTTCAGCTCATTCCTTACATTTGTTCTTAATGAATAACCATTGACATTCAATAGAGGTAGACATTCAATTCAAGATGGATAAAAAAGCAGATGGATGTTACCGATGATTCGGCGATTGAAATAATCAGGGAGCATCCTTTCACACACAGCAACCAAAAGCCAGAATGCTTCCTCCTCTTTAGCATACAGCAGAAGCACTGATGTCAGAATATTCATTGCCTACAAGAGTCAAATAGGAAAGGAAACATTTAAGAGAAAAGACAGAGAAAACACAACTGGTATTATTTCTTAGAATTTATATTTCTGAAAGCACTTTCCAGCATATTTTTAAAGTGCTAGGATAACCTACAGCCATATCCAGGACAAGACTTTTACTTCTATGTTATTAAACACAGAAAAGAGTATCTAAAGTACATAAAATATTTTTAAGTGCTATATGTCTCATTAGAATACAAATGCATATATGAAGTAGACATGACACCATTTATAAACTAATCCAAGTACAATGTAAAAACTCATTTTATACAATGGCATGAAATAAGCAAAGTAAGTGAGCCACTAAGCAAGAAACTATTCCACATTTCTGTGACAGATTTTATGAGGTGCTACCATACTGCCATCATGAGCTAATATTTCAACAACTAACACTAAGACTCTCAAATCTTCTATACCTGACAATATCCAATTTGTGGATTCCTGAATGCATAAGCTGTAAGAACTCTCCTGAGGGCAGAAATTCCTGTGTCACTTTGAAAAGCAGGATGCTCAGGTAAGGAGCGACGTAAATCTCGTTCAATTTCATCAGTAGCCAAAGTGCACGTTCCTAAGGACTTCTCCACCAGCTCAGTGTAATAACCAGGGTTGGATGCCATATCATTTACAGCACCTGCCAATACATTGCATAGCACAGTATTAGAGGACAACAGTAAAGCAGCAATTTGATTGTTTGCAATTTGTATAAAAATTTTGGTGACTACTGAGGTACCTCATGAATCTCCAGATATTTTAGTAATTCTACTGGAATTAATGGAAACAATCAGCAATGAAAATTGCCAATGATGACTCCCAAAATGAACCAATTATACTTGTTATGCAATACCTGAGAAGAGAAGCCAGAGTTCTCCTCTTAATGCCTCTGGGATGCCTCTCACAACCAGGTCTCGAGTCTTCTTTGTCCGAAACATACTGACCCCATGGCCCCGTTCTGCAAACAGGATGTTCCACGACTGCTCCTTCATTTTTTCTTTCAACTACCAAAAGCAGAAGATAACAAGCATTAAGTATACTGGTAGATTCTCCTCAAGTGTCAGAGAGCAGAAGTAAATTTTGCTCCCAGTAAGATTCATATAAACTGGAAACTGCAGCGTTGGCATCCGTATTGATGTGTGAAATGAGCGCTGAAGCAAATCAGAGCAAAATCCAGCCCATGCAGAGCACAAATTTAGCATGAAATGCCATCTCATACATGACCCACTATTCTTTAAAGTATGTTTCTACAAGATGCCACAGAAGGTAGATCTAATTCAGTATCCCATCTGACAAAAACCAACAAGTGCCACAGCACAGGAGGTCAAACAGACATTTCTCTGAAGCAAAGCAATTGTTGATCAGGTGCTCCAGCTCATGTGAGGCTCCAGGGCCGAGACAGGGTGAATGTCATCACTACAATTTCTGTGCATGCAGCACTAAGATTTAACATTGTTAAAGCAATTGAAGATACTGAAAGGAAAAGTAGATTTTGTTCACTTTTGTTCACCATACTATAAAATGCAGATCTAAAAATCTGGACTCCCTTTTGTCCTGCCCAAAGGACAGGTTTGTTTTCTGGTATTTATAATATAATATATTTCATATCCTAATTTACTCAGTTCTGCTGAAAGATTTTTTTTTCAAATAAAACCTGTCTTCTTTCACATACTATGCAGAAGCAAAAATTGGATGATGTGCTGCAAAAACAACTACATAAATATTCTCCAGAACCTAACTCTGTTAGACAGTGGTGCAGGAGAAAGAAACAAGGAAGAAGTTAAATCAATTTCTTAGACATTCTCCTTGGTCCCACAGAGTTTATAGTGACTTTGTATCTTGAAAATTCAGAAAGAAATGCAACATGTTCAGTATCATAAAACAAACAGCCAACTCTTCCCTGAGGGGTAGAAGAGCAGGAGAAACGAAGTCCATGAAGATAAGGCATATCATTTTAAACAAAATGAGCAGAAAATTGAATGGAGCTATGAAGAAGCACCCTGTGGACTCCAAATACAGAAAATGCAGATGAAAGAATACTGGCAAAGCCCCCAAGGAAATCAGCAGCCTGGCTGGAATTCACTTTGATATACTTCACTCCTTTCCAATTCAATTCCAAAACCTGTTGGCCATTTTATCCCTTACCATTTTAGAGTCAAGGTTCTCAGCATCCTGAGGATGGTAGACAGTCATAAGTGCTTCTGTACTGACAGTTTTGCTGTTATCTCTCTGGCCCATCTTTGACTGTCCTGCACCAAAATCCTTTGGGCTGTCAGTGGCAGAACCAGCTGCAACCTTGAGAAAAATTTAACAGTGGTACTTGTAAATAACAAACAATCCTCCAAGAAGCAGCACTGATACCAGACCATTATTGGTCATTATATTAAGTTACAGGTGCCAGATACAGACTTCTAAAATAAATAATAAACAGCAGTCCCTGCTCTGCACAGCTGGGCTTTCAGAGGCTGTACTCAGGGAAAAAAAGGCACCTCTCAAGCAAAAAACTAAATTACAAAAGGACAAATATTCATAATGAGAACTGAGAATAGGAGGATAAGGATGTCTGACCATTCATCATCACCAAAAAAAACCCATTCATACAGTGAACTATATAGAAAACCTGAGAGCACTTAAAAACCAGCATTAAGGCTGGAGTTGTTTTTCAAAACCTGATGAAAAACAAGGTAAAAGAACCCAAACAGGAATGCATTCACAGTAGCACCATTGTCCACATCATTCTCTTTCACATGGGCAGAGTTATTTATTTTTCTAAACCTTAAAACCAGAGGTTCATGACTTATTCCTATGAGCAAATTTCTAGAAATTAGAATTGCCAGAGCAGTTACCTCAGTACTTATGATGTGTTGTGGACTTGCAGTTGCATTGCATTTCATCCTGAGCTTTGCCACAAGCAGTTCAAAATCTCTCACCTCTGTGAAACGAAAAGCTGTTTTCCCTTTGGTACTAATGCTGACTCCTCTGTTGGCTGGATCTCCTTTATCCACCCCTGTGACCTATGGAACCAAGGACACATAAATTAAGCAAGGAATTTTACCTGCTTACTTATAAAAGAGAAAACCTGTTAGGAATACATGTGTAAATGGAACAGTGGGTGAAGCACACAAGCAGACTAGGTAACACAAGCCACAAGTTGAAAGCTCAACTGCCTGTAGCTATTTTAGCAAAAGGCACTAAGTATTATGCAACAGATTTTTGACAGAGTACCAGAAATCTTCAAAAACATTTTCCCAGCTGTGAATGGTCAGCTTCTTTGAAAAACCTTGTCACCTTCTACCCACTGAAGCAGTTGCTTTTTTTCTTACCATCCAAAAGCAGAGAAAAACATGACTTTTGTAAGTAATCAAATAAAACAAGTTTTACAAGACTGAATTTCCACTGAGAATACCCTGTCAAAACAGCTGTCATAACAGATGACAGCTAGAGCTGACTTTAATTGCCATGATGGAACAGTTACAGACTGGAGCAGTTAAAACAGTTTAATCATGCAAGTTCAAGTGTGACAATCATGAGAATCTAGACTGACTGGCATTGCTGATGTATTCGTGTTGTTAAAGGTAAAAAATGGAAATCCACTGAGCACGTTATTATAGGTAAGAAGGAAAGACCACTGAAATGAGGTAACTGCAGTCCTCCAGAATAAAGAGTGAAGGTCTGACAGCCCACAAGAATAAATTTAGAGCCAGCTCCTTTAACACACCCTCTTATGTTATGGAAGTCTCTATTGAAATGTGGCACTGAAATGTGGCAATGTCCCAGGTCACATGAAGTCAAGACAGAAATGAAGAGGGTTGGCTGCTTTTTTCCCAGAAGTTATTCTGCAGTATACTATAGATCTCCATTGAAATTCCAAAGCTGTGCCCTTTGCTATATGGTCTTTATTCTGTCCTTATAGTCTGTTGAGATTATCAGCTGTAATGGCATTGCTACTTGCTCAACACCTGGATTTTCCCAGGCTTTTTTAACAGACAGCACTGCTCAACTGCTGCAAAAAACTGCACTACTGAGCTAAGAAACACAGCAGCATTACTGATCTTCAAAGTCCTCTACCCACTACAATTCTTTACTTCTTACCTTGAGAATGTCTCATTAACTCACCTACAAGTACTAGAAAAAGCTTTTTCATTTAATAAAAATAAGTTTTAAAAAATTTCAATTCTGTACCAAGCTACAGAAATAAGAGTAAACAGAAAAGGGAAAGAAGACAGAGAAACAAGTCTTGAAACATGAAAGCAGTTCCAGAAATCTACAAACAGAATTCCTACATGTGGTATCCAGGGTAGGGGGAAATACATGACATCACATAAAATAAGGAGATTCTAATGAAAATCTGCTAAAGTGGCATTAAGCTACACAAGTGCAAAACTGCTGGTAGAAGTGACTCTGATTTGTAGTTTGCATTACCTCTCTCAATGGAATGATTACACTGCACAGGCTGCCATCCTGGCTGGCAAAGCAGATGTAGTTTTCTGAAATGCACATTTTCCCATGGGTGTTATAATGACTGAAAGGAACCCATAAGAAGCACTCATGAACTTCCTTCAAGGACTCTTCTTTAGGTAGCCTGAAGAATGCACTAAAATGCTTACTGTGGGCATAGCTCTCCAAGCCTCTGGATTAAAAACATAACACATGGGTAGGAAAGAGAAAAGAAAAATTAGTAAGTTTTAAATGTCTTTGCAAATACAAAAGTCAAAAATATCTTGGGAAAAGACAGTAAAATATCATGCCCTCCTCTCCCATAATCTATGGCATCAGTTTGGAGGGTTCAATGTTTTTTCTTGAAGAGGCAACAAAGGGCAAGACCAGACCTACCTGTACATTCACTTAACGAAATATTTAAATATGTCACTAAACAAGACCAGATCAATAATGTTCTTACACAGTAGAGCACTGCAGGGCCTACAGGTAGTGCAGAAAATAGAGCATTATGTGCTCTATTTCCCCACACACAAGAATAATCCATTTAAAACTAGAGCAACTTTTGGCTTGATGGAGGGTTAATTAGCTAGAAATGTAGCACATGTTGTAAACATCTGCCAGGGGCTAATTTTTCACAGGTAACTGCAGCCAGAAACAGTATTTTGTAGAGCAGCATCCCTCTCCAGCATTGCTACCAAACTGAGGAATCAAAGGAAAAGGAAGGACCTTAATCATTAAATTACTGGTATTCATGTCTTTCCCACCACCTAAAATAATGCTGTACCTCAGGAAAGCCATGCACCCATCAGTTATCATCATATAACTCATGGAGTTATCATTTACACATGCCTATTAAATGATTTCTTCCCCACCTTATCCTTCCTCATCAGGTATCTCTGGAGACACTGTAGCTTAACCTGAATTTTCTAATTCTAAATGCTGCAAGAACCCCTTTTCAAAATTCAAACTAATATACACCTTTTACTTGGAAGACCAGCACTGAAGATTTGATCACCTCCTGCCTTCATACAGACTTTGGATCCTGACAAGTAACAACAAATTACAATGCCTCACATGGCTTTGGTCCAACATTTTAATGATTCACTTGGTTAAGAAAATATCAGCTTTGCTAATATTTACAATCTCCTTGAGACAAGGATTCTCTTCCTCTTTTGCTCAAACAAATACTGGGCCCAGAGCAGGTGAACTATAAGCAATGCATTACCTCTTGGTGATCTGCAGAGGATCATGAAGGACTGGATCATTCTCAAATGTCTCCTTGTCAAAAAGTCTTCTAACTGCATAGTTTGCCAGCTGCTCCATAAGCAGGAATGTTTCACTTATGTGCAAAAACATGGAAAAATAATGATCTTCCCCATGGGAGCACACATGAATGCTCTCTGTCAGAATCACATTGGAAGTTTTCTCAAGTTTTGATATTTCATCCCAGGAGATAATAAGTTTTACTGAAAATAATAATGTAAGGACATATGAGTCAGTTCTCAATATCTGCCTGTATAAAAAAAGAAATGCAGTAGTAGCAGCTCTAATAGAGTATAATTAAACAACATAGTCAAATGATAACACACTTAGAAAGGACTACAAACTAATAAGCACAAAATGCATTCTCTTCATATTTCCTAAAAATTAATTCCATTAGAAAGAATTTCATAGAAAAGCATTAAAACACAGACCATGCATAACAACACAAGTTTACACCTCCTTTTCCTTGCTCTTATATTAAACTGCAAACAGCAAATAAACACCATCATACAAGCCAACCCCCTTCAACAGGGCTTCTTAAATTAAATCCATCATGTGTTGGCATGTAGAGGAACTGTGCCTTTTAGCTATGGCATTTCTCAATACAGATCAAAATCAGCTTTGAAAGGATCCTATTTTTGTATGTTTCCCATTTTCCACATAAATACAGTTATAGAACACACTATTAGAAGCATTTATTTGGGCATTTCAAACTAATGTTACACAGGGAAAAACAGAGTTATCTGCAATTACCACCAGTGTGTAGTGCAGCCATGTGAAATATTAAGCCTGTGTGTGAAGAAATAACTGTAATCCTCATAGAGTTAATACTGCAGCATGAACTAAAGGTGATGGACAACTTTTTGCTACAGTTAACTTCTGGAAGCCTGCCTTCTCTCTGAAGCTTGAATTGAGGAAGCATAATAATGGATATTGAGTAGTATGTTACACAAATGTATGCATTTCCATAAATTATGTTGGCAGTTTCTGCTCATCTCTGTAGAAATCTGCTCACATGCCAAAGCAGCTCCCTTAGCACACAGGAAGAATTCCTCCTAATCTGAAGGATGAGCAGTGCAGCATGAAGGGACACAGCTCAGCATCAAGGCTTACTTACCTTCTGCTCCAAGCAAAAAGGAGTAGAAACTCAGGAAGTTGGTACTGAGGTACAGCCATCCTTGACAGGGCACTCTGCCCTTCCAGTAACTGCATGAGTAGTAGGTAATCAACTTCTCCTGCTCTGGTAATCCAAAGCACTTCTCAAACTTCATAAGACCTTCACGAAACTTCTCAGGATCATCTTCTCTTACAAAAGAATATTTTCCCTCTTCAGCAATCAAACCCTACAACAAAAAAATCACATTACTTTATGCATGTGTCCATGTGGGTGGTTGTCATATATGCACCTGCATGCACACAGCACAGCATTCTTCCAACAGGAGAGCAAGTTTTAGAAGGGGAAGAAGAGTCTGAGAATCAAATCAAGGTCACAAATAAAATGTGCTATTTCAGACTCATCCTCCAAGTCTCCAACACAGCTTAGGCAAGACACACATTCCTGTGTCTCCTCCTCTGAAACAGACATATTTTCCTCACTTAATCCCAAGAGTTCCTGGGCTAAATATTTAGCATATATGGAAAAAAAAAAAAAAAAAAAAGAGACCATATGCTTCCCAGGCACTGTTAAAATTACTGTGAAATAATTTATCAACAGTTTTAGACCACTATGTAAAGGCATTTGATGTGTCATTTACTAAGTGGAGTTTAGGTCCAACAATCTTACTTAGCTATGGGGCAGAGACACAGGAACAATGGCACATGTTAAAGTGAGGAGTCACATGCTACTCAATCAGAACATGCAGCATTGCAAAGCTGTGCTTGAATATTCTATAGAGAACATATTATTTGTGTACAGTTAAAGGAAAAAGAATACTTAGCCTTTCCCAATTATGCCTGTTACTTACTCTTATCTTTCCCTGGACAAAGCTTGTAATGTCTTCATTTGAATCAAACACTGATAGAGTCTTCATAACATTGTGTTCCAGCCACTCCCAATGTTCTGTTATTTCTTCTCTGCTGGATCCTATTGAAAAAGAAAGTATTACTTTAAATTAGGACAGACTTCAATCATTTCACCAAAACTATTCATCAAGAGAATACTTAGCAAATTCCTGAGTCACAGAGCAATTTAGATACACAAGTCAAAATCACAAGTCTTAAATTTCTTGTTACCTCTTGTGAACACTGAAAATGTATTCAGTGTACATGAAACATATGCACTGCTGTGTTTTTATCTTTCAAGTCCTTCATGCAGCTCTATTTCTGGCCATTAAATCCAAAAGCATCTCAGCTTTGTCAACATTATGTGGCTCAGTGCTGAAGCCTGAGTTGGACTGACAGCTCCTTCCTGTCAGCAGCACCTCCCCAGCACAGACAGCACAGCACCACTGCAACACTCCCAGTTTAACAGGCCAGAATATGGGAAATGTGAGACCAAACCCACGAGGCTCAGCAGGAAATTAAATCTGTGCCTTTGATATCCTCAGCTTTGATCACTGGCCCACAACAGTTTCCAGAGCAGAACTTCAAGACTCAGGCCTGCTGTGCAAAATCCCTTACACGTGTGAGGATGTACAGCAAACATCACTGGAACCAGGGAGGCAGCAAGGACTGAGATGCCACGAGTGAAACTGCAGGGTTTCAGCACATTCAAAACAGAGTCAGTGCTTTAAAGGCAGTCACCATCAGATGCTGGGGGACAGTGAAAGTGAAAGAACTTACACAGGTTTGAATAAAGGCATTCTAGAATATAAATTAATTTATTCTCCACAAGAATGCTCACCAATCAAAGCAGGCAGTGTGATCACATATGTTGATACCCTCAAGCAAGAACACAGTTTGAACAATTGCTTTTTCTCAGCTTACTTTGTAAAGGGTAATTAACCAACTTTCAATGGACTCCATAGAATTAAAGTGGCCCTGTGAATGAATAAAAATTGCTCTAAATATAGTTAAATAAACTGTATTACACTGGGTGGATTTGCAGCTACACTTAACAAATTATATGAAGAGTAATTAACATAGCAATTACATCTCAAAAGTAATTCTTTTTCTCAGACTACACATGTAGGCCAATTATTTGAGTCACAATGTGAATCAGAGGCACAGAGGTGACCTAGAAATAAGGAAAGTTTTTTGTCATTGTTTAAATGGTTTAAGAGCATTGTTTCAGACCCGTAATATGTAATAGCAGGAACAAAGTATCAACCTTTGAATTTCTTCACAGAAGAAACAATCTAACACAATTAGAACAATTATATTATGTAGCTTTCTGTTGTAAAGTGTATCTATGCCTCACAAAATCTATATAAATTCAGCCCTAAAATGAAGATTGCCCTTTGTATTTTCCCAAGGGCTGACCTGATGGCAGTAGAATTCCCCAGAGGACACTTCTAACATGCATATTACTTTTTGATAGCCTATCACCAAGACTGACTTCTTCAGAAGTGGCTCTGAAATGTTATTATCAATTCACAAACTGTTCAAATTCTTTAAGGCTGCTCTTTTAAAGTGACATAAATTAAAGCCACAAGAACAAATCCATATTTACTTTTCCATTCCCTGTTGATTAGTAACACAACATGAGAAAGAGATAGAACTTGAACTACAAGAGCAACAGATAGAAGGAAGAATTCATCTCTGACCATGACTGTGAACCTGCATGTTTTAACATGCAGAGACAAAGCAAACAAAAATATTAGGATAAGCATCTACTGTTACTCCTACCTACAGCACAGTTTGGAATAAGCTGAGATGAGCTGGGACCATCTCCTGAACTGTGTCAAGTTATCCTTGCACCTTTCAAAAGAAAACATTGTGCCTCTGTCACTGACACAGTGCCCAAAGGCTTTGGTATCTGAAGGGCTCCTGCAGAAATCAGGCAATAAAAAGGTGTAATAGGACGAGTCCATAGATCTATTCTGAAAAACCGGAACCACACTGTGCTGTCAAGCTCAGGCTTGCAAATGCTTTTAAACCATTTAGAGGTCATGAGAAGGAGTGGCAATGTGAGAGGAGTAAGGCAAAGATGAGCCCCACGCGCCGCAGCTGCTGTGCCCGGTGTGGTACGTACCGCACGCGATGGACCAGTACACCTGCGAGTCGGGCGTCTGGTGCAGGATGCGGAACGGGGCCACCTTGGACGTGGAGTCCAGCACTGCATCCAATGTTCCCACAAGGAGACCTGGTGTGTCCAAGAAAAGTACACAGCACAGTGAAACTTGAGTTCTGAAATGCACACTCCCCTCTGATTCCTTCCTTGGGGAGCAGGAACACTGCCCAAGTAAGGACTAATGAACTCTGAGAAAATAAAACGCACAATTGAGAAGAACACAAAGTATTCCCAGAGGAACTTCTTTGGGATGTGATATTTTGATCCAGTAAAAGCCATGAGGCACAAATGAGGGTGAAGAAGTTTCTTGAGATGGCCCCTGTGAAGTGACAGCCATGCAGTATGTGTGAAACCAGAGCACAACCAGGGCAGTCCCAGCCTTCAGCGTGCACAACCAGTAATTGAACTACCTCTTAATTAGTTATTTACTGTTGTTCTGTTTTCCAGGCACAGGAAAGAGCCCTTCAAGACCATAATTGGCTGTCACCTCCCTGCCACTAAGTATTGAATTAGCTCCCATTAAATAGGGTTCAGAAGAAAATATACTAATTTCACTAAAAAGATAAACTTCATCTCTCCAGAACCAGGACAAAAACATTGTCTGGGAAAATGAGGGTGCATTTCATAATGACTCAAAACCATTCTCTCTCACTGTGCAGTAGAAAAGATATTAGCCCAGATATCTTAATCGATCCTTTAAAATCTAAAAATCAGGAAATTCTAAAAGAAGAAAAATCAATACTGAAAAAACAATTGAAACTTTTGGTTCCTGATGCACCATAAAATCTTTTCTTGTTACAACAGAAACAAAAACACAATCAACAGGATCTTATGCTTCTTTCCTGCATTTCCTATGTTTGCCCCCTTCTAGCATGGCCACAGAAACAGAAAATTCAATTGAAGCAAAGTTACCAAAGCAATCACACTGGGCTCTTAGTCTCCTACAGAAGAACAGAAAAATAAGAGATGAGATTACCCAAAAAATCATGATACAATTACTCAAGGAGCTGCTGTAAAGTCTGTTTCAGAAACCTGTTGAGATCGTGGAGGAAAAGCATTCCAAATAAATGCCAGTAGAGCTAGAATACAAAACTAACATAGCCCTTACAGAGCCTTTATATCTTTAAATACCCTTCCCTGTTTAACAGAAAATGATTTTTTGATTTTGGTTTTTAATATTCTGTAGAAGCACTAGATTTAGACAACTGCAAATGCATCCCTCAAAAGTTATTTTGGAATTTTTATGTTGGCTGCTTTGGGACTTTGGGTTTCACTTTCTTTCCATTAACCCCCTCCCAAATTATGAAAAATATAAATTGTGAAAGAATACAAGGAAACAAAATAAAGCAGAATTTCTAAGTCTAGACACTTATCCTCAGAGCATGGTCTTCCTGAGGATACGCTTTCAGCATAGAGCCTGTGGGACTACATCACTGTGGCTATTCAAGTTTCAAATGTCTTTGCTTCTCCTCAAAAACATGGAAGTAAATAATTACAACAAACCACCAAAAAAACCCCCAAAACCAACAAGAAAAACAAAATAAAACCACACAAAAAAAACAAACAAAAAACCCACAACCAGAGCAGCACATTACATCTCTGGTTTTGTCTGCAATTAACAGATTGTAAATTGCTGTTGGAAAGTAGAATTATTTTGTAGTTCCTGACTGAAGACAGACATTGAATAAGTAACAACATTTATGTCTGTTTAAGCAGCTTTTGCTTACTGAATGAGTCATGACACTGAGCTGATCTCAAAGATGGCTTTGCTTCAGCAAATATTGCATTATTTCATTCACAAATCTCCTAATAATATTTTCTGTTATAATATACAGTACAAGGATATTATTCACCATTTATAAGGCTAACTCAGCTTGAGCCAATGGTTAGCACAGTGCACTAGAAAGGAGCACTCCTCAAAATGCCATCCCAGCTCCTGTCTCCTTGGAAGGTCATCAGATTTCAGACACAATGAACTGTACCAGGTGAGTATCCATCACCTCAGCATTGCCAGTCATGAATGGGATCCAGACTACAGGTTTGAGCCTAAGGCAACAAACAGCCCCTTAGTACAGAACAAACTAATTCCATGGCTATGGGCACTGCCATAACCGTGAGGAACAAGCAGAGGCTCACTCATCTTCTCATCCTAGTCCTGAAAGTCCTCCACAAGCTGCCAGTGTTTGGAATTCTGCATTATTGGTTGCTGTATCCTCAAGTTCTTGTGTGTTTCTCCCCAGGCACTTCCTTGGATTGCTATTTCCCAATGGGAACCAAGGGACAACTTACAGGGGGTCCCTACTTCCATCTCTGCCTAAAACTAGAGTTTTTCCTGAGGATTCCACCTAAACATCCTCCTGCTTTGCTCAGAGAATGACTTCAGTTGTATCTATGAAAAGTGATGCACACTTATATGGAAAAAAGGCTCTGCTTTTAGAAAACATTCTCAGTTTCACAGCTGCCTGAGTAAAACAACTGGGAAATACCCTAGATGTTTCACTAAATAGAGTAAAATACTCTAGAAACCAAAATAAAGGGCGAGGATCCAGAACAGCTTTGAAATACAGATGTGTCATTCCCAAGATGTCTCTAAAAGACTTGGTTAGAAAAATATCAACATTAGCTCAGAGACATGTCACAAAAAAACCAGCATTGAAATTTCAGTGAAAGGTTGGAACTTTGTGACACCAAATACTCATGTGCAAAACTACTCCCAGCATACCCATCTCCTAATCAAGGTCCTTCCTAAATCAGAAGCAAAGCTAGAGCTCTGTGACCAGCATGCTTCATCTCACTAGACCTGAGTTACAGCACACATATTCACAACTATATTCTTATCCATCCACTCTGAAAACCTGACCAGCTCTCCCAGAGTGGCTCTGCAGGAGACAGAACAACCAGAGGACATGTCAGACAGCACACTTTGGGACAGCCCACTGCATGATGAATTATTTACCCAAGGGAGCACCACTCAGACAGGTTACAGCATCTGAATCCTTCAGGAGCTCTAAAACAGAATGAAGTGTGAAGCTAAGCAGGGAGGGAGGCAAGGCTGAGCACAGTCAGGACAAGGTTGTTGGACCTGTTCACAAGTCATCCACACAAGCAAACTCAGAAGGGTGGTGTGTGTGCACACAAGCCACAACAGCTCCCTGTGTCACCTACAGACCACAAACTGGTCCTGCCCCTGTCAGTCCAGAGGGGTCTTACAAACAAACCCAACTGCAGACTGCATTCTATTCCTAGGACAGCACCAGAATTCCCAGCCTTCCTCCAGGTAAGCACCTCTGTTGACATCTGTCTTTTGCTCCTTTGTCTGTACCTTTCTCCAGGTACTGGCTGCTTCCCCAAAACTTCCCTCCTTAGAGCCTGTCCTGCCCACTGTACTCCTGTACTTTTGGGAATCCTTAGTCACCTCCCCATTAGTGCTATTCAAACCCTGCAGCACTGCCCATCTTTGTCTCCACTCCTGTCCTCAGGCATTGTGACTCTTCCCTTGTGACTCCTGCACTGCTGCCTCCCTCTTTTCACTCCTCAGTGCTGCCAGTCACCTCAGGCCTTGTCTCACCAGCTGTAAAATGCTCTCCAGGAGAACAGGATTGTACATTTGGGATGATTTCATAACACAGCAGCTGTGCTTTGCTTTTTCCTAAAGAAGTGCTAATTTTCTCAAGTGACATGCAGCAATATCAAATTAATGCTGGCTTATACCTAGGAGGTTTGACTATTTCCAAACCTGCTAACACAAATGTAATTGCAGTTTTATGCAACTGTCTTGTTAATCTTTCTTAATCACAATTTTAATTCAAGAACATCTCACTCCTTTTGTTTCTGTCCAGGGAAAAAGGTAACTTGCACAGAAGAATCTAAGAATTTACAGGAAAAGTTGCAGAAATAAAATGTGCAATGCTACAGCAAAAAAAGCATACTACAGCAACTATCCCATCCAAATGTTTTTTCCACACTGTCAACAGCCACAAAGAGCAGGAGAGCAGTTACAGAAACCTCACCTTCACCAAAACCCAAAGGCCACGTGCAGGGCCAGCTGTCTACCCAGCTGTAAGCCTATGAGGAGGTTTTCAGAAGAACAACTTATTCCAGTTCTCATTGTTCCACTTTAATCACAATCCTTCAATGAATTTTATCATGCAGAAAGTGAACCTTCATAGCAACTTGGTTTCCTTGGCTTACAAATAAATCAAGGTAGAGAACAGGCCATCAAGCCTGATCCCCACAAGACTTCCAAGCTCACAATATATCACCCTTAGTTCTAAGCCAAGGCCTGACATCACCTATCTGCTTATAATACTATGATATGCATAGCAACCTGGGATTTTGGGATGCTTGCTTTCACACTTTTCACGTGCCCTGCCAGTGGTTCAGATGCCAATGAAGAATGCCCCACCTCCAGCTGCAAGGGCCATTTCTATATCTGAAATTCACCAGCCAGAAGTTTGAACCTTGCGGTTTTATTCAATAAAATTAATAAATGTTCCCACACGACAATTATGCCTTATGTTTAACACAGCTTGCTTCAGGATGACACGAATTAGAGAAAGCCTAGAAAAGCTACAGAAATGCAAAACACTCGAGAACCACATCCCAGTGGGGAATGACTTTATGCTGATTCCCTGTAGGATTTCTCCTTGACAGGGTCAATGACAGACGCCACCAGTCTCTGGAGGAGTCGGTTCTAGTCAGAATAGCTGCCACTATCACAGAGGTCTCAGCAGCAGCTGGGGCCCCTGCAGTGCCTGATGATACAATCAGGAAAGAATTATAAATAGAAACTCAGCTCCATACCTTGAAGTTCTCATGGAATAAACTTTATTAAACGATGATTGATTTCCTGTCCCACTCCTCTGTCACTCTCCTGACCCACCACTGCTGACAAGCCCCACCAAATCATCTGCTTGCTTTTAAAACAAGCAATCCGAAATGCCTGAGCAGGAGTTCATCTCAAGCAGCCCCAGAAAAAGGGATTTGGAAACGAGCATCTTGCCAACAAAGCAAGACAGATCAGTCCTTCTTCAGACGCGTCCACTTGCACCGAGCTGCCCATGAGCCGTGCGGGGCTCCGCCGGAGCAGAGGCTCCTCAGCCGGCGCCGGGGCTGCGCTGCCCACGGTGCCCCGGGCATGCGGAGCGCCCGCCGCTCCAGCCCTGCCCGCTGCCCGTGCCCGCCGGACCCTGCTGCCCGGGCAAAGGAAGGCGGGAAGAACCCCATGAGAAACCCAGGAAGGGCCGGGGCTCCAGAACCCGAGCGGGTCCCCTTCCCGCCCCTCTGGCTGGGAGTCCTGGGGCTGACAGACCCCGTCCTCCCGCTCCAGCCCTGCCCCGGCCCCACGGGGGCAGTACCTGCTAGCCCGCCTCCGCCCTCCTCGCCATAGCCCCGCCGCCTCTGCAGCACGAAGTACTGGTTGGAGCGCTCCTGCACCCACAGCTTGAGGGCATTTTTCAGCAGCACCTCCTCGGGCTTCAGCCACATCGCGCGGCCCCTCACGGCGCAGCGCTTCCAGCGCCGTGCCCGCTCCGCGCTCGCAACCGCGGTGCCAGGCAGGGGAAGGCGGCGCTCCCAAAGCATGCTGGGAGCTGAAGTCCTTACCGCCAGGGAGCCGCTCTGCACTGCTGCAATAGGACTACAACTCCCGTCGGCTGTGCGCTCCCCTGCCGCGGGACTACAGCTCCCGTCGGGTCCTGCGCGCTCCGTGCCGCGTGGCGGGGCGGGGCTGCTCCGCCCCGTTAGCCCCGGCGGCCTGTTCCGGATCGGGGGTCCCGGCTGTGCGGTGCCCCGGAGCGGGGGGCCGGTAGTCCAGGCTGTGTTGTCCCGGAGCAGGGATCTGGGGTCCCTAGTCCCGGCTGTATGTGCCCCGGAGCGGGGGCGGGGGTCCGGGCCGTGCGGTGTCCCGGAGCGGGGAGCGGGGCCGGGGTCCCTTATCCCGGCTGTGTGCCCGGGGAGGGGATCGGGGGTGCCGGGTCCCAGCTGTGCGGTGCCCCGGAGCGGGGATCGGGCGTCCCTAGCCCCGGCTGTGTGCCCGGGGCGGCTCCTGCGCTCTCCCGCACACAGCCCTGCCCCGCTGCCCCTGCCCTGCCCCGGCGCGGCAGAAGCCGTCGTGCCCGCTCTGCCCATGGCACGAGTCCCGTTTTCAGTTCTGGCCAAGCCTGACCCCATTCTCAGTCCGCGGGACAGACAGACAGACGTCACTGGGGACGGGCTTTGGCGCCCAGGTGTGTTTTCCACTGCAGGTGGGGTTTGGTGTGCAAAGAGGCTGACAGAAAGCACAAACAAAGCTTCAGAGGGCTGTACGCCCCACTGCCTGCTCTGCTCAGTCTCTGATGCCCAGGACTTCCCAGAATTGCCATTTTTTCCCACCTCCATGTTAAGATTCACTCCTGCTCCTAACACAATGTCATTCAGTACAAATTGAGTGACTAAGTCTTCCTGATTCCCAAGAACTTCTGTGCACTTTCCTTAGCACTCTATTTCTAGCATAATTGACCTTCCTAAATTTCCAAGGATAATACTTGATTGATTGTGTGTCATACAAAAATTCAGCAGCCAGTTGTTTAAATTCAGCCTCTGCTTTGAGCTCTTTCTAAAAAAAATTATGCCCATTATGCACTAATTGTACATTGCAACCTTGACATTTTTGCTTTATACTGCCTTCCTTCATGCTTTTCAATAGTACTTCACTACCAAAAATGCTGCTGCTAGCACTGGGCTATTTGTGAGCACAGGCACAGTGAAGTTTTGCCAAGCAGCCACAGAAATTATTTGGCAATGCCCATCTACTTCCAGCTGCACAAACAATCACCTACAAAAGGAGCAGTGTGAAAGCAGACCCAAGTGTGCAATCACAACTCACAGGAAGCTTCAAAACGGTGAATTGCACTGGCATAAGACTTTTCTTCCTTTTCAGTCACTCGTTGCACCAAAGCAATGGAAGCTGTAGAATTGAAGAGCTGTACCTTGGGGACTGGATGTAGATTTAACTATTGCAATTCTTTTACTCGTTTTTATAACAGAAGAGGAAGCAACAAATTTCTGGTGGTCTATCTTTACTAGAAGGGAAAAATAAGATAAAAGTCATTAGCCAGCACATGGTAGCGAACACAAGTCAAAATTAATGAGAGTCCCTGATACCCTGGCACCCAGCTCTTCATGAGGCAGAGTCTTCAATCCCCCACCTGGAGCCACAGTAACAGACATTGCTGGGGATTTACCAGGTGAATTGACTGAGTGGTTCCTGCATGGCTCCTGCTCCTCTAAGAGCATTCCCTGAGAGAGTGTTTACCATTTAATTTTCTCCAATTACACAAGCCCCCTGGATACAGGAAATTAAGGACCTAACACAGATCTTCTAATTCTGATGCTAATTTTTAGGAGAGATGCCCTTGGCATTTCCTACCTTTCCTTTGGTGACTCACACACACACTGGACACATTAGGACATGTGTTACTTGCTTATATAACATTCAAACTTTGTTAATTGGTTAATATTTAACAGTAAAATGCTACTGCTTGGAAAATGTCTGTCTTGTATTTCTCACCATGTTTCAAAGTCTTGAATGTCTTTCTCTTTTCCAGTTCCCTCAGGCACTGGATTCTTAATCAAATAATATTCAGATGCAAAGAGTGCTCCTCTATGGACATGGAGGAATTTATTTATAGCCACTTGAAAACCTTTTTAATCAGTGCACAATTGTGCTACAGTGTAATCAATGCCTTCTATAGCAACACAGATCTATTTAGTGCTGCAGAATTTTTCTTTCACTTATTCAAGACTTATCCTAGAAATTGTAAATTACGTCCCTCAAATAACCATGTCAAGATTACATAAATAAATAGCTAAATAAATGTTGGCTTCACTCTGTATCAGTTGAACAACCAGTGCAGAGTTGCTCTAAGAGAATTACATAATTTTTAGTTCACACTGCATGAACACTGTAATTTGATTTCAACTTTCTCTTGAAACCAAAATTAATTGCTGAAGGCAGTAGATTTCCTTTAATCTCTTCCAAAGTGCAGACATTACACCCCTGCAGGAGAGGAGCCCCATTCACATGTGCACAGGAAAGGCATCAGGCTAAACTTGAGGGAAAAGGCAGGGCTACCTTCTGTGCTGGTGTGTTAAACATGGAAAGAAATTACATTAAATCACACAGGCAAGGTAGATGTCTTTATTTATTATGTCCAACTGTAAGGTCGCTTGAGAAGTGCAGAATTTTCCCTCTGAAGACTGAGATGGACTAAATCTCTCCATTTTATGAAGAGTCCAACTACCCTGATGGCTCAAACTGCTTTTATATGTTTGCAGCCCTCATCACAAGTCCTGCTTTTCCCTTTAAACAAAATTCTCATCTGAAACTATGTTTCTATAGGGACACCTGAAAATTTTCCTCAAGATGAGAAAACTGTACTATTTTGATTTGAAATTTAGAATGAAGCCCTGCTGTTGTAAAGCCTGAATCACAAGAGAGCACAGTAATCCAGCACCAAGGCTTCCTCTCCTGCAGGGATAAAAAAACTTTCCCAGTCCCTCTTTGAGAGCACACAAGTGTTTGACTGAAGTGTTTAGATCAGAGCATTCCTGAGGGACAGGGGTAACTCCCTCCCTTTCCCTGAAGGAGTGAGCAAACACTTGGAGTGATGCCAGAGCCTGTTCAGTTTGCTCTTTGGGGACAGAAGAATTGACATGTCTGTGTGACTCAGAGCGAATATTAACACAGTCAACAGGCAGACATTTTAGCAACTGCACCACCTGTGGGCTCACTATTTCCATTTTCTTAGACATGAGCAATAGTATATCTATAGAAAACCCCAAAACTATTGCACAATAACAGCAGGTTTTTATTGCTTTTCAGGAAAAACCCTAGCCCCAGGCACACTCCTGTTGGCTTCTTGCTTAGAGGAAAGAGTCTGTCATGCCACAGCACACACACACAAACATATATACACATGACCCAGAGACATTCTAACCTGTGGCATCACCAAAAAAAAGTGAACATTTTGCTGCACAGTCCCCTAAGTAAGGTTGGTAAAGACAGCTGCTATCCATGGAACTTGGAAATACAAAAAAGTGAGAGTGGATCTTTGAAATTTCTTTAAGGCAGTCTGACAGCAACAGACTCAGGTTTAGTATCAAAATAGTGCTCATGAAGGTGTTCAGCCAAGTTTAGTATCAAGATGGTGTTCACTTTCATTTTTAAACCAAATCCCTTGCATAGCTACTAATTACAAACAAATCTGCACAGATAAGAACATGGCAGACTTGCAGCAGCTCACACACTGCTCAGGTACTGACCCTGCATGTGCTCCTTTAGCAGTGGTCACATTTCATATGAGAATCCCTCTGGAAATTTCCTTCTGAAATAAATCTCTCTCTGAAAATTAGCATAAGTGCCCTGAGCAAGCAAGCCTGGCTAGAGAGATCACCTAGACTTCATCTGATCCTACAGATGACAGGTTCATCCATGGGAGCTTCTGCTCAGTTCTCCAGTGGTGCATCCCTTGAGAAAGGGCTGTGCATTCACCTCACCCTTAGAAATACAAGTACTGGGAGAAAGGCAGTTTGTTACTCTAAAAAGGCAGTAAATGTAAAGCTTGAATTCTATAAACAAAGCAACCCCAAAAGTGCCTTTCAATGTATTGAATTAATCTGAATCCCTTCCCTTGTTTTCCTTGAACATCAGATTTTGCTCCTATTGAACACAAAACTGGCATCATGAGTCTGTACCCTCCTAAGATTCTACTACATTGCGGCTTACACACCACAATAAATTTATACCAACTTTGTGAAATGGAAATGGAATGAAGTGATCAGGGGCTGCCTATTTACTGCTTGGCTGTTCCTTTCACTGCTCTGCACTTCAGAGGTAGAATAAAAAGGCAATCACAGCAAATGACAGCTTCAGAGTAGAGCCTGATTACAGTCAGCTTTGCAACTGGAGCTCAGAGCCAACTGGTATTTTCTAGACTAGACTTGGAACTGAGCTATAAGGAAATACAAGACTTAACTGCTCCCAAACCAGCCAGAACAGAACAAAGGACAAGAAATAACTTTTAAATGTTTTTTCCTCAAAGCAAACATAGACTTTGGAGTAAGGAAGGGATGCTGAGCAACCTGACAAAGGAAAAGTGAGATGCAGCCAGTCTGGTCTGAAGTTCACATGGCAGACTGCCTTGTGCTGAACATGCCTACAAGCACAATTCAGCAGCTCACTGAACACATCTAAGGTGGCTGGATTTTCCTTACAGCTACTAGGTTTCAGCATCTCAACACACTTTCAATCCATGTAACAGTAGCATCCTGCACGTAACTAGCACTCCCTATTCCAATTACTTTGAGCAAACACTGCTTCTTTTTGGCCTCCCAAAGGAAGGATATGTTTCAAGGTTGTGGGACAGGGCAAATTCAGCATCTGCTTCCATGAGAACTGATAATATTTTATGTCAGTCAGGATCATCAAAAATAGTGTTTTATTTACATTTACATTTTCATATTCAAATTCAATACAAATTATGAAATATTTACAACCATTTCATTTGTACTAGAGCTACGAAAATGCATTGCTTTCCCCCCCAGATTCTTAAGTTATTTATTGGAGGCTCTAAGACAAAATCCTACTAAACAATAGAAACTAGTCAAAGATGCAGAGGTAAAAAAATAAAGTGCATTTAGAAGATGTCCTTAGTTACCTTCCCTGGACAAGGCCAAGTCACTTACTACTGAGGCACCCAGTGTTCCTACTTGACCCCATCTCAACTCCACACAGAGGACAGACAGCTTCTCCAGCCCTCAGTTACACTCACAGGACATTAGCTCTCCCTGCAGCTTGTGCACTTGAGCAAGACAATGTACAGCAACAGTCAGCATTTTTCAGAGACTGCATCATTTCTGAGCAAAACACAGCAGATCCTTTTGTAAGAACTATCTTTTCATCTTCAGCTGAGTCTTTCCTGAAGTCATCCCAGACTCCCACAAAGCCAGGACTCTGCCACATTGCTGGTGCTAGAGATGGTCACAGCTCCTCAAATCACTTGAGGATCTTTCAGACTGACAAACTAACGAGGTTTGAAAAGTTCCTGCAGTTGTTCCCTTTACAGTAAGTGAGATTTGGCCTATCAGCTTGCAGCTCTCTTTTCTTCCCCTTTAGGAATGTGTGGTTGGCAGGCTGGAGTTGAGAGGTAGAGAATCAGTTGGTTACTAGAGAACCAAAGACACTGTGGACAAAATCCAGTTTGACAAGCATTAGTTTGCACTTTCTCCTATCAAAATAGTGCACTGAAACGTTAAATACCATGTTGCTTTAAACAAAACTGTCTCATAAATAAGTATCAGAACAATCAAAATAAATTTGTTGACAATGAAAATCCACTTGAATGAAAATAACAAACAACAAAAAACCCCAACTCAAAACAATTCCCAGTGGAGACAACTAGGAAACATAAAAAATCTTCTCACTTGACTCAAATATGGTAGAGAAGCTTTGCTGAAGATGGAATTTTTGTTTTAGTTAAAATCTGCTGGTTTTCTTTATATTTAAGACAGCTTTATCTGGAGAGTGCTAAAAACTCCTGTAGGAAATACAGTTTTAAGAAAGGTAAACCATACAATTACGATTTGGACAGGTCTATTTATCTAAACATTGCCAATGCAGTATTTTCTGCAACAGTCTTGCAACTTTTGGTTTATATGGAATGGCAGTAGGCAGCTCCTTGCAGAAGGCTTGCACCACGTGGCTGGGCATGGTCTTAGGACGTGACTTCACGCACAACTCTGCTTTCACCAACTTGTGTTTCATCTCCCTCAAAACCTGGGTTGTCACCATGTGAAAGGACAGTCACAGTGGAGGGCTGAGGTTCTTCACTCACAGGATGTGTGTTGTCATCTGTCCAGAAGAAAACCAAGCCAAGACAAGTTAAAAAGTGCTGCAGCCAAGTGTTACCATCCTAAAGCAAACCACGCAAACTTGATTTGCACAAGCTCAAAAAACTGCATTTTCCTGCAGAGATGGAAATCCAAGGCCATGCTCCAACTACCTCTCTCCTGCTGCCCCTTGTGAGTTGGGAGCCACTGCCTGTCCTTTCTGGAGATGCCTGCTCAGCTCAGTAGTGCTGAGCAAGCTGAAGTTGTGTGCATAAGCCACAGAAAGCTACAGAATCCAACTTGGAGGATATTAGCAGGTCTTGTATCCTAAGGCTGCTGAAGGCAGGCATCAAGAGCAACTCCTAGAGACCAGGCTCAGGATAAACTGAGGGGGACCTGTGCTGATTTGGAGAAGGCTTTCTCCCTACAGACTAACCTTGTCTGGCTGATGTCCCTGTGTGTCCTTCCCACTTCAAGTGAGAATACATGAGAATGACCCATGTAATGTAATGGCCCAGCATGCCTTGAGCTGCTGAGAGGGATGCAATTTCAACTTCTGATGTTTAGCTCATAGGAAGTGTCCTCTTCCCTACTGGGGTGCTTCAACAGGGCACTCCCAAACACACACCATTGCTGTAGCAACATGTCCTGCAGGAGACAGGCAGCAAATCCCAAATTTTCCCATCAGCTAGGCTTCCCATGGGAAATGGAGCATCCCCTTCCTAAGGCCAGGCCACAATTCAGGGGATAGTAACTTTCATTTGTTTACCTGCAACCTTTCAATTTTTAAAGCCAACAGCAACACTGAGTATGTGTGTGTGTATGTGTGTGTAAAGCTGAGCACTAAAAAGACATTTTTAATTTGTTTGCTCTTGTTCAAAAAGATAAAGTATTTGGAAAATCTGATATTCTTCACAAATTAACACCCTCTAAAGCCAAGGATGACTCAGCCTCGGCAAATCTGAAATTCAATTGAAGGATTGGTCTACTCCATCTTGCACCATCTAAGCTAGAGCAAGACTGACTCCCCACAAGTTTTTTGTAAGTAACTACTTAAAGCAGACAGATCTAGTAGCAAAACAAAACTCACTCATCCAAATGAAATCTCCAAAGAGACAAAGGGACAAGGGACATCTTTGGAAAAATCTCTTTGCTCTTGAAGTAGTAAGCGTCTGACTTTGAACTATTCTTTCATAGACTTTGGCTTTTAATTCACATTAAGGATGTGTTTCATTTGAAAACAAAGATCAAGTGTCAGAGCTAACGGCTAAAACAAAAGGGAAGATTAAGATAACCCTGAAAAACAAAGTATTCAAGCCCTGTGAGATGCTATGAAGGCAACTCCCCCAAATTCACAGCCTAAGCAGCCAAGTGCAAATGATGTAGAGGAAGGCAGATGAAAGAGCAGACATACCTTCTGATGGTGCCTGTGCCTCCTGAGCAGATTCATCTGGTCCCTGTACAGAATCATATCCAGATGATGCTGTTTCACTAAGGTTGTCCTCTTCATTAACTATAGTGACAGTGGATAGAGGTCTTTGGCCACTGGATCCTGGGGCTTGCACAGGCTCAGACCGTGGTTCTACATCCATCTATGTGAAAAAAAGAGAAAATGGTTAAATTACGACTTGGAAGGAGGGTGCATCTTTCTGAGAGAACAATGCCTGCAAGGATGGAGTCCGGAGCACTTTTACGCACAGGGAAAAATGTGAAATGGAATAAAAGATCTGCTGTTATCAGAAGGGAAATCCAGTTACTGCCTAATTGAGTGGGAAGCTCAGACACAGCTTCTGCATTTTTACCCAGTATCAGGAAAAGGCTTCCTTCCACTCTCAGGGCAGATCTGCCCCCCAGGCAAATGCTGGCTCACAGTTTAACTGGTCCAGGCAGCATCAGGCACTGGCAACAGCATCTTCCTCTGGCACTTGCAACAATGAGCAATTACAGAACACATCAAACTCCTGATGTATCCTAGGAAGTCATGCAGTTCCAGAAATGCCATACCTGCTAACACATTCACTTTTGAAGGGCTCCAGGTAGTGAGCAACTAAGAGAAGCTGGTTTCAGGGACAGTATGAGTTGTCAGAGTCTGCCTGAAGATTTGAGAAACACCCTTAGCTGCAAGCACAGGAGTTAAGAGCAGTATTTCCATCAGGTGTGAGTCAGCTCTGGCTGACATTCTGCCCAAGCCTTTAGGTGATACCAACTCACCAGGTCAGCTGCAGGCTTCCCTAAAAGGGACACCACAATTATTCCTAGAGCATCTGGTCACAGACATGGCACACCTGTGTTATCACCTGCACTCTAGAGGCAGCATGAAAAAGCTGAAGGAATGGCCACAACACCAGTGTAACACTGTGACTGGGAGCTGCCACCACAGCAGGCTGCTGGCTTACCTCAACACCCAACACTTTGAGGATGTCACATTTGCACAGAGGACACGTCCCGTGTTCCAGAAGCCAGGGGTCAATACAGGTCTTGTGGAAGACATGGCTGGTGGAAGAAGGCAGCCAACAGGTTAGGTTTCATTCTAGGAAGATTGCTCATGTGCCAGCTATGAAGGACCCTTTTGAACACCAAGAATTTATTCCTTCTAGAATGGATGACCTTATTTTGCCACAAGTTTCAGCTGAAAGTTATGGATAGTTGATCTTTCAACCTGTAGCTGGTTTGTGCTTATTAGTACCCCAATACAACTTGCTATAATTCAGCATTAACATTTTTGGTACACCTGAACAGTCTAAAGCTGTTTTTCCAAAACCATGTACAATACATTCCCAGCTGATAATTTAAATGATAAAACTATGGACACCTCAGCCTTAGCTTTAAAGTTAACTTCTGTCATACAGATGTAAACTAAATAGCATTTGTTTCTGTTGTAATTACATAGGCAAACCATCTCACAGAGTTATGTCCTCAAGATAAACTGTACTCCCACCCATTAACTGTGTCTGTGCAACCACTGTGTATTCCAAGTGGATATTTGGCAGGCTGTACACTCAAAGTAAATATAGCTCAGCCATCACAGATGCAAATGTGTGCTTCTATTAAGACACTCAATTCCACAGTGGGTTTAAATTAGGCCACAGATTCAGGAGGATGACTTGAAATCCTGTGATCTGCCTGTTTCCTCAGCCTGAATAGAAACAGCAAGGCAAACAAGCACTGCTCAGTATTAATCAACCCTATTATGAGGTAAGCAAAATCAACACATCCAGTGCTCAGCAGCCCACACTCCAGCAGGATCCAAGGATTCTCCAATTCAGCTCACACCACTGGCACTTCCTTCCAGCTGCACCCACGTTACGTTTGGTATAAAATCTAAAACTTTCTCAATGCTTGACTATTTTAAGTCCTTGAACTTAATACTGGACTTGTGAACCTTTGCAACTATAAATGCCTTCAGTTTGACTCTCTGGGCAAGAATGCCCTTGGCAAATACCCACACCCCAGGGACTCAGATACCATCAATGTGATTCATAGGAACATTCCTTTGATTGGTTCTTTTATAGATAGAGTTAAATGCTTCCAGCAAGTAGGGTCTCAGTGTTGAGGTCAACCACCAAAATCAAGCATGTACTTGGAGTAAATATTAGTTTATCTCTCACATGAGGGAAAATTTAATATGGTTGATACTGGCAGATATCACCACTCGTGAGGATTATCAAGTCCATGAGCCATTTTAAGCTAGCATGCCTCTGAGAACTGCATTTGGGCCACAGAGGAAGGAAACATCACAAATGTATGTAAAAGCAGTCTCAGAGCAAATGCAGCAAATTTGTGTATAAAGAACACAATCAAAAGATATTACTCCACTCTTACCCAAATAAGTCATGCTTTGTTTGCAGGTTCATACCAAGATTAACAGGGTTTATAGGGAAATAATAAGAAGTCAGGTCTCCTATCAGGCAAAGTGTCTGGAGCCTGTCTACAAGTTTCTGTACTCATGGACTTAGTCCATTACTAAACAAAACTACCTATGAGCATAAACACGACAACTGGATTATCATTAACATACATGCCTGAAAGGTTATTGAGTTTTGGGGTTTTTTAAAGTATCAAGCATTAGATCAAGGGAGTTGGTTGATAACACCTTAGCAGACCAACTTTGTATTACCAAAACAGCTTAGAGGTCCTACTGCTTGTGAGCAGAGAAAGCCTTGCAAAGCTGAAACCTGGTGCACAGGTAACTGCAGCTGAGATTTGCCAGTGTTTGACAGCACTGCTCAGCACACAACAGCAGCTACCCATTTTTCTATTCTTCAGAACTTCATTTTCCTACATCAAATTGTTTACAAGTACTTTCTGTAACCCTCCCTGAGGGTCATGACACCTCCTCCTTTGCACAATTCAGGTAGTTCATGCGGCAGCCTTCTGATTTTAGAAGCTTGGCCAGAGCAGTTCAAGTCAGCAGGCACAGGCGGAAATCCCACAGAACAAGTTTCCTTAAGCCCTGAGGCAGCTTCACTGCTCACCTTAGGAGCAATCACATTAAATAAAGCCTTAGTGCTTCACTACTGGCTTCCACAGCAGCACAGCAGTGAGGTACAACAGGAGAGAACTGCAGAAAAATAAACTGCTACAGCTCTATTTTGGTCTCTGTTTCAGAGGATGCATACAAGAATAGAAATGCTTTCTTCTAAACTACAAAAGCCAGCATGTTTTAACAAATTTAGCAAAAACACAACCCTCATAGTAAACAGTAATATAAGGGACAAGAAATGGGCAACATTATGCCAATTACCTACAAGTTAGTGGTAACATTCTGATACACCAGCAAAGGAAGAAATCTTTAAAAAGTCCTGGCATCCCACTGAGGGACCCTGTGGCCTGCCAAGTTATGTGTGTCAATCCACTCACAGGGGAGGTGACGAACACAGGCCATGGGGACACACTACAGTTGTGTATTCACACTGTTTCTGTTGTTCAAAACATTGTTTTGATACATATTCAAGAATTCTCACTGTACAACAGCTTGAGGAAAGTTTGTT
This sequence comes from Molothrus ater, assembly GCF_012460135.2. NCBI lineage: Eukaryota > Metazoa > Chordata > Aves > Passeriformes > Icteridae > Molothrus > Molothrus ater. The sequence continues at coordinate 7,899,247 of NC_050491.2, forward strand.
AACAAACATGGCAGAATTTTGGATAAAGGGCCAGTTTGGAAGACAACTTACTTGCAAGTCAGAACACGCATGACATCGTTCGGCTTGTACTGCTCAAAGCACACAACACAGGAATCTCCATCTGGACCAGTTTCCTAAAACAGTGAAATGAAGTTTCAGCTTTAACACACTTTGAAAGATTCCTCTGAACTCCAGTCAGATTTACTTTATGAAGGGGTCTAGCTAGAGTCATCCACAATGCTCCCAAATATAATCTTATATAAACACACTTCGTGGATTACTCAGAGTCAAGCTGACACTTCAAAACAAGCACTGAAAATTTAAACCCATGGTTTAGAATTCCAGCTGAAACTGTTATTGGATTACTGGAGGCACTAGTGTAGAGGTTTAGAAACTGCTGCCTCCAGTTTTAGTCACAAGAGCTAGGGAAGCTGATTAGATTCTAGTTTATGTTTAAGCCTTCATGCCAGCAAATTGGGTCCTCTCACATCAGCAAGACTACAAGCAAGCAGCTAACAAAATAAACTGGTTTATACTGAATAGAAGTCTTGAGGCCTGGAAAAGGACCCGGTCTGAAAGAGGAACTGTCTCTGCCACCAAGAGTTACAGGCTCAGAGAGGCTTCTGCCTCCTGCTCCAGTACCAGGGAGCTGCCCAGGTTTCATGCCAGGGCTGTGCTGAATGCAGGGGGGGTCACAGGGTCACTCCTACCTTGTCCCCTTCCTTCAGGGTGCGCAGCTGCATCTGCTCAATGGCCTTCTTGGCCCTGGCCCTCAGCCGCCTCTGTGACACAAAGCAGTCCTGGTCAGACACTGCCATCTCACTATTCATTTACTAATACTTACCCAGGTGCCTACTGCAAGCAAGCAAGCAACAGTTTAAAAAACCCAGATGTTATCAGAAAAAGCCAAGTAAGCATGACCATACTATTTGGAGTCAACATGAAATGGAGTTTTGGGACATACTGATGCAGCTCCTGACTGGATGACACACCAGACACACATTTCTGTCTGCTTTGGTTGTAGCTAACCTCCTCACAAAGCACAGGAATTATAAGGGTTTTTTAGTTTGAGAAGATGAAAGATAATACCCTGATCACATTAGACCCAGCTAAAAGAAACTGAAGCTTTCAAACTGACTTGGTACAGAAGACTGAGCATGGAGTTCAACAATCAATTGTTTTATGTTATACTCACTTTAGGACACCTTCCTGCCACAAACATTCTGATGAAAGGTGAAAGATTCTTTACCAATCAGCCCACTTAGCACCATACACCCTGAAGTACTCCTCTGCTCCCACTGCTTTACAGCTTGCCAGGCAACTGTTGCTGTCCAGCTGTCACTGCAGTACCTGGGATTAGCCCAGGAGCCAAGCTCTGTGTAAAGGTCACAGGTTGGTGGTGCTCCTGACTCCAAGAATGGGACTGACCTCTCCCTGCCTGGTGCACTTCAGGCAGCTCTGACAGTGCCATCCCCAACACAACACTAACCTCAGGGACAGACCAGACTCAAGTTTTGCAGCTAACCAAAAAGCCTCTTTCTAATTCCACCGCTCTGTGCAGGAGCCCCACACTGTTGCCTTTCCAGCATTCCATCTCCTTAGGCATTTTAGCTCAGTTACATGAAATTTTTCCAAGTGCAGTACTGGTGGCACAAGTACAGAAGGACAAGTGGGACAAGGGCTGTTGCTGACACCTAACAATCTTGCAAGGACTGGCCATTCAAGTCTGCACAAGATTCCTTGTGCTAAAGCAGTTAATAGCAAACAGGTTGATTTATACATCCCCCTGGGAACCTGTCAAATATCCTAGCACAAAATGAGCTATATTTGTATTAGTATTGGTTTTAGGAGTTTAATAGCTAGCAGCTACTAACAACTATCAAGGAAGAGACACATAGAATCCAAAGGTGAGGCATGCAGACATGCACATTTGTTTAGAAACAAGAACTACTGAGGTTTTCTTGCAAGTTTGTGAAGTTCTGCTGAAGACATCAATATGTTTCTGTATGTCACTTATGGTTAACTTTGAAATGATGTTGCCCTTGTCAAGGTTTGAGGCTGCAGCCACAGGGCAGCAGCCACAATACTGCTGCTGGCTGAGGGCCCCAAAAGTCTGAGCAGCAAACGTGGCAGCATCAACTAAGCAGGAATGCAGCAAGACAAGCACTTCTCAAACATGGCCAGCACTGTCACCACTACTACAGTTTATTAACTGAAAACTAAACTTTCTAGGAATGTACTCCCTCAGACAATATCTCATCTACACATCTATGTCAGGCCAAGCATATTAGACAGGACCCAACTGGCTGCACTGTCAATAATTTACTTGAAACAATATTTTAAGTTTTGCATGGGCGCCAGTTTAATTGCTCCTCGTTAAATGCATCAATGACAAAGTCACCTTTAACAGTGATTTTGGCAAGTACAGCAGAACACCCCTCCAGGGGATGGAGAAAGGTTGCAGAAGAAGCTTTATGTGGAATAGTCTACCAGGATACTCGAGCTTGGAATGTCAAAGCATTTTGTGAAGCCAGGTTTTTCAGGATAATGTGAAACATGAATTGTATTAGAAGTATAAAATCCCCAACATAGAAAAAGCTAGAAAAAAAAAGCTAAGTTGAGGAAATAGAATCAAGATATCACAAAACAGGTCAGGTCCCAACTCTTATCAGGCTCTGGCAGGTAGAAGTAGTGAGGTATCTAAATGGGAAAATTAGGTTTGGAGTCACTCAGTCCTAGGTCTTCCTTGTTCAAAGCTGCCAATTTTACCTCCAGCCCTTTCTGCATAAGGGTGCCTTCCTGGCAGCCTGTGAGCACAACCATAGCAGTGCAGACCAGACAGCTCTGAGGAGGTTGGGGACTCCTGCTTTTCTCCTGTAAGCTAAGGAAGTTCTTCCCCACAGGTAGCTATTGCCACTGAAGCAGTTTTGAATTGTTGGAAAGTTGAGCAATTTGCCTCCTCCAAAGCCATTAATTAGGTAATTTCTCAGCTGCAACATCTAATCTTTATGAAATCAAAGGAAGCAAAGACTTGAGCTGAAATTAGAATCCAGGCCACAGATAACATCATGGGTCATTTTGCTCTATTAAGAAAGGTTACTATATTGAGAACTGAATTTGTCAGCACTCCACTGACTAGAAAGGTAGAAAGCCAACTACCACACTTCCCTCAATTCTCCACCTTCCTGCTACTGACCTCCCAATGCAGGAAGAAACTGCAGAGGTGGAGACTTGAATGTCAGGCCCAGAATAAAAGATGCATTCAAGAAGGAACAAGCAAGTTGCACAGTGTAGCTTGCTCAAGAGGAAAGAACTGCTCTGGTTTGACTGTTAGGTTAGGACAGCTGTGCTACCAAACTTCTTTTTTCACTTGGATCAGAAGCTGACATGACTGGGTTTTCTCAATATTCACTCAAGTCCAAGCAAAGGGCTGAATGGTGACAGAAAAGCCACCAAGATGTGCCATACAAGCCAGGAAGTTGTTTGACTAATATTCAGTACTTCCTGGAGCCAAAGCACTTAGAACTCTCAAACTCTGAGCTACACTAAAAATCAGTCAGCAGCTAACAGGGCAGCATCACCTTTTATTAGTTCACCTCAACTAACAAGCATTTTCTTGTTATTCCTTACTTACCTAATCACTGTGAGGGCAGTGTGAGATGTCAGGGTATAAAAACAATTGAAAACAATTCTGGATTGTCTTTGAGTTTCCCTTTGACAGAATAGTATATTTTTACACCCTGACAGCAGAGAAGGTTTCTTGTATTCTTATATTCCACAAAGCACTTCTTGGGGCTCCTTGATTTCAGTTCTGCTGAAATCATGTGGAACTGGCATGTCATTTATCAATGCTATTTTTTCAACCTCCTTGTGCACATGGAACCCAAGACTTCTAGCCAAGCAGACTGGATTTTTCCAGTACCAGCTATCACTGAGACATTAATGACATCTGCAGTTTCTTGAAAGCCTTATAGCTCACAACTGCACTCTTAAGCACCTTCAAAGAAGGAAACATTTGAATTTGCTTTAATGAACAGTGCATAGGGCACCCAGATTTTCCTGCTCAGATTTATTTAGCATTGTTAAACAGAGCTGTGAGACTAAGGTAGATGGCAGGGTATTGAAGGAGGGGATTCATCAGCAGGAGGCTGCATCTCTGTCCACAAATGTCAGCAAGAGAATAGCATCAGCTTAGAGATAACTCCACATTTTATCCAGGAGTGGCAATGCTACATCCCACAGGCAGATGACAACTTCCAATATTTCCAACCCTGAGTCTGCCACTGTAATTCTCAGAAAGCTTTCAGTCAGAAAGCAGCTTTCAACAAGCAGCAGCCTCCTAACCTGTAGCTAAAGTCAGACACACTTCCAGTCGTGTCTCCTGTTATGGCAAGCACATAGGCAGTGCTGTGTGGGAAGGATGAGGCTCAGCTAAAAGCAGTTTAGCTCTCTCACAGCCCCCACTACATCAGCATTAGCACTACACTGCAGTTCAGGGAATATTTGTAGGAAACACAGTTAGCTCAGCACAATCAACTTTTCTCCCTGCAGTTTACTCTTGGCTGCTCTTTAGGAAAGTTTTAAGCTGCACAAAGATGTATCCCCTAGCATTTTAAAGATCAAACAAATTCAGTAATTTTGGTGCTCAACCAAAACTTGCAAACCTCAAGTTCCACACCATGGAGGGATGGGGATATAAAGAAACAACAGCACAAACTCACCTGCTCCCTGGACTGAGCCCTTGCCATAATGAGTCTCCGAGCAGAGTAAGAGACATAGCAGCCCACAGTTGCTGCTGCCACAACAAAGAAGGACACAGAGATGAAGAGGATGGTGAAGATGTTCATGGAGAGGCTGCGCTTTTTGCCCACTTCGATGACCATGGTGACTCTCAGGCCGCTCTGGATCCGGCGCAGGATCTCCATGCCCTTCAGGTTGCCAATCATAATTGCTACAATCTTTTCAGCACCTGCAAAGAAGGGGAAGCCATGCTCAGTTCCCAGCTGTTGTATCAGAGGCATTGTCTTAGATGTCCTGCTTCAAGTGCTAAAGAAATGGCTGAGGGAGGTTTCTAAATAGTATTTATAGATTCAATATGAACCAAGGGAACAAGTGTCACCACTGTGTGCTTGTCCAGCTGAAAGTGTGTGCCACTACCTATGAGAGGCATAAGTGAACCACGTTCAGGACTCATTCCTCTCCACAGCATTCCTTACTTCTATATAGGACACAGACTGTCCTATTTTAGACACAACACTTTGGTGATTTACATTTTAACATGCCTTTGAACTACATGAAGTTGAAAATAAATCCTCTACAGAGTAAGGTCACTGGGGATTGTGATATCTGTGTAGGGCTTGCTTCCTGTAATGGATCCAACTCCCTCCTCCTGCTTCTTAGCACCTCTTTTCTAAATTTGACAGTACTTTTGAGCACTTCCCCAGCCACTGAGCAATCAAAGACATAGATCACCCTTCACTTCTGTATTTTCAGCAGCAATAGAGAAATTATTGAGGGAAATTACATTGTGAAGTCTAAGTGTTTTTATGAGTTTCTACTGCAGATTTGGAGGGAAGTAAATATGAAGGGAGATGTGCTCCACTTTCAAACAGTTGGGGGCAAGATGCCAAATGCCATCCTGATTTTAACAACAGGTTTTATTGGCTTAATTGAACACCACAACAAGTCAAAGGAACCAAGGTGTTTATGGTAGGAAGAAATTTCAAGCAACTCCAGTCAAGCACAGACCAGAGCAAACTGGTTTCCTTTCAGTGACATGCAAGGGCTTGAGGACACTTGATACCATTTGCAGAAACATTAGAAAGTCCCAATATAACAGAAAAGCTCTTAAGAGGGGGAAAAAAGGGAGATGAGTAAATTATCACTGCTCTCCCTAAACTAAATACAAGAAAAGCAGATTTGAGACCAGCTAATCAGGAGTCTCACTGCATTAAACCATCACCTGCAAAACATTCATAATAAACATTGCATGAGGAAGAATAAAGACTGTGAACAAAGTGCTATTTTTAGCTAACCCCCCGGCCAAACACTCTTTAATGGGAAGAGCAATTGTTTTTGCCTCTGCTGAGTTACTCAAGTTATTTCCCTCTGCTGAAAGTTATTCAATTTTCAGCTACCAAAAACCCCTTGGATTGGTGTTAAACCACAAAGGCTGGCTTTGGAGAAGTGTTTATTAGTTTTCCAGCTTGTTCACATAATGCTTGTGATCCAACACAGCAAGCAATTTTCCTCAGTGGGACAAAACTCATATTTTATTCAGAAAGCTCCTCGTAAAGACGACATCACACAGAGAAGAGAAAAAAATAAGTCTCCCAGACTGCAACTACTCTTAAGGATGAACTAGGGCTTATAGGTCACATATAAAATGAGTTGGAGTCAGGTGTTAGCAGCAAGCAAAGAAGTCAGAAGCTGAGACTTTCTTTCATAAGCATGGAAGAAAGTGTGGAAGAACAGGCTGCAACAATGAGAAAATAAAAAGCCTGTCAAAAAAAAGCAAAAAAAAAAAACCTATTCCCCGATATTTCTGCATGTCTCACAGTAAATCTATTTTGCAACCACACATGCACAACACAAGACACAGAATAGCAATTTCTATTAATGAAATGTCACCATCAGCCTGCAAAACCATTCCAGCTACTAAGCCATACTTTGTGAAAAAGTTTTACCCTTAAAGAAGGAAACCTATTCCATTTGTTTCAGACTCCACAGCTCACAAGGATGCCACCAGATGACAGCTTCAGTCCTCACTGACTCTTCTCAACCCCAGAGATTCCTGCTGCAATTTCAGCTCTGCTTTAGATGAACACATGTGAGTGGCCAGCTGGTGGCCCTGACACTGGCACAAGGGCAGCAGTGAGAGGCCATTTCCATCAGCACACGTTTGTGACAACTTCTGTGCTTCCATAACAAAAGCAAGAGGATCACCCCCACCCAATACATCCTGAGTTGCTGCCTGGGTCCCATTATGACAGGAACTGAAACATGTTATGGTGGCCTTGAGACCACCAGCCCAGACAGAGGTCCTGACAGGGCTTGGCCTCAGGCAGGAAACAAGGTACTAGAGGGGTGGGTGTCTTAGGTGGCAAAGCAAGATGCAACCAAAAGTATGCATTCTATTGCCAGCTGTTAAAACCAGAACAAGGAAGAAGCTAGCATGCCAACACAGCCTACAACATTTTAGATCCCATCATTTTTTTCCCCCCAGCTTTCTCAGAGTTTGAAGTTTTGCCTCATCTTTAATCAGACTGAAATTAAGTGCCTACAGTTTTACCAGTATTCCTGCACTCTTTCCAGAGAGCACCTTGTGCAAACAGTGCCTTTGTTATGGCCACGCTGCTTCTCCCCAGGACCAGCACAGCTCATCCCAGTGTTCCCAGCACTCCACTTGGGAACACCCCCACCCCATCCTTGCTGCTGGTGGGATCACCAAGCCATTTCAACAACCCAGCTGGCAACCACATAAGCCACCCACTCAGAAAAAGCAGAATGGAAGAAATTACTTTTGATTTTGAATGTTTCATATATTTTGAAAGAAAGAAAAAAAAAATAAGAGAAGTGCAGACTTTGGAGTTTGAATTCTCAAAGAATTAACATGTTCTCCTTAACCACAGTACCAGAGCAGAAATGCTATCTGAAGGTTCTTTCAGGAGATCAAACACAACTCCAGCCTTGGTACCTGGATCATTGTTTTTATCTACAAGATATGGTCCGTGCAGCACAGAGCAGTAATAGTTGTGCCTTATGCCAAAGGAGCTAGAGGTATTCCCCTGGCACCCCTCCAACCCCTCCATCAGCAAAAAAGGCATTAGGAGATCAAGCTATCTCCTGTTCTGTAACATGAAAGGCACTGTCAGTTTGCACTGCAACCATTTCGTACCAGTTTGGCACACCTGGCTCCTCAGGCAGGTAAGAGGAGTATCTGATAGCCTATCTTCCATGTTCAGAAAAAACAAAAGTACTGTGTCTTGAACACTGCTTATCTCACTGTACTTGAATAGTAAGAAACAGGATTTCTGGTGGTTATCAAACAGGCTGGTACAAGCTCACTGCTATCTGTTACTGTAGGAGGAAAAATAAACTAGCAGTGTACACAGGCTGAGCTGGCATTGCCAGCCTTACGTAATTCACCTCAGATCACAGGCCAGCACTGCACAGAAAAGCCATCAAGTGTCAGCAGCACTCCCCACTCTGAGACATGAGGGCTCTCCCTGGCCTCAGACACTGAAACCAGACCCTGCAGGCCAGCTCTGCTGTCATCCATGGTACAGTGTGGATAAAAAAATAAAGTGCTGATTGCTGTCATCCACAGGAACAAGGGAAAATCTCATCAGGAATGTGCCCAGGCCCACAGTCATCCTCCATCCCAGACACTGTCAGAGGAAACACCTTCATTGCCCTGTGATAAGCTCTCCCCTTTGCAGGAGGGGAAGGTGATTGAACTCACAGTTCAAGAGAGTGCAATATAAGACTGGATAAGCTGATGTTGTCGGCTTGTTCCTTCTTCCCCTGCTTTGCATGTTCTGCACAAACATCACCTAGCACCAAGATAAAAGAATCATTTACCTTCAGGTTATTTTGCAGTCATTTAAAGCTACAGCCCCTTATGATCTAAACTGCTTGACTGGACTGCCTTTTCCCTCACACTCTTACCTAAGCTTAATTAAGTCTACTTTCAGCTTGCTTTACTTGACATAAGGCACTATGTCTGATCTCTTCCTCCTAAACACAGAAGCCTTTCCACAGACAGGGGCAAGCAAAATTCACACAAAATCATGGAATGGCTGGGTGGGGAGGTGCCTCTGGAGATCACCTAGCTCAGTGCCCTGCCAAAGCAGGGTCACCCAGAGCAGGCTGCACAGGATCACATCCAGACAGGCTTGCAATATCTCCATGAGGGAGACTCCACAACCTCTCTGGGCAGTCGGTTCCAGTGCTCAGTCACCTTCACACTAAAGAAGTTTCTCCTCCTTTTCAGATGGAACTTTCTCTGTTTCAGTTTGTGCCCACTGTCCCTTGTCTTGCTCTGGACACCACTGAAGATTCTGGTCCCATCTTCCTGACACCCACCCTTAACACATTTGTGTGCCCTGATGAGGCCCCCTCTCAGTCTTCTCACCTCCAGCCTGAACAGGCCCAGCTCACCCAACCTTTGGTTGTATGACAGATGCTCCAGTCCCTCATCATCTTCACAGGCCTTCTCTGGACCCACTGCAGGTGTTCCATGTCTGTCTTGAACCCAGGAGCCCAGAACTGCACACAGAACCCCACATGAGGCCTCACCAGGGCAAAGCAGAGGGGCAGGACCACCTCCCTCACCTCTTCCCAATGCACCCAGGATCCCACTGGCCTTCTTGCCACAAGAACACACTGCTGGTCATGGAGAGGAGTCCACCAGGGCATGTGGGGCGTTCTTCACAGAGCTGCTTTCCAGCAGATCAGCCCCAGCCTGGATGGGGTATTCCTCCCCAGGTGCAGACAGCTCCTAAACTTCATTAGTTCTTCTCTGCCCAGCTCTCCAGCCTGTCCAGGCCTCCCTGAATAGCACCACAGTGGAATACTGGAGGTGGACACCAACCTTCACTCTATTCAGTTTAAATACTGTTATTATTTGTCAAATGAATCCAACATTACCAGCCCTTTTTTTCTCCCCCCCCCCCCCCCCCCGCCCATTTTGAGCCTTAAAGTGTAATATAAATGCTCCTGTCCCCTAAATCTTAGAACACTTACAACATGAAATCATCCTCTAAAACAGCAGCCAGGACAGTAACACTTTTCAAGGGCACAGAAATGAATGAGATCTTGTAGGACAGCCCTCTTCACATGCTGCTTGGTCAGTGGCACCTGCAGGACTGAAGCACCACCTTTCAATCTAGCAAACAGCATCTACAACCTCCTGGAGAAAGAGCAAGCAAAATTCCTAATGAAAATTCTTTGGTGACTTTACTCAACAGTTTTCAGCAGTTTTGGTTTAGTAAATACATTGCTCACCCTCTCTGAATGAGAATGAGCTCACCACTCACGTGGCAGCTCAGTGCTCCCTGGGAAGAAGTGAGTTTGAGAAAGCTAATGGTAAAATGATGTAAATGGCACAGTCTCAGCCAGAAAGCATCTGTCTGTGAAGAGATGACAGGTCACAGTGGACACAGTGGGGAGCTGTGCTGAGCTGACTGCTGTGTGCTCACCAGCACACTCAAGGCTGGAGGCAAACAAGCACTGTCATTGTTTTAGTAACATGATGTCCCTCACAATGAAGCCTCTGCTACCACAGCTGTCACTGAGGATTTTAATTCATCCCTTCACATTTCAGCAGCTCAGTAAACCCAAAGTGCAAGGGCACTTCACAGACCTATTCCAGGCTACCTAAGGGATGATGCCTACCCTACAGTTTTCCATGGCACAGCGGTAGCTAAATTATATCATAAAGACAAAGAGCAGGGATCAGAAGCTGTCAATAGCACCTGTTTGTCTCATCCAGTTTCTCAATGCCTCTCCTGTTTGCTCACAGACTGCTGTGCTGGGGGCAGCCCCAGTCACTGTCACACCCCACCATCCCCTGAGGTGGGGGATCAGGGTCACCAGCCAGACCCACCTGCTACAATGGCTTATCTGAATGCCACTACAGCTGTGGCATTAATTTATTCTGAACCAGGCAGCCAGGAGAACCAAACTGAGTTTGAGTGCATAAAGACAAAGCTCAGCACATACACACCAAAAAGCTATTTTCAGATGCAAAGAACTATAAACTCCAGACACTACAGACTGCAAGTACCATCCAGGCACAGCAGATGCAGGCAAGGTCCTTCTCAAAAAGGAGCTGTAGGAAAGGCTTAATGATCTGCAGAGGCTCATTTGGCCACAGCCAAGGAACATGAGAGAGGAAGTGTCATTAATTAGATCCTCCATCCTCATTCCTCTCCTCAGATGTTCTCAGCACAAGTTTCTCTCACTGCAGAGAGAGGTGCACTATTTGTTTTCTCAAGGCTTACAAAGTCTCAGCACAGCCTGCCTTGGGATTACAATTCTGACTCAGTCTTTAACAGTTCTACAGCTCCCATCAGCCTTTCAATACCTTGGCAAAGTTTTAGCTTGTTTCTGAAGATCATACCTCACAAAAAGCAGTGGAGCACAGCTAGACTCTTCTGCCATACACTGTTTTCTCTAAGCATATGAAGGTAAGACTTCACCTCAGTGAAACTCCTGCAGAATAAGTAGCAGTGCTGCATATTTAACCTTTCCTTCCCCTTTCACCCACTGATGCATGTTTGCACTTGAACCAGACCTTGTCAGCCTGATTCACACTGTTACTGCTTGAGGCAGAACCATTCAGTTGTGTTTCCCCAGAATAAGCCCTCTGCAGAGCAGGTGATGTGCTTCTCAGTCTAGAGTTACACCACAGCACAGAAACCAAAGAAAATTACCACAGTTGCTTTCTGACCTGCAAAGAATCCTTCTTCCCCAGCTGCAAGGAAATACTGAACAGCAAAGAATGCTTTCCACAGGCACCACCATGCCCTCAAGCCAAAGCCACACAACAGCCTGGTTCTACCTTAAGGTAAGGTCCACCTTTAACACACACCAACTCTTGCCCTCCACTTTTTTCCCCACATGCTGCTGGTTTTCTCCAATCAAATGTCTTTCCAGAAGGTCAATAGAGATTACAGAGAGGTGCAATTATGAGCACACAGAACTGTACTTTGAAACCCTGCTCAGCCTGACACAGAGCGGTACCATCTTAAAATGTGCACAGTTAAAAACTCAAGTTTGCTAATTGATATGGGTTTGAGCTTATAAACCACAAAGTAAATTTTACTTTGGACTCCATTAAATTCTTCACATTGTACCTGTTAGAGATGATTAGGCAGGATTTGATCATATCTGATTCGGCTATTCGCTGCATTCTGTTGTTTTAATTGCCAGAGTGGTTTGCTTTTTTGGGGTAGCTTTTGTTGTTTCTTTTTTTTTTTTTAAGTTGGCACACCAAAAGGTTATATGGAGCACTGATGCAATGAAGAATTCATCAGACTAAACATGATGATTATAAGAAAAAAAGTCTCTGGAAGCAGGATGACTAGGACAAACACTGCTGCAAATACAGGCCCATTTAAGTCTCTAAACAAGAAAGTTGCTTCAAAAGCCAAGTCTGAAGGCCCCAGAAAAAGGCACACTACACTTTTAGATAAGCTTCTGTTAATAATTGTGTGTTTTGTTGCTACCAAAGTTCTTTAAAGAAAAGTGCATTGTGCCATACAGAGCCCACCCACAGAGATCTTCCTTCCCTGCCAAGCAGATGGCAGCTCCATGCCCCACAGGTGAGAGGAGAGCACTAGATACTGCTGGTTTAATTCCCCCCTGCCCCAGCAAAGCCATCTCCTGCTACTTCCCACGGCCTCAGCTTGGAGGAAGCATCTGGCCTTGCTTGGTTTCTCTTGATGGCATATGGCCCCAGTCAGAGCAGAAATGCAGCCAAGTAGGAAACCCAGACTGCAAAGTCACCACCAGCACAGCTACAGCCACTGCAGACACGGTGGGAGGTGTGGTTGCACAAAGCCCATTCTTTAATGGGCATGGCCACCTTCCCCCTGGCTCCAGGAGAGTCAGAGCACCCAGTGCCACCAAGGAGGCCAGGAGAGGGGAGCCATCCCAAAGCACAGCTCAGCAAAGGGCACTGTGACCTGCTCTTACCTCCTGAGTTTGAGGGGCAGTGCTGGAGGCTGAGCTCATCAGCATTGCACCTGGCAAACAGAACGAGGCTGATGCCTTGCAGCCAGCTCCATCCTGGCTGTGCTGTGTTCAAAGCCTGCAGTGTTTGTCCAGTTTGACCAGAGAGCCCCCAGCAGGGACAGGAGGCAGGGCTGGCCCAGGCACAGCTGTCACCAAAGCCCCGTAAGCAGGAGGAAGAGCAGCACTGCAGGAAGAGCCAAGAGCAGGGACTTGCAGACAGACACAAGGATGGAAAAAGAACTCACGTCCAGAGAATAACAAAAAGGAGGGTGGAACAGGAAAGAAAGTGAGGGACTAAAACAAAGACAAGCAGTAAAAGCAACAGCAGCAACAAGCTTAGCCCAAGCTTAGCCTAACAATTGTGCTATGGCGTGGCAAGGAGGAGTCAGGCAGATTAAATAAGTGGTTTGACAGAAGCTGTCTTCTCCAAGGAGTCCCTGTCCTATTTGTCTGCAGTTCAGCTGGGAAGTTTCAACATGCCCTCGAGTATCCATGCCATCATGCAGGATAATCAGGACAGTTAGAGCCACTCTGACATAAATGCCCCAGCAAAAGCTTAAGGACAGCACAGGAAAGGAGGGAGCTCCTCTTGGAGCAAACCCTGCCAGGAGCCCCTGGCTCATGTCGAGAGGCAGCTCCCAGCAAGGTTAAGATGCTGTGAGTCTCCCAGCAGCCAGCATGGAGGAGGGGCAGGAGCACATGGTCCTTCCCCTCAAGAACAGGTTCAGCAGTGACCTAGCCAGGCCAGCAGTGCCAAGGGAGCTCCTCCAAGAGCTGCAGGATTAGGCAGGCACACAGAACAGGGCTCAGGGCAGGGAGGCTCTGTCAGTTCAGCAGGAGGAACTCGCCCAGCAATAGTCAGATCTCAATAGCATTTGTCAGCTGATGATTTGATTACATAAGAAAGCCTTGCCTCAGAAAGGCCAGAGCCTATCCAGACTGTATGTTTTGAATTCTTAAAGCAGAGTAGCAACAGTCCTACAGCTCTTTAAGATTGCAAGCTCATTAAGACAGCAGACCTCCAGAGGCAGCTACTGTTTTCTTGTCTCACCAGAACACTTGCCTCCACTGCTAACAGAAATCCTCTCCAAACCTTCAAAGAGGGTTGCTGCAGGGATATAATTATTTTTCAAACCACTCAGAGCTTTAAGATGCAGTATTCATTTTCATGGTTCAGTTTCTCTCCAGAAGATGGGGCTTCCCAAAGCAGTGTCACTTGACAGAACTCCAACACACCCACAAGAGTGCACGTCTGTCCAACAGAGCCACCAAAGCCACTCATCCTGTCACACACAGGGCACCAGAAGGCATTTACACAGCTTTCAGCCTAGGTCTGTTCCTTAGGTAACGTTAGCCTAAAACACAGCCAAATCTCACTCTTCATTTAAAAGATGGGCAGGTCAGGAAAAACTTTCCACTAAGTAGGAGACTTTCTATAGCAAGAGAAGAGGAGCTCTGTTATCAGCCTGTTCAAACTGGAAAACAACCTTTAAAGACCTTCAGCTACTTGCACTAGAAGAGGCATTTTGCTGCTGAAAAGTTACCTACAGAAGAGTCTCGTACTTCGCTTATGCCTGAGCTGGTTAGTGTGCAGGGCATAGGGAGAAACAGCACCTGAGCGTGGAAACCCAGCCTACTTTACAGCCCCAATCAACTCCAGAGTCTCAACAGGCATTAAAAACCTCTGCATCCATCACCTCCACAGGCTCGGGCCAGAAACCCAGGGCCCGGCCCGGCCCGAGCCCACTCGTCCTCAGCCCCAGCAGCAGCCAGAGATTTGGGACACGGTTACTCATTAATCGGAGAAAAAACAACATCATCAGCGCCTGAAACAGCACTGGCCAGTCCAGGCAGAAACTCCAGTGGTGGGGGGAGGCAGCGACATTCCCGGCTGCCACCGAGGAGCCGCGGATGTGCGGCCGGGCCGGGCCCCGCTCCCGCGGCCCCCGAGGGAGGGAAGGGGCCGCTCCCAGCGCGGGGACCCCCCTGTCTGCGAGCCCCCCGCCGCTCCCCGGCGCTCACCGTGGTGGGACATGGGCAGCACCTCGTTGCCGGTGCCGCGGTAGTTGTAGATGACGGCGGCGGCGGCGCCGCGCTCGGCGGCCCGGCGGATCTTGTCGGCGAAGGAGCAGCCGCCGCCGCGCTCGATGAGGGCGAGCCAGCGCGGAGAGCCGCCGGCCGGGGGGGCCCCGCTGAAGTTGGTGAGCGCGCTGCAGGCATTGAAGGCGTCGGGGCTGTCGGGCAGCACCAGCAGCCCCTCGGCCGGCTGCAGCGGCGAGTCCAGCCCGTACAGGCCGCTCTCGCCCGCCTCCCAGCCGCTCCGGTTGCGGTCCACGCCGTTCTCCCACGACACGTTCAGCCAGGCGGTCCACGCCGCTGCCGCTGCCGCCGCCGCCCCGCGGGGACCGGGCGGCGGGACGGCGCAAAGCAACGCGGCCAGCGCCAGCAGCGCGGCCCCCGACGGCATCCCAGCACGGCCCGGCCCGGCCGCCCGCCGCCTAAAGCCGCGCCGCGGCTGCCGGGGGAGGAGCGGGGCCGCCCTCGCCGCGGCACGCCCCCGGCCCCGCACGGCACCGCGCACCGCCGCCCGCGCCAGCGCACCGTATCCCCGCACCAGCGCACCGCACGGCACCGCGCAACACTGCAACGCACTGCACCGCACCGCACCACACTGCACACCGCACCGCACCACACTGCACACCGCACCACACCGCACCCCGCACCGCACCGCACGGCACCGCGCAACACTGCACCGCACCGCACACCGCACCACACCGCACCGCACCGCACTGCACGGCCCCACGCACCACCGCACCGCACACCGCACACCATCGCACCGCACCGCACCGCACCACACTGCACACCGCACGGCCCCACGCACCATCGCACCGCACGGCCCCACGCACCATCGCACCGCATGGCACATCGCACACCACCGCACCGCACCGCACACCACCGCACCGCCCGCCGCCGCGGGAACCCCGCCGGGAAGGGGCCCCCACCACTGCCCGGGGAGTGCGGACCCCCGGGCGCTGCGGTGCTGCGGGGTGCGCATCCGGGCATCCCCCTCGCTGTGTACTCCCGGGCGCAGTGCGCCACCAACCCGCGTTTCTCCCGAGGGGATGCGGAGGGTCACCCGCCCGGGCCACCTCTCAAAAGTGATGGCTCCTCCTGACATCACCTCTCGGGGGATGGGTGATCCCCGGGTGCCCCCAGGGAGGGTGGCTCACCTCCTCCATCGCGGAGCATGCGGCCCCGGCACAGCGGCCTCCTCCCCCGGCCCGCCCCAGTGCCCGCAGGGGACAGAGCACGGGGGCGGGCAGGGGACTGCGGGAGATGCCGATCTCCTGATCCTGGCACTCCAGAGCAGCCCGGAGACACAGTGACACCAGCACAAGGTGCTCAGCCGTGAGCCAGCCTGCCTCCAACAGCTGAATTCATGTTTGCTGAACACTCAGCAGCACGGCGTCCATCCTGACTGATGTTTGTTGTCTTACAAAATACTGGGTAGCACTGCTCCCTCACTGGACTGGCCATTGCTGTCCCGATCACTTGACAGATGCTACAAACCTGCCACTTCAACCAGCAAACCCTTTTTCTACTTATATATTAGTTGTGTTTGCATCATTAATTATTATTTGATCTATGGAACTCACAACAAAAAGTCCTGTTTCTCCAGGGCCCTGCTGTTATTTTTGGGGCAGCCACTTTGCATGCACCAGTCCTTTGCTCCAGCACTTACACACTTTTGCATGGGTGTCCTGCACCAGGCAGTGCAATCAGTGCTGGCAGAGTCATTGCAACCACGAGTGTGACATGCTGTAGAGTCCTGCCAGGGAATTAACAAAGGAAAATAACATGAGAAAGAACATTTCAAGCTCCTCTTCTCCAGAGAGCCACTCTTTTGACTGAGAGGCCTTGCCTCCTATCAGCTGCCCTGCGGGAATCGCCCCCAGCCCCAGGAGCCTCTCAAACACATCCCAAACAGCCACAGCACCATGCACAGGCTGGAGCTCTGGGTGAGAGCCCATCACTGAGAAAGGAGTATTCCTGGGCAGTGATTACATGGCCCAGGATCAGCTGCTGCCTATGCAAGCACCAACAAAACTAGTGTAAACCGAGTTCAACCCTTTCTCATCCGAGTCAGCACCACTCAGTTTTTACCCCAGGCTTTGGGCAGATTCTGAGCCTGTGTGACTGATAACCAGGAATGTGTCACCTGCCCGTGGTGCCCATTGCCTTTCCCTCCCCTGTGCTCAGAGCAGCACACGGAGCATTACACGGCCAAACCCAGCTCAGGTTTGAATGCCCCCTGGGACAGGGGCTTCAGAACCAGCCCACTCCCCCTGCCAGCCACAGGTGCTCCAAAACCAACCCCTGCACCAGCATCTACCTGCCAGCACAGCAGCTACAGCTTTTGGCAGCTTTTGGCAGCTTTTGGCAGCTTTTGGCAGCTCAGTAGCACAAGGACATTGGTTTGGTTTTGCTGCTGCAATAGCAGCGTGCAGAGCGAGTAATGAAGAGCAGATTAAGCCATTTGCTCAAGATAAATATTGCTTACTGAGTGAACACTTTTGTCCTAACCTAAACAAACCTTCATTTTCCCCTTCCACATCTAAGTAGACAACTTATTTCAACAGTAATAGCTCCAGCTATAATGAGAAGTAAATCCATGAGCAATCAGAGAAACGTGCTTTTGTTTTGATACCTGTTCCATGTAGGGGCAAAGAAAAACTTAACACACCTCTGAAAACACAACCAAGCTTTATGCACTCAACAGCAGCCAATCTGCTCAGACTCAAATGCCTACAAAACTTTAAGGATGTTTAGCTCTAGCATTTTCACCCAGACAAAACTGAACCAAAGCCAAAGGTTGGAACCTTCTCAGAATACAAAATTTCCTATAGATCTGGGGATTTTGAGTATAAGGCTTAGTCACAGTCTATAACACATGCATGCATGCATTACAGTACATCATATGACTAAAAAGCACAAATTAAGAAATGTGAAGAATGCATTGAGAGCAGCCCTGACAAGGACTGGTGGTGGAAGGAAGGGTGGTGATTGAGGAGAAGCTCAACCACCCTGCCTGGCTTGGCAGGGAAGCCAGCTGCAAGGGGCCAGCAGTCCCTGTGCATCCCAGCCTGGCCAGTGACTCCTCTGGGCCAGTGAGGAGTGGGTCAGGTGGCTGGAAATCCCAGCAGAGCTGATATGTTTTAAAACCCACATGCCAGTTGTACCTATTTGAAGCCACATAACTCACACTGAGAACTTCCTGGCTCTCAGAATTAGGGAAAAAAAAAAAAAAGACAAGATCTATCTTGCAATCTGCAAAGCACATACCTATGCTGCAGATACCTGTAGGTTCATTTGTGTCCTCTCACCTCAAAAAACACACTGGTGCCTTCAAAACAAACACTAAGTAAAAGCCAGGACTAACTTCAGACACTCGGCCCTTTGCCTGCCCTGTACCAATCAGAACGTAAGAGCAGGGTCTTGCTGACTAAGCACTGAAGTCAAGACTCAAGTTGCATAACATGTTACTTTTCTATTTGAATCTCTTGATCAGAACAGCAATCACCCACAAATACCCCTGATTCCTCAGAGCCTGGCTGTGCTGCCCTGACCCCAATTTCAGGGAAAGAAATGACCTGAAAGTGCCTGCAGCCTTCCACTCACCTTGGTGTGCCATCAGGAGGGTGTTGTTGCCTCTGCCCCGTGAATTGTAGATCACGGCCGCTGCTGCTCCCCTTCTGGTTGCCACCTGAATTTTTTCAGCAAAACTGCAATTGCCTCTTTCAATCAGGGCTATCCACGGTGCTTCCATGACAGTGAAGGCAGTATTTTTGTTGCAGGCATAAGGATCAGCATCAGACACCGGAATGCCCACCACCCCCTGAGCGCCAATATAAGGAGAATTAAAACCATACAGGCCACATTCACAGCGCTCAAACACAGTCCTGTTGCTGGTGCTGTTGAAATAGAATAAACTGAGAGAAGCCAGCACAGAAATTGCCTCTGTAGCGTGGAATGAAATTAAAAAATCCACCAGGAGAAAGAGAAACCAGAACTTCTTGACTTGCTCCATTTCTTCTTCCCAGCAGCAGGAAACGGAGATGTCCAGAGGTATTTTCCGCTGCTGGTGATCACGGAATGCAGCCGAGTCCCAGCGGAACCTGACACCAGCCAGGTGAGCTGGGCAGTGCCGGCAGCTCAGCCGTGCCAGGTGAGCCCCGGGACAGGGACACGCCCGCCCATCGCGGGGCAGGCGGAATGTCCCGCAGCCCAAACTTCCTCCTCCTCCTCCTCCTTCTGCTCCTCCTCGTCTCCCAGCACGGCACAAATCCCACCTCGGGTGATGCTTCCCCAGGAGCGCCCCGCTCCTGTTTCCAGCCGAGTGTCCCTGCAGAGGAACAGGTCATCTTTCACGCAGTTACATAAGCCCTCAGTTCTCACTTCATGGGGAATCTGTGATGCAAATAGCCTTGTTAAGAAGGTCAAAAGCAAAGGGAATGTATTAGTAATTCTTAGAAAAATTACCCTTCTTCCAGGCAAGGTTAACCAAGTAATTTCCTGCATTTCTCCTTTTCAGATTCTTTCAGTTGTCTACTTGGAGAGGTCCAGCTTGTTCTGGTGCTTTTCATGGGCTGGTTGTGCTCTTGATTGATGCACACACACATGAGATGTGGAACCATCTACACTGAATTCAGAAACAAACTCCCTCTGCCAGACCATTTTCACATTCCACATGACTTGAAAGATGTCCACTGAGAGGCTGGAATGATTATCACTCAACTCTCCACTTGTGCCTGCAGGCTCTGGAGATTCCAGGCTTGTATTCTCTAACAATTCCTGGTTTCCCTTCATGTTTTCTTAGCGTAGAACAATAACAATGAAAACCTTACCCATGGCACAACACCCCAGTCCACCAGGAAAATAAAGGACAAGTTGTCAAGTTCTCAAAACCTTTGTCCAGGTTTGCTGTAAGAGTCCTGCTGCAGGCAGTGTGGAAAGCCAAGAGAAGCTGCAATTTGGGGGCACATCTTGTGACAGGAGCTCCAGCTAGTTCTCCAGAAAAGGGTCTTGAAAAGAGCAAACATCACTGTGGAAGAGATTCTTGGAAAAGCCAAACAGCTTTCCAGACATTAAATGAAAATGGAAAGAAAGAATCCAAGATGTTCACATCTACTATTAACTCCCTTCCTTATATGCTCCCCTTTTCCATGTTGCACTAGTTCTATAACACAGTAATTCCAAATTATCACCTTGAAGACCCAGGACTCAGCAGTTTTCTACACTCTACAGTATCTTTAGCTATACACAGTTTGCCTTCTCCCTATTTTGCTTTGAAAGCAGTGCTGGAGACAACAGACAGCTGCAAATGCAAGATTTCAGAGCACAGTGCTTTGGTCAGCCATGGTTTCCAGAGACAGGGCATTGTGCTCCCCCAGGATTTCACCCTCAGCACTGACAATTCACAGCAGCAACAAAGGTGATTCCTGGGACATTGTGCAGGGGTCAAGACTCTGTATCTTGGCTTCACATGGCAAAGTTCACTTGTTCTGACAGACCTGGGATCCAAACTAGTTGGCTTTTCTAGCTGTGTCAATGAGCAGCAGGAGAAATAAAGCAGCCAGCAGAGAGGGCCTTTGCTCCAGGCTGAAAGTGCTGCACTGGCAGGGAGAAGGCAGACAGGCAGGGTGGTGAGATCACAAACTAACACTGCAGCACTTCATGAACTGAAGTCATCATATCATATCAAGTCCAGCATAAATTAGGGTGGTGGTGCCTCCACAGACTGATTAGAGTAGCAAAATATCAAGTTAATGACAAGGATTGGATATTGTCCATCTACATACTGCAGGAGTAATTATCTCTCCTTCCCAGCTTTCATCATGAATATTTCAAATAACACTTGAGCAAAATAAAATTAAATCCTTTAATGTCTTTAGCAGATTATCTATATTCCACACCATTCTGATATTTCTTTCAGAGTCAGGATGTCCTAACATGTAGGATGAAATATTCAGTGCTACATACTTTAAATGTACTAAGCAGTGCAATGTGGTAACAGCCTTTGCTGCATTTGTGTGACATCTGCCCAGTGAGAGGTCTACTCACAAATCAACTTCTTTTCTCTAGGTACTGCTGTCCTGCTTCCACCTGTGCACCAGTCTGGGAAGGTCCAGCACCTGGCGCTGCTTTCCTGCCATGCCACAAGCACAAAAGGCATCTTACACACCAGCATGGACTGAAGCTCAGGGATTTTCAAAGAAGTGAAAAAAAGTTATTTTTTATAGAATTCCTTGTCTGTGCCCTCTGTTGATTTCACTAGGCACCACTGAAAGAAGCCTACTTCCATCATATTTACCCTCCCTGGCCCCCTGGGGGATTTGTATTGTGGATGAGAACCCCTCAAGCCCTGTCAGCTGGTCCCTGTCCCCCAGTGCTCCCAAGCTCTCCCAGCAGTGACACTCCTGCTGCTGCAGGGCTGTGGGCTCTGCCCTTCCAGCTCTGCCCTCCCTGCAGCCACACCTTTCCCTGCACCAAAGACATGGAGATAAGTGGGTAATTCTCTTGGGCAATAAATGGAAGAATTTAAATTACACTATGAGAACACTGAGTTCATGGAGGCATCGGGATGGCTGTTGGCCAGGTAACTGACTTCACAAGAAATCAAGGAAAAGGGAAGTTCATGGCACGTGCTTTTATATGGATGTTCTTGGAAGTCAATTTGTTTTCACATGCAGGTCCCACAGACTGTGTTCAGAGCTTGAACAAAGAGTCCAGCTCTTTCTGTAGGAAATACAGAAGTTGATGCAAAATGTCCTCTAAAACATAAACTACTCTGAAGATCTCCTAAACAGTATTTTAGAGAGGTAAGATGGGGAACCTGACCAAAATTTTATAGCAGCTTTCAAAACAAAATGTAAACCCATAAATTGTCGGGCATTCAGCCCACTGTTTTAAAATATATATTGTATGGACAGTTAATAAGATCCTACGTCAAAATGCTTCTGAGGTAACAGACTTGGAGGACACAGAATATCCCAGAAACAAGTTGGAAGGAAATGCAGATCCACAACCATTTATTTCAGGTATTTTTAGGCTTGCCAATGATTCCTGTCGCACAGGCAAACAGGAATCAGCCCATCCCTGCTGGACCAGGCACCACTGCTCCCAAGCCGCGCTGGCTGTAACCAGGGGAGCGTTCCCTTCCCGCAGATCCCTGGGAGAGAACCACACAGGACACACCTGCATTTCGGCTGGGCTGCTCTCTGGACCGGCAGCCACAGGGCAGTGGGGATAGCAGGTTCATCCCACAGGGATAGCGGGTTAATGCCACTGGGATAGAGGGTTAATGCCACGGGGATAGCGGGTTCATCCTGCGGGGATAGCGGGTTAATGCCACAGGGATAGTGGGTTTATCCTGCAGGGATAGCGGGTTCATCCCGCAGGGATAGCGGGGTAATGCCATGGGGATAGCGGGTTAATGCCACTGGGATAGAGGGTTAATGCCACGGGGATAGAGGGTTAATGCCATGGGGATAGTGGGTTCATCCTGCAGGGATAGCGGGTTAATGCCACGGGGATAGCGGGTTCATCCTGCGGGGATAGCGGGTTCATCCCGCAGGGATAGTGGGTTTATCCTGCAGGGATAGCGGGTTCATCCCGCAGGGATAGCGGGTTCATCCCGCAGGGATAGCGGGTTAATGCCATGGGGATAGCGGGTTTATCCCGCAGGGATAGCAGGTTCATCCCGCAGGGATAGCGGGTTAATGCCATGGGGATAGCGGGTTTATCCCGCAGGGATAGCGGGTTCATCCCGCAGGGATAGCGGGTTAATGCCATGGGGATAGCGGAGCGGGTTCATCCCGCAGGGATAGCGGGTTAATGCCATGGGGATAGCGGGTTTATCCCGCAGGGATAGCGGGTTAATGCCATGGGGATAGCGGGTTTATCCCGCAGGGATAGCGGGTTAATGCCATGGGGATAGAGGTTTATCCCGCAGGGATAGCGGGTTAATGCCATGGGGATAGCAGGTTTATCCCGCAGGGATAGCGGGTTAATGCCATGGGGATAGCGGGTTTATCCCGCAGGGATAGCGGGTTCATCCCGCAGGGATAGCGGGTTAATGCCATGGGGATAGCGGGTTTATCCCGCAGGGATAGCGGGTTCATCCCGCAGGGATAGAGGTTTATCCCGCAGGCATAGTGGGTTAATGCCATAGGGATAGCAGGTTTATCCCGCAGGGATAGCGGGTATGACATGGGGATAGCAGGTTCCCGCAGGGATAGCGGGTTAATGCCATGGGGATAGCGGGTTTATCCCGCAGGGATAGCGGGTTAATGCCATGGGGATAGCAGGTTTATCCCGCAGGGATAGCGGGTTAATGCCATGGGGATAGCGGGTTTATCCCGCAGGGATAGCGGGTTCATCCCATGGTTTAATCCAGGCCCGCTCCCCGCGGCCCGGCGGCACAGCGCCCCCTGGCGGCCCGCTCCAGCTGGGCCCCGCCACTGGGAAACTGTGACCCGGGAAAATGTGACCCGGGAAAAGGCGACCCGGGAAAAGGCGCATTTTCCATCCTTCCCAGAGAAAATCCAGCGCTGCGATCGCTGAAAAGAGATGTTTTTATCCTCGCATGAACTCAGTCTCTGCAGCACTGGGTCAATCTAACTCCACGCAAATAAGACACAAACACCTGCAGAAAAATCTTCCCGGTGACAGCAGTGATAGGATAAAGGGGGCGGCTTCACACTGGCAGAGGTCAGGGGTAGATTAGAAAGTAGGAAGAAATTCTTCTCTGTGAGGGTGGTGAGCCACTGGAACAGGGCACCAGAGAAGCTGTGTCTGCCCTATCCCTGGAAGTGTTCCAGGCCAGGTTGGATGGGGCTCTGAGTAATCTGGACAAGTGGAAGTTGTCCCTGCCCATGGCAGGAGGGTTGGATCAAGATGATCTCTAAGATCCCTTCCAAGCCAAACCATTCTATGACATTCACTGATGATGATATGTTTCCACCAGTGATTTCTCTCATCAGAAAGGAATGGGAAAGTTGTTACTAATATCTTGACCTCTAAAATTTTCCATAGTAAAAGCTATTAATAGATCAGTTTTATCTTAGGGGCGTGTGTGTAACAATAAACCAGTTACAGGTAAAACTAGTAGCCAGTAAAAAGGACTTGTGATAAAGGATGAGGGAGGAGTCATCATTAGGGGAGTTTTTTCTCTTTGTTCCTTCTAAGCAACTTTAAATTTCCTGATTCCCTGCACATCTGGATTTTGCCCAGAACAAACTACTTCATCGTTGTAAGGCTAAGTGGGTGTGATATGATGTGAAAACATACATAGTGTTGTCCTGTTGTTTCAGAAAATAAGGTGGGCTGGAAAGCTCTGTTGATTTTATGGTAAAGTTGGCAGGAAGGGAGGAGGATGGAGGGAAACGGTGATGAAGGCCTGAAGGCCTAACACACAGCCAGAGTGCTACGGTCCCTGTAGCCCACACAGGAGCAGGGAATACAGATAAAGGCCCAAGATGTCAGGTCTGGCCCCAACCAAGACTCATCTGATAACCCTGGAGGCTGCTGTTCCTGCTTTCCTCAGGAGCCCTCAGACTGCTGTCAGCAGCAGAGCAGATTTTTCTCTTACTGCTCTGCCAACAGGGCATCTCATATGCAAAGATCTCCTACACAAATGGCAGAGAGGATTAACCACCAAGCCTCCTCAGACCTCTCTGAGAGATGCCACCAGAGCAGATTCCAGCCAAGCAGGAGTCCTCCTTCCTCAGCCCTGTGAACAGCTCAGCTGTTTCTGCATCCCCAAGTACTCTTGGCTCTTAACACTGGGCTGCAATGACCACCTCTCTTCCAGGCTTTCCCAGTTCTGCCTAAAGGCCGTACAGCTCCACACTTTGCCCTGAGGAAACAGAGACAGGATGCTCCTCTATGCTGATTAGAATCCTTTCCAAATTAAAAACTCATCTCACTGAAATATTTTGTCCTCACTGTCTATAACACAGGGGACTGATTTATAAACCTTCTTTGCCACCAAATAAATCATACTACCCACTAAGGTCCTACAACACAACTATGGGAAATAGTCTTACAAAAATCACAAAATGTCTTTGAGAAAACTAAATGAATTAAGAAAGATGGGATTTCATTCATGTCTCATGAAGTACACTCACTCTCAGGTGATACATCTGTTGCTTTCAAGATTTAAAATATCCTTTTAGTTTTGGAAAAAAAACCCCAAACAAATGTGAAAATTTGGGGTCTGTTTTCAGAGCTCATACAGTTATCTTCTCTCTGGAGTCTGGTCTAATGGCTGAGGTGGTGACATCACAGTCACCAAGCATTGCATCCCCAGGTCCCAATTCCTCAGCTGACCTCCAGCAGAACTGCCTGCTTTGCTGCCTTCACCTTGGGCCACCTGGGGCCACAACTGATTGCAATTAATGCAGCTGGCATCACTTTTGCAGCCATATAAACCCAGTACAATTCTTTCTTTATTCATCCAGTGTTAGTAAACTCCTAAACCAAATTTAAAAAGCAAGTTAATCTGAATTGAGATATGCCAGTTGTTGTAGTCAAAATCACTTTCTCTAGAAGTTGTTGTAGTCAAAATCACTTTCTCTAGAGCAAAAGTTTTGGTTCCTTTGCTACACATTTAAGCACCATGTGCAACCACTGGCTCTGCCATGGCATCAAGAGGGTCCAGGCCATTGTTGTACAGCAAGCCACTGCACTGCCAGTACTCCACAGCTCATTTTTTATTGTGCTGTGTAATACCTATCAGGAAAACAAGCCCCAAGCCAAAGGATTCCAAATGCAGCTCCACCAAAGTACAGTTCAAGGAACTACCAAAGCAGACATGAACTTTGTACTAAAGCACTCAGTAGACAGGTTGACATAGAGGAACTCACAGAAATAAAAGCTAAGCAATACAGTATCAGAGAAAGGTTCTCAGACCTGTGCTGGAGCTGTGTGAAAGCAATTGTGCTGGGAATCAGGTTTTACAGGGAAGGTGGAAGGTCACTGAATGCCTCCTGTCCTGGCACATCTCTCAGTCTGAACTGAACTGGGAACACCTCGCTGTAGCAATGGTCTCTGCCACCTTGAGAGAATGGAAGGATTCTCTAGATACAGTTGAGAGGGAAAGTGCAGGGAGCTGGGTGCAGCGCAGTGGGTGCACATGTTAAGACACTGATCACAGAAAAAGTTTTAAAGAAAGAGGCTGTGCTAGAGTTGCCTTTTCCTTTGCAGCCTACAAACTGCAAAGCCAACAGTGAAACGATTCCTCTTTCCTCTCTGCCACATTCTGTCAATACCCAGGGGCCAGGATCCACAGCTCTGGCCCCCGCTGCTCCCACAGGAACGGGGCCGGGCCAGGAGAGCGCGGGGCTCCGTCCTGGGCACTGGCAGCGCTCATCAAACAACCACACGATGGTGGTGTCGGCTTGTGAAACAAGGAAATGCACCGAGCCCAGCTCGAAACCACCCCCAGGACACAGCCACGTCGGAAATGTCCCTGCTCCCTAATCCACGGTGTCAGGACAAAAGATTTCCCCAATCTGCCCCTTCCAAGTGCAAAGCCTTCTTTGCACCCCACTCAAAGAGCAACACAAACTCCTTTGCCCTAACAAAGATTTGCACTCTCCCAGAGTCCAGCCACCAACTCGAAAACATCTGCAAAACCAGAGCTCACAGAGAAAGCTGCCAGCTGAGAAAGCTCTCCCTCCCTACAACTTCAACTGCATCCACCAATTTACCAGCACACACCCTGCTGTCAGCACTTTCCTTCTCAGCTCTAGGTACCAAGATGAAGCCTTCAGTCTCCCAGAGGCTGGATCCAAAGAGAATGGCACTGGGGACTGCTCACACACTGAAGGTCCCAGGACAAAAAGCTCAAGAGCCTGGTGTTTGCATTCCCCCTGGCAGCTGAACAGCTCTAACCCAGAGAACTGCCTGCTGGGAAAAGCCTCCAAATTCACTAAGAGCACCCAGTGTGCGGCTCCAAACTTGCTTTCCTTGCCAAAGAGAGGAACTACAAGCCCATTTCAAAAGAAATGGCATCCCCTCCTCTAAATTACAAAACATGCAGGGACTGATCCCATACCAAAGTGCTGGAGCACTGTTACTGGGCATTACCCACCCAGGGTGCAAGACCAGCTGCACACCCAGACTCCGTGTCTCTGCTTACCTTGTCTGAGAGATGTGCTGCCAGAATTTCAGAAGGCCACCTCTGAGAAGTGGAGGCCACATGCCAAATTCAATCTGTCAGGAGACCACCTTCCTAAGATGGATACCAGCTTCTTAGTGGTACAAACTGAGGCAGTATTTCCACACTGACTATGCCAGTGTGCATAGTCTCCTCCTCACTGCTGAGTTCCCACTCCCTTTCCTCATCCTTCCAGCAGGATGAACTCTGTGAATCCCCTTCACCCTCCCCACTCTTCCCAGTCCACACACCCACATCAGGCTTAAGCTGAAGCCTCTTTGTCTCCTCTGGCACACCAATCCAGCCCCTCTGCAGAGAGCCCCAGCCCCAGAGCACAGAGCAGTCTGGACCCATGGCATGGCTGTGGCTGTTTGTGGCAGCTGAATGCTCCCTGTTTCCAGCTCACTGCAGGATGGCCCCAGGGCAGAGCCCAGCCAGGCTCCCACTGCAGCCCCTGGAGCTTGGGGCACACACAGTGGTCCCAGAGCTGACGTTCCTGGGGAGCACCATTAACTATGCCTTGCAGTCAGTGTTGTGTTCTCATCTCCTGCAGCCTGTGGGGAAAACAGCCTGTGCTGCCAGGCCAGCAGTGTCCCTCTGGGCAGGGACAAGGCTGAAGGGCTTTCCTGTTGCAGAGGAGCCAGCATTAACCTGAGCACAGCCTGGCAGGTG
Source organism: Molothrus ater (assembly GCF_012460135.2). Classification (NCBI taxonomy): domain Eukaryota; kingdom Metazoa; phylum Chordata; class Aves; order Passeriformes; family Icteridae; genus Molothrus; species Molothrus ater. The sequence goes on from NC_050491.2 coordinate 7,926,881, forward strand.
TGGAGCCGGGTCTTGCCTGCTGTCCAGGACACGCTGCCCACCAACCGCCCCCACCCGCCGCACTCTGTTCTACAGGGACAGAAGGGTCTGTGTGTGCCAGGGGCCCTTGGATGTCTCTGCATCCATGGATAGAAGAATCTATCTATCTGTGCAAGGGGCCCTTGGATGTCTCTGTATCCATGGATAGAAGAATCTATCTATCTGTGCAAGGGGCCCTTGGATTTCTCTGTATCCATGGACAGAAGGGTCTGTCTGTACAAAGGTTTCCATAATGCTGTTGTACCCATGGGTATGGAACAAACAAGGAGAGTAAAAGTGTCAGTCATGTTGCTTGCACACTCCTTCCTTTGGATACAAGACACACCTATGCACACCCCCACGTATAGATACATTAAAAGGATAGGGATGGAGAGATTTCCCCCAGAGCTCTGACTTTGGCATAAACTCACCTTGTAAGCAGGCAGCCATGGGATTTTCTTCCCAGCTCTGTATGAGTAGGTATCCAAGAGCTGAAGGAGCAGCATTCAGAAGCAATTTCAGGATTTCTAGGCAGGAAGTGGAGCTCACAACCATCCACATAGCTCGCTGTAGTCATCAGGATGGGCTGCTGGTTCTTTAGGAATGTGGCACGATGGAGACACGAGACTTGGAAAAATCCCAGCTCTCTGTAGATTTGAGCAAAGGGGGAGCAGCAGAAACACTTTCTGTCTGCTTTGGGGACACGAGGTCCAAGGAGCTGGGGTGGCAGAGGGTGACCTGGGCTGGTAGCAGGTCAGGTCCTGTGTCATGACAACATAGAGTGGCACAGGACAAAACTAAAAGCATGCACAAGCACACTGATGAAGACTTTCTGATGCTGCACATCCTACAGGAAAAGCTGCTATCACACAATCCATTGGAATTTATAACTTTTATTTGCAATACTTTAGGTCCAAGTTTCAAACTGCAATATTTTTACACTCAAGACACAGTCATGCACAATCCATATTTCAATTTCCTATTGCTTTAACCACAATTTAAAATAACTTAATATTGGAAACAAAACCCAAAATCTTTAAAAAAAGGATGCTGAGGTCAATAAGATGGATCCATGCCATCAGCACATTTACAAAGTAAATAACTTAGTTCTCCTTTTAAAAAGATCAGTTACCTCTTAATCCAAAGTTACAGAAGATTTTTCACTACACATTTGTTTTTTGTTTTTCTCTTTCGTATTTTTTCTGTTTTTTCTTTTCTTTTTTCTTTTTTTTAAACAGATAACACGTCCTAAAAAAGGAATGTACAGCAAAATGAGATACATTTCTGATAAACAATGAAAATGTAGGCTCCTCCTCTGTTTACTTTTGTCTGGATACCCTGAAGAAAAAAATCTAGCACACACCAGCATAGGTGTAAACTGGTTGCTTTGGACTAAACTGGAGTTTAGCACTGGTGACATCCTGATCCAGTCAAGAGTTGCAGAATTCCTTTGCAGATCTCAAACCATGTGTTTGCAGGCACAGCACCTGCAGTGCTGACGCACCAGTGCATGAGAATAACTCTGCCAACGTTCCCCCACGGAATTTGGGCCCAAGAAGGAGGTGCTGCAGTCCCTAGTTCCTGGCTCCTGTGTGGAGCAGCTCCTTTCCTGCTGGCTGAGCTGCTCAGGCAGCCCCTGGCCCTGCAGGGCTGAGGCCTTTCCTTCCCCCTGGCTGTGCTACAGACAGATTTAGCAGCATTGATTAACGTGGGGATACACAGAGGGACCAAAAGCAGTTGCCTTTGTACAGCTTAAGCTCAAAGGTCAAAAATCTCAAGAGACAAGGTGGAAGAGACTCACAGGCTGCCTGTTTGCTCTGCTGACCCACTTGTGCCCAGTTTTGTGTGAGGCAGAGTGAGAAAAAGGGGCAGCTCCCACTCACCCAGGCAGCCAAGGGACGCATCCAGCCCAGGGCCTGGGGCACTGTCAGCACCTGCTGCTTCAGCAACCAGTTCAGCTGTAATTGAAAGCAACAACCAAATTCTCACTGGCTCCAGAGGGAGCAGCAACAGTGCTTGAATTTGATCCCTAAGCCTGGAGCAGGGCTGGACACACAGCATGCAGCAGCAAATGGACCTTTCAAAACAACCTCCTGCCACTGTTCCCTTCCATTTGCAGTGGTGTCACACCAGCCTGAGGCATCTGGGAGCCCTCCAGGCACTGACTTCAGATGGCAGGCCCTGGGCTCCTGGAGGTCTTGCTCCCTCCCCATATCGAGTTTCCAGATGGAAAAGGCTGCTGTGACCAGGCAGCTCAAAGGACAGAGAAATGAGGGTCTCAACCACTTTATCTGTGCCCGTTACACAGTCTTGGGTAGCAGCCACTGAGCACAGGGGCAGCAAAGGGCACAGAAAGAGGGACAAAACTATTCAAGTGCAGAGACTGGGAAGAGTGAGACCTGGGAGAAGTAACATGCTGCTTCATTCCACCCTTTTGGGAAGCTCTTTCTTGCTTCAAACCCTGAGAGGCATGAAGGGCAGAGAGGAGGTTGCACATAAATGATACTCATGTTTTCACACACTCACCCTCTCAGTGTTTTAGAAGAAATTGGATGAAATGTATTCTTCTCCCCCAGTCATCTCATTTAGCATGAGCTGCTCAGCACTAGGAGCTGAAGGAGCTGAAGCCTTAGGCCACAAGAGCTGACCAAGAAGAAACTTTTTCATCAAAATAAAGTTGCCAACATGGACCTAGCTGAATCCAGCAAACAGAATCACAGAACTGCAGAATACTTTATGTTGGAAAAGACCTCTGGATACCAGGGTCAGAACCTGTTCTAGTGGCTGGCATCCATAAACCTCTAACACCAGGAGCTGTGATTCCAAGGTGTGTGCACATGGGTCTGACAGCTCTTCTGACCTGCATTCCAACCCAGGCCATGGTGCCCAACCCTGCTCCTGCTGGGTCTGTGCCTCAGTTGGGTGAGGCAGGTGCTGCTCACAAGCCTCCAGCAGCTGCAAAGACGGTGCCACCAAAGAGAGCAGAAAGTACCTTACACACAGGTGCTGCAGCTGATGTGTGTCTGCTTGGAAACTGTGCAGGACAAAGTCACTGTGATCACAGGCTATTAAATCAATTAGCAGTTTCCAATATTATCAACTTTAACCAATGATATTGCCCCCAGTTTCCTCAGGGTCAGATTCTCACAGAACTCAAGTGCTTGCCTGGGGGAATTGCTAAGCAGCAAGAACAAAGTTTGCAGGCTTGTACCCACATGGCAGCCCCAAGGGCACTCATACAGAGCATATGGGCACCCCTCCTCTTTGCTGTAGGACCATTTTTTCTTTTGAGATAACTCTTGTAACTAAAGGTACATGCAACTGTTGGTAGGCTCAGGCCAGTGAGGGTTTGCAGGCATGCTGCACACCTAGGATTATGGCAATCAGCTCTTAACTGCATCCAAAGAGAGATGGATAAGTAAGATTCTTCAAGTTTCAGTGAGAAAAATAAAATTACCCCGTCAGCTCAAGGACAGACACAAGAAAAGAGAGGTTTTGAAGATCCCTGAAGTGCAAATCACACTCAAAAAAAGCTTGGATGGTTTCTCTTGAAAGACAAAGGTTATCCTTTTTCTGCTTCCTGAAAACTTGGGATAAGATTGGAGATATTTACCTGGTATGGGGAGTGGAGAGGAAAAAAAAAAGGGGATGAACACTTATATTTATAGGTTTTCATCAATCCATCATTAAGTTGCTGCACATCTGGGCATGAATGAATGGTCCAAGACCAGGATGTGTATGGACCACTGACTTGGCAGCACTTAGCAAGGCAAAGCTGGCACTTGAGTGCATTCCTGGGTGTCAAGCAAAGAAACACTGTCTCCTTCCTTTAATGGCAGATGTCACAGGGCTCTCTCTGGCTCTTTGCTCACTGGATTTGCTCAGGACTGGACTAAGAAATACAAATATTTACATGCTCAGTGTGAGGAATAGTTAGTAGCCACACCAAGGATTATATACTGGAAATAGCTGCTGTATGGACAATAGAGTACAGTGACATTTCCTACAACTAGAGGACAGGAGACAGGTGCTTCCCTTCTCGTGGTGACTGGAGTGTGCTTCATTTTTGGTGGCAGGACATAGGGAAGGACTGACTCAAAGACCTGCCAAAGTGCAGCCACAGGCTTCAAAGAAACTCAGCACAAACCCTTGAGTTCTTTTGTGTGTAGTGGACTGGCCAGTCATTAGCCAAAGATGAAGAATAAATATATTTACATGGACACAAGAAGTGAGAATGGAACCCCGGCCCAAGTTTGGGATCCAACCCTGAGAGCACTGTAAGATCCACCCCTGTGCAGGTTCCCAGGAGTGCATGCAGGAGCTGTATGGAATTTTACATAGGTATGGTTGTATTTTTTTTCTTTTTTCTTAAATAAATAAACTTTTCTGTGCTTCTCAAACTTCCCTGACTTTACTGCTACCATGCTTTTGTCCCAAAACACATTTAAACCACAGTGAGCTATCGGCTCATTTTCATGCCTTCATTGCAGGGATGGGAATCACAGTCAAGTTCTTGGCTAGGGTATGTCACTGTTTAATTTTAAAATGAAGACAATTAACCAATCTTTTAAAATCTTGGAATAAAAGTGTCTGAAACTTTTAGTTTTCATTTCGCAACAGAAACAGACTATTTCTAATACTTCAAAAATATATATAACTAATTGCTTGATCTGAGGATAGCAGTCAGAAAACCCAAGGTGGCTCCAGAGATTTTAGAGTATTTGTCTCTTTCCTTTCTGCAAGGCCAATGCTCTATATCCTAATATACTCTGTGAGCCTGTAAATAATGTGTAAGACTTGACCCCCTCAGGACTGGACTTTTGTGGGTTTGTGTTGTTGGGTTTTTTAAAAACACTTGTGTCTTTTCTACATTTAATATCCAGGCTGGGAGGATACAAACAGAGCTGCCATCTTTCAGTATCAGTGAGTGTGAATCAGCACCAGAGACTGTCCCAAGCATGGAGCCACAGGGATACTGCAGGAACATCCCCTGCCTGTCACACAGTCTCAGCTGGGCAGGTACAGTCCATGCTGAAAACAGCCACAGCAGAGATTATTTCTGCTGAATCTTGTCTGCCTCCCAGGAATTGGTTTTAAAGAAAAATCTCTAGATTTGCTGATGCAAAGTAAAAGGAATATAGTATTTAATAAAATTAAAAGTAAGGCCTCTTAGGACAGCAGCTGTCTTTAAAAAGTCAGTGCCAACAATATTCTGTATGCTGAGGCATACACTGATTAGAAAAAAAAAAAAGCTACCATTTGATTTCCTTATTTTTCATACCTGCTGTCTTCTGGAAAGTCGTGGTGGTGGGGATTTTTTGAAGTAGAGATGCTAAAATACTTATAGGTAAAGGAAAAAAAATAGGAAATTCCCCCCTTCGCCAATCAAATAGAGTAGTTTGTCAACAGAAGTAATTAGACTGTATGTCCAGCAAACATGTGCATTACAAAGTGCTTTCCTTTTAAAGGATGGTTGTCTGTTTTGTGGATAGGAAAAAATAAAATACATACTGGAAACAGAAACTGTCACTCATTTCTTCACTTCTTACAGGAATACAAACATATTTCATCCTGCTGAATGCTTTACACATTAAGAGCAGCCCATCTCCAGCCCAAATTACTCTTTCACAAGGAAGCTTCTCCTACAGACACAGATCTTGAGCTGACAGACAAAAATGGGACCTCACAAGAGAAACAAAGTCTTCTAAACAGAACAGAATCATTCATGTTGGAAAAGACTTCTGAGCTCACGGAGTCCAACCATCAACCCAGCACTGCCAAGCCCACCACTAAACCTGTCCCCAAGTGCCCTATCTACAAATCTTTTTAAATCCCTCCAGAGATGGTGACCCAACCTCTGCCCTGCACAGCCTCTTCCAATGCTTGACCATCCTTTGGGTGAAGAGATTTTTCCTATATCCAATCTAAACCTTCCCTGGTGCAACTTGCAGCCATTTCCTCTTGTCCCATTGCTTGTTATTTGGGAAAAGAGTGATTTCCCCATTGCTCCCACCTCTTTTCAGGTAGCTGGATACTGCTGGCTCATGTTCAGTTGCTCTCAACAAGCACTCCCAGGTCTTTTCCCACCAGGCATTTCCCAGCCACTCTTTCCCAAGCCTGGAGCTGCAGGGCGTTGTTGTGACCCAAGTGCAGGATCTGACACTCTGCCTTGTTGAACCTCATCCAACTGGCCTTGGACCAACAATCCAGCCTGTCCAGATCCCTCTGCAGAGCCCTCCTGTCCTCCAGCAGATCAACACCAACCCAGCTTGGTGTTACCTGAGGGTGCCCTCGATCCCCTCATCCAGATCACTGACACAGATATTGAACACACTGGCTCCAGCACACAGCCCCGGTGCACCCCTAGTGACAGCCCCAGCTGGATGTCACTCCATTCCCCATGGATCTCTGGGCCCAGCCATCCATCCAGGTTTATTTCCCAGAGAACAGTGTATCCATCCAAGCCATGAGCAGCTAGTTTCTCCAGGAGAAAGCTGTGGGAAACACTGACACACGGTTTACTAAATTCCAGGGAGACACATCCATAGCTGTTCCCCTCATGCCCTAGGCAGGTCATGCTGTTGTAAAAGGACATCAGGCCGGTCAGGCAGCACCTGCCTATCACAAACCCAAACTAGATGGGCCTGATCCCGTGGATGTCCTGTATGTGCCATGTGATGGCACTCCAGATGATCTGCTCCATGACTTTTCCCAGCACTGAGGTCAGGGTGACAGACCTGTAATTCCCAAGATCCTCCTTCCAGATCTTCCTGTAGATCAATGTCACATTTGCCACAGTTCAATCACATGGGATCTTGTCCTTAGCCAGGACTGCTGGTAAATGATGGAAAGGGGCTCAGTGGGCTTGGATACTCCTGCCCTCACGTACCTCCTGCTGTAGCTCTGGCCCAAAGTGGCGGAATTCCTCTTGCTGGGCACATGTCCCACAGCTGTACTCATGCTGCTGCCACCAGGACTAGCCTTAGAGCAGGGCACAGCCTGCAGCTGACACCTGGCTGGCAGCCCAATCCTACCAGAGCTCTGTCTGGGCTGCTGCATGGATTATGGTGGGTGCAGGACTTAGAGAAGCCATAGCTTTCTGTTGTGTGGACACCATTGCTCCCTGGTCAAGCTGGCAGGGCTTCAGCACCTTCCTGCACAGCCTTCTGCACCATCTGCTGTGCTATGGCCTCTTAGCCTGTCCTGGCCACTCTCACTCCTCAGGGGCTTCTATAATGGGGAGAAAGCTTGGCTGCCATTGATCCAGCTCCTGTCAACCACTGTCGCTCCAGCTGTGGGCTCCTGGTGGCTTCCTCAGCTCCTCCCGACGTTCTCCCAGTCCAGGAATGCAGAGCTGCTTGCCTTGGTGTGTTATTTGGCCATCTGAAAAATTGGACCTGTTGTGCTCCCCGGGAAATGAAGAAAAGCTAATTTCTGCTTAGCTGTGGTAACTCAGGGAGGTTTGCCCCTGCCAAGGACACTGCAGTGGCCAGCGAGAGCGAGGGCAGCAGCAGTAAGGACACTTGCGACACTCGCGAGCGACACAAAGACTGCAACTAAACAGGATGCCAAAGCCAGACATGCTCCTGGCCTGATTCAAGAGCAGCCCAAGCATCCTTCATTCCTGCTGGCCAGACATGAAGGTGGTGAGCAGCTTAAAGGCTATTTAACCCTTGGCAGGAGCAGGCCAACGTGAAGATCTAGAGCAGAAAGCTGTTTTACTGTGGGGGCTTTTTTGCTCACTGGGTGCATGTTGCTTCAGTTGCTGTTTTGAAGGTCTTGCATGAGTTGTACTCCTAAAATACAGCAACAAATATGCCATGCAAATGCTTTTACTGAGTGAAGCCACACTATGTCTTTCAGAAACAAATAAATAAAACACAAATTGCATACTGAAAGTATTTTGCTCCCTTCCAAATCTGCTGACTAGTCAAGCACAATCCTCAGGCACATCCCCAATTCCATCTCTTGCAGGAACTCAAGAGCTTCATTGCGGAGTGCTTGCCATACATAGGACAGCAGAAAGCAGGCTGGCCTGGTGCCTCCAAGTAATTCTGCAATTAATTCCACTTTGTCTTTCACACCTTTGTTCTTGCTCAGTGCACAGTTCCAGCTTTTAAGGCGCTTTCTTCCCGAGCTGGCTGCTGCACTGGCTCCTGCAGATCTGAACTGTGCAGGTTGTTCCCTGTGTCAGCCTCAGTTCCCAGGGCAGAACTCCTGTCCCTAAAGGATGCTCACCTGTGCAGGAGCCTGCAGAGCAGCCTGGTCCCCCCACCACCTCTGCTGAGAATTCCACAGACACTAGGAACCCTTCCCAGGAGCTACAAGACAGCTGGGAGAAGAACAGGCACCCTCAGAAGCGACACCACCGCTCTGCTCTGTTTGCTCTTCTCTACTCCTGCAGAGACTCAGGATGGCCAATCCCACCAGGCTGTGCCTTTCTCAGCATGGCCACGATTTCCCTGGAGAACAGCCCCCACCCAGTTTGGCTCTGAGACAGAGGATTAGTCCTGTCCCAGGAGGAGGCACCCATGGCCAGGCTGCTGCCTCTTGCTGTTCCCAGTGCCTCCTTCCAGCCTGGCTCTGCCGATGCTCAGGCTGCTCTGGGCTCTGCCAGGGCTCTGCTGGGGCTCAGCCCCAGGCACGGCTGGGCCCACTCTCCCCTCACACTGCTCTGACAGCTTTGCATCAGACAAACCTGTTCTGAGCACAGCGACTGATCTTTCTGCTGTGTCAGCTGAGTCAGACTCTCACCCGGGCAGAGATTGCAGTCAGGGGTACAAATGCAATTGGCAAGAACCGAACTACTACACAGTCCCAGCTGAACTCTTTATCTCCACAGGATGTTTTGTCTGTCCCATCTTCATTCCTTTTTGGTTGGAAATGCAATTGCACTTTCTTCCTCATGTAGAAGTACCACAGCTGGGCAAAAACTGGCAAGTGGGCCGTATTCAAAAGGCAGTCTGGAGTTGATGAATGAAGAATTGCCCTTCTCCAATTCCAAACCATACCAAAAACCCCATAAACACGACTTTACATCGTTAAGAAAGAACTGACAATTTAAAAGTGAATGTACAGCTTATTCACAGGGTGAGAAGGAAGGGAATCTTCCAACTGAATTTGCTTTACCTTGGAAATGACTGAGGCAGCAAAGCATTTTCTGTCATTACCTCTCTGTCCTTAGCCCCGATTCATCTCAAAAATAAATTAAGGAGCCAGAAAGCAGGAAGAAGACAAATGATAATTTTTTACTCCTTGAGGAACTGGGGTGGTCCTACCACCATGACTGTGACCGTTGGTTTGTTCATCCATCCATCTGTCCCGCAGCATGAGAGTTGAGGTTTTACAGAGTTTGTGTTCTCAGTCCTGCTCTGAGCTGGCAGGGCAGAAAGCCGACCTGCAGTGCTAGCGGCTGCTGTTCTTAATTGCTTCCTTTGCTGCAATGATCAGAGGAGTCAGGCTCGAGAGTGGCTTGGCTAGTTTTAAAAATGGATGCTGCCCAAGGGAAAGAAACAAGAAAAGTACCATTACTTTCCAAACACAGTTCCTCACAGACTCAACCAGGATTCCACTCCTTACCAGAAATACTCAGAAACAGGACTGAGGGAACCATCTGCACTTCCACCTTCATGTCCAGGACATTGCTATCACAGGCAAACAGGGCCCACACACCTATCAATCCATTTTTCCAGGTGTATTCAGTTTGCTGGGATTTTTGCCCTGCCAGTGCTCTGGGAATGCTGCTTGCTGCCCCAGAGCTATGCTCCTTTCAGGAAACTCAAAAGACTCACTTAGGTTCTCCCTTTTTAAAGACACAGACTATGTTAATTGTCAAAAAAGACTTGTGTAAGTCATTCCTTAGGAAACTCCAATACCTCTAAAAAATGTGTAATCCAGTAGGATTTAGGCTCATGTGTTTTCTGAAGACCTGTAGTGAGGTACAGGTTTTCAGCAGCAAGTCAAGAGCAGGGACACAAGTGGCAGAGTGCTGATGGACTCAGCTCTGGCTTGCAGGGAGAGCAGTGTCTATCTTTCCATCCCCTGGCCCTCCTGTGCTGGCTGGCACCTTCCTTCCCAGCAGGGACAGTCAAGTGGCATATTCTGCAGCTCTGTCTCTGCCACAAAACCTGGCAGCAAACCTCAAGCAGCTTGACTGTGCCAGGAAGCAAACAGGGCTGGGACAAGTCCTGATCAGCTATACCTGTTTTGGGTGGCACAAACCTCTAAAAATGGAGCTTGGTGGCAGAAACCTCTAAGACAGGAGCAGGAGGGACAAGCTGGGGCCCCCTCTGAGGCTCACAGTGATCTCCCTACAGGCTCCTCCTTCCCACAGCCAAATCTCTGACAGCTTGGCTGTCAACACCATTTCAGGCCTCTATACCTGGTATCATTCTACTTCAGTTATTTTGTCAAGAATTAAAACTGAATTTACTCCCAAAAGTACAAAACAGGGCCACAGAAATGACCAGGAGACAGAAAATATCTCCTCTGAGGAAAGGCTGAGAGATCTGGGCTTGCTCAGCCTGGAGAAGGGCAGATCCTGTGGAGACCTCACTTTGCAACTCTCCAATACTTCAAGGAGGCTTGTAAGAAAGTCGAGGACACATTTTTTAGCAGGCCTGTTGCAACAGATCAAGAGGGACTGGTTTTTGACCCAAAGATGATCAATTTAGATCTGATCTAATTAAGAAATTGTTTACAAGGAGAGTGCTGAAACACTGGTACAGGTTGTCCAGGGATGTTGTAGGTGGAAGCCCATCTCTGGAAACATCCAAGGTCAGATCAGATGGGGCTCTGAGTGACATGACCTAGTTTAAGAGATCCCAGCTCAGTCAGACTAGTTGACCTTTAAAGGTCTCTTCCAACCCAAACCATTATAGGATTCTACTTAGTTTTCATTTGAAGCACCAAGACTGGAGATTAATATGTGGGGGGAGCCACCTGATGCCTTTATTTGATGAGAAAACTGACCCCTTGGACATCAGCTGCAGCTGCTTCCCACCCTACCTGCAGGAGTTCCTTGGCAGAGCCTCGCCTGTCCACGTCCATCTCCAGGCAGCAGTTGAGGAAGTCTCGGAACACGGCCGAGAGTCGCTCTGGGTTCTGCAGCTCTGGTGTCCCGTTTGTAGCTATCAGATACAGTGCCTGGAGACAGAGCAAACAGAACACTGCTTCATTCACACCCAGAAATACTCACACTCCCTATTTTTAAGTTCCAATCTCCACTGGCAGTTTCTTTCCTGGCAAAGGGCTGGAGATGACTTTCATACATCAAGAACAACAAAAAAAAACCCCCCAAAAACCCTGATGCAGTCACAGCTATTCCAGCATCAAAATGATCTTGCCTTGACAGCTGATTTCATTGGCTGACTTGGTTAATAGGAACTACATCAGCACATTTTACTTCTCCAAGTACTGACACAGCTTTACAGGCCATTTTAAAGAGTCAGTGTGGTCTAAATATATTTTTTCAAAGAATTATTACACAAAATGCATCTGTGCAGAGCTCACTGGTCCCTAAAGTATGGCTTCCATAAAACACAATTAATTAATTTTTTTGCCTGTTCTTGAAAAAAAAGAAAAAGAAATCCATCAACTTATACCTTGGATAAAAAACCAGAAACATTTGCAGTCTCATGTTGAACAGACATGTCAAATTGCACAAATATATTATGATGAAAAGGCAGAATTGGCAGACAGGACCCACCTTCAACTATCTTTCAGCAGTCTATAAATTCCAAATCAGCTTCACTTATGTGGTAAAACTTTTAATAGTCTCATCAGAAAAAGGAGTAATTCCATCCCTACGGTAACCCTCCACTAATTTTAATACTCAAGTAAATGCATTAATGACATCCCCATCCCAGACACTGCCAGGCACAAAATAGGAGGTTTTGGCAGTTGGACTACTGAAGGCTTAGTGCCATGGAGAAAGTGGCTTGGGCTAGGAAAGGAAAATGTTCACTATATATTACAAGAAAATCCAACAACTAGTGTGTGCCATCAGCTAAAAAAATTTTGCTGTAAAAAGCAGTCTTGCTTTATAAGCTCTTCTGTACAGAGGCAGCTGAGACCTCTTACACAGATCTCAAGTATATCTGACTGTGAATTTGGTCAGAAATAGGAAATCCAGTTATCTTTCTAACAGCTGACCTGAGGCTTCCTGAGGAGTCCTAATCAACATTTCAGACTAAGGAAGCAGGGAATTTTCAGCATCCAGATCAACAACGTTCATCCTTTTCACCTGCTTTTACTGCCTTATACAAGGCAACTGCATTTTTTGCAAGTGAAATATGGGTTCACAGGAAACAAAAGCAAAACTGTGATGTGCAAAGGTCTCTGCTGGTACAACAGGGCTGCAGTGACAGAGGCCTAATGCCACCCTGCCACTACAGTGCACTCTGCTAATTCAGCACCACTCTGAACCCAAACCTGTTTATTTCTTATCCACCCTAAATGAGGTGACACAGTGTGCAACACTGCACATGTGTGCCTGGAACCAAAAAGCCCAGGCCACCTATCAAACCAAAGGAAGTCTTCCAAGAAATCTCAGGAACCTTTTCCAAGAAGTGTGAAAGACTTGTATAGTTGAAAGAGTGAAATTTGTATAATTGGTGTATTCTTTTCTTAAGCAGCTGGGAGGTATGTCCTGACCTTCTGCAGTTTCTTCTGTCAGTCTGCAATACACAGTCTGGATGCCACAAATCAGAGAAAGCACAACCTTACAGCATGGAAAAGCTAAAGATCATGCTCTATTTTAATTGTAGCCTTAACAAAACATATGTATGCATGTATACATATAGGTAAAAGTTAATTTTCTCATAAATTACCACAGGAATTAACTGTGCAGCATTTTGTTTCAGCTGTCAGTCATGAGGTTTTATCCTGGTATGCATTCCTTCACTACTACCTACTCATTTGGTGTAAGAACTGGCCATTTCATTTTAAGATATTAGGATAAAACTGAAAACTTCAAAATACACTAGTTTTCTACAAGTATCTGTGCTAAAAGATACTTTTAGAAATGTGTTTGATAATAAATAATTGCATTATTAGAACAGTGGTCTTTCCTGGAAGGTTCAGGTAATCAATCAGCACTGGTGAGACACTGAAGAGAGTTTTGTGCCTGCAGGTACAGCTTCAATGCTTATCATAAAAATTCCCCAACTGGAGAAGCACGGCACTTAAAAATTTTTGTCATTGGGAGATACAGCTCAAAAAGGGCAAAAAGAGTTCAAAAAGGGCATGAGAAATTTCAAGCATCGCTGAAGGCTGAAGTGGCAAGTTTCTGCACAGGTACATGTCACTTTGCCTCTGAGCTTCTCACAGTGATGCAACCAAAGCTACAACAGATGCTGATGTGCTGTAGGAACATTTTTAGAAGTGGGTCTTTGTAGAACCAGTTCAAGCTGATGTGAATGGGATTTTATCTCATGGAAGACAAAATATGGCACAAATTAGAAAGACAACAGTATCTGATATTTCACCCTACCCTGAGAGGATTTTCATTAAGGTAAGGAGGTTCTCCTTCCACCATTTCTATTGCCATGATCCCAAGTGACCAGATGTCCACCTTGGGGCCATATGCTTTTCTTGTTACAACTTCTGGTGCCATCCAGTAAGGAGTCCCCACCATTGTGCTCCGTTTACTCTGCTCAGGGGTGATCTGCGCACAGAAGCCAAAATCAGCTGAGGAGAAAAACAAATACTGTTAAAGCCAGCTTGAATTCCAAAACCAAGCAAAAGAACCCCCACTTTAAGTCTGAGAATGCACTGTGGAATCAGCCATGCTGTGTTTCCTCAGGGCTGTAGCCAAGGTAATATGGAATTGGTCACTTAAAGAAACCCTCATGTTTCATCCACTGGCTTTTACTTAATCACTTGAAGCTTTAGACAGTAACTCCCTCCACTCTGGAAGGGTCATACACAAAGCAAAGCCACTCTTGACACCCTGTTTCTCTCTGGCCCTCTCTGCACATTGCAGCTGTGCCCTCACAGCAGGGTCCAGGTGCTCCCACCAGCACCACCTTTGGAGAACTGGCTGTGACTCAAAAGGAATCCCCCACCCCACATCTAGGAACGCTGCATGTGACCAGGAATACCTACTCAATTTGACAGATCCATCCATCCCAAGAAGAATATTGTCACTTTTGATGTCTCTGTGGATCACTTGGTTGGAATGAAGGAAATCCAGGGCTTGCAGGCACTGGTAAGAGAAAAAAGAAATATAAGGGTAAAAATTCATGTCATGATTTCATCACACAAGACAGGAAATGGTTTTATGAGATTTCCTTTCTAGAGGAGTGGTGAGGAATGGCAGAACACAGTGCAGCCAAGGGAAAAGCTTGCTGCTCCAACCCTGTTACAGTCATGTCATTCTAGGGGAAGGCACATACTAGCTTTTGAAAGGGAAACATCAATTGTTGCTACAGGCTGTCCCTTGCAAACACAGACAGAATGACTGCTGCTGCAGTGGATCTGCTCTTTCTTCTCCATATAATGACAACACCACAGAAGCAGAAGCATCACCTTGTCCATGCGAACAGAAGCACAAGTGGATCCCTCACCTCCCGACAGACAGCAGCAATCTGTCCTTCATCCATACATGTCTCGGTGACAACATCAGTTAAAGAGCCTCCAGCCAAGTACTCCATCACCACCCACAGCTCATCACCTACAAGGTAGCTGAAAGGAGAAAACAATGCTGTGGGGATGAATGTGCATAGCCAAACTAATGAATAATCATAACCTACAACTGATTCGTGTCTCCAGGTCACTTGCAAATGAAGACAGAATAAAATGAAAAGGACATTCCTTCTAGGCTACACAGCTCTTGGAATCTGCACAGTGGAAAAAGGAGATATCTTAGGTGACAAGCAAGGGAAGAATGCACTTAGCAAGATAAGCAAACAAAGATAAATCTGGAACCAGGATACATGCCACCAGCTAGCTAATCATCTTAATTCATGAATTCCACCACTAACCCCAGGAATGAGGCAACATAACTTTCAAAGTTATCCATGGGAGGAGGGTGTGCACCACTGAGGACAGAAGTTGGTCCAATGTTTGGAAAACCTTGCAAAACATACATTCAGAAACAGCAAAGGCCATTAAAAAACTGTCAAATTAGGTGTTTCTGGAAACAAGAACTTAAGTCTTCCTGGCATCCCCAGCAATGGAAAATAGTAGAAACCACCCAAAGGAAAGAATTTCTAGGAAAGAATTTCTTGTCAGCACCTTGCACAAGACACAGAAAATCTGATCAACTTTGAAAAAAAAAACAACCCAGAACAACAAAACAACATGGAAATACTTGGAACATGGAGCTGACAGACTGTTGTTTTAGTAAGATATGCCTGGTCAAGGTTTTTGAAAAGCAACTTCAAACTATGCATGCCAGAATAGACTAATGCAGAGCCAATGCAATCTCCTCCCATCCACTGGAGATGTGTAGAGAAAAAATAAAGAGCTCCATGTTCTGCAGTGATCAAAGGGTTTTTTTAACCTTTGGCCTGCAGTGTGTAAACGAACATTCACATGATAATACAGAACAACTTACCTGTCTAAATAGTTAACAATATTGGGATTCTTATTTTCCCTCATGACCAGGATTTCATTGATAATTAGTTCCTTTTTGGGCTGCTGTTGGAGATTCATTTGCTTTATGGCCACCTAAAATGACATTAAAAACCATAAACGTGAGTAGTCTGTTGCACGAGGTCAGAATGAACATGCAGTGGACAGCTGCATAATTTTTGATTGTATCACCTGCTATTCTTGATTTCATAACAAAGCAAACACAGACATACATTATGGATGTTGTTCCACAAGAAAAATAACAAGAAAAATAATGGGGAACAGAGACAGAACAATTTCTAAACCAATGCATTTATACTGGCAATAAAAATTATCCACTTTTTATTGGCACAAAAGCTTGTTGGGATTTCTTAGCAGATTTCTCTCCATTAAAAAAAACCATTCAGGGATAATGTAACATGGTACCAGGGTGGGATCAACAATACTGTGGAGAGCACCAACATGTTCTGAAGACAGAGCAAGTAAAAAAATTCATCTCTTAAAACTGGACTTAAAAGCTATGGGTTAAAATTGGACTAAAAAGCTACGGAAGCATCCAGCCAAGCACAGAGAGTATCAAGGCCCTTATTGATTCTAGGAATTCACAGGCACCTTTTCAGGCATTTATGAAAACCTCAGATCCAGTGTTGCTGGAAAGCATATGGCCACAGTAAGTGCTCAGTTACTGAGGCACAGAACCACACTGCCCTTAAAGACCTTCCACTGAATAGCTGCAGACAGCAATGATGGATTTTGCCAGTTGACATTTGTCCATGCTTCAGAGGAACAGCCTTTGCAGGAAAGCTCTACTGGCCACCCAAAGCTCCAGCCATAGCAGAGGGGAAAGCACTCAAGAGCTGCAGAATCTGCTGGGATTTTTGACACTCACCTCTTGTCCTGTGGCGATGTCAATCGCTGTATAAACAGTTCCTGAAGCCCTAGAAACAAAACAGCAGGAGAAACTGAGAAACACTGAGAAACACTTTATTCCCTGGAAGTGAAAGCCAGCCCAGACAGGAGAGCTCTGTTGCCTGGAGTGTTTATAAGGGTTCACCCACTCCTCAGCCAACAGCATGGCAGCCCACCAGCCCTTTGTCATGCAGAGAAAACTGAGGTCCAACATGAAGAAGAAGGGCTGGTGCAAATGTCCACTGTAATGTCACATTATTCTAATTCAAAACCTAAGGGGGGTGTCTACAGAAACTGGAAAATAGTACATTCAAATCTTACTCATTTTGCTGTGGTTAATTTAGATTTTTTCCCCCATTTTCTCTGTGTGTCTGTGAGTGTGTTTTTTTCATGAAATGTAACACACAATCCAGTTGGGTCTTCTCACACCTTTAAATTGAATCCATCTGCCAAACTCAGGCAATGTCACACAGTCACTCTGAGAACCCTGAATATATGACAGCCATTTGAGGAAAAGATCTAAATAGAGCTTTCTCCAGCATGCAAGTAAACAATTTCCCAGCCATCCTGCAAGGTCACAGCTAGAGCAGGTTAAGGCATCTATTATTTCACACACAAATTGAGGACTCAGAACAGAGGATACTTAGAGAGATTCTTTGTGTGTCAAGAACTGCAGGCAGCTGCTTCTGTTGAGTGCACCTAACATGTGAAGGACTCTTCATGGTGTCCATGTGCTGCTTCTGTGGCACACACAGGTTGTGTTGTAGAGCCACCAGAAATAAGTAGTGTGCTCACCTGCAGACTAGACAGGGTAGGGTTTGGTTTGCCATCTGCCTCTCCTTCAAAGATGTTCTTCCCCATAATGACATAAGGGCTGAAAAGGCCCCAGTCAGAGGCAATTCCTTTGGGTTTCAAAGCATCTGGGGGCTTGAAAAGCCCTCCTTCTGAGCTAAACCACAGCTTTACACTGCCATCACTTAAGAAGCCCATGTCTGCAGGAACAGTGAGGCAGTGGAGAGTCAGGGAGGGAATTCTCACAAGCAGGAATGTGCATCTTGCAAGTGTCCCAGTGATTGAAAGTGCCAAAATGAGTTTGCTCCTTCTCACATGATCCCCTGGCTTGTTTGTTTACCTGCAGGCTGAAATATTTCAGAAGCAGTTTAATTCAACAGAGACCTTATGTCTGCATTGAGAGCAATATTCTCATTGGGCATGCTATGCACACTTTTAATATAAAGGCAAATGCATTTTCCTATGACTAATTGACAAGATTAATCCAATTTGTTTTCATAAGAAGTCAACAACATTTATTCAGAATTGCTAACACTGTGGTGATTCTCCTGAGCAAAGTCATATCAGGCTTTATTTCAAAACAGCTCCTGAAATTAGAATGCTTTTGGAATGCTCCAGGCCACCTACTTGTGAGGAGTTTAGATAAAGGTAATTTAAGTAAAGCTGAGAATTAAATGCAAAGGCTTTGTGATTCTGCATTACAAACTTTCACTTCTAAGCCACTCATTTCTGACCAGTAACTTTTAATCTGTTCTGCAGCACCTGGTCTTTACTGCAGTTAGGCAAGTGCCAGGACTCACCATTAGATCTGTGTCACTGTGATGCAGTGCAGTACTAACCAGGCTGCTCATGGCTCCAGACTAATTTGTCTTGCTACAAGAGCTAACACTGCTTGAGCAAACACAACCTCTTTATCAAGTGCTAGTTAAAACTAAGTTTCCTCTGGTGGCAGCAACATTTTCAGTCCTCAGCTGGAGACAGAGGACAAAACAGGGACTCAGCACTGACCTGTTCTGCAGCACAGCCCTGCTGACTACTGCTCACTGCAAGGTGCTGTAAAACCATCACAGTCTTTATTGACTTCCCAGCTGTGTGAAGCCATGCAGTGCAATGTGCTGGCCAGCTGCTTTTCCTCGCATAAGCAGCTGCTCTCTACCTGCAGTTCCCTGAGCAGCCACACCTCTCCCTGCCTTGCTCTCATTAGCAGCTACTAAAAACCTGCTCACTTCCAACACCACAACACTTGTCTTTGGCACAGCTGTACCCAACTCACTGCAGAGGTGGAAGCTCAGGAACTGGCACCTGCATTAACTGAGCAAATCAGCTACTGAGGCAGTGCCACTGCCCAGCACTGCTGCAGACACCCAAACCCCAGCCCTGCAGCACTCTGGGTGCTCCTGATCATCCTGTTTGACTATCTTTCTGATCATCTTTCTCTTTAGGATCTTTTCCTATCACAGTAAGTTGTCCTGCAGTGTTAGAGGCATGAGTTAAGTTATGGCAGCACACTCCTCCCCAAGGAGGCTATGCAGTCTTCAGGCTGCACTAAAAGCTGGAGGAAATCCATTTAGATACCCTTTAGGCCACATACCAGCCACTTGTCTTTCCACCAGCTGTCAAGGCACCTTTGTACAAGCTCACTCCCACGTGAGGGTGATGGTCACATTCTCACAGTGACAGCAATAATCTGCTTCACACACATGTTTATTCTGCTCTCACTTGTTCAGCTGACACCCCCTTCCTAAGAGACAGGCACAGCTTGAAGTTTCCACTGACATTTTACAAATGACAGTAAGAACTAAAGGTTCGGATAGGAAGCAAGTTGGAATTTGAGAAAGGGTTTTTATACAATGAATAGAGCATAAAAACCTTCCCACAAGGGCCCTACCAAATCACAGAGATTTAAGATAAACCTGCCAGAGAAAGGGCATGGGTGTGTCAGCCTTATTGCAGTACATTAACTATTCCAGGTTAGCAACAGACTACTCTGAGCTCAGACCCCACAAACAGTTAAGGCAGAAAAATATCTCCTGATGCCAGAAAACAGCTTCTGTCCTACACTGCCAGCAGTGGCCTGGCATTACACAGATGGTGCCAGTCCTCCTGGAACAACACTGCCAAGGAAACACCAATGGTGCAGGCAGCCCATAGTTAAAATGCAAGTCAGATACCTAATTTTGAGGTAAGTTCTTTTGTTCTTGCCTCCTCACAGAGGAAATATTTCAAATTGATCCAATTTACAGTTAGCAAAGCTGGGTTTCCAAAGGGAATGGCTTGGGTGATTATTTTCAATAAATGCCTAGAACCTGCAGGATCCACAAGGGATCTGCCACAAGGCAGATGATGTATCTTCCTCTGAAGTGCATTAGCACTGTGTCTATGACTGAATTTTTGGGTTTTACAACCCCTGCTAGAAAAAAAAAAAGCTTATTATTTAATCTCTGGTTTCAGTTTCTAAACTATGTGGTTATAAGCCTGACCACTGAATATTGTTTAAAGCAAATATTTGAAATAAACATTGCTGACAGCTATCAGGTGGTATGTTTCTCTTTTAGGTAATAATGTTTTTCTCTCCTTTCTTCAGCATGGTCGTATTATTTTGAGACATACAAAAATGATTTCTCATAAGAAAATAAGCAAACAAGAGCCACACACCTGAGGGACAAGAGATCCTTCAGGCCTTTCTCCTTGCTGCAGATGAGATTCGGTCAGCATCAAGTTACTTTTGACCACAGTTATAAATTCTGATCAGTACTGAGAGACAGGAGGATCTAAAGCTGATGATATCTGAACATGTTTGGAGCTTGCCTCTCTTCATGCTTGATGCTCCACCACCAAAATACCTGGTCCATGGTTTTGTACAAGAAACTGGGATATGACTTACCCTTGGCCAATTTTTTCAAATCGAGTGTATTTCTTCTTAGGATCTCCCACGCTCACAATGCTCCCTGAAAGAAACAAAATGCAAGATTCTCACTTCAAACCAGAGATTCCACCTTCCAGCAGATCTGAAATGCAGCCCCACTGTCTGGGGCTTTGGGCCATTTGTGGTCAGTTGAGTAACAACAGCAACAGAGGCAGCTCCACAGCACAGATGGCCTCCATAAACACTGATTTACTACAGTCCTTTAGGGTTACCCTGACAAGAAACTGAACACAAGGAGAAACATTCAGAACAGACAGAGATCAGAAAACAAGAGGCACCAATGCAAGCATTTGTTCACTACAAACATTAAGGAGAGCTATAACAACTCTGCCTGTATTTTCTTGGGAATAAACACACTGTGATTCAACAAAAAGTTTACTACTTCTGAAGATTAAATGTACCTTGTGTTCACTTTTTTATGAGCAGGTACCATTTTTGGAACAGGAAGAGTACTGCAAGTGCTTCCAGGAGAGGAGGAGACCATCTCAACCTTTCAGCAGTTTGCCAAAAGAATGCCTTCATGTTTGCAGTGAACAGCATTTCATTTTACCATCAAGAATGATGGGGTTTCAGAACCAGGGCCCCCATCACTGGTTTCCAGGCTAAGTTCTGAAGACATCCCTGCCCTGCACCATTTCAAGAACCACACTGCTGGTTTTCAATGTGACACAGCCCCACCACTCACACTGGACTCACCCTCTCACCACCACACACACACTGTGCTCATGTTCTCCTGAAACCAGCAGGGTGGCTAACAGGACAGCAGTGCTCCTGGGGTGCTGGTGTGACACAGACAGCTGCCCAAAGGCATGCTGATCCTGAGCCCAGATGATATGATGCAGAAGACAGATCAAACAAGGGGCTGCTGCCCCCTGGAAGCTCCATGCTGCAGCAGTGGGATGATCAAGCTCCACAGTGTGAGCAGGAGGTTTATACCTTCTCATCTCCTATCCCTCCTTCTAGTCAGCTAGAAGGGAGCCCCAGAGTCCTCTAGTCATGTTCTTCTCTACTGAAAAGTTATTTTGTAGTGAAGACCTGCTCTAGAGAAGCAGAATGAGCTTTGCTTTATGCCATTTGTTTCAGTGAGATGAAACTATGAAAAGTTAACCAGATTCTGAAGGTTTCCCAGCTTGGGCTCCCGACACACCAATCCACCTGACTCTTGCAGGTTGGCACAGCAGGGCAGGACCACTTCAGGGCACTTGAGACCATGTGGGCATCCCAGGCAGCAGGCAGGCTCACCCTGCCATCAGTCCTGGCTGGCATTCCCAGAGCACTGGGTAAGGGGAGTGAGCATGTGGGGCAAAGGAAACCTCTTCTTCTGCAGCTCCATTAACACCCTTGCCAAGGGCTGCAAAATTGCTGTAGCAGGGAGTGTACCAGATGGTGCTGATGCCCTGTCTTCTCACTGTGCTGGCAGGCAGATTCCTGGCTAGGCAGCCAGTCAGATGCCCATTTGGATGCTGAAGACCTCTCTGCTCCATACAAATGGCCTGAACAGGGAGAAGAGGAGTTTGTGACTACTAAGAGGGAATGGTGCATCATCTAGTTTTGTTTTGGATGCACAGGTAAACAAATATTTATTTGTAATACAGGGATACAGCCAGATCAGTCAAAGGAAATAAGCTGCAGATCACTGAAGTCTTTCCTTCTGAACTCATCTTCTTAAACTATTTCTGTGATGTACATTCCAAGGTAAGTGCTTAGAAGACATTTGAATTGAGCCACCACCTCAGGCTTCACTGTTTGCATTCTATCAAGGAAACTACCAGACCAGAAAAACCAGTACTGTTTATTGAATTAAGCCTTTAGATTTGTTTGAGACTATCTATCAGATTTTGGCTCTTTCATTAGACACAGACAAATATCCTAATTACTGCTTTTTTTCCTTCCCATCAGATTCCTGGCATCTCCAAATGTGCAAGAAGGTGTCAAGCAGGGCAAGGTTTAACTTCAGCTGTCAGTGGCATGAAGTCCACAATGGGTGATGGGGCCAGACTGTCCCACATGGGACTGACTCACACCCTGTGGCTCACAACCCCATGAGCTCTGCAGCAGTAAATCAAACACTGCTCTAATTCTGTGCTGGGCTGGACAACAGGAAGAACACTGTGCTGCCAGTGCCTGCTAGGTGCTATTTTCAGCAAGTTAATAGAACGGTGTATCTACTAGAACAGATATCACAAGTTCATGGAAGTTCATTCACTTCAGAAAACAATAAAGAGAAGGACTGAAGAAGAAAGATTTCTAAAAATTATTTTCCAAATTTGCCACTAATTTTGAAGTTCAGATTTTCTGAGTTTTTCCTCAAGACTTGAGTAGCTGCTTTTCCAAGGCAGTTGTTTGTGGTTGGTTCCCTGTACTTAAGCCAATGTACATCAAACATCACAGTATTAAAATCAACAAAGTGACAGGTACACAGCTCCTGCTCAGACAAGCACTCTCTGCTCTGGACAAAAGACAAACCTATCAGCTATTTTGATGTCTTTAAGCACTTTCCTTTATCAAGTCCTAAATTAAGTGGATAAGAAACCTGAATTGGGCCAGTTCTGTTTTATAGTTATCAGTAGAACATAGTCATGATTTCATTACAGACAAAATTTTATTTGATCTTATCTCAATATTACAGTCTTTACTCACTATTAAAGTCTAAAAGCTCTAAAAGAACTCAAGCTATTTCAAGTAGAAAAGAATTATGAAAGCCATTTTAGATAAAAGAGGGCAGGGGACATCTTCCTAAAAGTAGCATAGAAAGAATTGTGAGGGAAGTAGGCAAGGTGGAGTAGTCACGCAAGTTAAAATAGAACAAGCACCACACTGCTTAAATATAATTAGTTCAAGACTCAATAAAAAAGCATCATGCCTGTTTTCAGATAGCTTCATGAAAGCACAAAATATTTTCATTGCCCACATCACAATTTGCCCAAGGCAGACATTCAGAGCTTGCTCACTTGGTAGCAAATTGTTAAGAAAGAAAAAGCATGAAAGCATGTAACATTTTAAAGATACAACTCCCCAAAACTCTAGGGCCCAGTCCCAACCTGGATATACAGCAGCTTGAATAAATGATAGACATACCTGAGCTCATGGATGCAGGGTACCTGTAGATCTCAGGGGAGGAAGCCTGCCTCAAACATTTAGCATCAGCTGAAGAAGGAGAATTCCTCTCTATAAGCTGACATACCTGCAGGTGACCACCTGCTCTGGAATTTATTTCACCATGCCCTCAGCTAAAGCTATTGAATTTATCCCTTGGATACTCCCTAATGTCACTGAGATTCATGTCAGCCTGGTAAGGATGCAGGAAACTGCAAGCAGCTGAAATCTCACAGCTAAGGAAGGCTCCAGCCTGTGCATTCACAGCAGCCATCAGGGGCAGGGCAAGGATGACAAGAAGGTTGAGCAATGGCAACCACTGAGAAAAAACCACAGCCACACAGCACTCTACTACAAGCAGGTGCCTCCATTAAAGACACATTATTGGCTTTGTGATCTGACAGAAGGAGGTGTAGATCAATCTGCTTTTTTTACTAACAATTAATGGTAGACACAGAATAACCTGGCTCTGCTCTGAACCAACCATTTAATCTGAGAACACTGCACTGGCAGCTATCACATGCAAGAAGCAAATTCAATTGGTTGCATTGCAGAATCAGGAAGGGCTTGATGTGCTTCAGTAGAGTATGATGTGCACAGGGGCTGGAGCCAATAGTCAGGATTCTAATAGTATTAACTGGCTGGGAATTAGCCATGAGAAAGTGCCTTGTTATCTGAGGAATATATAGCAGATGCTCCTTCCAAAGGAGCACTGACAAAACTGTAAAATTCTTAAAAACAAACTGTAGAAGTAGGAGGAGCAATAACAGTTACAGAATAGACAGCAAGAGAATACCTGGAAAATGTGTAACTGTCTCAAGGAGAGCTCACTGAGGCTGAAGGGACCAGTTTAGTGCTGCAGTTGTCTCCTGGTAAAAAACCCCACACCAATAAAAAACCTCCCACAAACAAAAACCCAAAAACCCAACAGATTTTTGCAAAGTATTTTGACTCCAATGAACCATGAGAAGTTAGGAGTCTAGAGAGAATTTAGGAACCCAAACATTCTGTTTCATTTGGCCATTAGTACACAAGAGTTCCCTATGTCATTCACTAGGTCACAGCCTTTTGCTCAACCAGAAACAATCTCTGCTTTTGCCTTAAGCACAGCAGGAAGCTCAGGCAAACCCAACCCAGTATCAGCTGCCCTCAGAGGCAGCAGGAACACCCCAAGTGTTCTCTTGCTGCCTCAAAGCACAACAGTTTCTGTAGGGAGTTGTAAACAACTCTGTGACACTAAACTGCAAGAAACATTTGGTACAGCTAATGCTGACACCTGCAGCAAATACACTGCTCTGGCAGACTCAAAATACCCAATACATACTCAGTTTCTCTAGGATCTCCTCATCTGTCATCTTGGATTTTTTTCTCTGCCGGTCTGTGTTTCTGTACAGGGTGTTTGTGTTGGAGTTTTCAGGCTGGGGAGTGGTGGCTTCTTTAGCTGGTGCTGGTGCAGCGGCAGGTTCAATAACAGAGCGGGTGTAGATCTGTGACAAGAAATTATTTTGTGTCAGAAAGGTGGCTGGCAGAGATCCCCCTGAGATCATATTTCAAGTATGAACCCTTAGGAAGATCGTGTCAGCCACATCCAGACTCTAAAACTGGGTTTGCTGTCCACTTCTCAAACTGAACAAGCAAAAATGAAAGGTTACAAGTTCATGGCCAGTTTCATGTTCAACTTTCATGGACTTGCTGATATAGGCCATGGAGAGGGACAGGCACCTCCAGAGGACAGTGTGTCCTATGTATCTTGCCAGGATATGAACAGCATCTTTGGATTGCTATCACTGCTGACAGGGAGCCTGCATTTTCACACCTGTAGCATTAAAGGACATGATGCTACCTCTTACCTGATATAAGAAGAAAGCCATGGCCCTCACCACAATCCCAGAAACTGACATGAGAATGTGAAAGTTCAAACCTGATTTTCCCAGTGTCAGTGGCTGGAGTGAAGCTCTGTGCCATGGCAGGACTTCCACCCAAGCACCTTCAGCCCCTTCAGTGCTGTCTGATCACAAACTTGCAGCTCTGCACTGCACCAAACACAGACCTAAAAAAGCTGGCACTTACTGATTTTGTGTGTTCAGGCCGTGGGGCGATAACAGGCGGAGGCTCATTGTCATCTTCCTCCTCTTCATCATCTTCATCCTCTTCTTCAGACACAGAGGGAGCCAGAGGAGGTTCTGATGCTGTTTTTGTGCTCTGTGGACAGACAGTGCTGTGAGTGTCAGTCTCTATCCTGGTACTTTGAAGCTCTTCCTCTACCCTCAGTCTTCCCAGACATCAGAGGCCAATCTAGACATGCACTTGGCTCCTATGGGCCTAAAGTCTAAGTTAAACCCAGGACAACACTTAAAGGAATAGGTGCACTGAACTCCCCCAGTCCCACCTGCTGCTCAGAGGCAGGGGGTTATATCATGTCATCCCAAATCTGCTGGTGAAACAAAAAAATGAAAATGCACCTTCTGAAGTTTTTACCAACTGCTTTAAAGCTGGCTACAACAGGCCACTAGGAGAACTGATGCAAATCAAAGGCACCATTCAACATATTCACATCTGACGATCGCTCTCTTTAAAATGCCATCCCTTTGGTCCAGTAGAAATAGCAGTAAGGGAAGCCCACAGCAAACAGGGAGAGCTGAGTCGGTAATTTTGAAAAGCTGTCATGCTGACTGTCTCATTACTGCCTCTGTCTGCTAGACAAAAATACTACAGCATCTGCCAAGGTGTCCATATCCACTGGAAAAGCTACTGGGAAGGCTTCCTCTGCTCTGGTGAACACCACACTTCCTCTGAGAAGTGTGTTTTATTAAAGATAAGGGACGTGGCATTGATTGAAAATCTGAAGTGTGAATATTCAAAGATGATTTTCATTTCATCATACACAGTTGGCTGTGTAATCACAAACCTCACATGAAGCTGCTTAACACTTTAAAATAAAAGCCAAATCCCCATTCAGTCACTTGCTATTTAATTCACTAACAATAACCCTAATAAATTTGGTCAGTATTAATGTGTATGTCACTCCTACATCTCTGTGATTGCTATTGCAATCCAGCATTTAATTGGAGTGGATGGTTATTTAAAACTTTCCTTCAATGGTTCCAGAGAGTTACATATCAATTATAACCTTATTTATATTCAGTTATATATCCAGCTGTACTAAGGAGAAATCATGAAACTCGATAGAAATGGCATTCTAAATTTTTAAAACTAAATTAAAATGGGCTCATTAGGTGGTGCTGCATATTGTTGTGAATGATATACACCATGGCTAAAACCAGCAATCTTCTGTCTGCTAAACCAGACTTTCACCTTTTTAAAAAGAACAAATCAGCCAGGGAAAGCTCATGGCTTGCTCCACAATTCTTAAACATGAAGAACATCAAAGGTTACTTTCCCACTCACCGAGGGATGGGCTTCTATGTATCCATGGGCGCTTTTATCTGCAATGAGCAAAGGAGAATGAACCAGATGCTGTTAGGAAAAAACCCTGCCTGTTTTGGGGAATCCCACAGAACAAGTTAACCCAAATAGAGATTGTTTTTCTTCCACACCATCCCTTCAGGAGCAACACCAAGGAAGAGAACAGGACAAAATTCCAGACTCTATTTTTTGGCCTGTTTGCTAGTAAATAAAGTAAATAGAAATTTGGTCAAGAAAATGCAAATTGTTCTTTAACTGTCAATGCTTCTGTTCCACCCAAGAGCTAAAGCAGCTTTCTGTCTTTTTTTTCTCCTTTTCTTCCTGTGGTCTTTTTTTTTTTCAATTAATTGCATGCATTCATTCTCATTAGCTTGCTGACAACATTTCCAAAGAAAAGCTTCCTCAAAACCCTTCTTAGCCATGGCAGCTCTATTCTGACAAAGGATGAGAACAGCTCCTAGGTTCAGGAGCACACATGAACTGTTATGAAGTCTGAATTTCATCACAAAGGGAATTGCCATTTTAGCACACAGTAAGCATCAAATTAGTCAAACCCTTTAATTGTGAAATTTGGGTTAAAAAGATGCTTCTCTCAATCCTGGAGATGAGTGCACAGTTTTTAGAAATACTTCTGAGAAGCTTCTTCATTTTGGAAGTTGTCTCGGTTGAACCTTCAAAGTGAGGAAATGACAGACTCCAGTGCCACAGACCATCCTGTGGAGGAAATGGAACCCCAGCAGGTGACACTCCAAATGCTGTCTGCACCCTGTTGGCTACTGACACCCCCTTTTTTAGCTGAAGCTGTTGACAGGCACTCTACCAAACTAATGCCATCTTAATGGCATTTTTTTAACAAAATCTTGGTTAGTTCTAAAAACCTGCAACAAAGCAAGTTTGTTGCATTTTAATGACATTTAGGGGGAAGAAAAGGAGAAATGGAATTAAATTCCAGAGTATCCCACAATGAAGAATTGGTTCAGGTTGCCTCCTGACAATTTGAATGTTGAACTTTGCTCTGACTCATTTTGGAGCCTGACCTCCCCTGTTGGGAGACATCAACTTACCTCCTGATGTAAAGCTCATATATTTCTGGTTGTTAACTGTTTCTTTTGAATCATAAAATTTGAGAACATCTAGAACAGCCTGTGGGTTCTTCTTCTGCTCCAGTTTTGTTATGTTGGAGGTCTGTAGTAGCCTGGCCCACTGCTCTGGAATGCCCTGTAGACATTGAGTGGAAACAAAGTGGGTTTAGAGTATTTAAAACCTGCAGCCTCACAGATCTTTACCAAGATCCCATGCTTGCTGTAAGATTACTTGCAGAAATTTTGATTGACACCTTACAATTAAAATTAGATGCAATCATTTCTCTCTATCAAAAATCTAGCTAAAACCAGGACCCAACTTTATAAAAATAAAGTAATGACTGTGAAAGGAAAAAAAGGGGATGAAACTTCTCTGGAAATCAACTCTGCTGCTCCATGGAATAAAGATTTAAGGCTTAAGCTTGTTTGCCTGGTGATTCAGGGCAGATGTAACAAGACTATTTATTCTCTACTGGTGCACAACACAGTGTTTTTTAGGAGCTTTACACTGGACTTTTCATGCTTAGGAATGCAAACACATTTTGCTGAAATGATCACTGCTGTCTGATTCAAAGGTAAACCCCACCCTGATACAACTAATTTTCAGTGTACCAGGGAACACTGCAGGGTAAAGAATCTGCCTTTCAGCTCTCAAAATCATGACACTGAGGTATACCACAGCTGTAAAGGATGTCTCTAGATTCTCTACTGCAAACATACAGAAACCAGGGATTCATAAAACAGGCTGAGAGTTCATCCAAAGCTTTGGATGAATTCTTGGACATCTTATGGGTGAGGTGGAATTTGAAAATCGATCCAATCACTAAAAGCCCCAGCTCTACACTGAAATTCTATTGATGAGAACTTGCTTCAGTTATCCAAGATAATTCCAGCATGTCATCTCCCCCTTTACTGCACAGCTGACATTGACCAGCAAATTGCAGGATTCACTGAAGGAAAAACGTGCCACCCCAATCTACTTCCATATAGATTCTTCTCAGAAATTGTCCACAAAACAATGTGTGACATGGGCCTCCAAAGTTTAGGATTGATGAAAAAAAAGTGGGAAAAGCCAAGCAACAAATCTACTGCACACACATCAACCTGCTGCTGCAGTGCTATGACATCTCAAAGAAGCATTTGGGGCCTGTGACGCACCTCTGGGAGCTTCCCTGGGCACATCTGTGAGCCATAGAGATCTGGCTGTAATGGACGTAAATAAAGAAAGAAAAGAAAGTTAAAACAGAATGTGGGCAAACTCAGAAGGTGGTGGGAGGAGGAAACCAATGGGCCAGAATGGGCAAGTCCCATCTAAAATGGGAATTACGAAGTGGATACCAAATAGATCAAGTGGTAGACAGGCTACAGGAAGGCAGATTTAGGAAAACAGAAAAATCACAACTGTTCCAAAGTTTGGAAGCATCATTCCCCCTCCTTTTGCTTTTAAACAGTTTTTCTCTCCTCATAAAAATACATTCCTGAGAATTAATGGCAGTTGACAGAAAAATTTACATGTGCTTTCCCCAGTCAATTTAAAACTAAACAAAAAAAAACCCAAAAAAACAGAGAAGGATCTGGGCTTTTGTAGTTTGACTGGTTTTGAAGCCAGATTACCATTTTTGAATGGCTCTATAAAAGTTTTTTCCAGACTTGGGCATTCTCCATCCCTGAGATCACCATTTGACCAGTGAAGAGAGCAGATGGTCAAAGTCAGATTGTGAAATCTGGGAGGCTGTGAATTGCCACAACACAAACAATCTGTGTGTGTCAGACTGAAAATCAGGACAATTGGAAAGAAATGCTTGATTAGATTAGGAACGTGCAACTTCTTTGGATCTACAGCCACAACTTTTCCCACTTACTAATGTCAGAATCTAGAAGCTTTAAAAGTTTGGTGGGTAACCACATTTTCTTCTAGGTTGGGGATGAGGAAATGGTTTCAAACATGCATGCCTTACAAAAAACACGCCCCAAAGGCCTGCTAACCACACTGCCCTTCATTCAGAAAATGCAAATTCTTTTTCAAATAAAGCTCTAGCAACATGCTCCCACCCAACAGTTCCAACCAATTTTATTCTCTGCTTTAAAAACCCTATTTCTTAGCAAATGTGGTTGCTCCAAGCACAGTGAAATGGAGATGTAATATTTTTTCATCATGGACAACACAGGTTGGTGCTGAAGCCTGAAAGCCAGAACTCAGGAGTCCATGCAACTGTGCATTAGGATGCATCTAACAGCAATCAGGGGATGCAGCTGGGGGCAATGGTTTGGTGTCAGAAAATGGCCCAATGCACTGCATATAACCAGGAGAGCAGGCACTACTGGCATGACAGCTGCAATAATACAAAACAAAAACCCCTGTACATTTGCACATTGATTGGATGCTCCCATGGCACTTCCAAACTTTTGAAAGAGGCAGACAGTGTGACCACTAGACAGTGGGAATATCAGAACATGGAATGGGCTAGAGGCAGTCCCTTTGCAGGTACTAACCACATGACTACCCAGCTGACACACAGGTTCTATCCAGGTTGGGACAAACCAAACATGCCTAATGTACTGTGTAATGTAATGCCTGCATCTGGGGTTAGCTGGGGCCAACATCTAGTTCTTAATGGTGCAAAAATTCCCTTCCTTTGATTGATGTTGGACTCCACTGAGGACTACAGCATTTAGCCCTGTGCTGGCCAGCTGTGCATGGGAAGTCACTGTCCCTTTGGTTAGTTTTGAATTGGTTGCAGCTTTCTCAGACTGCAGCACTGCACTTCCACACTTCAAGAAGAAGTGTAACTGCAAACCAGCAGACATCTCACATCCACTGTTTGCAAAGGGAAAAAGGTATTTAAAAAGAAACTGTGCCACAACAACAAAGCTGGACCTATTTAGCCATGTAGGCTAAATTTGCTTTGTGTTGAAGGCACCTGACAGCGAGAAACCCCTAAAGTCTCTAATGATAGTGACTGCTTTGAAACACTGGTAGATAATAACAACATTCAAAATTATCCAAACCTTGATCCTGAAATACAGATAGTGAGTGCTTGTGCTTAAAACTGAAGTGTGTTAAGCCTGATGTCCCTCCTTTCTGTTCCAGCTGGCAGGGACATGAACTAACCAGGACCCTGACCACCTGTCAGATTGTGAGAGAAAATGAGTGTGACCCATTGTGTTTGCCTGGAGTCAGAAGGAAAAAGTCTCAAACACAGGATAGAAATAAAGGTGGGGGCTGAAAGGAAGAACAGATATAGAATAAGAACAGCTGAATGTCCAGTGGGAAGAAAAAGGAAAGTGGGAAGGTGAAGACGGACAAGAAGAAGTAATGCAAACAAAAAAAGGAGAGAAACAAAAGCATAAAGTAAGATAATATGATATGAAGATAAGGAGAATGGCACTGAAAATTAAACTGAACAATAAAGTGGCTACAGGGAAAGAAAGAGAGGAAAAAAAAGGAAAAATCAGGACAGACAGCAGGGAAAACAAAATTTTAAAAGCTTTATGCAAAGCTTCTGATCAAAAATGACCACATCTGGGCTTTTTAAACATGCATTTAGTCAAGCCCTAGGGTCTGGCACAGAATAAAATTTGAAGATTTTATGACATCTATTTTAAAAATCCTAATTAACTAGTCCACTTATTTTAAATGTAGCTGTATTTCCTAATTACTAAGGATAATTCAATTTCAGTACTCCTTTGAAGACATGCTGTAATTAAATGTGTCTTTTTTCTTCTACTGTTATTCCTATTGTTGCAACTGCTACTGTAGGACACAGAAAGTTCCCAGCTTTCTGAAACGTCTTTGTGAAACAAAAGTAGCAATCAAAGTAGAAAATATAAATAAATCACATTTAGGGCTCAAATTCTGAAAATTAACCATCCTTTGTCCAGGCAAATGATTTGTCCCATCCTATCTGGTGTATGCAGCCAGTCAGCACTAGCACAGTCCACAATGGTGATTACTCAGTCTGACCACTCAGCTCATGGGGCACTACTGGTGGCAGCAGAGTTGCTAATGCTCCCTCTCACCTCCACAGCTTAACAAAAGGTAAGCTCACTGCCATCTCAGCTTCAAGGAACAATGGTTTCAGTACCCTACTAGTAATCAGAGAAAAAATGCTCTGAAGCCCCCTGCACACTTCAAAGAGCTTCCATCAGATTTGTTTTTCCCAACATTTTGTTGATATTCAAGAAGCAAAAGCTGACAGCTATTTTATTAATACATAAAGGCTAGAAACACTGATCACCTGGTGTATAAACCTATTTTGAAGGACACTAAATTAGAATGGACTTCCACAGTGCTGCAGCTTTCTGAGTGTTTCCAAGGGTTACCTGCAGAGAGCTGGACTTTGCACTTGAGGCTGGTTGTCTACTATGCAGCTTTGTGCTTTCCCAAAGACACTGAATAACCAACCCTTGTAGCAGCTTGGGGGACTGGTAAAAGCATACACCTACATTCTTCCTAGTTTTCATTTCCCACAGACACTCTGCTGACAATTCTTGGAGGGAAAAAAAAAAAAAAGGCAGCCTGAATCACTAGTTAAACACTCCAAATCCTAAGCCCAACAAATAAGTCCCTTTCTTCACAGCCTAGCTGCTATGATCTGATGTTTCTGGCAATAGGAGGTTATTTTACCATCAAGAAACTAGAAGTTCTGGTAAGCAAGAAATACAGCAGTTACTCACTGTGAATTCTCCAGTGACAGCATCAAATCCCACATGAATGGTGTGTTCAAAGTCTGAAGGAAGAGAGATCTCAGGACGTTCCTTCTCTTTCTTCTTGTTGGCTGGAGGCAAAAATGTTAACAAGCACTTATTTTCTGAACAGCTTTTCATTTAAAACTTTTAACAATCAGGTGTGCTCAAAATAGTGCTTTAAAAGTGGAAAACAAATCAATTAACATCCATCCAACGTGAGGAACCGACCCAGGTTAACACAATGCCTGTCAACCTCTGTTAGGGAAGGTCTACAAGGTGCTATTTAATTTTGTTTTTCTTTCAGCCAATGTGACTGCTGCCAAAGCAAGCTATTCATGAAGTAGTCTTCTTAGGCTATCTCTAAACCAGCATGATTTCTATTTTCAGTTCTTTTTTCATTGAGTTTTCATGTCTAGAAACTAACTCCTATTTGACTTTGCGGGTTCCTGCAGAAGTAAATCACACAGGACACACCATGTGTGTCTGCTCTCCAACATGTGTGTATGTGTATCTGCTTTCCAACATGGTTTGAGTCCATTTCAAAATCAGCCAAATCAGAGGAGAGGTTTTTTAGATAACCATTTTTTTCCTACAGGTTCTGTGAAAACCAGCAGCTCATGCGGTGACTCCTCTTCCAACAAAAAGGCTGAAACAGCAGCTCTGTTTCAGCAAAGACAGAATCTGCCCAGCAACAGAATCCCATAAATATCTTTGGAAAAGCTTTGAGCTCTCAATTAACTAAGACATATGATCATAAAATGCAGGCTTTATTAGTAATCCAGATTTTTTTTCTTTTTAAACCACTCCACCAGTATTCCCAGAGTGTGAAGTATCGTACTTAAGCAAGCAGACTTGAATGTCAGTCAACCTGCATTTGCTTCTCATCTCCTCCCTCTTTACAACCTTTTGAAAGTAGCAATCCCTGTGGTCATCCATCTCCTGCACTACTGACAAATGTCACTTCAGCCCAGTTTTATTGACCCTGATAAAGAATGAGTGGAATAAAGGCTGAGAGAAGTTGTCTTCACCTTCCTGCAGTGTTTTAATATTATGTTTGCCAGCTCCACAGTTCATCTAGGGGTCTCATCCAAGACTGGACTCACTATGTACCAGCAGCCCTCCCAGTTCAAGTTTGTCTTTGCTCAGGCAGTAGCTCCACAAGGCCTCTATTTGCTTATTTCTTATTCTACCTTACAGCATCCTTTGAGATAAAGATGCTATGCTCTTTGTCCTTACAGTCTATTTGGAATGCTTCTAATCCTTGCTCTGTGTTGCTGCATTTATCCTCATTAAATAATTGTCACTTTTTGTCTGTGCTGCACACCATTACACATTGTTCACCAATGAAATATTTTCATTTAGCATTCAGTAAAGATGGCAGCAATATATAAAATACAAATGCAAAGGCTCCCCTTCTTTTATCACTAAGATAATGTTGTTTAAATTTCAGGACAGACGTTGCCAGTTAGAAGATGTCATCTGTGTGTAGGTAACAAAACTGGCTTCTTCTACCTCATCATTTGCAAGCTATTGCAGCAAAAATTACACTTAAGGACTATCATATTCAGTTCAAAACAGCAGTGAAATCAAGAAGTGAAAGAAGGGATTATATAAAAATGTTCCACCAAAAGCAGCATTTGTCCATTCTAGGATTCTCCTGCTGGAGGACAAGTGATCCAGCTCATTCCCCAAGATCTGGCTCATTTGCTTCATGGACCTGTGATATAACACCTATGGTCCAAATGCTGATACACTATAAATGAATCACAGAATTAAACATCTCTTTACTGCACCCTCACCTCTTCCCAGTGTAAAAACATCGATGTTTCTGTCTGGGCTCTGCAAATCATATCATTCCTATTTCACACAAGCTGGCAAAATGATATGAAAAGACATGACTTTTTGGAAGCACCTGACTCACTGGATGCAAGAGGTTTGTACTGAACATTCCTATTTGATTTTCTTGTAAATGTCCTCCACAATACACTCCTGCTGCACAAAGTTAGCCATGAGGTATGGCCTCCACACCACCTCAGCACCTATGACAGGTTAGAATAGAACAAAGATTGTTCTGTTTTCCACAGTCTGCATCACCATCATCACCAATACGTTAAAAGAGCAGTTCTTTGGGAGAAAAATGTGACTCAGCTAAGTAGCAGCTTTTCTCAGAGAAAGAGAAAGGGTTTGACCTCATGCTTATGCCTTCCTGTTTGCTCACCTCCTCTTCAACTCATTTTGCTCTTTCCTCCATTCCCTCCTCCTTCCACTGCCTCTCACACTTGTCCTCCCATTCTCCTTCCCAACATGCTCCTCCTGTAGCCTTGTCCTCTTCCCTTGTTCCATTGGTTTTTACTCTGCTGAGTTTTTCTCCTTCCCTCTTTTCTGGTTTTTCTGTACAGGAGGTGCCAGTTGCCTCAAGGCCAGACTCTGCTCCCCTCTGCAGCCAAGTCTAAAGCAGCTTCAATGGAAGTGGCATCATTGACCCAGGAACTCAGCATGGATGGACATCTCAAAGGGGCATCTGAGCTGTGCAGCTCAGCCTCCTCCTGACTTCTTTAGGCTGAATGCTCTACAGTGCCCTCATGGAGCCCCCAGTGTGCACACAGAGTGAATTTCTTTCACAGCATCACAGGGGGTTTAATGAAAGAACAAGCCTGTATCAAACAACCAGAAGAATCAAGTCATTTCTGCTGAGGTAACACCTCTGCTGAATGAAGCACTACTGCTGTGACTCCACTGTGGCTCCCACCACCATGATGATCTCTGAGGCAGGAAGGCCAATTTCACAGCTCCAGCAGAACAAGTTCAGCTCCTTATTCCACACAAATTGCCTGCATGACACTGGAAACTTTCAGTTGTCTGCCTTGGCTTCCTGTCCTCAGGAATGGGGGTACATTAGCCCAGAGATGAGAGTGAGAGGAGCTATACAAGGAACATGAGGAGGTCAGGTGTTAGGGGAAGGGGCAGGACACTACTGCCTAAAAGGCTTATTTCAACTGCAGATCCACAGAAGGGCTCCACAGAGCCATCAGTGGCTTGCCAAAACAAGGTTTTAAACACAAGTATTCAAACTCTAAGTGAAAATGCTGCACTCCAGCAGGGGAGGGACTGCAAAAGATTCCTGGTGCCAGGCACAGCAGTCCTGACACACACCACAGCCTTGGAGAGAACACACTGTACCATATCCATCCTCACATCCCTCCTGTCTGGTGAGCAAATGAAAGACAACAAAGCTCCTGCAGGTTCAGGCAGAAATACCCTGCCATGGTGTTTTCTTCACATTCTAGTGACTTGCACCAGTGATGAACTATGGATTTAACATAGTGACGCTGCAAAGCACTGTACTAGATGAGAGCAGACATATCAATCACCTTCTGTTTTATAAGCAGGAGTCTCAAAAATGTGTCACAGAGTCTATGAAGCACACACAGGCCGGCTGATACCCTGACCCACAAACCAACTCTGCAGTGAAACTACCTCAAGGGACTTGGCCAGTCAAGCTAAACTTCCTCCATTTATTATTTCACCCCACAAAATTAAGCTATAAATCTTACTTGACTTTTCCTCACGGTCACATTTAAAATCGTGGCACTTGTATGTTCCCTAAGATTGCTCTGACTGGTAGTTAATTACATTTTTAATGTCACTGATCATTTCCAGGAGGGGTTGTTTCTGAGTCTCCCCTTCTCTGCATGCATTTTACACAGCATTTCCTCATTAAGAAAATGCTTCCTTGGAAAGGGATAATACCATCCTGCTAGCACTTAGGGAAAGAAGTGATCCAAGTCTTTCCAGGAATTAAGCAAGCTGGGAGAAACCTTCATTTTGGCCTTTAAAAAGAATCAATTGAAAATTAATTTTGTTCCCAGAAGGGGACATTTGGGGGAACAATCTGCAGAGTGAACCAGCCAGGTCTGCCTAAGAAATGGGCCCCATCCAGTTACAGTCCTCACATCAGAAAAGTCATCAGGATTACCCATGGCTGAGGGGCGGAATGGGACTGCCACTGTGCCTTCTACTGTGAGGAGTTTTGAATGCCAGACTATCTCCAGCTGCTCCACACAACCTCATTCAGCCTCATGCATGGGGCAGCACAGGTAAGGTGGAGCTCCAAGGGAATGACCACAGTTCCATAGCTCTGAGCTCTCCTTGGAGGACACTGAAGTCAGAATCACTCCTGAAATCCAGATGGACTTCATGCTGCTGACCACAGCCTCTGAGCCCAGCATTCCAGCCAGTTCTCAGTCTCCCTCACTGTACACTTACCTATACTGTACCTCACCAGTCTGTCTGTGAGGACACTGTGAGAAGCTCTGCCAAACACCTTACTAAAGCAGAAGCAACAACCACTGCTCTGCCTTCACCACCAAGCCTGTCACTTCAAGGTAAAAGGCTGTCAGTACAGTTCAGCATGAACTCCCCATCACAAATCCATGCTGACTATTCCTGACTACCTTCTTATCCTTCATTTGCATGGAAATGGTTTCCAGGAGGATTTTCTCTACCACTTTCCCAAGGACCAAGGTGAGGCTGGCTGGCCTCACTTCCCCAGATCAACACTTTGTTTCCATCATCAGGAATATCCCCCAGTGACCCCAACCCTCCAAAGATAATCAAGAGTGGCCTTGCAGTGACATCAGCCTTGCAGGTGCAGCCCATCAGTTCCCATGGGAGTAGAAATAATGAAGATCCCTTCCCTTAAACCTGCAAACAAGCTAACTCAAAACACACTCCTCTCCACAAATGCATTTTAAAGAATGCAAAGGAAATGCTGTTTGCTGCATGTTTAAAAGACTCTCTTGCTGCATCCACACCTAGCAAGTTATAAACCAAGTATCCACTTTCACTGCAAAAGGAACAAGCAAGAAGAGCTTGGGATTTAAGTGCATTAAAAAATCCTAAAGTGTCAGGCATCTTGCCCTTTCACTTCTGTGAAAGTATTTTCCCATCCTCATCTCTGTATTTACTGCTAATGCAAAGCAAAATCCAAAGGAAAGGATTCCCCAGTATAACTATAAAGTTATTTTTAAAAGGCAAGTTGCACAATGTGTGCACATTTTAGTGCCTTTTCATAGACAAGAAAGTAACTGACTGAACACCTCCTCCTCTTTTGAAATGTGTTTCTAGAGTAATTGGAACAGAAGGCTTTGGTACCACGGCCTGCAACTGAAACAGAAAGAAAACAGAGGCAGAAAATAAACACAAAAACCAATGACCAGCAGAAAGCCCAGAGAAGGAGCCCCCATCTGCAGTGCTGATACTTTACTTTTATCCCCTCCTCCTGGGAAGATGGAGCGCAGCCTGGCTTTCTTGTTCTTCTCCTCGGGGGCCATGGGGAGCGGTTTGGAGCTGTGGTTTAACGCTGAAGAATCGCGATTGTTGCTGTTCATTCTCAACGGTGGAGCTGGAGGTTTCTCTTCAATATCCAGACTATCTGACATCTTCAGCAGCCCTCACAGCCTCCTGCAAAGCACAGCACAAAACAGGCCTGTCAAGGGAGGATGTCAAGGCCAATGGCTTGGGCAGGAAAGAGGGCAGGAAAAGCTTTCTAGTGGCATGAGAAAATCTCTCTGCTAAAAGTCTGCTCTGAAAACGGTTGCTGCTGGTAAATAAACCGAGTGGCTTATTCCTAAAAATCAAGGTATTACCATTAAATACAGCTTTTTCTTTATCTGTTATACATTTTTGCAGCTTTTATTTACACCTATTTCCCTGTAGTTGGTTGCAATCCAAATTTACCTCTCAAACAGACTTCCAAAGTAAAAGTTAAATGACTTACTGAAATTACCTGGCATTGTACTCAATCATTTTTTATTATGTAAGAAACAAGGTCCTCGTTGAGGGAATATGGGTAGCCAGCAACATTTCATAAAATTAACTGT
The DNA here is from genome assembly GCF_012460135.2 of Molothrus ater. Classification (NCBI taxonomy): domain Eukaryota; kingdom Metazoa; phylum Chordata; class Aves; order Passeriformes; family Icteridae; genus Molothrus; species Molothrus ater. Next base: position 7,965,277 of record NC_050491.2, read on the forward strand.
TTTAAGACCCAAAAATAGAGTACAATTTCAGACAGATCAGAAGTGATGTGGGCTACACTTTTTAAACATTGTGATTCTATAGGCACTTTGTCTTCCATCCCCTAAAATCAATGTGGCTTCTTTTACAGAAGGCATATGCACATCACTGTGAATATGTTCTGGATCTCTCCTCATGCTAATTCACAGGTAACACAAGCTATGGCCCTCATCAGCTACTCTCTTAAATTTAAAGGGAAGCAACTTGTTTTTCAGGTATGGAAGATGTAGGGTTTTTTCCACAACTATCAACCAAACATGGTGACTGTCACATACAGAGAGGTCCTGAAGCTCCAGCTGCTTCTCCTTTGGTCAGGTAAAGCTGACACAGTTGAGAGCTTTTGGGGTTCCATTGTTGGTCTTGGGTTGCTTTGGTTTTTTTTATTAGAATGGAGATTAACATTTTCAACAACCACATTTATTTTGATATAACTGTAATTTTGCCAGATTTATGGGTGGTACATTAATAGGAAATAATGAAATCCACATTGCCTTAACTGATGTTACCTTACAAGTAAAAGCTAAATGATCAACTGAAACATTTAGAGACATTCACTTCAGACATTTTTCATGACGTGGGCATTTTAGCCTTTGTTACCATTTTTAAATTACCACACATAAAATGATCACTTTTTAAAATTACTTGACTTACATTTTTAATTTCATCTAAATTAAATCCCAAAAAGCCAGATTTGAGATTCAAAACACCAGTCCAGTTAAAAAAACAACAAATGTAATATACCATGACACCTCTAGTTTGCATCTGTCCCCAAACATCTACATCTCCATGGGATCCCACAACCCATCCAAGGTCACACAGCTGAAAACTCTAGCAACAGCTGGGTCCCAGTCTTCTCCCCAGTACAGACAGCATGGAGCAGTGATCCTGGAGACCCTGATTCACAAACACACACCTGAAGCTGCTACTAACCCCAGCTGCTCGCCTCCATCAGGGGAGCAGTTTGAATGAGCACCTTCCCAGCTGCCTTCAACCTGTTTCTGTTTAATTAGTGACCTGACCTTCTGCAGCATCTTTTCCCTGCAGCAAATTAGGGAGACTTCAAACAATTGCTCTGCTGGTAGATCAATGGGTGCTCACCATGCAAAGAGGATGTCTACCATAGGCTCACCCTGTGTCAGACCTCCCCTGCACCATGGGGCTGTTCATCTCCACCTGTACCTGCAGCTAGCACTGAACCACAGGCAGCCATTGACCAGGTGCTGCTCTCTAGGGCTTTGCCTTCAGACCTAAAAGCTTGGAAAACATCACACCCTTGTAACTAATGGAGTAATATATTGGAGGCAGCTGTGAGAGAGAAAGGTGTGTCTGTCATTTGAACCACACCATCTGGGAAAGAAAAGTGATCCTTCAGAAAAACCACGGTCTCCAGCATGTGTCTGGTTCCCAAGAGAAGGCCCTGCTCACACAGTCCCACTGTCCAGGTAAAGACGTGCTCTGGTGATGGAGGAACACAGCTCACCCACCTTTAGAAGCACATACACAGGCAGTAAAATGCTTTCTTATCACCCAGAAACAGCTGTAAATGTGCCAGATCAGAGCCTGTGCCAGTGTAGTTTTCAAGTACAGACTAGCCTACTTACCTAGAGAACTAAATGCTTCTGTAGATTGAGGTCAAACAGTTAATATTACTAATCTTTGTGATTTCCATCCTGAAATGCAGAAGGTTTTCTAGTAAGGAACGTGTCTGGGGGGGAGCCAGTAATGAAAACCACTGTATGGTACAGGGAGATCCACATGTGCTGTGTTTGTTATCCTGCTGAAGGGAAGGTCCATCATGCCCAGGTTTCTGTGCAGAGTTCCTGGCTCATGAAGCCCAGCAGAGACATCTGGACACAGCTCTCTGTATCTCCAACAATTCTCAAAGACCAGGAGCTTATACAAGCAAAGCTTTTATTTTCTCTTTAAGCCACCTACAAGTAGTTTTCCAGTGCCAAATACAGCCTTCCCTCCCAGGATGATCAGTGTGAAGGTGACCACAGGAGCACCAAGGCACATTTTCAGCTTGCTATCAAAAGCAAGGCAGTTATGTTGAGAAGCCCATTATAGGCCACAGTTACAGATGTCTCTCAGAATGGGACAACTGTACCTGTCACTGCATCTATTTGTAAACAATGCCAGTCTGCTGAAATAGGTCCTCCCACAGGATTTCATCCCACAAAGAATACTATTAACAGTTTCTGGCCCAATTTGCCTATGATGTAATTATTTCCAAGATTTTGAAAGGAACACTATATTTTGTTCAGAGCTGTTTCAGGCTCAGTTTCAAGAACTGTACAAAGCTCTTTTATTCACTTCTAAACCAGGGAAAAAAAAAAGCAGGGGAAGATAGCTTAGAAGGTTTAATGGTTGATATTAACTTTCTAAAGCTGGTCTAAATCAAGACTAAAGCAAACCACAAAGCAATACACACCAAAAGACTTAAGATTTATGGTTTTCCTGATCAGAGGAATCTATCTGCTCTTCCATTAATTCTGAGATTTTTCATGTACCACAGCATCATTACAAAAGAGCATTCACTATCATGTAAGACTTCATATTTTAAGTATTTTGTACCGATTTACTCCAACCCAAACTTAGAGAAAACCTGTGATGAATGGAGGGGCAATAAGATCTATTCAGCTGGGAAAACTCTCAGATTTACATTGCAGAGAAATGCCAACTACAGATAGCTCAAGTTATACTCTATTGTTGCAGTGTGATGCAATATCCTGTTTTGGCTATCCCAGTCCCTCCCAGGTGGGCCAATACCTTCCCCCTCCCCCTTGCCCCCTAGCTAAGTGCTGTCCATCAATCTTGGCATTCCAGCAAGGGCATTGTCTGATTGGCAAAAGTTCAAAAGATGCTCTCAGCCCTGGGGTCATTGGCCTATCCAGGTGTCACTTGTCCCCTGAGCCTTCCCCCCTCCTACCTGGTTGGTGGCACACCTACCCCTTCCCTCCCCCTCTCCCCGGACTTAAAAGACACAGGACCACGCGGTTCGGGGTTCTGTTGGAGCTGTTACAAGATTCAGAGATCTGTGACCCTGCAATAAAGCTCTGGATTAAACCCTCTGGCAGAATCCGTCCCCTTTTCCCTTCACCACCGCCTGAAGATGGTAAAACATCTTTACCACCAGAGGTAAAACTGAGTTCCTGCATGCCTGGACCTGTTCCAAGCTCCCAGCTGCTACATCCAGCCAACCAAAGGTGTCTCTGAGGTGAAACACCACAGCTGCCACCTTTGGCCCAGCAGCAAGGGTCAGACGAGCCCAGGCAGGTTCCATCCAGTAATATTGGGATCCTATTCCAATACTCTATTCTGGGGCCAGGTTTTCCTGTCATTATAACAAGTCTTGGTCCTGCTAGTCTACTTCTGACTAACTCCATCAAAACACATTTTCTGTCTATTGGAAATTACTCTGGCATATCCATATATTCAGTCCATCAAATTCTGGTGTTATTTCTCTTTTTTTCTTCAGGCATTTTTTTAATTGCTTGGGAGTTTTGGGGTGTGGTGTTTTTTTGGTAGGGTTGCGCTGGTTTGTAAGCTGAAACACCACAGCTACCAGAGCACTTGACCATACCCACCAGGACCATGAGAGCCACCCAGGCTGTCAGCAGGGACAGCTTTTGGAGAGGCCAGCTGGTGCTCACCAAGAGAATGGAGTGCACAATCAACACGATTTTCCTCATCTCAGTCCTCAAGGACCCCATTAGTGCAACCAAGGCAGTGCTGGTAACCCTTTTTAAAGGAATTTCTAAGATAATCACACTTGTGCAACAAAGAGGACAGGTGACCAACAACTACCTGCTTCCAGGAAAAAATCCTGTCACTGCCCATCAGCCTTAAGGAAGCATTTAAAGAGACAGAGTGTTGTACCAAAATACAACTGTGAATTTGAGTGTGTTAGCTAAAGTTTCCCAGCCAAATGGCAAAAGCTAAAATTAAATTCTCAGCCAGGTCAGTTGCTTCTGCATAACTATGACAGGGTTATAGAAGATGACCTAACATCCATTTCCTTCCTCCTTACCTCTTCTAATCACCAGTTTTTGTTAAGTGAGAAGACACACACTGACTTTAAATGTATGGCATTCAGCTTCTCTGTGACTCAATTCACTCAATTCCCCCTTTGCAAAAAGCCTGTCTCGTAATATTTCTGCATATAGTCCTTGACAAGCTAGAGGAAGGAAGATATTTGAAGCACTCAAATGTCTTCAAAACATAATATACACACAAAAGATTTGTTCAATTCAGTTCAAGTTCAGAGCAGAATCTCATGCTGGGCCTTGATCTCAGTAAGCTCTTCACCCCTGTGTATCTGGGGAACACTGTGGATAGATCTTGAACAGCTTTCTTAGGTTAGCCCTGCTATTTCAAAGTCTGCATCCTTCAAACACGACTGGTTCCAATTAAAACTCACAAATAGCATCCTGTTTGCAGAGACACTGGTGTTCCTTTCTAAAGCCTCAGAGATACTACTGCAGCTTGGGATGCAGCAAAACTGTCTCCAGGATCACTTGACTGGAAGGAACCATGCCAATTTTCAGGCAGCAGCTTTGCAAATGTAACCTGAAGATCCAAGGCTCACTCTTTGTTTATAAATATACTTCCTGCAAAAAGATATTTATTACTTAGTTGTATGGGCCAAATTTTGCTCCCAGTGACACTTATCCATTTCCAAAAATCAATGGTGATGTAACTGAGAAGGATTCTCTCTAGATATTGAGTACTGAGACACTCTGTTCAGGTATTTACAGAGTATTTCCCAGCCCAGTTCAGACCTGTATCTGCTCTCATCTGCATGTTTACTTGCATTTTTCTCACAGCTCCTTTAAAGAGCAGACAGTGAGTTGGACAGAACAGATGAAGTCATGATTTCATTACTTTTGTGGAAGATGTTTACTGTCTTCTCTGTAAAACTTGGATAAGTTAAAATACAATACTGAGGCTTTTTTGATAAAAAATGGCCATATTCAGCATCAGCTGAAGCAGAGACAATTCTGTCCGGGTACTCAGGGTCCATAACACCCCCAGGGCAGTCTGTGCTCAGCTGCCTCCACCCTCGGCTGCCTGCAGACTGTGCAGGTGTGTGGGGCTGGCTCTGCAGGCAGGGCAGACACAGCCAGGGTGCTCTCTGAAGTGAAGACATCTTTTGTAGGACCTCCCCCAGGTGCACGTGGTGCAAAACAACCACTGCATCCCTTCTTTACACAACCCTGAAGAAAAGGCTGCATTCACACAAGCTACAGAAGGAATTATAACCCTAGAAACAACAAGAACGCTTCCCTTTCATACAACTGTCTCAAAGCACAATACAAACATTTGCCAATTAAACTTCCCCATTCCCCTCACAGCCAGGTAAACATGCTCTGAGCTGAACAAATTATTCTCACTGAGTAATTTCTTTGATGAATGTACTCTCTGTTCCTGTTTGCAAACACCCTGTAAGCAGCTTATGATTCCCTCCAATATATTCATTTATTCAGAAGTTATCCTCTGTACTTGCTACAAGCAACTTTTGGCCTCTGAACTAGCTGTTCATAAGAAGCTCTCTGTGTGGAGGGCACATTTTGAATTCAGGTTGTATCCCAGTAAAACTACCTTGGTCCCAAGTATTTGAAATGGAAACATCCATTCTGAGATGGGATAAACAAACTTCTGTTAGGAATTGCAGCATTAAGAGTTTTACATAGTGACTTACTAATATTGGTTTAAAATTCCCTCTTGACAGTGTACTTGTAGCAATAATGAATACAGAATGTCAATGAATACAGAAAGTATATTCATGCAGTAGCTGTGAATTTAATGCTTTTAACTAAACATTTCTTAAAATTTAAATTATTATGTCCTTTGTCTGGATCTTGAATCACCCAGCTTAATTGCTAAGAGCTGGGAATTAAACAGTGGAGCTTGTCACAACTGATGGAAATAACCTGAAAATATACTTTCCTTGCTTAATTAGCATTCAACAGCATTCTCAGTTCATGGCCTTCAAGGACCCATCTCCCCTCTTCAAACACAGAACCTACCTAACTATATTTCTTTCCACAACTCTTCAACTCTTTCTCTGCGTACTGCCAATGCAACCACAGGCAACACTTTACGAAATACATCTGGCTTTCATCTCTGACCCCCCCTCAGCACATCCACTTTTAGTGTCCCTTCCCAGTGGTGAAGCTGCTGCTCTGCAGACTCCCAGCACCCCGGACCTGCTCCCACTCCTCACACAGCTTCACTCTTCCAAGTGCAACTAGTATTGGGGCTTGCCCAGGTTTTTTCACTTTCCCCTTCTGTACAAAGCTGTGACTGTTCAGGCCATGGCCCCAAAAAGGCAAAACAGAATTACTTTTGCAGAGTAAAGCCAGCAATGTTTAAAGTTAGGTGTGTATTTAAGGGCTGTGCTTAAGCAGTGCCTAATGTGAGATAACATGAACAAGGGTGCTGAGGCTTCAGCATAGCTGCAGGACACTATGAAAGAAAAACTGGAGAGAGTTCCTCTCCACCCTGCTGGAGAACACCCCTAGCCCAACATATTTTCTTTGTGGGTGTTTTTTTATCACATCAAAACAAAAGCAATCCATTCAAATCGTGCTCCTGCTGGAATCCTGGCCACTTCATAAATCCATTGAGCTTTGGGATGGTTGCATGACCTGGGAGGGGAAGAAGTGTGTGTACAGAGGGTGAGCAGCAGGGAAACAGCTTTCCCCATTAAAGCTTGTCCAGGCATTCAGTCATGACACATCATCACAGCACAGTAAGGAAAGGAAGTACATTCCTACAGTTACAGAAGTGAGCACCTCGCAGCATTGTAAGCTGGTGACTATTCTGATAGAAAAAGTGACTTTACTTCATATGACAAAAAGGCTATGGACATACCCTTTGATGATGATGCAGAAAAGCCACCTGGATCACAAGGATGCTTCTGCCACCCAGAGAGAGCAAGGGGAGAGTTTCCACTCTCCTGAGTGCCTTGGGAAGAGCCACCAACACCTCCATCCACTCATACCCAAACCCAGACAGCTACATGGGTATTTTTGTCATGTGTTTTTGAATCGTGGTTTGAAACAAAAAGTAGTGCTCTAAGTTACTGAATCTGGAGACATGCCAAGACTGACAGAGCAATGGGCACTCCAGAAGCAGCTAAAGGAAAAAACAGTGAAGGATACCACAGAGCAGCTTTTTCTAATGTAGTAGGAAACATTTCTCTGGGATAGATAAGAAACTATGGAAAACTACCTAGAAAAGGCATTTATATGCAAGAAAAAAACAAAAAAACCCCACTCCCTGTTTTGCTTTTTATTTACACAGCTGAAGGGCTCCACAAAGCTGGGAAAGATGTCTCAAAATCAACTGTGCCTCTCAAATATCCCACATTCCACAGGACTGCATCCTTTGCCCTTGTCTACACATGAAAGAGACTGTGTGAAATGAAATGTGGATTTAAACCATTGCAGATAGACTGAAGTAATTCTCCATATGGACATTATTATTCCTAGTTCAGAGCTTAGACCTCAGGTTCACTTTTGCTCTCCAGGAGGACTCAAATGTAAACAAAGACAAGCTACTTAACAGAGACACCAACATCACAAGTGCCTCAATAAAAATTTCATTAACTTAATTCAGATTAAAAACAACCAAGACAAACAGTTTGAGTTCTAATTTGAATCAGCAACTTGGAGCTAATCTTGAAGCACTGTCCAAGATCAGGCATGAGACACCAGCCCTTACTGTAAGCTACAGACAATTAAAATGCACCAGTCCGATTCCCTCACCACAGGAAGGCTCTGTAACAAATGCTGGATCTTTGGTAGGTTCAAGCTGAACACTTGTGGCTCACTTAGCTGATCAGTCAAAGCCCCAAAGTGGTCCAGAAAACCCAAATTTGGGCCTGCTCCTGGAAACAGTTAAGAGTGCAATAGCACCTTGAATGATCGATCTGCCAAGGTTAGAACAATATTCACATTAATAAGGTGGGAAGCAGACTCTCATTGCATTCAAAGATCTCAACTGTTGCAACTCAGCACAAAAATTTCACCCCTTCTCTCATCTTCTCTGGTAAAGGCATGTTGAAAGTGAATCAACATTAGCCTAGCAAGGTAGCAGGCTCCCCCACCTATACGTGAGAAATGCCCAGGAAAAAGCATTCTGTGATATTGCAATTATTTGCTTTTACACATCCTGGGTGTCTCTTTCTGCAGAAGATACAAAGCTCCATTACACTGATGCATCTGGAACTACATAAGGGCCATGTCATCACTTCATGCTGGCAGGAATATTCTGCTTTCTTCTGTCAACACAGCTTCAGGATGTGCAGGTTGAACTGCTAGTTCTTCTGCTGGCCCTTGACAGCTTGTGAGTCTCTCTACCATGTTCTCCTGCCTCCTATCTGCTCTTCCCCACCTCCTGTGCCTCCCTGGTGTGGATCCATTTGGGTGCAGGGTTTGTCTCCAAGCTCCATGCACAGGACCACAGAGTGGGCTCTGTCTACACTCTCAGCAGAACAACACTCACCCACCAACCTCACAGAACCATCTTAAAATGGACCCAGAGTATCCCAAGACAGACACCTCATGTTTTATTCACACAGCCTGCCCTGTTGCAGCACAGGAAAGGCTCACAGCACTACAAACCACCAGCACAGGAGCTTGAATTTGGCCACTCTCAAGCAGAGTTTTGATCCACAGCTACACCCATGCTAAAAAACAGCAATCAGGGCAAAGCAATCAGAGAGCTTGGCAGATCTAAGCTTGCTCCCATCACTATTCTCTCTCTTATCTCATAAAGGGTATCAAAGGAAGCTTCTTTTTGCTTGGACTTCCATAATCAAAATTAGATAAATAAAAAAGTCTTTTAATTCATATTTTTGGGCAGCCTAAACTCCTACTGAACTCCAGCTGGTGCACTAAGGCTGCTTTTAATAAACCACTAGTCATCTTGCCTGTTATGTTCTTCATTTTGTTTACATTAACAAAAAAAAAATCAAAAGTTTGGAAGAAGAAGGAAGGGTAAAAAAAATAAAGGACCAGTTTTCCTGGTTCCTCTGCAGGTGTTGTTGCTTTCTCTGCTTTTCCACAGTTTATTCTCTGCTTGACACACTTCCAGAAGGTGTGCCATGATAAACACAACCCTCTGAACTCCCAGCCTAGCACCACTCCAGCCCACACTCTCAGTGCTCAGCAGAGAAAGAGCCCCAGCCCTTTTCCCTGCAATGGCCCCCACAGGCAGGGCAGGAGCTGCTTTTGCCTCGAGAGGTGTGCAGCCCTCCAGGAAGGAACAAGGGAGAAGGCAGCCTGTCCTGACTACAACTACCTGCTGACAAACCACTGGCCCATGGCTCAGCAGACACATGCAGGCCAAGCCGACAATTACCACAGAACTCTGGAAGAGACAAGGAAGCAGCAATATAATGCAATAATTGAAACTTATAGACAGTTGCCATTTCTAGCATCTTCTAGTTACCTTTTAGCTCATTTTGCCTTTGCAAACATTAGCTGAGCAACTTGCTGTAGTAAAGAACACTAAACCCATGCACCAGAGAATGAATCTGACATGTAAAAGACTGAACTCAAGGCTGCCCCAGGACTGCTACACAGAGTTGGGAGACAAATCACAAGAAGCGAGAAGCAAAAATAAAAAACAGGGAATCCTCTGGATATAGCTACTGGGGCTGGATAACAACCACTAATAAGGAGAGCACAGGATGGACTTGAAACCTCCAAATCCCACAAGCAGAGCCAGAGACCAACACCACACAAGAAGATTTGCTGTACCAATCTTCTCAAGGCATTCTGGTATGTTTGGAAGGACACAGCTCCTGCCTCCAAGGAAGGGGAAGGCAAAGCCCAGGCTGCCACATGCCTTTCATGTGGGAGGTGAATATGGTCCAGATCTTGCATCAACTCTTTAGGGCACTAGGGCAGGAAGGCATCATATCCCAATTTACTTCCTCAGGGACAACGTTTTGCCTTTTATTCTTTGCCAGGCCTTTTATTTACAGCTGACTAACTTCATATATCTAATATTCACCTGCTACGTTAGTGATCTTATTGTGCATAATGGCCTATCTACCTTGGGGGTATCATGGATCTGGAGCAGGCAGAGGGGGAAATGGAGCAGTCACTGCCTGCACTCACTCATTTCTAGTTGCCAGCAAGACCTTGCTTCAGAGCAGCAGGATGGGAAGATTAGGAGAACAAATATAAAAATGCTATTCTTAAATAGGTCAGGGAAGAAATGACACCTATATGCAGAAAGCAAAACAAGATCTACATAGAAAATCTGTTGTTTCCTCAGCTACCACAATGGTATGGCATTTTTAAACTGCTTAAACAGGGATTCAGCACTTAATGCTTCATTGCTCAAAAAAATCATCTTCTGCTTCAGAGTAGTGGAGCAGTGGAGATTCCTTACTGCCTCACTTCACATTACAGCAGGAAAACAGTTCACTGTCCTCTCATGACCTAAATGAAAAAATAAAGGTGTTTGAGGATCTAGCCACAATTCCTCTGCACTTGTCCATAGCCTCCTGCAGAGACTCTACAACCACCAAGGCAAGGACTTGGAGTGGGACAAAAAGCCCCCAAAGGTGGTGGCATCCAGGACACCTCAGCCTCAGTCCCTGTATGGGAGAATACCTGAGCCAGCAGGGACTATTCTGGTTTTGGAAACCACACATGCTACAAATCCCAGTTAGAGCAACCAGCAGGGATTCACACTTCTGGGATTCACTCCTGTATCCTGCAAATTTTTGCCAGGACAAACCACTGACCTCCTCTGTACCTCCTCTGTAGACAGATACCTTGTCTACAGAACATGAGAGCACTTTTCCAAGTCACTGGTGCAAAAGGACCCAAAGTTTTTTAAATAAGCAGACAAGAGCCAAGATATTTCCATTCCCAACACATCAGGGTACTCTCGTGTCAAGATCTCTGTCCAAAATGTGTAGAGCCATCTGCAACAGCTCCTGTAAAAGGGAACTGCCTCCATTGCCCAGTAAGAGCTTCTAAAGCAGCCTTAGATCCTACTGCCAATCTGTACAAAAGTACCGACTCCCAGAGCAGCAGCTGACAATAATGCAATCTTGTATCAGGTCAAAGGTGGCCAAAATAAGAAACCATCAAAATGCACAGAAACAACTAAACAAATAAAAGAGCAAGGGAAGAGGAAAGAGAATAACAATAGGACCCAAAATAGATTCCTTGTGCCACACACATCAGATCTATGGCATAAAAGCTTTGCAAAGAAACTTGTTCTTAAAACAGTGCATCAACATTTACTCTGCTGCTGGCTGAAGTCTACTACTGTCTGACACCTCTACTTACTATTTACAACTTCAAGCTTTAAAGAAAACCGAAGTACATTAATTGAGGCATTTATGAGGCACAGAATGATAGCTGCACTGTTACATGTTGCAGAAGAAGAAAAGCAGGCTGAGAAATGGGGAGGACATCAGAGAAGCAGCACCCAAGGAGAGAAGTTGCCCAAGAAAACCTTAACAGCTCTTCTGCCTGTCTTTATTCCTCAGTCAATACAAGCAAGGGAAAGGGTCTGGAGGTGCACTGCTGTCCCAGGCACGGATCCCAGGAGGGACACACAGCCTGCTGAGCCTGTGTGAGGGCACTGACACAGCTAGAGGCCCAATCCAGCTGCAGTGACACAGCACTGATGGCTCATGGCCTCCAGCCTGGCCAGCACACACAGGAGGAGAGGTCTCCAGGCTTGTTTCATACAGAACCACAGCTGGAACCTCCAACAGGCCTGTGCCCCAACATGTCCCACCCCATGACAAACTCCAGCTGATTTCTGGAACTGTAAAGAGCATTTCTATGAGCACACAGACAGCAACAAATCTGCTGCTCCCCAGCAAAAACTGCCACCTCAAATGGCAGTAAGATGCCCACACCTGGCTACAAGATGCCCACACCCACAGTGAGCAGCACAGGCATATTTCTTTCCAGACCCCACTCCAGAAGTAACAGTGGGGAAGATGGGACACACTGCCAACGTCCAGGCTCACAGCAGCCTCAGCTCTGCCTCATGACAGACCTGGAGCTGCTCTTCACCAGGGGAGAGGAGCAGGGATCTACCTCTCGTTTTGTCTCCTTGCAGAACATATTGATGGGCAGAACCATGTGCTGAGAGTAGAAGCATGTTATACCTGCCACAGACTTCACAAATAACCTCAGACAAGTTACTCACTGTCTTTGTGTTTCTTTATGGTTCTGTGAGGAACTTGGCTCTTTCCCTTGCTGTTAATGCAGATAAGAGGTTGCTTCTATTTTGCCACATCTATCAGATTTTAAAGAACCTAATAAAGAGCCAGGTTAGTTTCAGAAATCATCAGCAATCATGCTGTCAGTCAGCACACAGTACATATAATACAGTGTCAACAAACTGGACAGCAAGTGAAGAAGAGAGAAAGAACAACAAAATACCTCCAATGAGCTGAGAAAACAGGAAGTATTGGGGAGATACCAAATACCAATACTCTGGAAATGCTAGATTGCTAGGAATAAAAGGTTAACAGACATGAGAACAGAACCTTTACACTTATCTGTCCTTGAGGAGGAAAAGACAAGAAAACTGGAGGTAAAATGATTTTAATAAGTAGCAGAAAATGATGTAAAATGAGCAAGACGCTGTTGCCAGGGTCAGTATCTAAAAAAAACCCAACCCAGAACAGCTGATATATTGTCTGATCTCAGACAAAATGAACCTGTCTAAAGGCACTATTGTTCAGGCAAAATTATGAAGCAAAGATTAAATGCTCTGGTTACAAAGCTGTGCATCACCATGTCTGTGTGTGACTGAAGGGATAGCAGAGGTCCCCCAGTGAAATGGGTGACAGCCCCAGACATGCACTGTAAGAATGTGACTAAAGGAACCCAGGGCACAAGGAGAGACTGCCTGAAAACCCAGGCTCTGTGGTCTGGAGAAAGCACAGTCCAGAGAGGTATGCAAAAAGAGCAAGGCTCAGCTCAGAGCAATGGGGTAAACACACACAGGAAGCAGAATGCCTCCACAATGCAGTTTCTCTAGAATGTGAATAACAAGAGCGAAGGCAGTGCCTGAGGATGATCCTGTAGAAAGAAGGATCTCTGCAATAAAACCTCAGGAGACTCTCAATAGTCAGGCTCTGCACAAGAAGCTGGCAGCCCTTCTACAGCTACATTTACTGCTCTGCCATTAAATCAAAGATGATTCTGATTCCAGCTGGATTGCAGAGCCAGCTGCAGTGATAAGAGGCAATCTTAGATGGGAGAAATGTCACTGAATGCTGAAGATGTAGAATAAAAAATGTTCTGAGATCAGTGGGCAAATACAAGCTGTTGATAAAAAAGCCCCTCACAAAATCAGAGGTATTATCACTTTAGCTTGACAGAAACTGACAGAACCATCCACTGCTTGGTAGCAGGACTGTGCAAACATGAAATGATAAACACATTTGATAAAGAAATATTATCATTGTTGTAAAAACTTCTGTCCCTGAAAGGCCTTAAAAAAGAGGTTTTGATTAAAAAACTGTAACAGAAAAGGAAGACCACAGAATACACTAAACCAATTAAAAGCCACACTAAATTACAGGCCACAAAGACCAACCACAATCTAAGAATCATCACTGAGTGAACTTATTCTCAGTGAGGTTAATTCCTGGCCTGCATTTACCTCTGAGGCCTTTAAAGAAATTCTTGGAGCCAAAGATGTGATGAGCATCTTGAGCTGCAGCAGCTCTGCAGACTCTGAAGTCTGGGAACATCTGAGGCCATCAGCACACACTGCAGCCCCAAGCCAAGCCCCTTCATCCCAAGGCTTTCTCTGCAGCAGTGGGTGGGGTCAGGGCCAGACATGGGTCTCGCCCCAGCCAAAGGGCTGCTCATCATCCCTCTGCTCTCCTAAGCAGGACAAGGCTGGAGGCAGCCACAGCCAGGAGCTGGGGACACAGCACAGCCCCAAGGCTTCTCCCTGAGCTGGAGACCGAACCGCCCCTGTCCCTTCAGCCACTCAGAGAGGCTGCTATACAGGAAGCTGTTCTGCTACTGGCTTGATTTTGTCAGCTCGTCCCTAATTTACAGCCTTGGGCCGATGCTTCCTTTTCCCTGCCCAGCCCTGAGGTACCAAAGTCCTACACAGCAGCTCACAGCAACACCAAGGTGCCTCAGCAGCAAACCTAAGAAGAGCAAGTATGGGAAGGCAGTGTCCCATTCCATTTACCAGGTGATGCCCTACAGCTCACAAAGTGCATCTGCTCAGACAGAAAAGGAGCCACGAGCTACACTCCCTGGAATGTGACATGTCCATGCACATCTTACTAGTCACCAGCACTGTCTGGGTCACAAGCCAGGAGAAAGGACCATGAAAACAACCCCATGAAGTACTTCCAAGGGATAATTGCCCCTGTTCTTCAAAGAGCATCAGCCTTCAGCACTGGTCACTAATGGCAGCAAAGACATGCAGAAAGGGCAACCTTACAGAATGAAGTGCCCATGTCCCAGTGGAAGAGAGTGCATTAACACACCAAATTATCACCTCATTATAATGGGAGACTGCAAGTGATTTCAGAGTGTCACAGACAGTAATGCAACACCATCACCTTGACAGGCCAGGTTGCTGACTTTGCAAGACTAAGTGTCATGATACACCAGCCAGCACCATCCTCAGAACTTCTGTCAACAACATGCACCATTAGAGTGCCCCTGATCCTAGCAAAACAAGCTACAGCAAGAAAAAGTTACTCTTGCTCCCCAGTCTTTGCCAGGACTGCTTGACAGATTGGAGATCCACCCCAGCACAGAGATACAAGACCTGGGATAGGAGAAAGCTACAGTGGAAAGCCAGCCAAAGATCTACTACTGTAAACGTTCAGAGTTTTGTTTCCCCCTTGTGATAAATTTCAGAGGGAAACTTAAGAGCACACTCTAGAAAAAGGCAATGACCACCCCACCCTATTTGCTTAGTCTTTATATCTGAATGAAAGTATCCACTCAATTTTAAGAGATGAACAGTTTTTTGCAAAATTAGTGATTTCTGGCACCTCAAACAGCTTTTATTTGTCATCAGAAACAAAATAAACCAATAAAACTTTAATGTACTAGAAGAGAGAAAATATTTACCTTGCATTAAGTAAACTTTTCCCATGGTGCAGGCACAACTGTAAACAGGAGGAAATGTTAAGAGACACGGTAGAGGCTGTTTGCAACTACACACTTGAAAGCCAAAAGGGATAAGAAACTGGATCTCCTTCCTTTAGAGTAAAGAAAAATTGTCACAAAGAACCACAAATTATTTACTAAAGTATGATACCACAGGGAAACAAAACAAAACCTGAAATAATCTAGATGCAGACACTTCTAGAGATTCAAGAGAAACCAGGTAACAGTCCAGGGAAGATAGCTCTCTCCTTTATTATCTTTAATTCAATTCTGCTTATCAGCATCGTCATTACAGCTAAAAGTGCAAAGACTTTAGCACATTTCAAGTCTTATTCAATTTCCACCAAAGTATCTGAATAGACTCCAGTAATGTTGTATCAGATTTCTACAGACCCTTCCAATCTGCGAGCTAAACACTCCTTGAAGGACTAAATGAATTCAGCTTCCTTGCCTTTTGTGAGGAAAAGCCCTGGCTGCCTGCCCTCTCTGTGACTCAGACACACTTGGCCCAGCCATGAGAAGGGCTGCATTCCCTCTGCTCCCACCCAAGTCAAGGGCATCTCTCAGGCTCTGCATGCTGAAAACCAGGCTGCCTGCCACAGGAGCCAAAGCCAAGCTGCCAGCTAATAAATGCAGAAACCCTGGGAGGACAGCAAGTGTGAAGGCAAAGTCCATGGCTCAGAAGGGGCAGCCCTGTATCATTTTCTGGGCATGCCAGGCACATGGAAGTCCTGCTGTAGCAGTGGGCACCCTTCTCCATCTCATCCTGGGACCTGCAAGTCTAATCTGGGCTGACACAGGATGGTGCACATGGAACGAGCCTCTGCTGGAAAATGTGGGCCATCACATCATGGTTTATTACTATTTCACTATCTTCAGAGTCTGTTCAGCCTGCAACAGCTCCTACATAAATTCAACATTTTACAGATCTTGTTCTGGTATTACTTCCTGTGTCTTAAAATATTTTTATAACGATGTCTAGAAAATATTTTTATAGAATGCTAACATTTTGGGCATCTGAAGAGTGATTTATTTCAGGTTTATGAAGCCCTTTACCAGCTACAATTAAATAATTCCAGTAATCTCAAAGGACTTCTGGAGTAATCAGTGAATTCTTATTAGACAAATCACACACTTGTCTGTAGAGCAAGGGCCAGAATCCTGGGCTTTCCACTGCTGAAAGTCTCAGCCTTTTAGCCTAAATGAGAAACGGTACTAAGGGCAGACTGTACACACAGCCCGTGCCACACAGAGCTCACCCAGCAGCAGAAGCTGAATGAAGCTGACCTGAGCCAGCCAGAGCACAGGCACCAGTCTGCAAAGAGCTTACAAATTAGGAAATCAATGCACAGAGATCAAATTACCATTACAAATTGCCCTAATAAATCTATGGATGCAAAAATGATATAAATTAACAAACAAGCCATCACCTCTCCCTGATACACACCTCGAGAGCCCAAACTCCTCCTCTTGCAAGCCAGCATTCACCAGCAGCAGTTGTAAGGTCCCCAGCTAAGAAATGCAGCTGAAGCGCCCTGGTTCTGCCCTCTGTACACACAGCACCTAAGACATCAAATTTATATTCTGAATTAAATTGTACAAAGCATCTCCTGTACTCCAGGGAACAGCAATCACTGTCAGTTGAAAACAATGACAGCAAAATAATCTTTTGCCCTAGTGTACTGCTGCATATGTTCACCTTCATATTCTGACATTTAAATACTTGCCTACAGGTCTAGGAGCAAGTGCAGCTGGTGACATTCCTTACTGAATACTCTCCTGCCTATGTACATTGATCACATCCCCTCTGCATGTTTGCAGACCCTGACACCCAGTTCCCCCAATCTTCAGTTACATCTCTTTGTGGCTGATTTCTTTCAAAAAATTAATTCTACTATTGACATCCTCATAATTTCTTAATGGGAGCTAAGGCCTTTCAAATAGCCTTCAGTACCCAAAGCAAATCCAAAATTCAGAAGGACTCTTCCCATCCTGCCTCCCTGTGCAGGAACACAGGAGGAAATGCCAAGAATCAGATGTTCTCCTCTGCTCTGTAACTGACTTATCATGGGGACTCTGGCCAATTGCATAATTACAATGTGCCTCCATTCCCTCATTTCTCGGTGGCTACAATTATGCTGTAACAAATCCCTGGTAACCTGGGACTGATCCTGTGCTTCAGATTCTGCCTCCCTGAAGGCATCTGATAGGAACAGGCCATGCTCACGGGAAAGGCAAAGTCTCTGACAGGAACTGTTCATTAATTTTTCAGCAAGTTACATGTCAGTGGCTTGAAAGAGAATTTTTTCATGGGAATATGCCACTGTTTGGGAAGGCTTCATCAGAAGGACGTGTCTCTGGAGAAAACAGAGAAGGAAGAAGGAAGCTGCTTCCCTTAAGAAGCAGCTGAAGAAAGCACAGAATTGGGGCTGGGAAACCTGGGTTCAGTGCAGGCACCAGTACTGTAGGTGCAAGGCAGGAGATCCAGATTCCCCAGAACAATTTTTCTAGTCCCCCATGAAATCTTAATAGCATTTCTTCTTTTCTCAAAAGAAGAGTTTGACAAAAAAGAGTTTTGTCTTTGATATCTCCCTTTAACCAGGATCTATTTCCCTTAACAGATCCTGGTTAAAGGGAGATATCAAAGACAAAACTATTTCCTACCTGGCCCCACAACAGGGAGAGCTCAGATTCCACTTAACTGTGAGTGTATCACAAGATGAGCTGTCATGAGTCCAAGGATGTCAGATCTCCACTCTACCTCCCTCCCACAAAAAACAACCTGCTGGCCACCTCCCAGGGATTCTGTGCAGATTATTAATTCATTAATGACTGCTGAGTGCTTAGAAAAGGTAGAAGGTGAGGGACTGCTGTTATTTCCCATTGTTATCATGGCTATCTGACATACATGCCACAGGCAACTTGGATCTATCCTTTGTAGGAACCTGTGATGCTGGACTCAACACAAATCAGTTTATCCAAGCACAACATGTGAGTTATAACAAATGAATGATGATCTTGGCCTGGAACCTTTTAAAAGAGCTCTGGAGATGGGCACAGGGCCACACACTCTTAACGTGCAAAGGCAGCTGTGTGACAACGCTATGTCCCGTGAGACTCTTTGAAGCAGCCCTTCTGCCAACAGCTCCTGCTCACCCAGAAACACTGGCAGAGAGGAAGATGTCTCTGTACTAAACCATTTCTGTGTAACATCTGCTGACTTAACTTAAAGTGCCACCAAAGGGATTTGGGATAAATTTCCTACTCCACAGCAACAAATGCTGAGCAGACATTCTTGAAACTTGGCTCTAAGGATGAGAACTCCCAGCAGAGGGGAGGAGAGGACCACCAGGACTTTGATCTACTGGAACTCATCAGCCTTTCCTTCAGCTCTTTCACCCGGCTGGCAACACGGAACACACTGGCCAGACCCTCCCTAGAAAATGACTTCTTATAATCTAAACTGCAATGCAAACACATCTAAACTCTATCCTAACTCTTTCAGCAGCCAGTACTACTTAGTTTGACAATCCAATTGCACAAAACGGATCAAGGCAAAGGCTGGAATTTGCACAAGCATGTTTACACTGGCTGTCTACACCACCCAAAGCAGGGAACTTAGAAGTGAAACAGTCAGACTGCTCCCATTTTTCTGACAAGCCCAGAACTTCCTTCCAGTACCTAAATGGGCTACTAGAGAGCTGGAGAGAGATGCTTTACAAGGACATGTAGCCATAGGAGGAGAAAGAATGGCTTCAAACTGATAGAAAGCAGGTTTAGATTAGATGTTAGGAAGACATTTTTTGCTGTGAGGGCAGTGAGGCCCTGGCACAGGCTGCCCAGAGAAGCAGTGGCTGCCTCATCCCTGGGACTGTTCAAGATCAGGCTGGATGGGGCCCTGAGCAACCTGGTCTAGTGGAAGGTGTCCCATAGCAGGGGGGTTGGAACTGGAAGGTCTTTAAGATCCCTTCTAACCCAAACCATTCTGTGAATCTCTAAGGAATGATTCCTCCTCCAACACTGACAGCACGGATCACCTTCAATCTTTTTTGTAAGACAGAAGACCAAAGCAACATCTACTCTGCTGCCAAAGCTGTGCCTGCAGTTCTGAAAGGTGCTCCTGAGTTTGCCTCTCCAGCTGGCACATCAGCACAAGGCACAGACACCTCCAGCAGCAAGTGCCCCACTGAGCAGCTGGCCAGGCTGACTTCCATGCAGAAGCTGGAGCAGAGATGCACTCCTGCCCTGCTGCAGCATCACCACCTGCCCCAGCAGAGAACACTGCAGCTGCTCTGGTGCCCCAGGAATTACACACCTCTACTCTTTACCTGTTGACCCTCAGTAAAAAATTTGCTTTGATGGTTTGCTGGCAACAGCTGTCAAAAATTCAATTTATGTGTATGTATTGCCCAAATCAAAAATCAGTGTTTATCATTCAGTTTTCTCACTAATCTCCTTCTTACCAAACTCTGTGAATGTAGGACAATGTGACATTAAAAGGACTTAGCAAGATGATCAGTATGCAACACCTTTACTTCTAGGTGTGCAGTTGTCTACAATTTCTGATAATGCACCCTCCCAAAGGCTTTGGCAAAATATGTGTTTGCATTGCAGAACATCAAGAGACAGTGAGGCAATAAATCCATCCTGCATTCCAAGACATTAACAACTTGGCAAGTTGAGTGATAAAGAACCAATACAATTATGTATCATTAAGCTGCAACTAATAGTGGTAGGGAATGGATAAGAGCCTGCTGATTAGAAATGCTATCAAGGAAAATCTAAGCTGTGGCATTAAGGCATGCATTGAAAATAGAACACATTTCATGCTTCTCCTAGAAATACTTAATTCTATTTCAAGTCACCACCTCTTATTTTATTTAGCATGAGCACTTTCCACCATAAAATGTTCTTTCTTCCATCAAGGATTTTATAAAGGAGTCAACAAATAGCATCTACCACAAAACAGAGAGCCTCCATGTCCTCTTTGTCAAAACAAAGCTTTTCTCACTCTTCCTTCAGAAAGACATACCAGCCTGATCAGAAAACACTTCCAGAACTCACTGCACAGCTCATTTGCTCTTTGTGCAAGGCCTCCACCTGAATCCATACACGGACCTCCCTGGGAAAAAATTCCTGTGCTAAACATCTTATCCATAAACTTTTAAAGGATATGATGGGATTGAGTAATACAGCAGAGAAATTACTGCCCATTTCAGCTGCACATGGAAGGCAGTGCTCAGCTCCCATGGGAACCTATCTCCAGTTGCCTCATCTATGTGGGAAGCAAATACTTCTACTCATCTTCCAAGCAGAAGTTACTTAGACATACTGAGATATACCTGGGACATCAGCTTCAGGGCCTAGCCAAGATTAAAACTGCCAAGAACCTGCCTAAATTCAGGAACTATTCTGTATTTTTAACAGGTTGTCCAGAAAAGTGGATGTCCCTATCGTGGAAGTGTTCAAGGCCAAGGTGGTTGTGGCTCTGAGCAAGCTGCTCTCCTGAAAGGTGTCCTTGCCCATTTCAAGGAGTTGGAACCAGATATCATTAAGGTCCCTTCCAACCCAAGCCATTCTCTGATTCTGTGACACTGCATGACTGAGACAGCTCCTGGTGCTTCCACAGATCATTCAGGTCCTGGCCTCCAAGATCACCACAGCAGTAGTTAAACAGTGGTTCTGGTATCTGCAATGAAAAAATTGGGACCTGCTGAAGGATTTGGGACTGCATTCCTTTAAGTCTGAAATAGGATTCACATCAGATAATACAAACCTCTGGTGACTTGTGAGCTGAAGAGGAAAGCTGCTCTGCCCCTTTGGCTCTGACCAATTCCACTGACTTCTACAGCATAGAAGTCTGAGGGAAAAAATGCATAGACCCTGTCCTAATCAATCTTCTAATCCCACAAAACATTTCCATGTGGCCAGTATCTGAAAAGCCACCAAGACAGAATCTGTGGCAGTTTTCTGGGCTTTTACATCCCCAGCTCAGCAAAGTCTCACAACAGTTGAAAGCTGGGCCCTTTATCAGAAGGTGAGCATTCAGCATTTCTGATGGAACTCAGCCATGATTATCTGGGTAATCATTATACTCTTTCAGCAATTATCATCAGCACTAATATAACTTTGGCTGCTGCAAACTGTAAGAGTGTCTTGATCTAATTTACATTCAGGGGCGTTATACCATAAAGTGCAACATATGATCACAGTCTGACAAAACTGATACTGAAGATGTGTAAATGGAGATGAATATGGATCACTTCCCAAGTCTTTGCAGAAGGTTTGTTTGCTCTTAAAATCAAGTTTCCATTCTTCCAAAGGCTGCATGGAGAGCAGAACCATGTATTCTTTCCACTGTCTATAAGGAAGCACCTCCAGGGCTGAAGCCCTTTTCTGAGTAAGTGGCCTATGCCTGCAGTGATCTGAAAATGCCTGTCCCAAGAACTCTTGAGAAATGAAATCTTCCCTCTTGAGAGGGAAAGGACTTTGAAGGTAGCCACAGAAAGGAAGAATGTGTGCTGGAAAACAGTAGAAATCCTGAGACCAAGTTCTGATTGCAAAAGCCATCTAGGAAGTCACATCAACGTAAGAATTGATGCGTTATTAAACACAGCTTTTTTATAAACCCCAATTCTGTAAATTAAATGAAAAGCTGAGGTCAGACCATGTAATTGAAGGCAGAATTTGCCCAATGATCATTATTTTTCATAAGGACTATCCTCTAGGCTAGAAGGTGTGTCATGACACCCCAAGGCAGTTAACTCAGACTAAGAAAACAGTACTGACAGACTATTTTTTTGCTGACAGTAATCTCTGTCAGGTCCTCTCTGTGAGAGCTCTGACACAAGCTTGGAAATCCATTCAGATCCCAGAAGTTCAATTGCAAAACAACTGAACATAGGGCAAGACACATATCCTCTGTATCTAAGACTTAGCTGGGATGCTGCTTAAAGTTTGTTCATTTTCCCCTGCTCTCTCAATTCTAACCTGGTTATATGCCTAGAAATTAAAGCTAAAGGGCAGAGAGATAATGTTTTTCCCAACATGAGAGAAAAAAACCACAGAAAACCTGGCTTCCCTTGAAGTATGAGGCCAGAGTTGCAATTGCATTTTCACTTGTTTTATTAGACCCATAAAACACCCCTTGTGCTGAAGGGGTGCAGGGGGAGACATCCCAAGTACTGCTCAAAGTTAAAAAGAGCATGGGCAAGCCCTTGAGTTGAGGGGAACCTTCTGGAATGCCACCAGCACAAGCACAGTGTGGCAGTAATTCAGGCCCTACCTTCTCTCCTCAGAGTGTGAGGCTCAGACATTAACACAGAAATGCAGCTCCACAGGCTGTGGGATTCTGGGTATCAGAAATTCTGCTCAGGCAAAGCACAGGGAAGGGAGAGCCCAGAGGAGGAGTCTCTAAGATGTGGTTCCAGCATCTACAGCTGGCCTAAATTTGACTCCATGCCAGGAAGCAGCTCCTTTCTCACAGATGGCTGCTGTTACAGAGCACTGACATCCACCAAGGAGCAACTGGGCATGCAATATTAATGGCATCAATGAGAAAATTAGGAACCCACATCAAAGCACTGAGAGTTGTTTTTATAATATTTGGCTTTAAAATTAAGTGCAAAAGGGAAGGTGTTACACTCAGCTAAGCATGTTTAGAGGACTTTGCTTTTAAAATGTGATTCTGCAGCTTTTAAACACACACACATATGCAGAATGACCCCTTAAGGATTGGGGAAAGCTGCTGTCACCTGTAACTCAGCAAATCACAAGTCACATGAAGAAACACAAATCAATGCTGCTTTGAAATTTAGCCTGGCAGGGAAAAAAAAGTCAAAACTACCATAACAAATGGCTGCTGAAAAGTCAGTCAATGGGAAGTGCTGCTTTGGCCATGGTTTTTCTCAAACATGGACAACACCTTGGAATTTGAGTCCAAACATTCTCATCTGCACTATACTGAGACCCTGCACTGAATACAACAGATGCAAAACAATACTCCAAACAAATTAGTACACACTTATTTGCTAGAATTTTTCTAGTAACAGAAAATTATAAAAGAAGATAATAAATTAATCTAATTTAGAAATCTTCCCTTCTCCATTAAAACATTGACATTGGACCAAACTACACAGAGTCTACCTGCATCAACAGTCAGTACAGATAAAACATGGATGCAAACACTGTCAGCCATGTAATCTCCATAAGGAGACTCTTGCATTTGGGGGTTTAATAAATTAAGGACAAGTACGAAGTATAGAAATATTATCTTGAGTATCTAGTGGTTATTACTGGTGTCCCTTTTGACTGGAGCAGGGACTGCTCAGGCACAGCTGTCTCCACAGATGGGCACAGCCTGATCTGAGCTCTCTGCCTGCACTGAAAGCAAGTTGATGCATGTTGCTGCTCTGAGAGCTACAAAAGCATGTGAGTGCAGCACTGTGCCCATGTCAGCATGACCTGCAAGGGGTCCATCATAGTCCTGTCCTGCTGACAGCCACGGGTGTCTATCACCTCCAGCCTGGAAGACACATGCTCTAGCTCTGCCATAAAGCTGGCATGATGCTAACAGTGAAGTCTTCATGTGATTTGAGATGTTTCTCTAATAGTTCTGCCACTTTAGCACCCACCCACAGAGAGGACCTGACATCTTTTTAAGTAGTTTGTTGAGACACTACAACTCGATGACTCAACTTAGTTATTTGTCTTAATCTGCAACAGACTCAGAGCTGTTCAGTAAAATAAGCATGGGCAATTTCCCCTCAGAGCAGGTGGAAGATGGAGTCAACAACTAATACACCTGCTCTACTTTGCTCAGTTACCTGGTTTCATTTTGAATCAAACCCTGTCTGTCTTCTGCTTCAGCCTGTCTTACACATGTGCAGCCTCCCTGCCTTCACTGGTGCTCGAGCCAGACAGTCTGAAATTACATCACTGGCATCTTGCTGCAGCTTAGATGGCATCACCTCAGGTTACACAGGACTGGGAGAGACCCACCAAGTACAGCCCCTGCTGTCCAGGCAACCACGTCACCTAATCCCTTTGTAAGTGAATCAAAAATAGTTATGAACCATACCTCACTGGGCACACCCCAGGCTAGCCATAAATGACATATTGTGGTGTAAACTGACTTGGGAAAAAGTACACAGACACATTCAAAACAAATTAGAAACTGCAACAAGCAGAGAGGCAGCTTAGTCTAATGGCCAGGGAATGAGACAGGCAGCAAGATGGTTGGGTCCTGCTGCTGGCTCCTGTTCTTCCCTGTTCCACCCAGAGTGCCATTACTCCATCCCTCAGCTTCCTCTGGGGTGAGACCAAGATAACAACATTGTCCTTCCTTCCTTCACAGATTGCTTCAAGCATTATGACAAAAAGAGGGGCACAAGAGCTAAATATTTTTATCCACTTAATCTCCCCAGCAGGTTTTTAAAGCCCATTTTAAAGCCCTCCTTTGCAATTCAGTCTGTGGATAATTTGCTACCTGCATCTCCATAAAGTTTAACCTGTCATAGCCTGACAAAGGTGTAATTTCATCCCCAGGCTCTTCTGACTTGAGACTGTGGAGCTTCTCTTTGTGGATAAAGTATCAAAGCAATAGCTCTGAGACAACAGCCCTTTGCATCTCACAACCCACATATTATTCTCCCTAAACACAGTTTAACTGGCCAGAATCAAAACTTTTTCTCTCCCCTCATGCCTCCTCCCCACCGTGCACACAAACATAGATAAAAGCAGCAGACAGAGACACAGAGAGAGGATGGTTTATCCCACAGACAGGATTACTGCATCATGATGTAATGACCTTGTTCAGGAAAGAAAAAGGTTAGTTATATATCAGCCTGAGCTGTAAAAATACCAGTTCCTTTTCAAAACAAGGTAAAATAATGTCCATTTAAAGATATTCTTAAGAAAACATGAAACACTTGTCTTGGTGAACTGGAGAGAGAAGGAGCAGAGCCCAAGTGGCCTCGGGATAACCCCTCTGCAGTCACATGTAACACACACTGAATGGAACAAGTAGCAGTGTTCCTCTGCTAAGGATGCATGGAAAGGAGTATGCTGCTTTCTACCTGTTTGTATCTTCAGACATCCCAGAGCTCTTTCTGTACCCTACAAAGGTACATGGCAAAAAGAGCCATTTCTGTTTCACTTCAAGTGCAAAATGCTACAGAGCCAACTGTTTCAGTTGCTCCTTGTGAAGACTTTACATCTGTACTTGTTTTCTTCCACCTCAGAACAACTGGAGGGAGGAAGGCCATATGCTGCCTTCATATGAAGCAATCCCATGAAAGAATAATTGGAGTTCATTATTCTTTCTTTTTAGACAACATTTAGTGAAGCTTTGGCCATGACTGAAACTCCAAGGCTGAGATAATCACACTTGTGACTACAGGTTCCTCAAAGGGACTTAGCTCTAATGAATTTTCAAATGCTTTGAAAATAATAGGTACAGTATTTACCACTGAAAACAGTAAAAGAATACTGATGCTACGGCCCCAGTGCAGCACATTTATTTCACTGCGCTGCTGATATTCTGCTGAAGTGAAGTGCATGAAGTGAAATATTGCATAAAGCCAATATTTACCAACAGATACTACAGTTGTGAAAGTAATATAGTCCTTCCATGGATAAATAGGCTTCCAACAGGAAATACAAGGCATTTGGCAAGTCTTAGCCTGCCAAGGGCAACTGCTCCATGTCCTCTTTCCAGGACAAGAAAGCCCTCCAGTTACTCCAGATTCTTCCAGTGGTGAATGCTGAGCTTGTCTGGTAAGATTTCCGAGCCCAGTGGAAATCCTAGAGCAGACACAGAAAGCTCTGAGTCTGAATTGGCACCAGATGCTTTAGAAAATAAGTGATTTTCATTTTGTTACAGGAATATGAGAAGGCCAAAATGCTTTATTTGTCAGCACAGGAACAGCCACTCATCTAAGAGCATGAATATTCTGTTGAAGTTGTTATAAAATCAGACTTTTCCAAGGAAACCCTGCACTGAGTAACAGTGCCATGTGCCAACTTACAGTGCTCTCTACACGTGTATGAGACAGGAAATGTATTTTCTATAGCAGATGAACAGCAATGACAGCCTTCAGACTAGAGTATGGAATATCATTTGCATTAAATTCCAACCTCTCAAGGAGCAGCCTACAGTATCTCCCTACTAGCTCAAAGACTCCATACAAAGGCCAACTCAACATCATACATCTACTGCAGTGTATCTTCTCAATTAACTAAGGAAAAGTGTATTAGGCATACATCAAAACTGCATTGCAGCTAGAGCTGCCAATTACTTATGGCAAAAGGGAGGCTGATTCATCCGACTGTATGTGGGCCTCGGCTGGAGTTTTCCCAAAACGCAACAAGAAAAGAAGAAAACCTCAGTGAACCTCCCCCTCATTCCCACTCCTTCCTCCCCCACAAATCACAGTCAAGAGGCCTGTGCTTGCAAAAGCAGCATTTCCTGGAGGATTCTTTCTTCAAATCTCTACTTTTCTAAATTCAGACAAAACACACAACTCAAAATCCATTTGCATATGGTATATACGCATACAAGGACACCTCTCCCAAACACTGACAAGCAAAAAGCAAAGCAAAGGGTCTAAAGCACCTTCAAATCCCCAGTACCCAGGGATCCCCACATCTCCCACTCCAGATCTCACAGCATTCCGAGGCCACCTGTGCAGAGTGCAATGGTTACCCAGACAACACTTGGCTTGGCACCAGCCTGCAACAGCTGAGCAGGGGCTGGGGGCCTTGTCTTTCTGCTCACAGCAGTCACAGAACAGAACATTTCTGCTAAGCACAAGCACATCCTGAATCCAGACCTTTTCACAAGCTTCCTGTGTCAGATGCATTTAACACCTAACATATCACAAGTAGCAATTCTCCATCCAACATGTCCCTCCTTCACTTTGTGTGTCTCAAATGAGCCTTGTGGCCTCAGGGATGCCAGGGCTCTTCTCTCCCTGGCACTGCTGGATGGAAATTGTTCTTATTAGCTGCCATGAACCCATTTAGGCACCTACTAGCCTAGGTTTTCAAGGTGCCCAGCCACACCAATACCACTATTCCCCACAGTGAGTTCAGGACACAAAACTTCAATCATGTTTACTTCTAACTGCTATCTTTCATTGCTCTGACAGCACCCTACTGATGACCTTGGGCATCTGACTTCATCCTTTTGTTTCCAGTGTGTTTGACATGAGTCAACCTGGCACCCAGCCCCTCTGGAGCAGTCAGACCCTGCCTTAACACATCTCTGCTTGTTTTCCAGGCCTGACTTTTAGGCATTTATTGTAGATCTTTAAAATAGTTTTCACAGAAAAGATGCTTTGAGATCCTCAGAGTGCAGAATAGTACTAGATGCATGCACCTACTGCTCACTGCCTTCTGGCACCAACATTCAAAATGCCAGTGAGCTCAGAAGGGAGCCTGAGCTGCCCCTTCCGTGGCAAGGGGGATCAGGAGTCAGACACAGCCTGCTCCATGGATCACAACACAACACCTCACCAGCACTGCAGGGCAGACCAGGGCAAGGTGTCTTCTGCCTAATGACCCCACCAACCAAAGCCATCAGTCTGATGAGAACTTGTGCTTTAGAGGCTGTTGGATT